>NW_027255981.1:1407500-2607500 GCF_045679555.1 Salvelinus alpinus
TACGGCTTAAAGTGGTCCTATGGACAGATACTCCAATCTCCGCTGTGGAGCTTTGCAGCCCCTTCAGGTTTATCTTTGGTCTCTTTGTTGCCTCTCTGATTAATGCCCTCCTTGCCTGGTCTGTGAGTTTTGGTGGGCGGCCCTCTCTTGGCAGGTTTGTTGTGGTGCCATATTCTTTCCATTTTTTAATAATGGATTGAAATGGTGCTCCGTGGGATGTTCAAAGTTTTGGATATTTTTTTATAACCCAACCCTGATCTGTACTTCTCCACAACTTTGTCCCTGACCCGTTTGGAGAGCTCCTTGGTCTTCATGGTGCCGCTTGCTTAGTGGTGTTGCAGACTCTGGGGCCTTTCAGAACAGGTGTATTTGTACTGAGATCATGTGACAGATCATGTGACACTCAGATTGCAGACAGGTGGATTTTATTTAACTAATTGTGACTTCTGAAGGTAATTGGTTGCACCAGATCTTATTTAGGGGCTTCATAGCAAAGGGTGTGAATACATATGCACGCACCACTTTTCCGTTTTTTATTTTGTAGAATTTGAAACATGTTATTTTTTTCCATTTCACTTCACCAATTTGAACTATTTTTTGTAAGTCCATTACAGGAAATCCAAATAAAAATCAATTTCAATTACAGTTTGTAATGCCACAAAATAGGAAAAACGCCAAGGGGGATGAATACTTTTGCAAGGCACTGTATGTAGTGGCATAAACATTCCAATAGTGTTACCCAGTACATCCGTATCAGATGTGTAAATAACTTAAATGTGTTTAAATGCATTTATGGCCCGCTTTGACGTTCGCTCTCTGTGTTTGTGAGTGGCTGGCTGATTAATGTATACTCTCTCTGTGTCTGTGTGTGTGTGTGTGTAGGGAGGTGATGATTTTGACCGTGATTACGCCTTGAACTGCGAGGTGAGTGTGGTGCGCGGTGTGGATGACTTCGGCTTTCCGACACACTGCAGCCGGGGAGAACGTAGACAGCTCTTCATGCTGGCCAAGAAAGGTACTGTGTGCTCTGATCTACAGTAACAACAATAGCACATATTACATACAGCGCAGGTTTGATGTCAATTCCAATGAAATTATTGAATTCAGTCATGAAGTGGATAATTTACTTTGAATTAAATTCACATTTTTAAATCTTCAAGTTATGGAATTGAATTAAATTGGAATTGTAAAAACATTATCTTTGAAATTGAAATTCAATATTCCTACATTTCCCAGTTAATGGAATTAATGCACAGAGTATCAAAAATGTACTGTTGGATTTGTTTCTAGTAATTTCAACCTCTATTCCTATATTTACAGTATAGCTAAATTAGACATAAATTAGAATTAGAATTGTTGGGGATAATATAGAATTGGGAATTCAATTACTGGAATTGACCGAACATTGGAATTCAGAGGAATTGAATTTTCTCTGAATTCAAAGACTGACCTGGAATTTGAATTGAATTAAATGGAGTTTACAGGGAGCAAGAACTGAATTAAAATGTAATTTGTGGAATTGACCCCAACTCTGATACAGTGTGATACTTTATCCTCAACGGCAATTAAAACAAAATGTAATTGAGCTCATTAACTCCAGCAGTTTAAGTTGATATGTTTTAGGCTATTCATTTACATTTAAAAGAATAACAGTGAATATGACGGCTGCTATCAATTTTAATAATCTTGAGGACACCAAGCAAAAGCAATCAATGCTCCTTCTCACATAGTAGTTTCAAGTAACATTGTAACGGTACATGGAGTCAGAAGGAGGATACACTAATTCAGGGGTGCACAGCTCAAGGCTGGTTTTTCGCTTCACCAAATTGATGTTACTGAATGGCCCAAATAGAAATCAGTCACTAGCTAAAAGGCAAGGACAAAAATCTGCTGAACTGCTGTCATCGAAGAATGGAGAAGAGCATCCCTGCACTAACCAATCAGACCTATAGCAAACATGATTGATTGACACTTCTTTCAGCTCTGGACCAATTGGCAGAGGATTTGCCAGGGAAGCTGTACTCAAGGGCAGAACTGTCACATGACAAAGAAGACAAGGGAGTGATCGTGGGAGCCCCTTCCCTTTCCCAGTTGAGGAACGGGGTGGCCCGTGACTGGCCTGACTCCAGAGCTGTATGGTCAGTGCTGCTCTTTAAGTGCCACTGGCATGTTCCCTTCTTTACAAACTAAATACATTCATTGTGTGTGTTGTTGGCCTTTTTATGCACTAAGATTCTTTGTGCAACGAAAAATATGTAAATATGTTGCAATAACTGCTCTCGGGTCTGTTTTGCCTTTTAGTCCACAGTAGTTGTAAACTGGAAGGAGAAGTAACACAACTGCTCTACGGCCTGTTTTGCCTTTTAACACAGTTCGTTACTAATCTAGTGGAGAAGTGAGGCAGTGCACTCTTCTTGTAAGTATAGGAGGAAATCCTCATGAATATCTGTTTAAAAATACATCCCATAGTATGAAAGAAGCACCAAAAAATGCCATGGTGTCACAAACCCAGCTGATTCTGTAGCTCGACCCAGGTCCTGTGGTTAATCAATATGACTCAAACAGTACAACCAAAAGTTAGATGGTGCCTTTTCACGATGGGCCTTCTAACAGATTAAAGCAATGTTTCCAGCAAAACAGCAGCACACCCACTTGTTTTAGTATATGGCTGAGGGACGAGGCTATATCCAACTACTCTCACGTTCATAGACAGCGCTCTAGATGCAAAAGGACTGGCCCTGTAACTCCATTGAAAAATGCTACTGTTGTGATGACCATTACCACTCTGCAGGATCAGTAAAGACGGGACCCTGGTGGTATGGGTCAACATTGACGACCACCTCAGATTGGTGACCACGCGAGATGACGCCAACATCGCAGAGGCCTTCCAATGTATCTGTGTCAATATCCTTAAGGTTGGTGCCCTCGGAAGACACAGATCCTGAATGCATGAGTACCTTAAAGTGGAACTGACAGCATATTAGCATCATGAAATCGTATTCAGATCAGTTCATATACACCAAGGACGAATATGAGTTTTTTTAAGCGAGCACTTTTTTATTGTTTTTATTGTAATAATATTGTTGCATATCAATACAGGGACATTCCGGTGAATACAATGAAAAAAATTCAATAACAGAACGCCAGGCGAACCCCCCCCCCCCAAAAAAAAATGAATAATTCAGGACATCATTAATATGTGACAAGACAATGAGACATTAACAGACATTCAGAGACATGACTTCTAATCATTTGTCCAACTTAAGTTTCACAAGTTTCAGGGATTTTTACAATTGTAACAGTTCAATGAAAAAAAACTATAAAATAAGGAATTTTTCCACCACATTTACATTTGTGAATATAATATTTGGCCAAGAGAATAATAATGTTAATAAAATAGTTATGATCGGAATTACAAGGATATGTATAATGCCATTTAACATCAAAGGTAAACATAGGTAATTCTAGAGATTTTATACACAACCATTCATGAAAGTGTAACGGATGTGAAATGGCTAGCTAGTTAGCGGTGGTGCGCGCTAATAGCCTTTCAATCGGTGACGTCACTTGCTCTGAGACCTTGAAGTAGTGGTTCCCCTTGCTCTGCAAGGGCCGCGGCTTTTGTGGAGCGATGGGTAAAGATGCTTCGTGGGTGACTGTTGTTGATGTGTGCAGAGGGTCCCTGGTTCGGGCGAGGGGACGGACTAAAGTTATACTGTTACAAAAGCACTTAGACATGGTCATTTACAAGTTTTTCATGAATTATTTAAATGTTTGGGAATTACGTATACTAAGGCATTTGTGAAAATGCTATAGCAACATTGAGTGGGAACGCGGCCGTGCGCTTAGACTATGAAGAGACACTGTAATAAATACAACCTAATAAAAACATCTGTATCGTCCAAGACCAGTCTACGCAAACACAACCTAATAAAAACATCTGTCTCGTCCAGGACCAGTCTACGCAAACACAACCTAATAAAAACATCTGTCTCGTCCAGGACCAGTCTACGCAAACCGATGCGCCAAAGCCAATCCGATCTAGTCTGACCATTTTACTCGCCCTAGCAGAGCTGGTTAGGCGCTTCACATGTTATCTAGAGCGTTCGTGACTAACTATTACCAAAGATTGTTATAACTAAATCAATATAAACCACAGTTTGTCGTTTCAAATGGAAACAAATGAGTCATAGTTGGAAGAACAAGCAAGGAGGTTGGCAGAGACAAGCTAGCGAGATCCTATTCACGCACTCCAGCATATTTTCTTTAGGGAACGCCTAGCCTGCGAAGTGCAATAACGCAATTCGCCTTTGCACCCCGGCCCTTCTACACAACGCAATTTGGAGAAAAAAATCGGCCAAAATCCATCTCGTTCCATCTTCTCCCGCTGCCTGCTACTGGGCTTCCTTTAACTACCATTTGGTAATGAGTGTAAACGCCAAGCGGATGCCTCACATTTATACATCAAGTGAAATATATCTGGTCTCATTGTTCTAGCTGTGTTATTACTTTCTTCGCCCGTTTACTGACACCGATCATATTGAGCGGATATTGCGCATTCGTAAATTCATCAGCTATTCTGCGCTCTGGGACATAGACGAGAGCACTCTGAAATCGGAGTAGATAAAATAGCCAGAGTGAATTTGCGAACGCAAGAGATAAGTTAACTGAATAACAGTCCTTCAAGTTATTGCTAGCTAACCAAATGATACCTGCATCTCTAGCTGTGTATAGGCACCGAAAAACGATACGGAGGGGGAAAAGTCAGTCACTCACTCCACCAATGACATGACATCCTCCTAGCAGCTAGCTAGCTAACGTTAGGCTCCGTAATTTTAGCTTGCTACATGAATATACTTAAATAAAATATAAACGCAACATGTAAAGTGTTGGTCCCATGTTTCATCAGCTGAAATAAAAAATGCCAGGAATGTTCCATAGCTCAAAAAGCTTATTTGTCTCAGATTTTGTGCACAAATTTCTTTACATCCCTGTTAGTGAGCATTTCTCCTTTGCCAAGATAATCCATCCACCTAACAGGTGTGGCATATTAAGAAGCTGATTAAATAGCATGATCATTACACAGGTGCACCTTGTGCTGGGGACAATAAAAGGCCACTAAAATGTGCAGTTTGTCACACAATACAATGCCACAGATGTCTCAAGTTGCTGACTGCAGGAATGTCCACCAGAGCAGTTGCTGGAGAATTTAATTGACAGTTTTAGAGAATTTGGCAGTACGTCCAACCGGCCTCACAACCGCAGACCACGTGTAACCATGCCAGCCCAGGACCTCCACATCCGGCTTCTTCACCTGCGGGAAATTGAGGAATATTTCTGTCTGTAATAAATCCCTTGTGTGGGGAAAAACTAATTCTGATTGGCTGAGCCTGGCTCCCCAGTTGGTGGGCCTATTCCCTCCCAGGCCCACCCATCGCTGTGCCACTGCCCAGTCATGTGAAATCAATAGATTAGGGCCTACTTAATTTATTTAAATGGATAAAATTTCCTTATATGAACTGTAACTTAGTAAAAACGTTGAAATTGTAGCTTGTAGCGTTAGTATGATTGTTCAGTATAGATACGCTAGCCTATTAGCCACGTTATGACTGATGTGATCATTGCCATTGCTAGTTTGATTGTATTGTCATTCCCAGCCTTAGATACATTCGCCCATTTTTGTAAAAAATAAATGAGCCATTGAAACTGAAATCGTGCATCACGAATGGCGGCAGCAAACATTGTACCAGGCCAGCTGTGATTTACAACCTGATAGCAATATTTTTGGCACGACCAAGAAATGTATTGGTGAATTATACCTGCTCAAAAAAATAAAGGGAACACTTAAACAACACAATGTAACTCCAAGTCAATCACACTTCTGTGAAATCATACTGTCCACTTAGGAAGCAACACTGATTGACAATAAATTTCACATGCTGTTGTGCAAATGGAATAGACAAAAGGTGGAAATTATAGGCAATTAGCAAGACACCCCCAATAAAGGAGTGGTTCTGCAGGTGGTGACCACAGACCACTTCTCAGTTCCTATGCTTCCTGGCTGATGTTTTGGTCACTTTTGAATGCTGGCGGTGCTTTCACTCTAGTGGTAGCATGAGAAGGAGTCTACAACCCACACAAGTGGCTCAGGTAGTGCAGCTCATCCAGGATGGCACATCAATGCGAGCTGTGGCAAGAAGGTTTGCTGTGTCTGTCAGCGTAGTGTCCAGAGCATGGAGGCGCTACCAGGAGACAGGCCAGTACATCAGGAGACGTGGAGGAGGCCGTAGGAGGGCAACAACCCAGCAGCAGGACCGCTACCTCCGCCTTTGTGCAAGGAGGAGCACTTCCAGAGCCCTGCAAAATGACCTCCAGCAGGCCACAAATGTGCATGTGTCTGCTCAAACGGTCAGAAACAGACTCCATGAGGGTGGTATGAGGGCCCGACGTCCACAGGTGGGGGTTGTGCTTACAGCCCAACACCGTGCAGGACGTTTGGCATTTGCCAGAGAACACCAAGATTGGCAAATTCGCCACTGGCGCCCTGTGCTCTTCACAGATTAAAGCAGGTTCACACACACGTGACAGACGTGACAGAGTCTGGAGATGCCGTGGAGAACGTTCTGCTGCCTGCAACATCCTCCAGCATGACCGGTTTGGCGGTGGGTCAGTCATGGTGTGGGGTGGCATTTCTTTGGGGGGCCGCACAGCCCTCCATGTGCTCGCCAGAGGTAGCCTGACTGCCATTAGGTACCGAGATGAGATCCTCAGACCCCTTGTGAGACCATATGCTGGTGCGGTTGGCCCTGGGTTCCTCCTAATGCAAGACAATGCTAGACCTCATGTGGCTGGAGTGTGTCAGCAGTTCCTGCAAGAGGAAGGCATTGATGCTATGGACTGGCCCGCCCGTTCCCCAGACCTGAATCCAATTGAGCACATCTGGGACATCATGTCTCGCTCCATCCACCAACGCTACGTTGCACCACAGACTGTCCAGGAATTGGCGGATGCTTTAGTCCAGGTCTGGGAGGAGATCCCTCAGGAGACCATCCGCCACCTCATCAGGAGCATGCCCAGGCGTTGTAGGGAGGTCATACAGAACAGGGCTCCGGGCAGCCGAGCGGAAATGGAGGAAAACTCGCCTCCCTGCGGACCTGGCATCCTTTCACTCCCTCCTCTCTACATTCTCCTCTTCTGTCTCTGCTGCTAAAGCCAATTTCTACCACTCTAAATTCCAAGCATCTGCCTCTAACCCTAGGAAGCTCTTTGCCACCTTCTCCTCCCTCCTGAATCCTCCTCCCCCCTCCTCCCTCTCTGCTGATGACTTCGTCAACCATTTTGAAAAGAAGGTCGACGACATCCGATCCTCGTTTGCTAAGTCAAACGACACCGCTGGTTCTGCTCACACTGCCCTACCCTGTGCTTTGACCTCTTTCTCCCCTCTCTCTCCAGATGAAATCTCGCGTCTTGTGACGGCCGGCCGCCCAACAACCTGCCCGCTTGACCCTATCCCCTCCTCTCTTCTCCAGACCATTTCCGGAGACCTTCTCCCTTACCTCACCTCGCTCATCAACTCATCCTTGACCGCTGGCTACGTCCCTTCCGTCTTCAAGAGAGCGAGAGTTGCACCCCTTCTGAAAAAACCTACACTCGATCCCTCCGATGTCAACAACTACAGACCAGTATCCCTTCTTTCTTTTCTCTCCAAAACTCTTGAACGTGCCGTCCTTGGCCAGCTCTCCTGCTATCTCTCTCAGAATGACCTTCTTGATACAAATCAGTCAGGTTTCAAGACTAGTCATTCAACTGAGACTGCTCTTCTCTGTGTCACGGAGGCGCTCCGCACTGCTAAAGCTAACTCTCTCTCCTCTGCTCTCATCCTTCTAGACCTATCGGCTGCCTTTGATACTGTGAACCATCAGATCCTCCTCTCCACCCTCTCCGAGCTGGGCATCTCCGGCGCGGCCCACGCTTGGATTGCGTCCTACCTGACAGGTCGCTCCTACCAGGTGGCGTGGCGAGAATCTGTCTCCGCACCACGTGCTCTCACCACTGGTGTCCCCCAGGGCTCTGTTCTAGGCCCTCTCCTATTCTCGCTATACACCAAGTCACTTGGCTCTGTCATATCCTCACATGGTCTCTCCTATCATTGCTATGCAGACGACACACAATTAATCTTCTCCTTTCCCCCCTCTGATAACCAGGTGGTGAATCGCATCTCTGCATGTCTGGCAGACATATCAGTGTGGATGACGGATCACCACCTCAAGCTGAACCTCGGCAAGACGGAGCTGCTCTTCCTCCCGGGGAAGGACTGCCCGTTCCATGATCTCGCCATCACGGTTGACAACTCCATTGTGTCCTCCTCCCAGAGTGCTAAGAACCTTGGCGTGATCCGGGACAACACCCTGTCGTTCTCAACTAACATCAAGGCGGTGACCCGTTCCTGTAGGTTCATGCTCTACAACATTCGCAGAGTACGACCCTGCCTCACGCAGGAAGCGGCGCAGGTCCTAATCCAGGCACTTGTCATCTCCCGTCTGGATTACTGCAACTCGCTGTTGGCTGGGCTCCCTGCCTGTGCCATTAAACCCCTACAACTCATCCAGAACGCCGCAGCCCGTCTGGTGTTCAACTTTCCCAAGTTCTCTCACGTCACCCCGCTCCTCCGCTCTCTCCACTGGCTTCCAGTTGAAGCTCGCATCCGCTACAAGACCATGGTGCTTGCCTACGGAGCTGTGAGGGGAACGGCACCTCCGTACCTTCAGGCTCTGATCAGGCCCTACACCCAAACAAGGGCACTGCGTTCATCCACCTCTGGCCTGCTCGCCTCCCTACCTCTGAGGAAGTACAGTTCCCGCTCAGCCCAGTCAAAACTGTTCGCTGCTCTGGCACCCCAATGGTGGAACAAACTCCCTCACGACGCCAGGTCAGAGGAGTCAATCACCACCTTCCGGAGACACCTGAAACCCCACCTCTTTAAGGAATACCTAGGATAGGATAAAGTAATCCTTCTAACCCCCCCCCCCCCTTAAAAGAGTTAGATGCACTATTGTAAAGTGGTTGTTCCACTGGATATCATAAGGTGAATGCACCAATTTGTAAGTCGCTCTGGATAAGAGCGTCTGCTAAATGACTTAAATGTAAATGTAATACAGGCACGTGGAGGCCACACACACTACTGAGCCTCATTTTGACTTGTTTTAAGGACATTACATCAAAGTTGGATCAGCCTGTAGTGTGGTTTTCCACTTTAATTTTGAGTGTGACTCCAAATCCAGACTTCCATGGGTTGATAAATTTGATTTCCATTGATAATTTTTGTGTGATTTTGTTGTCAGCACATTCAACTATGTAAAGAAAAAAGTATTTAATAAGAATATTTCATTAATTCAGATCTAGGATGTGTTATTTTAGTGTTCCCTTTATTTTTTTGAGCAGTGTATTAACCATGCACAGTGGCGTAATACTTTAAAGTACTACTTTTGTCATTTTTTTTTATATTTGTACTTTAAGAAAAGGTAGTCTAAAAAGTAACTACATTCCTAAAGAAAATAATGTACTTTTTACTCCATACATTTTCCCTGACACCCAAAAGTACTCATTACATTTTGAATGCTTAGCAGGACTGGAAAATGGTCTTGTCAAGAGAACATGTGGTCATCCCTACTGCTTCTTATCTGGCGAACTCACTAAACACAAATGCATAATTTGTAAATGAGTGTTGGCTTCGTTACCCATCGCTCCACAAAAGCCGTGGCCCTTGCGGTGCAAGGGGAACAACTACTTCAAGGTCTCAGTGAGTGACGTCACCGATTGAAACGCTATTAGCGCGCACCCCGCTAACTAGCTAGCCATTTCACATCGGTTACACCAGCCTAATCTCGGGAGTTGATAGGCCTGAAGTCATAAACAGCGCAATGCTTGAAGCACAGCGAATAGCTGCTGGCAAATGTACGAAAGTGCTGTTTGAATGAATGCTTACGAGCCTGCTGCTGCCTACCACCGCTCAGTCAGACTGCTCTATCAAATATCAAATCATAGACTTAATTATAACATAATAACACACAGAAATACAAGCCTTAGGTCATTAATATGGTAAAATCCGGAAACTATCATTTCGAAAATAAAACATTTATTCTTTCAGTGAAATACGGAACCGTTCCGTATTTTATCTAACGGGTGGCATCCATAAGTCTAAATATTGCTGTTACATTGCACAACCTTCAATGTTATGTCATAATTACGTAAAATTCAGGAAAATTAGTTTGCAACAAGCCAGGCGGCCCAAACTGTTGCATATACTCTGACTGCGTGCAATGAACTAAATATGCAGGTTTAAAAATATATACTTCTGTGTATTGATTTTAAGAAAGGCATTGATTTTTATGGTTAGGTACATTCGTGCAACGATTATGATTTTTTCGCAAATGCGCTTATGTTAAATTATCCCCCGTTTGGCAAAGTTGGCTATGATTTAATGATAAATTAACAGGCGTCGATTATATGCAACGCAGGACAGGGTTAGATAAACTAGTAATATCATCAACCGTATGTAGTTAACTAGTGATTATGTTAAGATTGATTGTTTATAAGATACGTTTAATGCCAGCTAGCACCTTACCTTGGCTCCTTGCTCAACTTGCATAACAAGTAGTCAGCCTGTCACACAGTCTCCTCGTGGAGTGCAATGTAATCGGCCATAATCAGTGTCCAAAAATGCAGATTATCAATTGTTATGAAAACTTGAAATCGGCCCTAATTAAATCGGCCATTCCGATTAATCGGTCGACCTCTAGTATGGATGTCCAATCCAAACTTCTGTGGTGGTGAAAAAAACAAGTCTATTAATAGAAATTTAATGGGGCAAAGCTAATGAGCTATGACCATCTCTTGTTGTCCAGTTGGAGGCACTGTACAAAAAGCTGAGGCACCCATTCATCTGGAAGCAGCAGCTTGGATGGGTAGTGAGCTCTCCAGCAGATGTGGGGACCGGCCTGAGGGCTAGCGTTCGTGTCAAGCTGCAACACCTGCCCAGACACAAACGCCTGGAAGACGTCCTCAAGAGACTGCGCCTCCGCATGGACAACACCGGTAATGCAGATGGACGGGCGGAAATTATTTTAGTGAAAACTAATTTGAGTAAAAAATAAATCTATTCTGAATTTCAGCGCTTCCTTGGCACATTTGACAGAGTTTTTGTACAATTGGCATTGGTGAAACATATATAGGTCATGAATCATTCTTCTAGATATTCTGATGAGTATAACTCTAGGTGTTATATACACTATATACACACAAAAGTATGTGGACGTCCCTTCAAATTAGTGGATGCGGCTATTTCAGCTACACCCATTGCTGACAGGTGTATACAATCGAGCACATAACCATGCAATCTCCATAGACAAACAGGAGAATGGGCTTACTGAAGACCTCAGTGACTTTCAACGTGGCACCCTCAAAGAATGGCACCTGTCCAACATGTCAGTTCGTCAAATTTCAGCCCTGCTAGAGCTGCCCCAGTCAACCAAGTGCTGTTATTGTGAAGTGGAAACATCTTGGAGCGACAACAGAAAAAACGCGAAGTGGTAGGCCACACAAGCTCACAGAACGGGACCGCCGAGTGCTGAAGCGCATAAAAATTGTCTGTCCTCAGTTGCAACACTCACTACCGAGTTCCAAACTGCCTATGGAAGCAACGTCAGCACAAGAACTGTTCGTCGGGAGCTTCATGAAATGGGTTTCCATTGCTGAGCAGTCGCGCACACAAGCCTATGATCACCATGCGCAATGCCAAGCGTCGGCTGGAGTGGTGTAAAGCTTGCCGCCATTGGACTCTGGAGCAGTGGAAACACGTTCTCTAGAGTAATGAGTCACACTTCACCATCTGGCAGCCCGACGGACAAATCTGGGTTTTCTGGTGCCAGGAGAACTCTACCTGCACAAATGCATAGTGCCAAATGTAAAGTTTGGTAGAGGAGGAATAATGGTCTTGGGCTGTTTTTCATGTTTCGGACTAGGCTCCTTAGTTCCAGTGAAGGGAAATCTTAGTGCTACAGCATACAATGACATTCCAGAACAATTCTGTCCTTCCTACTTTGTGGCAACAGTTTGGGGAAGGCCCTTTCCTGTTCCAGCTTGACAACGCTCCCATGCACAAAGTGAGGTCCATACAGAAATGTTTTGTCGAGATCGGCGTGGAAGAACTTGACTGGCCTGCACAGAGCCCTGATTTCAACCCCATCGAACACCTTTGGGATGAATTTTAACGCCGACAGTGAGCCAGGCCTAATTACCCAACATCAGTGCCCAACCTCACTAATTCTCTTGTGGGTGAATGGAAGCAAGTCCCTGCAACAATGTTCCAACATCTAGTGGAAAGCCTTCCCAGAAGAGTAGAGGCTGTTATAGCTGCAAAGGGGGGGACCAACTCCACATCAATGCCCACGATTTTGGAATAAAATGTTTGACGAACAGGTGTCCACATACTTTTAGTCATGTATTGTATAATGTGTGTGTATATAGTATCTATATATGCTTTAAGTTAGTTACTTTAAAAACATTTTTTTTTTTTACAAGGATAAAATATATATATACACTGCTATAATTTCCTCCATATTGACAAGGAAGTACTTACATACCTTACTTTAATATGGTCGAAATAATTGAAGTTTCTTACCTCTTTCTCCTTAGACTGCAGTGAGGAGTATAACATCAGTAATGCCCAGACAATCGGCTTGGACGAGGTGGGGTTCACGCAGCTAGTGGTGGACGGGGTCAAGCTGCTCATCCGCATGGAGAAGAGGTTAGAGGGTGAAGAGAAAATCGATGATCTGGTGCCTTTACAGAAGTAGAGCTGAGGAAGATGGGAGAGAAAGGGACTCCTGTCCTAATCAACACAAACGTCACATTTTAGTAGTTTGACTGGGAGCGTGCTATTGTAATACTGTACAGGGCTTTTGCGAGAATGACATATCTCGAGTTTTTCTAAAACCAACAATGTTTTAACAGCTGACTATGTTAATGTTGATTGTACTGTGTCCTAATTAAATTAACACTGTGACATAGGTACAAAGACTTATTGCGTCAAAATTGCATAAAAAAGTAAAATACTTTTCAAAAGTTCAAAATGATGCTTATGTGCTGTATATAAAAACTGTTTGACTTAAAATATTTTTGCAGAATTTCACCTGTTTGCTTTCAGTATGAAGTTTGCCATGGCCACACACATTAGGATAATCACCAGCTACAGAGCAATATATATTTCTATACAAATTACAAAAGCTCTTTCCAGGACGTATCATTCCTCCATTTTACTCGGGTCATGTTAAACCGATTGGCTGTGAAGCCATGGTTACTTACACAAAATTGAATAGTAAATACTGGTAAACAAAATAACAAATGACACCAGACATTTGCTTGAGACTCCTTTCAAGTAAGCTTTAATATTGTGCACGAGTGAGACTGAATCTAGATGACTCGAGCTTTCCTCGCATGTATGTTGTGGTAGGAGGGGTTTAGGTGGGGGGCGGGGTTAATGGAGATGAAAGGGGCGAGGCATCATCACTTACATTTCTTTAACACTTTCTGCTTCTCCGCTACACTTGATCTGGTAAGGCAACACAATAGACATCCTCTCTGGAAGTTGTACCGCTAACAATTAGGAATATGTATTTTTATCCCGCGTGCACTACACATCAACGTGCACTACCCCCCCCAACCCTCCCTGCTCCCATAGTGCCACAGACAGTCAGCGGTGGAGATTTCTCGCTCAGCTTCCAGAAGGGCTCACAGCTTTTAACGATGTTTTCATTTATTTTTTTTGACCACTCGCCTTTGCTTTTTCCTTTCTATTGTGTCTTTTGAAATGAGGAAATAAAATGTCTGCATTCTGTTTCCATTCTCTGCGCTGCGTTAAAGGGTGCGTTCTAGGCCCATCTCTCATCTTTACAGTAATACAACACGGAATACCATTGCACAGTTGACCCTCATTACTTTTCATACAAAATAACAAGTAGAAACGTACCAGCACTAGTGGTTATTTTACGTACTCATCGCAATCACTAATTACAAAGGGGAAAAACCTAAAACAAAAATAAAAATGTGCGAAACTAGTTATATCCTATTTTTTTTTCTCATACAGGTGAATGCCTCAGAAATACCAAGCAGCACATTAAAAAGGCATAATGTGGTGGAATAAATACAATATATTTAGCAAGAAAATAAAATTGAGCACAAAACAAGTCAGACAGGTGTCGCACAGTAACTACCAGTTAACTGCAGTTTAGAAGGGAGTAAGGGAAACAGAGGGATATAGTCACTAGCGAGGTCAAACTGCTTGGGAATCACTTCGCGTGAACCCTTCAAGCTTTGGGCATTCTCAAGCAGAACATGAGATATTTGAGGCAGTTATAATAATTGATGTCACTTCCTGACCTAGAATGGTGGCCGGTGCATTTACGCTACTAAAACACCATGAATCGTGTTTTGAATGGGTAGTTTTGTCCCAATATTTGTTAGAAGAGCATTTGATTATTCATCCGAGCGCAATGCTAGCGAATATTTGCAACACCGTGTTTAAGACTGCATAAAGCAGACTTTATGAGAGCGGGCTTAAAATTGAGTGCAACTGAACAATTTGTGGTCCTGTTAGTCTACACTGTATATTTGGGTTCTCAAAGATAATAAAAGGACATGGTTCGTCAAATCTGACTTAGCCAACATAAGATCCCTTATGCAATAAACAGAACATTTTAACCTGCAGTGCTAACCTCATCATTCAGCTACGCTACATGAAAGAGGATTGTGAGAATGGCCAAAATAATGCATTAGGAGGAATGACTTGATTAGGGCTTTGGGATGTGTAGAGTTTTGCTTTTCAACACAGACCACGTCACTCAATCTCTCCTGTATTGGGAAAGGAACTTATTATCCATGAAAAGTAAAAAATAAACTCGTTTTTTTTCTTATCCTCGTGAGAATAAAAAAATGTTTTTTTTTCTCCTTCTAAACATTAGACTTCAGTGGAGGCAAACAATCTACAAATATGTCAACAAGAAGGAAAGAACGCCAAATGAAAATAAAAAAAAATACAGTATGACACATTTACACACTTTCTGTACAGAAACTCAAGACTATACAATACCTGCAGACATTATGCTGAAGAGTCCTGTTTTATACAACTCTATGAACAATACAACAAAACATTCTCTATTTTATTTTATACATGTGGAAAAAGTACCTTTGCAGTCTTTTATTTCAACCCCCTTTAAATGGTAGTTTAGTAATGGAACTGAAATGTTGTGGGCCATTGATACAAATGTTTTCATATTATTGCAATAATGGTCAGTTCTCACCTCTCGTTTTAATCAACGATTTTGTAATACAGGGGTTTGCCTTGGGGAGGGAAAATGGGAGTGTATTTTGTGTCGTTTCACCAAGCAATATGGCAGTAGCCTCGAATAGCGGTAAACTCAATATTGCGGCTGACTCTCTTGGGCCCGACACTTGGGGCGCCCGCAAACTCAAGAAACGCCAGGATTATGTCCTCTGCCCCCTCCGTTTTCAATGCTGTATGTTAATTCTCTTTAGTTTGTTTAGTCTTCCCAAAAGTCACTTTCACAGCTTGAGCTCGTTGGCCACTTTGGACGCGATATTCTTGAAGGCGATGGACGTGCCTGAGATCCGCTTGAAGCGCACGCCGTTGAGTGAGAGGCGTGGCAGCTTGCACACCTCCATCTCCCATTGGACCAGACTGTCCTGGCGGGCGTCGCCGTGCACGCAGAAGAGCATGAAACGCTCGCGCTGCTCGTAGTCGCAGTTGTTGGCATCCAGGACCTTCCGGATCTCGCGCATCATGTCGCCGGGCTCCATGGATGAGGTAGTCTTCATGCTCCACGTGAAGCGCAGTGAACGGGGTTTGGAGTCCCGGGAACCGTCCTCCTTGGGTTCCCCTGACGCGCTCCTGGAGAGGAACAGAACACAGGCAATAGTGTTAATTGAATGGGAGATAAGTAGGTAGACGCAAAACCAAAAAAGTTAGTGAGGTGCTGCCCATTTAAATGTTTATTTTTATTTTTTAAGTCATACGACGTGGTTGGGAGTATATAGAGTGTGCGACTATTTATTTTTCAAAGATGGAACGGGGGCATAATAGAGGATAAAAGGTAACGCACAGAACTTATATAACCCATGTGTTTGGGACCTCGTAAGACTGACAACTGAATGACTCAAATATATTTCATTCAAAGATTACGCACCTATGACTTATTTCCGCGTAACACTCACTCAGATCAGACACTTCTAGACAGTTTAAACACACACATGGCCCACCAAGGTCTAGCAAGAGCACGGTATTCAGGGTCACGCCACTTAGGCACAAAAAGCGCAAACACCCCCGCTGTGTGACAGAGGGCATGGGGACAAAGTACACACATAACACAACACGGCAACAAAGAACAGCACAACAAGAGTGAACCGGTGACATTCTCTTTGGATCCTGAGACTAGTAGTGACCCTCATTGACATGTCATGCTTTCATTTCGAGGTTGTTGTTACTTTTTCTGCGGGCGGCTGTGTCGATGCCTCACCTTGGCGGGTCTGTACTGCCACTGGCCTCTCCTTCAACCGTGGCCCTTTGGGAAGCAATCAGAGTTCAGAGTTCAACAGAGCAGTAGAAGGGGTCGTCAATGTACACACAGACGATGGGATGTGTGAACGTGAAAAGGAAGAGGGTGGGATGGCGTCAAACCTATGAACACACACGGCCACGCGACTCAACTCGTTCTGGGGAGGCAACTGGCGAGGACTGCCCCAAAAAACAACATGACACGTATATTGGCAAGCGAGCTAAAAACGGAGGATGATACAATGTGGAAATCATGTGAACGGAGAGAGAGATGGATGATTGAAGTCATCTACAGTACACAACACTCAAACCAAAAGGACGAAACAAGAAGAAGTCGGAGAGTGAGTGCAGGGGTCTGCAAACTCCCAAGGCATCACAGGCAAGGCATCTCGGGAGCCTCAATCTCACTCTGTTAGTGGTGCAGGGTCAGATAGGGGGGTGGATAATGCGGAGCGGTGTAGTGCCCCGCCACAGTGGATTTTGGGTGGGGAGGGGTTAGGGAAGGGGGGGCTGGCACCAGGGCATGAATGATTGCATGTCATTGAAGAGGGCTTGGAATTGCGATGAAGAGAGGGTGTGGAGGTGAGTCATTGTGGGGGGGGTGTGACATGGTAACCATTCTGTGTGCTCCTACCTCTGGCCAGCCCTGAAAGACATAGTTCTAAATTTAAAAAAACAAACTATTAAAGTAGTAATTTTCAAATAAAATTGTTCATTTTTTTTGTGTGACTAACTATGGATGGAAATGGAAAGACAGAAAAGGGTGTTGTGGGAAATGTTGTTCAATGACTTTCTCATAACGTGGCAGACATGTACGATCAAATGGTGATGGGCCCACTATGTCAGCAAATCGATCCCAATTTTTCATTAAGAAATTATGTGCTTAAATACACGTTACATATGCTTTTCAGCAATAACCCTAATTTCACTATGGGCTGATTGAAGGCACTAAGAACCAACTAGTTCATACTGGTTGGTTGATAACCAGTTCATACCTACTACACATGGAAAGTCTGATTGACAATTGCGCTCAACAAACTAGAAGAACAAAAACAAAACATTTCATCTTAAATAAAATTGATTGCTACAGTAGCATACGATGAGTGTATAGAACCTTTCAGTTATGCAGCCAGGCTGCAGTGTGATAGGTTAGTTTGTCATGACCTAAGGGTGGAGCCCCAGGCTGGTGATGAAAAGCAGGCTCATTTTACCCAGTGTCCTTGACTGACTGCAGCACGGTCACAGATACTGCAGACTCCGCACTCTCTGTGTGTGTGTGTCTGTGTGTGTGTGTGTCTGTGTGTGTGTGTGTCTGTGTCTGTGTGTGTGTCTGTGTGTGTGTGTGTGCGCGTAAGAGAGAGCGACTGCATGCATTTATGTACGCGTGTCTGTGCCTTTGCGTGTGGTCCTGCAAGTGTGTGAGCATATCTTTAAGCAGCCCACGTCTCTCTCAGACCAGAGACTGCTCTCCGCAGGCTCACCTAGGGGAATAGGGCCTGGACACGACATCTGTGGGCTTAGCGCTCCGGGGTTAAGTTTACCCTAGGAACAGATCTATGATCAGCTTTCCCTCCCCCCAATCCTAACCTCAACCATTAAGTGGGAAATGCTAAACTGACCCAAGATCAGTGTCTAAGGTCAACTTCACCTGATGCAGGACTGACAGAAAGAGGAACCCAACCACACACTATTATCCCTCTCCACGCTCAAAGCAGCCTTGTGCCTTACATGGTACCCGAGTAAAGAACTAGATATATTGACTAGTACAAAATGTGCAGCTGTTACTTTCAATATCAGATGCAAACGCCGGGTAAATATGGCCCGAAGGAAGGGAAACATGAGACATGATATGTAGCAAGGTTGGGGTCAAATCCATTTCAATAATTTCAATTCGGGAACTAAATTGTAATTGCAGTTTACTTGCTGAATTGAAATAGACTTGACCATAGTCCTGCAGTTGAGTATTGTAAATATCAGACCTGAGTCAAATACATTGTCAGATACTTTTAAATAATGGAGATGTGCCCGGTACAATGGAACCTATAGAATGGGCCCAAAATTGCCAACTCTGCTCAGCCTTGCACGCAGTTGTGGATAAATCAAGCACACCTAAAATACTTCAGGGTAGGCCATAGGACTATTTGTCCCAGGTTTGGCAAACATATCGGTATGGTGCATTTTCCGTCCGTTTCCACTGACCTGCGGACAAACTTGGAGGTGATCTTGCTGATGATGCCCGTGGAGGTGCCCCTGCGCGCCTGGGACAGAGCCCCCGTGTCGTGGGAGAGTGTGGGCGAGGCGGGCGGACCGTTGTAGGTGGCCGAGCGGCGGTCGCGAAGTTGGGCCCCGTGGAAGGTGGATCGGCTGGAGGAGCCGCGGGGGAAGCGAGTGCGGTCCGGCGGCGTGGCGGCCGTGCTGCTGCTGATGCTGTGCGCCGACGGCGAGGCCGTGGGAGGGCTGCGGAGGGAGAGGGGAAGAATAGGTGGAGGGAAAGAGGAAGTAGAAAGAAGATTATAGATTAGAAATATCACCTATTTCTTCCCTCACCTAATATCAAGACATTAGTAGTAATAGAACATTATACAAATAAAGTTACATCTCTGACTTTTAGGAAATAGTATCGTAGGGTATCGTCAAAAAACAATGGAACCTATAGAATGGGCCCAAACAAGTCCTAACAAGTCATTTCTCACAGTTCCTCAACCCTCCATTGTCTTATACCCTTGCTCAACTCTAAATTTACCCCTACCTTTAGGCACTTCATTTGACCTACAGTGAGGGAAAAAAAGTATTTGATCCCCTGCTGATTTTGTACGTTTGCCCACTGACAAAGACATGATCAGTCTATAATTTTAATGGTAGGTTTATTTGAACAGTGAGAGACAGAATAACAACAACAAAAAAACAGAAAAACGCATGTCAAAAATGTTATAAATTGATTTGCATTTTAATGAGGGAAATAAGTATTTGACCCCCTCTCAATCAAAAAGATTTCTGGCTCCTAGGTGTCTTTTATACAGGTAACGAGCTGAGATTAGGAGCACACTCTTAAAGGGAGTGCTCCTAATCTCAGTTTCTTACCTGTATAAAAGACACCTGTCCACAGAAGCAATCAATCAATCAGATTTCAAACTCTCCACCATGGCCAAGACCAAAGAGCTCTCCAAGGATGTCAGGGACAAGATTGTAGACCTACACAAGGCTGGAATGGGCTACAAGACCATTGCCAAGCAGCTTGGTGAGAAGGTGACAACAGTTGGTGCGATTATTCGCAAATGGAAGAAACACAAAAGAACTGTCAATCTCTCTCGGCCTGGGGCTCCATGCAAGATCTCACCTCGTGGAGTTGCAATGATCATGAGAACGGTGAGGAATCAGCCCAGAACTACACGGGAGGATCTTGTCAATGATCTCAAGGCAGCTGGGACCATAGTCACCAAGAAAACAATTGGTAACACACTATGCCGTGAAGGACTGAAATCTTGCAGCGCCCGCAAGGTCCCCCTGCTCAAGAAAGCACATATACATGCCCGTCTGAAGTTTGCCAATGAACATCTGAATGATTCAGAGGACAACTGGGTGAAAGTGTTGTGGTCAGATGAGACCAAAATGGAGTTCTTTGGCATCAACTCAACTTGCCGTGTTTGGAGGAGGAGGAATGCTGCCTATGACCCCAAGAAACCATCCCCACCGTCAAACATGGAGGTGGAAACATTATGCTTTGGGGGTGTTTTTCTGCTAAGGGGACAGGACAACTTCACCGCATCAAAGGGACGATGGACGGGGCCATGTACCGTCAAATCTTCCCTCAGCCAGGGTATTGAAAATGGGTCGTGGATGGGTATTCCAGCATGACAATGACCCAAAACACACTGCCAAGGCAACAAAGGAGTGGCTCAAGAAGAAGCACATTAAGGTCCTGGAGTGGCCTAGCCAGTCTCCAGACCTTAATCCCATAGAAAGTCTGTGGAGGGAGCTGAAGGTTCGAGTTGACAAACGTTAGCCTCGAAACCTTAATGACTTGGAGAAGATCTGCAAAGAGGAGTGGAACAAAATCCCTCCTGAGATGTGTGCAAACCTGGTGGCCAACTACAAGAAATATCTGACCTCTGTGATTGCCAACAAGTACTAAGTCATGTTTTGCACAGGGGTCAAATACTTATTTCCCTCATTAAAATGCAAATCAATTTATAAAATTTTTGCCATGCGTTTTTCTGGATTTTTTGTTGATATTCAAATAAACCTACCATTAAAATTACAGACTGATCATTTCTTTGTCAGTGGGAAAACGTACAAAATCAGCAGGGGATCAAATACTTTTTTCCCTCACTGTATATACTAGGCGGTGTCAGAGGAAGGCCCAAAAAATTGTCAAAGACTCCAGTCACCCAAGTCATAGACTGTTCTCTCTGCTACCGCACGGCAAGCGGTAACGGAGCACCAAGTCTCGGACCAAAAGGCTCCTTAACAGCTTCTACCCCCCAAGCCATAAGACTGCTGAACAACTAAACTAATCAAATGGCGACCGGTCTATTTACATTGATCTCCCCCCTTTGGTTTTACACTGCTGCTACTCGCTGTTTATTATCTATGCATAGTCACTTTAGCAATGACCTCGACTAACCTGTACATTGACTCGGTACCGGTACCCCCTGTATATAGCCTCATTATTGTTATGTAAATGTGTTGTTACCTTGTGATTTTTTTACTTTAGTTTATTTAGTAAATATCTTCTTAACTCTATTTATTGAACTGCATTGTTGGTTAAGGGCTCGTAAGTAAGCATTTCACTTTAAGGTGAAATACCTGTCGTATTCGGCGTATGTGACAAATAAAATGTGATTCGATTTTTTGATTTAGATAGGGTAGGTATTCATATAACTTGGGCCCCTTCCTATTTGGGACTTGAGCCCCTCTCACTCTATCTAGCCCCCTAGCTCACCCCTTGTACTCTGCGTTGTCGTCTATGGGAGGCAGTGGGGACTTGATGGGGTGGCCCGACGCCGACATGGACTTGACGTGACGCGGACGGGTGGAAGGGACAGCTGAGGCTGCCCCTGACGACGGCGAGGAGCCACTGGCCGAGCCTGACATCTCAGTCAGACTGAGAGAAAGACAGCGAAAGACCGAGAGCGAGAGCAGGATGGTGAGAGAAATAAGGCGAAAGAAAGGGGTAGAGAGAGGACAAGAGCAGGGAGAGGGTCAGTTCTAGTCACACTCCAACGCCTATGTATTTAGGGAGGTAAACATTGTCAACAGCAATCAAAGTTGCAAACGTTATCAACAGCAATCATCCCCATCGCTCTCCTCACCTGCTGTCCTTGCCATTGGGAATGGCCGTGTAGTGATCTGTGCTCGAACGCTCACACACGTACGTGTTCCTCCTGGTCATAGCGTTGCTGTTCTGTGGGTCACACACACACACACACACACACACAGACAGACACGCACACAGACACAGCCTTCAATAACTTTTTTCACAATGTAGACTATTTCTGTTCTGAGAGTCCCACAAAACAAAAACCATAATGGAAGCTAACCATCTAGTGACTAGTTATGACAGTCTAGTCTGACGGGTTCTAAATTGCTTTGGGAACGACTAACTTTCCTGTACGTTTTGGGATAGAAAACTACTTTGTGCCAGTCATCCCCTGCTTATTTGGAGGCAGAAACTGCTGAAACCGTAGCCCTCTGAATATGATAAAACATATCCTGCATAGTATTTTGCCCCCCAAAGGGCACTTTGATCCCTCACCCCTGAGGCGGTGGATGACTTCTTCCTCTCCTGTGCCACCAGCGGCGAGGTGGGCACGTCGGCCTTGGAACTGGCCGTGCCAAGCTTGTGGGCGGCATCGCCCTTGTCGCTCTCCACGCTGTTGGCCTGCGCCCGCTTGGTGTAGGACATAGACGGGGGGATAGAGGGCGCCACTGAGGAGCCACAGAGCAATGACATGACAGTACGGACTTTATTCTTTTTTATTTAACAAGGAAGTCCCATTGTGGTATCCGCAGAGTTAGGGCAAATATCATTTAACTTCAGTCAATGCAGAACATTTATATAATAATGATAGTTGAAACTACATTTGTATGTTTATTTGACTGGCATCCACCTAAAATTCCTACTGGTGTTAAGTGATTCAACATGTCCATTGGATGTACTATAGTAGGCCACATGTAAAGAAAGCTCTGCTTGCACGTGTCGCACACTGTTCAAGTGTAAAGGTTACGTCCTTAGGCTAATCAGTTCAACTTAAAGGGATATTTCAGGATTCTGGCAATGAAGCGCCATCTACTTTCCCAGAGTCAGATGAACTCGTTCCGTTTGAAGGAAGTTGCCATTTGTTAACTACCGTTAGCACAATGACTGGAAGTCTATAGAGCCCCACAGTGGAGGTGTCATAATACCCATAACACCAAGTAGTCAAACAGGGAAATGATTCCAATCATTTTCCCGCAATTAATTTTTAGCATAGAGAATTTTAGAAACACTTACAATAGGCTTACCCTGGCGTGACGTTTTTGATAACGATGTAAATTGCTCTCGGACAAGATGACTTATCAATACATTCCATTTACTCTCAGATTCGAAAATACTCATTAGCGTCAAAGTAGACAACATGCAAGACTACAAATCCCTGCATGCCTATGCACGTCATCTCTAGCTGACACCTTCGCTAGTAGTGTCCCCTTTGGTAGTGTCCATTTAAAACTTGCACAAGACATTTCACAGAATTGCCAATTGAAAGAAATGTAGCCAATTTATTCATTACTACATTTAGCTAAAAGATAGTTAATCCAAAGAATCTTAACTTTGCCTCATCAGTCTCGTCCAGATCACCATGGCATTTGTAGTTCTTTATGATAACCACATTAGCAGCTGATTAGAATGTCATTTTTGGGGGGGTAAATACAGGCGAATATATTGATAAAAGCCACCTTGTCCTAGAGAGATTTACACCGTTATCAAAACATTACGCCAGGGTAAGCCTACACGAAACACAGTCCTTATATTAAGTGTTTTTAAAATCCACTATGGGATAGATGAATGAAACCATTTCCTTGTTTGACCGCTAGGTTTTATGGTTATTATGACTTATACTGCGGTACTCTATGGGAACAGCTAGCATGCTATCTGTTTCTGTAGACAAGGGCTCATCAACCCTGTTCCTGGAGAGCTACCCTTCTGTAGGTTTTTTAATCCAACCCCCTGATTCAGCTCAACCAGCTAATTACAGTGCCTTCAGAAAGTATTCATACCCCTTGACCTATTCCACATGGATTAAAATATCCCCCCTACCCATCTATACACAATACCCCAAAATGACAAAGAGAAAACATGTTTTTAGAAATGTTTTCAAATGTATTGAAAATTAAATATATACAGTTGAAGTCGGAAGTTTACATACACCTCAGCCAAATACATTTAAACAAAGTTTTTCACAATTCCTGACATTTAATCCTAGTAAAAATTCCCTGTTTTATGTCAGTTAGGATCACCACTTTATTTTAAGAATGTGAAATGTCAGAATAATAGTTGAGAGAATGATTTATTTCAGCTTTTATTTCTGTCATCACATTTCCCAGTGGGTCAGAAGTGTACATACACTCAATTAGTATTTGGTAGCATTGCCTTTAAATTGTTTAACTTGGGTCAAACGTTTCAGGTAGCCTTCCACAAGCTTCCCACAATTAGTTGGGTGAATTTTGGCCCATTCTTCCTGACAGAGCTGGTGTAACTGAGTCAGGTTTGAAGGCCTTCTTGCACGCGCACGCTTTTTCAGTTCTGCCCACACATTTTCTATAGGATTGAGGTCAGGGCTTTGTGATGGCCACTCCAATACCTTGACTTTGTTGTCCTTAAGCCATTTTGCCACAACTTTGGAAGTATGCTTGGGGTCATTGTCCATTTGGAAGACCCATTTGCGAACAAGCTTTAACTTCCTGACTGTCTCTTGAGATGTTGCTTCAATATATCCATATAATTTCCCTCCCTCATGATGCCATCTATTTTGTGAAGTGCACCAGTCCCTCCTGCAGCAAAGCACACCCACAACATGATGCTGCCACCCCCGTGCTACACAGATGGGATGGTGTTCTTCGGCTTGCAAGCCTCCCCCTTTTCCCTCCAAACATAACGATGGTCATTATGGCCAAACAGTTTTAGTTTTGTTTCATCAGACCAGAGGACATTTCTCCAAAAAGTACGATCTTTGTGCCCATGTGCAGTTGCAAACCGTAGTCTGGCTTTTTTAAGGTGGTTTTGGAACAGTGGATTCTTCCTTGCTGAGCGGCCTTTCAGGTTGTCGATATAGGACTCGTTATACTGTGGATATAGATACTTTTGTACCTGTTTCCTCCAGCATCTTCACAAGGTCCTTTGCTGTTGTTCTGGGGTTGATTTGCACTTTTCACACCACAGTACGTTCATCTCTAGGAGACAGAACGCGTCTCCTTCCAGAGCGCTAAGACGGCTGCGTGGTCCCATGGTGTTTATACTTGCGTACTATTGTTTGTACAGATGAACGTGGTACCTTCAGGCATTTTGAAATTGCTCCCAAGGATGAACCAGACTTGTGGAGGTCTACAATCTTTTCCTGAGGTCTTGGCTGATTTCTTTTTGATTTTCCCTTGATGTCAAGCAAAGAGGCACTGAGTTTGAAGGTAGGCCTTGAAATACATCCACAGGTACACCTCCAATTTACTCAAATGATGTCAATTAGCCTATCAGACACCTCTAAAGCCATGACATCATTTTCTGGAATTTTCCAAGCTGTTTAAAGGCACAGTCAATTTAGTGTATGTAAACTTCTGTCCCACTGGAATTGTGATACAGTGAATTATAAGTGAAATACTCTGTCTGTAAACAATTGTTGGAAAAATTACTTGTCATGCACAAAGTAGATGTCCTAACCGACTTGCCAAAACTAGTTTGTTAACAAGACATTTGTGGAGGTTGAAAAACAAGTTAATGACTCCAACATAAGCGTATGTAAATTTCCGACTTCAACTGTATATCTATCCTACCCTGCCTTCCTAAGGTCTTCGAAAGCAAAGTTAACAAACAGATCACCGACCATTTCGAATCCCACCGTACCTTCTCTGCTATGCAATCTGGTTTCCGAGCTGGTCATGTGTGCACCTCAGCCACGCTCAAGGTCCTAAATGATATCATAACCTCCATCGATAAGAGACAATACTGTGCAGCTGTATTCTTAGACCTGGCAAAGGCTTTCGAATCTGTCAATCACCGTATTCTTCTCGGCACATTCAACAGCCTTGGTTTCTCAAATGACTGCCTCTCCTGGTTCACCAATTACTTCTCAGACAGAGTTCAATGTGTCAAATCGGAGGGAGGGCCTGTTGTCTGGACCTCTGGCAGTCTATGGGGGTACCACAGGGTTCAATCTCTTTTTTCTGTATACATCAATGATGTCGCTCTTGCTGCTGGTGATTCTCTGATCCACCTCTACGCAGACGACACCATTCTGTATACTTCTGGCCCTTCTTTGGACACTATGTTAACTAACCTCCAGACAAGCTTCAATGCCATACAACTCTCCTTCCGTGGCCTCTAACTGCTCTTAAATGCAAGAGACTAAATGCATGCTCTTCAACCGCCCGCGGCCCGCACCCGCCCGCCCGTCTAGCATCACTACTCTGGACGGTTCTGACTTAGAATATGTGGCTCCAGGTCAGCTATAAGTCTCTGCTAGGTAAAGCCCCGCCTTATCTCAGCTCACTGGTCACCATAGTAGCATCCACCCGTAGCACGCATTCCAGCAGGTATATTTCACTGGTCACCCCCAAAGCCAATTCTTCATTTGGCCGCCTTTCCTTCCAGTTCTCTGCTGCCAATGACTGGAACGAACTGTAAAAATCACTGAAGCTGGAGATTCTTATCTCTCACACTAACTTCAAGCATCAGCTCACAGATCATTACACCTGTGCATAGCCCATCCAACTACCTCATCCCCATACTGTATTTATTTATTTTGCTCCTTTGCACCCCAGTATCTCTACTTGCACATTCATCTTCTGCACATCTATCACTCCAGTGTTTAATTGCTAAATTGTAATTATTTCGCCACTATGGCCTATTTATTGCCTTACCTCATTTACACACACTGTATATAGACTTTTTCCCTAGTGTGTTTGTTTATTCCATGTGTAACTCTGTGTTGTTGTTTGTGTCGCACTGCTTTGCTTTATCTTGGCCAGGTCGCAGTTGTAAATGAGGTCGCAGTTGGAATTTGTTCTCAACTAGCCTACTTGGTTTAATAAAGATGAAGAAAAAAAAAAGCTCTGTCAAGTTGATTGTTGATCATTGCTCGCCAGCCATTTTCAAGTCTTGCCATAGATTTTTCAAGCCGATTCAAGTCAAAACTGTAACTAGGCCACTCAGGAACGTTCAATTTCAGTCTTGGTAAGCAACTCCAGAGTATATTTGGCATTGTGTTTTAGGTCATTATCCTGCAGAAAGGTGAATTTGTCTCCCAGTGTCTGTTGTAAAGCAGACTGAACCAGGTTTTCCTCTAGGATTTTGCCTGTGCTTAGCTCTATTCCTTTTTATCCTAAAAACCTGATGCAGCCACCACCATGCTTGAAAGTATGAAGAATGGTACTCATGTGTTTTCCCCAAACATAACACTTTGCATTCAAGACAAAGTTAATTTCTTTGCCACATTTCTTGCAGTTTTACTTTAGTGCCTTACTGCAAACAGGATGCATGTTTTGGAATATTTTTATTCAGTTGAGGCTTCCTTCTTTTCACCCCGTCATTTAGGTTAGTATTGTCGGAGTAACTACAATGTTGTTGATCCATCCTCAGTTTTCACCTATCATAACCATTAAGCTCTGTAACTGTTTAAAAAAAGTCACCATTGACCTCATGGTGAAATCCCTGAGTGGTTTCCTTCCTCTCCGGCAATGGAGTTAGAAAGGACGCCTGTCTTTTTTTTTTTACTGGGTGTATTGATACGCCATCCAAAGTGTCATTAATAACTTCACCAATGCCAGTGACACACAATTTCAATTTAATACATTTTAAATTCAGGCTGTAGCAACAAAATATGGAAAAAAATCTAGGGGTGTGAATACTTTCTGAAGGCACTGCAAGGGGCACTACATTAGGGTTGGAGTGAAAACCTACAGGACAGTAGTACTCCAGGAACATGGTTGGAGAGAGCCCTGCTGTCGACTTCCAGTCATTGTGATTACGCTAGTTAGCATTGGCTCGCAAAACTAACTCTAACTTGCTTTATACTGGACACAGAGACATAAAAATGCCAAAATCCATAACTCCTTAAGCTACGATTAGCCAATATATTATAATAACTATATTTTCTGTAATAATGGTGATAAAACTCAAGTCTTGTGCCATGAGATTCAAGATGGTCGACAATGACGTCCTTACCATGGTCGCTGAAGCGCCGCTGCTTCTGGTTGGCCGATATGCTGCGTGTGACCTTGGAGTGGGCTGGCGATTGGCTGGAACTGTTGTTGGCCTCGCTGCTGGGCCGTGACCTTTGACACAGGTTGCTATTGGACAGCGACTCGCTCCCCTCAAACTGTCCAATGAAAGGAGGGGGGGGGGGGGCATTTGAAAAAACAAAAGAGTCATTGCACACATTATAACGTGGTGGTCATGTAGACTTAAAGGTAGACTGCAATATGACATCAGTGGGGCGAATTCCTGTTTATAGAAATCAACAAGAAAATTAGAACCTACCAAGACCGCCACTTTTGTCTCTTCCCATGCTTCAAGGGAGGGCGTAAATTGGGAATAGGAAATAATGGCAGTCTTGGTGGATTAGAATTTTGGTGTTGTTGATGTCTGGTAAGCAGGAAGTTGCCCGCTGTGTGTGATTATTTCACTGTCTAAAGTATAGCTTTAAAACACAGTTAAAACTATAATTTTGACCTCATGGACTGTCAGTCCTTGATCCATAGCTCCTAAAAACAGTGTGAGTGTGGTTACCCCTTCCCTCAGCTTTATAGCAAACCAAGTGGTGGAGCTGCCGTTTTGTGGTTTTCAAATAAAGGAATAAGTCTTAAATGTGCGTATCCATAGGATACATATGAATTGTTTGTTTGTGAAGTCTGCCATTGGTATGGCTATAGCCCATGTCTCACCTCGGCTGGTTTCCTGCCCAAAAGGAGGTAAGTGGCCATGGTCTCATCGTACTTCTGTCCCGTTAACGCATCTGTGATGTCCTCTTTGGGGAAGCCCATGGTTATCATCAGTTCTGTAGGGAGAGAGGAGGGAACATAACACAATGAATGAATGACATGAAAAGGGTAGTAATATAATTTGTGGTCTATTTCCAATGTAACACCTGAAGTTCCCTTAAGAATAATAACGTTATTGTATATTATTATTTTGATATTTTTCATAAAATATAACGTGTTACAAAACAGCCCATAAGTGAGGAAGGGAGAGAATCCAAATCGGACTATTATGATATTGGGCGTGTGTGACTGACCTATCCGTTTGGTGTCGTTCCAGTCGGGTTCCGGTTCCTGATGAGGCTTCAGCTCCTCCTCCTCATGGCCCACGTTCATCCAGCGGTCTCTCATGATTTGCTGAGGGGCAGACAGACAGTTAGATGGACCAATGGACAGACAGAGACAAAGAGGACTAAACAGCTTCAGCATAGTGAAAAACATGATACTTTGTACATCTGTATGCTCAAGTTGGATTGAGTAAGACGTAGAAGAAGAAAAACTCTGCGCAACACATCAAAGTGTTCCAGCGGCTAGAAGCCATCGGTTTAACATTTCTTTAGTTCCATGAAAACAAGCTCGAGATTTATTTTATCTACATGTCTGTATGAGCACGCACATGTGGTATGTGTCTGAGTCTATAAGCCTGTGTCCATGCATGTGTGCGCGACAGTACATTCGCGCATGTGTCAGTGTGTGTTGCTCGCACTCTCTTACCTCCAGGCTGCTCCGTTTGCCAGGGTTGAGCACCAACAGTTTCTTCAGCAGGTTTTCACAGTCTGTAGACATGTAGAAAGGAATACGATACTTCCCTCTCAGCACTCGCTCTCTCAGCTCCTATGGAGGGATATAGAGAGTAGAGGTTTTGGGTTAGTCTCTAGACATGTAGAAAGGAATACGATACTTCCCTCTCAGCATTCTCTCTCAGCTCCTATGGAGGGATATAGAGAGTAGAGGTTTTGGGTAAGTCTCTAGACATGTAGAAAGGAATACGATACTTCCCTCTCAGCACTCGCTCTCTCAGCTCCTATGGAAGGATATAGAGAGTAGAGGTTTTGGGTAAGTCTCTAGACATGTAGAAAGGAATACGATACTTCCCTCTTAGCATTCTCTCTCAGCTCCTATGGAAGGATATAGAGAGTAGAGGTTTTGGGTAAGTCTCTAGACATGTAGAAAGGAATACGATACTTCCCTCTTAGCATTCTCTCTCAGCTCCTATGGAAGGATATAGAGAGTAGAGGTTTTGGGTAAGTCTCTAGACATGTAGAAAGGAATACGATACTTCCCTCTCAGCACTCGCTCTCTCAGCTCCTATGGAGGGATATAGAGAGTAGAGGTTTTGGGTAAGTCTCTAGACATGTAGAAAGGAATACGATACTTCCCTCTCAGCACTCGCTCTCTCAGCTCCTATGGAGGGATATAGAGAGTAGAGGTTTTGGGTAAGTCTCTAGACATGTAGAAAGGAATACGATACTTCCCTCTTAGCATTCTCTCTCAGCTCCTATGGAGGGATATAGAGAGTAGAGGTTTTGGGTAAGTCTCTAGACATGTAGAAAGGAATACGATACTTCCCTCTTAGCATTCTCTCTCAGCTCCTATGGAGGGATATAGAGAGTAGAGGTTTTGGGTTAGTCTCTAGACATGTAGAAAGGAATACGATACTTCTCTCTTAGCATTCTCTCTCAGCTCCTACACAGGACAATTAACAATAACAGTGGATGAGACTTTTTGGCCAAAGGAAGAGAAAGACTACCACGCAACACTTTATTTGGCATGTTAAATATGTAATTGGACCATGTCAAATAGTGTGACCAAAAACAGTGTTTTGTTTTGCAGTACTGTAAAGATGGTGACAAAACAATACACATTTACAATAGGCCTATATCTAAAAATTCATACAGCCAAATGAGAGATAGATAGTGATATCACTATCTATACACTGAACAAAAATATAAAACACCATTTCAAAGATTTTACTGAGTTGCAGTTCATATGAGGAAATCAGTCAACTGAAATAAATGTATTAGGCCCTAATCTATGGATTTCACATGACTGGGAATACAGATATGCATCTGTTGGTCACAGAAACCCCCCCCAAAAAATGGGCCGCAGGATCTCGTCACGGTATTTCTTTAGCATTCAAATTAGAGGTCGACCGATTATGATTTTTCAACACCGATGCCGATTATTGGAGGACCAAAAAAAGCCGATACCGATTAAATTGGCAGATTTTTATATATTTCTAATAATGACAATTACAACAATACTGAATGAACCCTTTAATTCTAACTTAATATAACATTAATATAATACATAAATAAAATCTATTTAGTCTCAAATAAATAATGAAACATGTTCAATTTGGTTTACATATTGCAAAAACACAGTGTGGAAAAGAAAGTAAAAGTGCAATATGTGCCATGTAAAAAAGCTCAAGTTTAAGTTCCTTGCTCAGAACATGAGAACATATGAAAGCTGGTGGTTCAATATTCCCAGTTAAGAAGTTTTAGGTTGTAGTTATTATAGGAATTATGACGCGTTGACTATTTCTCTCTATACCATTTGTATTTCATATACCTTTGACTATTGGATGTTCTTATAGGCACTTTAGTATTGCCAGCCTAATCTCAGGAGTTGATAGGCTTGAAGTCATAAACAGCGCTGTGTTTCAAGCATTGCGAAGAACTGCAAGCAAACGCAGGAAAGTGCAGTTTGAATGAATGCTTACGAGCCTGCTGCTGCCTACCACCGCTCAGACAGACTGCTCTATCAAATCATAGACTTAATTATAATAAACACGCAGAAATACGAGCCTTTGGTCATTAATATGATCAAATCCGGAAACTATCATTTCGAAAAACAAAACGTTTATTCTTTCAGTGAAATACGGAACCGTTACGTATTTTGTCAAACGGGTGGCAACCCTAAGTCTAAATATTGTGGTTACATTGCACAACCTTCAATGTTGTCATAATTATGTACAATTCTGGCAAATTAATTACGGTCTTTGTTAGGAAGAAACACAGTTCGCAACAAGCCAGGCTGCTTAAACTGTTACATATACCCTGACTCTGCTTGCACTGAACGCAAGAGAAGTGACACTGTTGACCTTACAGTGAAATGCTTACTCACAAGCCCTGAAACCAACAATGCCATTTTAAGAAAATGTATTTTTGGAGCTTTTGTTCATCGTTGTGTACTGATACTGCTCAAGAAGCAAATGAGAAAGTGAATTGCGGCTGAGGTAAATTTCTCAAAGGTAAGCCAAATCACACAACAAAAAGTGTCCGGACCCTTCTATAACATGCCATTTACACCAAAAATAGAGATTCACTTCAGAAATTGGAACATTCTCCCTTAAGTAACTTTGTTTTTTTGTAACCATTCCAAATGTAACATATCATACTAATTTCAGTGTCCTTGATTTACATTTAGTATGTTGCTTCTAATCTATGAGACCAAACTGGCACACAGCAAGTCGCGTAACCAAGCAATGATTCTGATGACCTGGTGCAGCGTGTGGAGCCCCCTGACTATGTTTTACTTGTGTATGGCGATTTAGGATTTTCTGTGTACACACTGAAAAGTAATTTGACACTGTGTTGATCAGTCAGCACACATTTGGTTATAAATGTAAAGACGGCAGGAGAGGGAGTTCATGCCAGAGCTGGAATGTATTCAACACGTGTTTGAAACAGCGATGCTGTTAACCATCAGTTGTGCTTTCCAAGGCTATCTGTACATGCGCGTTTGAGGTTCAACCATATATTATATGCGGTTCAACATAGCTAACTTACTGTTTCTTAACAAAGCAAATTGCTTTCTCTCTTATGGTTTGTGTTGTGGTCTTGGTTGTTCTTAGTCGAGGAAATGTAGCATAGCTAACTGCAGTGTTTGTCATGTCTGAAATCTGGCTACCTCGTCTTAACGTTACCGTAGCTCGGTCTGTACAATGCAAACGAAAGTGATTAGTTTGGCAGTTTCCCAAAGTAACATTAACTAACTACGTATATTTTGCGTAAGAAAGTATGATATATCGTGGTGCATGATCTGGCCATCAACATTAGCCAACGTTACAGTCTTTGGGTGGCTTAAGTTACTTAGCTAGTTAAAGTTAAATTGGCTTTCATAGCAGCCAAGGACGTTCGCTAGTTTATTTTAGCATATTTGTTTGTGCTCCGATTACACGCAAGTGTCTAGATCAGCAGTTAAACTTCCTGACGCACGGATCCCTTTAGCGGGATCATTTTCATCAACAACCGCTGAATTGCAGAGCGCCAAATTCAAAACAAATTGCTAAAAATATTTATATTCATGAAATCACAAGTGCAATATAGCAAAACACAGCTTAGCTTGTTGTTAATCCACCTGTCGTGTCAGATTTTGAAAATATGCTTTACAGCGAAAGCAATCCAAGCGTTTGTGTGAGTTTATCAATCACTAGACAAAACATTACAAACACCTAGCAGCAGTGTAAATTGGTCACGAAAGTCAGAAAAGCAATAAAATGAATCGCTTACCTTTGATGATCTTCAGATGTTTGCACTCACGAGACTCCCAGTTACACAATAAATGTTCCTTTTGTTCGATAAAGATTATTTTTATATCAAAAAACCTCCATTTGTTTGGCGCGTTATGTTCAGTATTCCACAGCCTTAGGCAGGTCATCAAGGGTTGACGAAAATTCCAAATAGTATCCGTAAAGTTCGTAGAAACATGTCAAACGTTTTTAATAATCAATCCTCAGGTTGTTTTTAACATAAATAATCAATAATATTTCAACCGGACGGTAAACTATTCAATAACAGAGATAAAGAAAATGTTGAGCTACAACTTTCACGCGCATTAACTAATGGAAGGACATTCAGCTATCCACTGACGCGATTTGATAAATCTCGCTAATTTTTCAGAAAAAAAGCTTGAAACTATGTCTAAAGACTGTTCACACCCTGAGGAAGCCATAGGAAAGGGAATCTGGTTGATATCCCTTTAAATGGGCGAAAGGCAGGCAATGGAACAGTGATTTTTCAAAATAAGAGTCACTTCCGGGTTGGATTTCCTCAGGTTTTCGCCTGCAAAATCAGTTCTGTTATACTCACAGACAATATTTTGACCGTTTTTGAAACTTTAGAGTGTTTTCTATCCTACTCTGTCAATTATATGCATATTCACGCATCTGGACCTGAGAAATAGGCAGCTTACATTGGGAACGTTATTTTTCCAAACATAAAACATTCTGCCCCCTAGCTTCAAAAGGTTTTAACACGTTGACTATGTGAAAAACCTTACTTGGCTAAATATAGTTAGCTAGCTTTCCTCGCTTTTTGGTTAGCTACCTAGCCAGCGTTAGCTCTCGTCTAACGTTACATTAGATAGCGAGCTACCTACCTAGCTAATCAAAACTACATTCATTGGCCAGCTACCTTTATTTGCCTGTCCATTAGCTAGCTATCTTTCAGCTGACAGGTGTTAGCTGGCTTCAGAAGCTAGCTGCTGGACTTTGTACAAGCAAGCTAATGTTTGCTAGTTAGCTTCCTAGCTAACCAAAATATCTGTTTGCATTTATTGATTAACCTCAGCTTGAATACCCCCATATAGCTAGCTATATACAGTAGCCTAGGTTTGTTCGCATACACTTATGACTGGCAGCATGGTGCAAGCAGCTGTGTTGTTGCCGAGCAACCGACCCAGTGTTATTACTCGAAGTTTGGGCAAAAAGAAAAATGTTAACATTGTCAGAAATGCTACAAAAAGGTAGCACATCGTTGTTTCTTAAAGGACGGAAATGTGCACGTGAGTGATAAATTATACATTTAATAAAATAATGTTTTTAAAAAGCATTTAAGTCCAATGGTCACTTTATGGACGCTATAGTCTCGTTTTAATCTGACGTCCAGAATATGAGCTAGGTAGGCACAACAAATATTCCTATAACTCAATTGCTAATGACCCTGTTAAAAAAAAAATCTAAAAAATACACCATTACGGACGGCTCATGGCGAAAGAGGCGGGGAGTGTGTTGTGTACCTCCAATAAAGTAGATTTGCTCATTTTTAATCGAGATTGGTGTCATATTGGAATTTAACACTGAGCTTCAACCAATACCTATAACATTATGACCCATAGGTTCCGTACAGAATTTCCCCCAAAATCCACACACACACACATATACAACCACCCCCCACCAAACACACCTTTAGATTCTGTCCATCAAAGGGCAGTGAGCCGCTGACAAGTGTGTACAGTATGACCCCCAGGCTCCAGACGTCCACCTCGGGCCCGTCATACTTCTTCCCCTGGAACAGCTCTGGGGCAGCGTAGGGCGGGGAGCCGCAGAACGTGTCCAGCTTACTGCCTAGGGTAAACTCGTTGCTAAAGCCGAAGTCTGCAATCTTGATGTTCATGTCTGCGTCCAGGAGTAGGTTCTCAGCCTGATTTGAGATTGGAAGAGGGGGAGAGTGGGGTGAGTATCTGTATACGAGAGACACAGCAGACAGAAAGACAGATATACATTGATCGAGAGAGAGTCCGAGTGTCTGTCTCTCAATCTGTATCGATCAATGTCTACTCAGACACACTCAGACAGTGAGTCACAGACAGACACATGTGTGTGTGTGACCCTTGATGGCACAAAGTTCCAATGCTACAGCAGCATGTATGGTATTGGTTTTCACCTTCAGATCCCTGTGGACGATCCTCTTCTGATGGCAATACTGCACTGCAGAGACAATCTGAAAGAGAGAAAATTCTGTTGGATTGTTTTTCAATCCATTCCTAGGGGTCTCTCTCAGGCTGTACATTTCTACCCCAGCATTAACACACTTGATTTAACTAAATCAACAAATTACCAAGCTAAGCGAACAAATCTCAAAGGTAGATTTAGCCGCTACGCTATCGCGACGGCTAATGAATCTCTACAGCTAGTCAGCATTAGCCGCTAAGCTATGCTACAAATTAATTAGTCCACATTCCTAGCAGAGTTTGGATTGCATTAGCCTCCTTGCAATAAGGCTAATCAAATCTCTGTCAGATATAGGGTACTCTGTTTGAATGCTACATAGATAAGTCATCCTCCCTCCCTCGGGGTATGCTAACGCTACATCAATTCTGACAAGACTGGGTAGGACAACACTAAAATTAAGTGGACGCCACACATTTTCCAGGGCCGAATTCATAAAGTATCTCCAGAGTAGGAGTGCTGACCTAGGATCAGGTCCCCTCTGTCCATATTATCTCATTATGATCTAAAAAAGCAGATCCTAGATCAGCAGTCCTATTCTGAGACACATAATATGGGCACTGATCTGTTAGCTTAGGTTAACAGATTTTACCTGTGCGAAAAATGGATTACCCCTCTACAGTTCTTAATCGTAGCCTATCACCCAAGTTTGGTAGCTATGCTGCTGGAGGCACTTTCTGACCACGGGCATGGTCGTTCATGCGGTGGTTACAATATAGGTTATCACTGATAAATATTACCATAAAAAGTAAACGAGTTGGGTACAGCGAAAGACAGCATTTTTTTTTTTACATGCAAATCGTATTGGATACAGTGTTTGATTATTTAAATATCAGCCTCATTTTAACTTCAGAGTTGCTTTTTTCTTTGAGGGCTAAATCGGGGACATTTCCAGGGACAGGCCACCAGAATCTGGGGCTGTCCCGGAAACTGGGGACGTCTGGTCACCTTACAGTTAACTCAAAGGAGAGATAAAGGAAGGTTGCAAAGAAAAGGTTAGACATTTGCCACATTCCAAATGAACAGTTTAGACTTTTTGTGCAATTCTATATTGACTCCTAGGTAGATCTGAAAGGACTGGATAGGGGTCAGCAATATAGTAATAGATTGACCTTGCGCTCAATTGTTTGCCATGTTCCTTACACCTATCCAATTGCTTCAGATCTACAAATGTGGTGGGTAGTGAATATGGGCTAGGGGTTGTTTCTGGACAGGGCCATTGACCAACACAAACCTTATATACTTGGGAGAGACACTTCATAAAAGGATTCTGCTATGCTTAAGGACTACCACTAGAGTCCAGGGGAAAGGCCCAGGACCTGTTTCTAGACGGGGCCATTGACTAACCTTATATACTTAAGGGGAATCCGAGCTTCCGCTGAAGTCAAAATTTTCACTTAGTCACGCAAGGATGCTGCGATGCCAAAACACCACCACTAGAGGTCAGTGTGGGTTGACAGACAGAAGTACACTAGGGGAGTAATAAAGTGCTTCTTTAATGATGTTCTGTATTTCTGCTTGGTGAATCAGCACGAGGTCTGTTCGTGCTGAGTAACAGATATGGGAATTTCATGAGCACACACACGCACTTTACTGAGATGTTATCAACTCACACACTGCCTGGCTTGTAGAATACACACAAACTGTAAGATACGTGCCCGACCTCGCCTGTAGGACTCAAAGTGGCATGACACACAACCTAATAGACAGCCGGCGCCGATGACATGGACGCCGATTAAGGCAGCCCCCCGCACCTCTCTGATTCAGAGGGGTTGGGTTAAAATGTGGAAGACACATTTCAGTTGAATGCATTCAGTTGTACAACTGACTAGCTACCCCCCCCCTTTTCCTGTAGAACATGAACATACATGCAGTCATACACGCGCTGTCTGTTCCCAGGAGGTCATTAGCTCATCTATGTATTCGGAGCACGGACCCGTCTCCTGCAGTGCCTCTCTCTCCTTTCCTCCCTCCCCACTGGAGATTGATGACAGAGGATATGTCTGGTGACATCGCTGCACCTCTTCACACAGCGGTTTTCAGCAGTGTGTGTGCGCACGCACGCGCTTGTATCGCTATACTCTGTGTGTAAGTGTGTGTTTGCTTGCTTGCGGGAGTGTGTGCGTGTGTGTGTGAGTCTGCAGTTGTGTGTGACCGAGTGTGTGTGTGTTAGCAGTAACTCACCTGGCGAAACTTGGCCCGAGCCTCCTTTTCCTTCATTCTTCCATGTGCAACTAAGTAGTCAAATACCTCACCTGGACAGGGCGAGAGAAAGAAAGAGCGAGGTCTGGCGTGAGGGAGGAAACGCATCCACTGCAAACCAAAAAGCTTCGGCAGCTCCAGTCCTGGAGAGCCGCAGGTGTGCAGGCTTTTGTTCCAGCCCAACTCTAACACACCTGATTCAAGTCATCAGCTAATTACAATCTTCAGTTTGTACCAGAATAATATGAATAATTTGGCGTCTTAGCTGATGAAGAATAAAAGCCTGCACACAATGCGGATCTCCAATAGCTGGGAGTTGTCTGCCAATGTGCTAGTACAGTTACTCTTTAAGGTGCACACAAAATATACAAATGGTCTCAAAAGAAAGAGAGTGTGCTTAATGAACCGGGAAAAGACAATTATGGTCAAAACATTTGTCACTTGCCCGATAAAATACGTGGGGGGAAGCAGTATAGTTAAGACAGTCATTTTAGATTCAATCATTATTTTGTTCATACTCACCACCACTTGCGTACTCCATTATCAAATAAAGTGTCTTCTCAGTCTCAATGACTTCAAACAATTTAACTGGAGAGAAAAGGAGAGAAATGGTGGATGAGTGAGGAAAACCAATGAGGACAACACATCCTGTCAACTACTAGCTGACAGACGAAAAGGGTGCATCTATACTGAACAAAAATATAAAACGCAACATGCAACAATTTCAAAGATTTTACTGAGTTACAGTTCAGACAAGGAAATCAGTCAATTTAAATGAATTAATTAGGCCTTTATCTATGGATTTCACATGACTTGGCAGGGATGCACACACTCGGCCATGGGTTGGCCTTGGAGGGCATAGGTCCACCCACTGGGGAGCCAGAACCAGCCAATCAGAATGTGTTTTTATAACAAAAGGGCTTCATTACAGACCGAAATACTCCTGCAGGTGAAGAAGCCATATGTGGAGGTACTGTAAAATGACGTTGGAGGCAGCTTATGGTAGAGAAATTAACATTAAATTCTCTGGCAACAGCTCTGGTAGACAGTCCTGCAGTCAGCATGCCAATTGCACGCTCCCTCAAAACTTGAGACATCTGTGGTATTGTGTGACAAAACTATACATTTTAAAGTGGCCTTATGGTCCCCAGCACAAGGTGCACCTGTGTAATGATCGTGATGTTTAATCAGCTTCTTGATATGCCACAATGCCACAGCTGTCAGGTGGATGGATTATCTTGGCAAAGGAGAAATGCTCACTAACAGGGCTGTAAAACGATTTGTGCGCAACATTTGAGAGAAATAAGCTTTTTGTGTGTATGAAAAAAAAACAAAGCCATGTATTGCACAAAGAAAGTGATTCATTTCTCATTGCTCTGATGCATAAAGGCTCTTTCAAACGCGCACACACACACACACACACACACACGTGGGGGGTATGATGTGTGTGCGCGCGCTTTTGACTCACGTCACAGACAAATACATTTACCAATGAACTACAACTTAACCACACCAACCCCTTCCATCTAGCCATCTCCTCCTAGGACACCCCCCGCCCCACACACATGTAGACACATACAGCTGCCTGACAATGTGGAGACTAGAGGTCGACCGATTATGATTTTTCAACGGCGATACCGATTATTGGAGGACCAAAAAAGCCGATACCGATTAATCGGCCGATTTATATATATATATTTATATATTTGTAATAATGACAATTACAACAATACTGAATGAACACTTATTTTAACTTAATATAATAAATCAATAAAATCAATTTAGTCTCAAATAAATAATGAAACATGTTCAATTTGGTTTAAATAATGCAAAAACAAAGTGCTGGAGAAGAAAGTAAAAGTGCAATATGTGCCATGTAAAAAAGCTAACATTTAAGTTCCTTGCTCAGAACATAGTGGTTCCTTTTAACATGGTGGTTCCTTTTAACATGAGTCTTCAAAATTCCCAGGTAAGAAGTTTTAGGTTGTAGTTATTATAAGACTATTTCTCTCTATACCATTTGTATTTCATATACCTTTGACTATTGGATGTTCTTATAGGCACTTTAGTCTTGCCAGTGTAACAGTATAGCTTCCGTTACTCTCCTCGCCCCTACCTGGGCTCGAACCAGGGACACATCGACAACAGCCACCCTCGAAGCATCGTTACCCATCGCTCCACAAAAGCCGCGGCCCTTGCAGAGCAAGGGGAACAACTACTCCAAGTCTCAGAGCGAGTGACGTCACCGATCGAAACGCTATTAGCGCGCACCCCGCTAACTAGCTAGCCATTTCACATCGGTTGCACCAGCCTAATCTCGGGAGTTGATAGGCTTGAAGTCATAAACAGCTCAATGCTTGAAGCCCAGCAAAGAGCTGCTGGCAAATGTACGAAAGTGCTGTTTGAATGAATGCTTACGAGCCTGCTGCTGCCTACCACCTCAGTCAGACTGCTCTATCAAATCATAGAATTAATTATAACCTAATAACGCACAGAAATACGAGCTGTAGGTCATTATTATGGTCAAATCTGGAAACTATCATTTTGAAAACGAAACGTTTATTCTTTCAGTGAAATACGGAACCGTTCTGTATTTTATCTAACGGGTGGCATCCCTAAGTCTAAATATTGCAGTTACATTGCACAACCTTCAATGTTATGTCATAATTATGTACAATTCTGGCAAATTAATTACGGTCTTTGTTAGGAAGAAACGGTCTTCACACAGTTCGCAACGAGCCAGGAGGCCCAAACTGCTGCATATACCCTGACTGCTTGCACGGAACGCAAGAGAAGTGACACAATTTCCCTAGTTAAAAGAAATTCATGTTAGCAGGCAATATTAACTAAATATGCAGGTTTAAAAATATATACTTGTGTATTGATTTTAAAGAAAGGCATTGATGTTTAGGTACACATTGGTGCAACGACCTGTGCTTGTTTCGCGAATGCGCTTGTTAAATCATCACCCGTTTAGCGAAGTAGGCTGTGATTCGATGAGAAATTAACAGTCACCGCATCGATTATATGCAACGCAGAACAAGCTAGATAAACTAGTAATATCATCAACCACGTGTAGTTAACTAGTGATTATGTTAAAAGATTGATTTAATTTAATTTGTTAAAAGAAAGATTTAATGCTAGCTAGCAACTTACCTTGGTTTCTTGCTGCACTCGCGTAACAGGTAGTCACAGCCTGCCACGCAGTCTCCTCGTGGAGTGCAATGTAATCGGCGTCCAAAAATGCAGATTACCGATTGTTATGAAAACTTGAAATCGGCCCTAATTAATCGGCCATTACGATTAATCGGTCGACCTCTAGTGGAGACCAGCACGCTGAGTTTCAACATGTAAAGGAATGAAATGACCCCCTTCCTGTCACACTCATTTCATTACTCTGGGCATAGAACGGGAAAAGAGAAAGGTAGTAAGAGACTGACGGTTTGATCAGGGCTGGACTCAACTCAAATTGACCTGACTATGAAAATATAATGACGATGACTTAAATTGTCCATTGTCTTAAGGAAACAGATTTGTCTTAAGACAATAAGCCAGCTATGGAGAGCAAAGCCACCCTAATAATTGCCAGCCCTGCCCATCCACTCAACTAGCCTGGTCCCAGATCGGTTTGTGCTCTTACCAACTACATAGCTGTCATTGTCAAGCCACACGTTTGCCATAATGCGTGACAAAGAGCTGGCATGATCGCTAAAACAGACTGTCGCTCAGGCTACCACTCAACTACTGCTTCAACCCGTTCCCATCAGGTCAGGAGGTCAGATGCGATGAGATGATGCGATGATAGATGAGGATTAGTTCTAAAAATGGGATTCATCAGCCTAAATTGAACAACAATAAAAAAAAGTTCTGCAGACATTACCATGATTGGAAACATAACCCAAAAACAGAGAGACAGTACATGCCAGTTATGGCTGAAAGAAATTGTATCTGTTGGTGAATAATAGGTTGTAAAAAGCAACTTGGCGAGTCTGAGGTTTTTAAGTGACACTGGTTACCTTCAGATAAATCTCTGCCCTTGCCTTGAAGTGTGTGTGTGTGTGTGTGTGTGTGTGTGTGTGTGTGTGTGTGTGTATTGTGTAATCATTCCCAGGCCCAGGGTCTTAATGACGCCAACGCCCAGTCCAAATGATGTTTTATGGGAGCACTTCCGACCCCCCGCTGGCTAGCCGGAATGGGCCGGACCGGACCAGGAGCATCTCAAAGTCAACCGGAATGGGATCCGGTCGAAAACAAATCATACTAATAAGGGCTGCCGGCTCCCTTTTCGTCACTGCACAGCGACATCCCGGAATGCCGTTTCATCCTGGAATGCCGCTTCGCTTTCCATCAAGTTCTCTTGTTATTAGTTTGTTATTCTTTTTATTTAAAGTATCCTTTAACTAGCCTGGCAAAGTCCCATTGATAGAGTAAAATGTTTTACTCTGGACAAGAAGTAGCATAAAAACATTAATAGGAAGACAATGCATACATGTACTTATCCTAGGTCAAGTCTCCCGAGCTGGCGCAGCCGTCTAAGTCACTGCATCTCAGTGCTTGAGGTGTCACTACACACCCTGGTTCGATTCCAGGCTGTATCACAACCGGCCGTGATTGAGTCCCATGGGGCGGCGCACAATTGGGCCAGGGTCGTTAGGGTTTAGCCGGGGTAAGCCGTCATTGTAAATAAGAATTTCTTTGCCTAGTTAAATGAAAAAAAGGGAGTCTTTGGGTAATATAATATATATATTTTTTTTATAGATAGCTCTGTTCTCAAAACTGTCCACGTCACAGAGTATGGAAAGAAATGGATACAAATGAATTGGATGTTGTACAATAGGTTTTGAAAGAAGTCGCGTTAAGTGGTAGTAATATGGTAGTGTTCGGAGTAATACGGTACAATCTCGCTTGACACTGGCATTGCGTTTGAAAATAACTTGCATTGTGAGGATAGAATAGATGTGTTGGTTGGTCTTACCTATATTGGGGTGATTCAAGATCTTCATGATCCTGACTTCACGAAAGAGCTGTGAACAGAAGAGAGAAAGACACCATCTACAATCATAATCTCCTGCAATCAAACTCACTGTCAGGGATCATTCGTCATTTTCATCACGGAAATCAAGGAAACAAAATAACCAAGAACAAAATCAGTTTTGAAAGTGAAATAAGATAACTTTGTCTTCTTGCACAGAAGTTGGATTTGTATCTTGACTGGAGCATATTATTATTATCATCTCTTGATAATTGTTGGTACTGTGAGTGTTCAAGAGCTTCTTTGACATTTAAAAAAGCCCAACACAACAGGGCCACATTCAGATCATCGAGCAGTTGCAGTGTTTTTTTGGATGACAATGCAGCTGCATTGAACAGATGTTTCAGATGAACAACATGAGCATTTCAGGGTACACCACCAAGATTAAACATCTGTTGTAAATAGTTTCGGGCAGAGTTCCCCAACTGGCGGCTCGCCGGCAGAATTTGGGCCGCAGGTGATTTATATATTTGGCCACCCAAGTTCTTAGCAAAAAAAATAGAAAAAAGTTGCGTTATTATTGATGGACACAAAAGACAAAAAATAACACCAGCAAATCAGTTCTAAGTGATTTTAATTTTGGAAAATTGTTCCACAGAATTCCCACACATATTAGAGAGATACTGTATATGTGATCGTATACAAATGCAACCAAGGTTTGAAATGATTATATATCTGTTTGGGCTTCTTGCAGTCAATTTACAGTGTACAAATTCTTTGTAATTATGTTCCGGCCCCCTGACCATCCGCTCAAGAAAAAAATCGGCCTGTGGCTGAATCTAGTCGATGATCCCTGATTTAGGGTGTACATCACTAATCAAACTTCGGTTTAAAATCAAACTTCTGTCTAGGATCAAGACTTGGATGCTGCATTCTGGGAATTACCATTCAATGAGATTAAAGTGCACACCTCTGGCCATGTACTATACCAGACAGTCGATACCATTGCTGAGCAGCTGCTGTGACACACCTAATTGTAGAACCTCTGAACTGCCCCTTTTATTCCAACAATAAACAGAACAATAGTTGAATGTTACCCAACAAGTCCACATAGACATTTTCCAGAAGTGTAACTAGAATACGGGCTTCAAAAAGAGAGCTGGAGATATGATTGACATGCCTGCTGAAGTGGAGTAGAACATTAGGCACTTTCATCTTTGACTGCTCATCTGTGCAGCGAATTTGTCACTGCTTCATAGATGGATGGCAGACGTATCTGAGTGTGGGTGTACTGTGTGTGTTAAAGTGAGTGAATTAATAGTGTGCGTGCGCTTACTGTGTGTGTTTGACAGACTCCCGTAATGGCTAATGGGGTCCGCGGGGCAACAGTCCCTGTGGCGCACCGTTACCCGTGTGATTAGGCAGCCTCTGTCAAGCGGTGACAGGGTGCTGTAACATGTGTTGGCTGCCTGTCCGCTCCTCCCGACTCCCTCCTCTCCCAGAGGGCGAACGAGGACCAGTACAGAAAACATTCCATTCACCCTGCCACATTGTCTGTAGTGGTCAAGTTACCAACATTTTGCGAACAAAACGATACGCCAAGTGAAGTATCACGATAAATACAATTACATTTGATGAGGTCACATGCCCGGAATACAACAGGTGTAGATCTTAGTGAAACGCTTACTTACGAGCCCCTAATCAACAATGCAGTAAAAACAAAAAACACAGATAAGAAATATAAAAGTAACAAGTAATTAAAGAGCAGCAGTAAAATAACAATAGTGAGACTAAATACAGGGGGGGCACCGGTACAGAGTCAATGTGCGGGGGCACCGGTTAGTTGAGGTAATATGTACATGTAGGTAGAGTTATTAAAGTGACTATGCATAGATGATAACAACAGAGAGTAGCAGCGGTGTAAAAGAGGGGGGGGGGGGGGGGGGCAATGCAAATAGTCTGGGTAGCCATTTGATTAGGTGTTCCGGAGTCTTATGGCTTGGGGGTAGAAGCTGTTAAGAAGCCTCTTGGACCTAGACTTAGCGCTCCGGGACCGCATGCCGTGCGGTAGCAGAGAGAACAGTCTATGACTAGCGTGGCTGAAGTCTTTGACAATTTTTAGGGCCTTCCTCTGACACGGCCTGGTGTGGAGGTCCTGGATGGCAGGAAGCTTGGCCCCAGTGATGTACTACCCTCTGTAGTGCCTTGCAGTCGGAGGCCGAGCAGTTGCCATACCAGGCAGCGATGCAACCAGTCAGGATGCTCGCGACGATGCAGCTGTAGAACCTTTTGAGGATCTGAGGACCCATGCCAAGTCTTTTCAGTCTCCTGAGGGGGAATATCACGAGTAGGGATGCACGATATATCGGTGAACATATCGGAATCGGCTGATGTTTAGTTTAACGCCGATGTTAAAAACCGATGTCAAAGCTACCGTGCATACCTATATAACGTATATAACCACTTGGGTTATGCCGTGGTGGAGAGCTTTGTGGGCTATACTCTCAGGATGGTAAGTTGGTGGTTGAGGGTATCCCTCTAGTGGTGTGGGGGCTGTGCTTTGGCAAAGTGGGTGGGGTTATATCCTGCCTGTTTGGCCCTGTCCGGGGGTATCATCGGATGGGGCCACAGTGTCTCTTGACCCCTCCGGTCTCAGCCTCCATGCTGCAGTAGTTTGTGTGTCGGGGGGCTAGGGTCAGTCTGTTATATCTGGAGTATTTCTCCTGTCTTATCTGGTATCCTGTGTGAATTTAAGTATGCTCTCTCTAATTCTCTCTCTCTCTCGGAGGACCTGAGCCCAAGGACCATGCCTCAGGACTACCTGGCCTGATGACTCCTTGCTGTTTGACCCTGCTGGTCATCTATGAACATTTGAACATCTTGGCCATGTTCTGTTATAATCTCCACCCAACACAGCCAGAAGAGGACTGGCCACCCCTCATAGCCTGCTTCCTCTCAAGATTTCTTACAAGGCTCTGGCCTTTCTAAAAAGTTTTTCCTAGCCACCATGCTTCTACACCGGCATTGCTTGCTGTTTGGGGTTTTAGGCTGGGTTTCTGTACAGCACTTCGAGATATCAGCTGATGTAAGAAGGGCTTTATAAATACATTTGATTGATTTGATTGAGGTACATGACGTAATAACGGCACGTAAAATTTTGCGTTACACGTGCAACACAGCATTCCTAACCTAGCTCACACAAGGTCTGCTGAGTCGATCGAGCGGTCAACAAGTCGAGCAGTCATTTGAAAGAGTTAGAACGTTTCAGCGAGACAACTCAAAGGTGAAATGCATTAAAGCCAAGATAATGGAATTCATTGCCCTTGACAATCAACCATTCTCTGTCGTGGGTGATGTTGGCTTTCGCCGACTGGTCAAGCACCTGTACACACTACCATGTGTGCTATTTTTCAGATGTTGCCCTACCAGAGTTACACAGTAATAGCGTCACTGCTATTATCTTCACGACATACAGAACATATTATGGAACACCGTTTGCGTCTTTGCGTGTCAAAAAAGACACAGTAGCACTGTCAAAGTTGTAAAGAAAAGTCAGCAAACAAGCAAACATGGCCACGAACGATGTGTTTACAATACCGCGTTGGTAATAAAGCATCATTTGTTTGACCGCAACTTCTGGGGTAGCTAGCTTTAGCTTGGTAACGTTACCTAGCTAGCACCAATACAATCAGCCTGCAAACAATGGCCAGTAGAAACTGCAGTCATTTTCATTATTCTTAGGAATCCTTGTGAGTAAGTATTGTTGTTGAGTATTGTTGTTTGCCTATTGAAATTGCACTTCCGTTCATGAAAACAAATAGCTAGCCAGCTACTTAACCCTGTTGCCCAAAGCTAACGTTATAAGCAGCCAGTTAGCTTCATCTGGATAGTGATGCTCGACCGGACCGGGTTGTGAAGCTAGCCACAATAAGGATTAGGCACAAGTGGAATTTGCGGTTTGACTTCAAAATAAAAGTAATTGACAGTGATGCAAATCTATACAAAGTGTAATTATGTCATACTTTTATTTTGAAAGCTAACCGCAAAGTCCACTATTGTGGCTAATCCTTATTGAGGCAAGCTTCACAGATGGGTCCGACCACCATCAATCAAATAAGAACTGTCTTGTAAATTAGGATTATTTTAGATGACACCTAGCTATATAGTTAGCTAGCAATCTATAGCTACTGAAACAGATTATGTCGTGTTATTTGACGTGTATCTTTTTTGACACGCAAAGACCCAAACGGCATTCCATAGAAATCCTGGTTGAGAATGAAACAACTGAACAACGAAACAGTAAGTGAAAGAAATAGGTTTTGATGATGTTTTACTGGTAATGGGGACATGCGTAAATGCCAACAAAACTACTTTTTGATCAGTGTGGAGGGTGTGTGTGTGTGTGTGTGTAACCTGTTTTTAACTAGGCAAGGCAGTTAAGCACAAATTCTTATTTCCAATGACGGCCAGATGACACTGGGCCAATTGTGCGCCGCCCTATGGGACTCCCAATCACAGCCGGATGTGATACAGCCTGGATTCGAACCAGGGACTGTAGTGACGCCTCTTGCACTGAGATGCAGTGCCTAAGACCGCTGCGTGCATGTGTGTGTGTTAACTATTTAACTGTACTAGAACGCTTAAAAGGCCGCTAAAATGTTTGATATCGTATCGGGCTTTTTGGCAAGGAAAATAACGGGCATCGGTATCGGCCAAAAATGTCATATCGGTGCCTTACTAATCGTGAGTAGCATCGCGATACCACAGTGGAAAAAAATCTGAGTGGCCTAGCATCCTGTTCACCCTATCCCGACACTTGTTCACGTTTGCCCTATCCCGACACTATGCATGTGCTACACAAAAAACCTGTCACCGATATTCACACTTAAATTCAATATGTAGTTTTGAGTAGAACTTCACACTATATGTGGGGAAGCAGGGTAGCCTAGTGGTTAGAGCGTTGGACTAGTAACCGAAAGGTTGCAAGTTAAAATCCCTGCGCTGACAAGGTACAAATCTGTCGTTCTGAAAATAAGAATTTGTTCTTAACTGACTTGCCTAGTTAAATAAAGGTTAAAAAAAAATAAGTATAATAGAATCGCTGATTTGCTCATATTTGCAAAGGCCTGCCTGTGATTTGGCTGGAGGAATGGGAGGAAGGAATAGACATTCATAATGATCTGCATGTCATTGTGGCAGTAAGAGGAAAACCCTGCATGAAACGTTTACTCTTCAGTTGACACACTGTCTCCCTCAAAACACCCATACCCTCTGCTCCCAACTTTAAAAAGTTGGGCACCAAACAGAATGTAAGGCGCACCAGAAAGATAGGATTCACATAGGCCTAATGTAAACTACCTTTGAAGCACATCTCATGAGTAACAGACCCTTTTGCTGTCTTCCTGTGTCAATCAAAATATACCTAGACCTACTGTCAAGTTACCAGGTTGTTAGCTAGCTAGGTAACATGACTGAATAACGTATGTTATCCAAACAATAATTAGCGGCCCCCGGATTAGTTTAAAATGGCAAGCAACATGGTTTGTGAAATTATATAAAATGTGCGAAAAAATCGCACGTCAAGGAAAAAAGGTAGCTCCAGTAATATGAGTCATTTCTTCAACCGTTTGAGCTAGAGCCGTTTTTCCTCTCTGGCACTGCCGCGTTGCGTGACAGCAAACGTGCAATGCCTATCAGACTGGCCTGTGCGCTTGTTTATAGCAGGGTTGAAATGATATACAAAGCATCCACTTTGTTCACTCTGAGCGCTGCTCCAATGTGTCAAACGTAACAACAGAAGACTGATCAGGGTCTGAATAAATGATGTGTGAAAAACTGATGGAGGAATAGATGCGTAGGAAGAGCAGCCGGCGGCGAGTGGCTTCGGCTGGTGGATTACAGCCTCCACGACTGATATGCACATGAAACGGGTTCTGTCAGCCGGTAATAGCCGGCTTTTGGCCTATAATTTATTTTTGAAAAGCCAATTAATTTAACATTGGAGCCAGCCAATTGTCCAGAAGAAAAAATCCCATAGCGAAAAAAAGCTTTTTAACCTATTCATTGGTGAAAATACCAGTCGATGGAAAAACGTTTGCTCATGCTTAAATTTGCGTAATTTAATGGAATAAAAATTTGCGCGTGTAGGCTACAGTATATTCCTTGTGTATCGGATTTATCACATCTTATATGCTATGAGCGGAAAATATGTCAGACAGCACGAGACCTGCTGCAGCAGCATCAAATGGGAGGCAGGCTTCATCAGCGCGTCACACACTACTTTGCAATGTAACCTTTATTTAATTAGGCAAGTCAGTTAAGAACAAATTCTTATTTTCAATGACGGCCTAGGAACAGTGGGTTAAACTGCCTTGTTCAGGGGCAGAATGACAGATTTTTACCTTGTCAGCTCGGGGATTCGATCTTGCAACCACTAGGCTACCTGCCGCCCCGAAACCTGAACATGTTAATATATGAGGCTTAATATATGATGTCTTACCTTGCTTCAAAGTAGCTGAATAGATTTCCTCTGGGTGGACGCCCTAATCAGTTTACCAATGCACATGGGTCCGTCAGATTTCTGAAATGTCCAGTAAATGTATATGTTGCCCGTCAAATGTCCTGCACCACATTTTCGTAACAGAAACCCTGGCACGAAAATGAAGTGGACATTATTGGACCTGCGCATACAAGTGCCTAGTTGCTGTTGCTTAAATTTAACAGAATTTATAAACAAAACTGACTTAATAAACATTTTATAACAGGCAGTAGCGGGTTCTTTAGATCGGTAGGGCCCAACAATTTGGTAGTATCATATGAAACGGTACTACAGTATTCTAAAATGTTGGTATCATAAGTATCATGACGTTTTGGTTCCGTGATATTACCGTGGTACCGGTATACCTTGCGACACTAATTGTCTGCATCCCAAATGGGAATGGTGGAAAAAGTACCCAATCGTCATACTTGAGTAAAAGATACTAGAGTCATTTTCGATTAAGGTAAAAGTCACCCAGTAAAACAATACTTGAGTGAAAGTCTAAAAGTATTTGGTTTTAAATATACTTAAGTGTCAAATGTACATTTCATAGATAAAATATACTTTAGTATATGAAGTAAAGGTCAAAAGTTGTCAAAAATATAAATAGTAAAGTACAGATACCCCAAAAAACTACTTTAGTACGTTCAAGTATTTTATGGCACCCTATTCCCTATATAATGCACTACTTTTGACTAGGATCCAAGTAGTGCGATGGGCCGTGGTCAAATGAGTGCAGTATATACGGAATAGGTGTGCCACTTGGGAGGCAGCCATCATCCTCTGACTGAACCGGTGGGAATCCCCTCAAGGTATTTCAAGGTGAGGGAAAAAATAAAAACATACAAAGACATTACTATGGTTATCCTGTTCAGTGCATATGCACACAAACGCTTACTAGCATGCATTTGACAGGTATGGAAAATCAACTGAGAAAGTAGAGAAGCTTGTACTACTGTAAATGTTGCCTTTTGGTTGCATTAACATAGTATTGCGGGGTATGGTGACGCTATTGCCCAAAACATTTTCTTCCTCGCTTTTCCTGCAAATATAATGCTCTACGTCGATGCTATACAATTTACACACTCATCAGTGTACACACATGCCTGGTGAGAGAATCCTCCCCCCGCATCCCCTCCCTGAAACAAAGGGGAAACCAAACCATGACCCTGTGAATCATTATCACAATGAATAGAAGGTAGGGCTGGCCGATATCAAATTCATTCTTATTTGTTTTAGCACAAATGTTCCAAATGCCTCTATCGCAAGAATCGAGGTCCAAATATATCGTTTCATTTTTATTAGCGTTTTTTTGCTCTCGTCTCCTTCGCTCCTTCTGTGCCGTGTGTGCTGTGCACCTTCCCACTCGCAAGCCACTCCCCCGTCACTCACAACAACAAAGACAAACAGTTTCAACTCGCCATTTGCATTTGGAGGTTTGGTCAAGCAGAACTGGTCACAAGGACACCGAAACACAATAAAGACATTTTACTGTAATAAAGAAAACCTTTCTGACGATACCATTTGTATGTCTCAACTCCTCAAAAATTGTGCGAAGAGCAGAACCTACTAAAACAGGAGCATCAACGAACATTGATTCTGAATGCTCAGTTCGTCACACGCCTCATTGTGGTACCACTTACCTCTAGCAGCATTTGTCACACTGTAATACCAGCTGTCTAGTACACGTTTTATAAAATGTGCAACGAGCATAAAAAAACTATTATATAAGGAATTGGCAACTTTCTCATTCTGACAAATAAGGTAAACCACTTGATTTCAACATCTGAGCAGTGGACAGGCAACCAATCTGTTCAGACAGTTGGAGATAGACAGAAGGGTTTGTGTTCTACTTTGTTGGCTTGCAAATATAACCAAGATGGCTAGACTTTAAATATAAAGATTAGCTGCCTACCAACTAGCACGTGGACTTCTGCTTGAGAGATGGTTTATAATGAGACCTGTGCTAATGTTCTATAATGCCTGTGACAAGAAGTTGGTCATTATTAGTAAATGTGCACTATGCATGGTTCTGGTTCCATTTAACAAAAAGGGAATTTTCATAGACAGACTTAAAAGCCAGATCAGTGATTGCAAAAATGATTAAATTATTTTCATAAAATAATTACATTAGTGGGTCTTATGGTTGTGGAAGGCTTATATTTAGCCCAGGTATAATTTCACAAGCCCTGAATTCATTAGATTGTTGCTGATATTTGAAATGCAGTGTATTTCACCTTTAAATAAGCTGGTTGAACAATTAGGAGGAAACATTCAAACCGAGATGTATATTGTGAATTGCCCGTAAGTTTGTAATAATCAAGATATTTTTAAGCCATAATCGCCCAGCCCTGATAGAAGGTGCTTCATCTTCACCCATTTCTATGGGGAAAACGTTTAGGGGTAAAGTTTACTCTAGGTACCGATCTAGGAACAGCTTCCCCTCCTCCAATCCTAACCTTAACCATTACCAGGATAAATGCAATACTGACTCAAGATCAGCATCTAGGGTCAAGTTAACCCTACTCCATGGAAAACACTGTACACAGGTGCACTATTAGAATGAGGTGTCAGTGTACAGAAAAGTGACACTGTAGTGGGCAGGAACAGTGGTTGTATTTTTAGATCAGGGGCTATAAATAGCTCCGCACTTGGATACGGGAGAGCCTTGTAGCCACGGGACTCAACTCGATTCATATTCATGACATTGTGGCTTGTGATTGGCTCCTCAAAAAGCGAGGCTGGGTGGGAGCAACGAGCATCCGTGAGTAACAAATTGTGTGTATTTCTTAACCGTGTGGATGTGTACATTGAATATGTGAACTCCATGCATGCATGTTTGTATCTGAGCATCGGGGTACTTCTGCTAGGAAACCCAAACCAGTCTACCACACAAACCTCCCTCTTTGAAATGCACAAAGAAAAATGGGAGGGAACTGTAATAAACAAACACACTGAATTTGAGCATTAACTTTGTTTTTTTATTCATGATTTGCGTCATTCACTGTCTCGGACCACATATGTGTCTTGCACAGTCTTGCTCTTAAGAGCCCCTCTAGAGAGTTTCCATACATCACAGCAACGTCAGCCCTCACACACCAGGCACTCACACGTGCACACAAGCATGCACTCACACATACATTTCTCAATGAACTACAAAGCAACCACACAGACATCCCCTATTTACCTAGTCCTCTACTCCCATGACCCTTTGCGTCCGAGGCACCCCTTAGGGTGGCCTCTTGATGCCTGACTGGCTGATGAGGAGTGACAGGCATGTGGGGCAGACCTCCCCCTCCCATGACGCAAGTAGCAAAAGGAGTCTAGTTCAGCAAGCACCACCGTATGAAAGCGTTCTCAAACGGGAAATGAAAACGTGTGTTTTATTATCAGTCAATTTTAAGGTAGTAATGCCTCGGTTGGTGCCACTCCCCTCCCCCCAAAAAATATTGTTTCATGCTCCCTGAGCTTGTACCTGTGTTAGGACAAACCAAGAGCCTACTTTCAACCAATCTAATTAACCTAAATGAAAGGTCTAACGTAGTGATGCACCGATAACAATTTTGGCCGATACAGATATCCAATATTTTCATTGCCAAAAAACCCCGATACCGATAACCAATTTTAAAAATGAGTGGCCTTTTAAGCATTCTAGTACAGTTAAATAGTTAACACACACACACGAACGCAGCGGTCTAAGGCACTGCATTTCATCCTGGCTGTATCACATCCGGCCGTGATTGGGAGTCCCATAGGGCGCGCACAATTGGCCCAACGTCGTCCGGGCCGTCATTGTAAATAATAATTTGTTCTTAACTGACTTGCCTAGTTAAATAAAGGTTACACACACACCAAAAAGTAATTTGTGGCATTTACATATGTCCCCACTCTACCAGTAAAACAATCAAAACCTATTTCTTTCACTTACTTGCTGTTTCGTTGTTCAGTCGTATCATTCTCAATCAGGATTTCTATGGAACGCCGTTTGGGTCTTTGCGTACAAAAAAAAAGATACGTCAAAATCTGTTTCAGTAGCTATAGTTAGCGAGCTAACTATATAGCTAGGTGTCATCTAAAAATCACCCTAATTTATAAGACAGTTCTTATTTGATTAATGGTGGTTGGACCCATCCATGTATAGCTAGCCACAATAGTGGACTTCGCGGTTAGCCTTCAAAATAAAGGTATGGCATAATTCTACTATTTGTATTCATTGGCATCACTGACATCTTTTTTTTTTTTTTTCAAGACTGCTTCGATCACGCTGATTCGGTGAGCGAGTTTATTAGCAAGTGCATCGGTGATGTTCTACCCACAGCGAATATTAAAACCTTCCCCAACCAGAAACTGTGGCATGATGGCAGCATTCGCGCAAAACTGAAAGAGCGAACCACTGCTTTTAAATCAGGGCAAGGTGACCGGAAACATGACCGAATACAGTGTAGCTACTCCCTCTGCAAGGCAATCAAACACGCTGAAATGTTCTTACTCTTTCAACTGACTGCTCGACTTGTTGACTGCTCAGTCATATACGTATCACTAACCATCACTAACATTGAGTGGCTGCTGCCAACATACTGACACAAATCTCTAGCCACTTTAATAATAAAAAATTGGATGTAATAAATGTATCACTAGTCACTTTAAACAATGCCACTTTATATAATGTTTACATACCCTACATTACTCATCTCATATGTATATACTGTACTCTACACCATCTACTGCATCTTGCCTACGCCGTTCGGCCATAGCTCATCCATATATTTCTATGTACATATTCTTATTCATTCCTTTGTTGTTGTGAAATTGTTAGATTACTTGTTAGATATTACTGCATGGTCGGAACTAGAAGCACAAGCATTTCGCTACACTCGTATTAACATCTGCTAACCATGTGTATGTAACCAATTACATTTTATTTGACTTGGGATTTGATTTATTTTGAAGACAAACCGCAAATTCCTCACTAGCCAGCTGAAGCTAGCTGGCTGGATATAACGTTAGCTTTGGGCAACAGGGTTAAGTAGCTATTTATTTTCATGAACTGAAGTGCAATTTCAATAGTCGAACAACAAGTGGCAACCTAGCTGATACTTACAAGGATTCTTAAATCATTGCTAAGAATAATGAATATGACAGCAGTTTCTACTGGTCATTGTTTGCAGGCTGGTTGTATTGGTGCTAGGTAGGTACCAAGCTAAAGCTAGCTTCCCCAGAAGTTGGTCAAACAAATGATGCTTTATTTCCAACGCGGTATTGTAAACACATCGTTCGTGGCCACTGTTTGCTGAATTCTTTTACAACTTTGACAGTGCTACTGTATCTTTTTTGACACGCAAAGACCCAAACGGTGTTCCATAATATGTTCTGTATGTCGTGAAAATAATAGCAGTGACGCTATTACTGTGTACCTCCGGTAGGGCAACATCTGAAAAATAGCGCACTTGGTAGTGTGTACCGGTGCTCGACCAGTTGGCGAAAGCCAACATCACCCACGACAGAGAACGGTTGATTGTCAAGGGCAATGAATTCCATTATCTTGGCTTTAATGGATTTCCCATTTGTGTTGTCTCGCTGAAATGTTCTTACTCTTTCAACTGACTGCTCGACTTGTTGACTGCTCAGTCATATACGTATGCATGGTAGCTTTGACATCGGTTTTTAACATCGGTGTTGAACCAGACATCAGCCGATTCCGATATGTTCACCGATATATCGTGCATCCCTACAGCAATGTATAACTTTTTGGGCGACCTGACCAAATTCACATAGAAATGTGATTTATACATGTGTCATTCTCATTGAAAGCAAGTCAAAGAAGCGGTAGATCTGTTCTATGTGCGCAATTTCTATGTGTCCCGTTTTTATGTTTTGTTTTTGCGTCTTTTACTCTTTTCTTTTTTTTTTACCCCAGCGTCAAACAGCTCAAAATACAATATTTTCGGTTTTGGAAAATATATTTCACAGCGATTTAGATGGTACAATGATTCTCAACAATATACATTACTTGTTTTGTCACAAACTGAAATTAGGATAACATTAAGAATTTTAGCAACCAGGTAATGGATTCATCAGGATACAAGATGGCGCCGGAGAACAAGACTGACGTTTTACATATTCCTAACCAATTGTGTTTCTTTGCATTGTCTGTAACTTATTATTTTACTTATTTTGTACATCATGTTGCTGCTACAGTCTCTTATGACCGAAAATAACTGCTGGACATCAGAACTGCGATTACTCACCACGGACTGGCAGAATCCTTTTTTTCCATTAACGAGTCCGACGTGAATGATATACTGCTTTCCCGGGAACAGGCCAAGATCCGTCATTTGCGTTTAGAGAAGGCGAAGAAAAAGGGGTCAGAGGGCGGGGCTGCCTTCTGAGAATTCGTAGTCGATCGAATAAACCCCACATCTTTCCATTCTGCTTGCAAACGTGCAATTTTTGAAAAATAAAAATCGATGACCAACACGGAAGATTAAACTACCAACGGGACATTCAAAAATAATATCTTATGCTTCACAGAGTCGTGGCTGAACGACGACATTATCAACTTACAGCTGGCTGGTTATATGCTGTATCGGCAGGACAGAACAGCGGCGTCTGGTAAGACAAGGGGAAGCGGACTATGTATTTTTGTAAATAACAGCTGGTGCACGATATCTAAGGAGATCTCAAGGTTTGCTCGCCTGAGGTAGAGTATCTCATGATAAGCTGTAGACCACACTATCTACCAAGAGAGTTTGAATCTGTATTTTTCGAAGCGGTCGACAAAGAACGCACTCATTGAGAACGCACGGCACTAAGAACGCACTCATTGAGCTGTATACCACCATAAGCAAACAGGAAAACGCTTAACCAGAGGCGGCGCTCCCAGTACCAAATGTCATGTTAAATATGCACCCCAAAAAATAAAATAAAAAATAAACTCTGGACCACCTTTACGCCACACACAGAGACGAGTACAAAGCTCTCCCTCGCCCTCCATTTGGCAAATCTGACCATAATTCTATCGTCCTGATTCCTGCTTACAAGCAAAACTACAGCAGGAAGCACCAGTGACTCGATCAATAAAAAAAGTGGTCAGATGAAGCAGATGCTAAGCTACAATACTGTTTTGCTAGCACAGACTGGAATATGTTCCGGGATTCCTCCGATGGCATTGAGGAGTACCCCACATCAGTCATTGGATTCATCAATAAGTGCATCGATGACGACGTCCCCACAGTGACCGTACATATCCCAAACAGAAGCCATGGATTACAGGCAACATCAGCACTGAGCTAAAGGCTAGAGCTGCTGCTTTCAAGGAGCGGGACTCTAAACCGGACGCTTATAAGAAATCCTGCTATGCCCTCCGATGAAACATCAAACAGACAAAGCATCAATACAGGACTAAGATTGAATCATACTACACTCGCGCCAATGCTTGTCGGATGTGGCAGGGTTTGCAAACCATTACAGACTACAAAGGGAAGCACAGTCGAGAGCTACCCAGTGCCACGAGCCAAACTACTTCTATGCTCGCTTCGAGACAAATAACATTGAAACATGCATGAGAGCACCAGCTGTTCCAGAAGACTGTGTGATCACTCTCCGCAGCCGACGTGAGTAAGTAAGATCTTTAAACAGGTCAACATTCACAAGGCCGCAGGGCCAGACGGATTACCAGGACGTGTACTGCGAGCATGCACGTGCCTTCCCACCAGAGACTAGATTCAATTCCTGCATCTTGTATTCCTGCTATACCTCCTCCTTCCATTCTCTCTCTGTTTCTACACTATCTGTAATACAGCATAAAAAAATATAAAAAAGGGGAGTGGAATTCCACTCTAAAATATATAAAAATGATCCTTCTAGGACAAGCTGTACTACTACATTATGACTGTCATGTTGTCCAGGCAAAGCTTAGACCAGTGAGTTCCATAAGTGCCAGCTGCCAGCCAAATAGCTGACGACTAACCCTTATGTTATTGGGGTGTTAAAGATGTCACCAAATTTGATTTTTTAGGGCAAAAGTTTTGTGGTGGGGTATGCCACCGCACCCCCTAGCTTGCTACTGATTTTTTCCCAGTGTCATATACCCATTGTTGCCTTATAAGACACGTATGTATTTATTGAAGTAATATGTGCACAAAACAAAAACTAAATTACATTTAGCATTTTATACACAGATAGCCATAGTAAGAACAGCTGCCATGTTGTCACATTATACAAACACATTCCTTGTTCTCCCCATGTAGAAAGATCATGAAACCCTATCACAGAAGAAGCAGTACAAATGGGTGGGGGGGGGGTTATCAGCCACATAGGAATGAGTGAGGACATCTACGAAGTGATGTGCACAGTGCTTTCACAGTGTGAAGTGTATGAACTTCAAAATATGGTGAACATATATCACACAGGTTTGTGTAGGCGGCGCGTGTATATGTGCAGACAACATACATAAGAGCAAACACCACAATGAATGTGTCGCAGACACACACAGACAATGTGTGGGAAAGTCAGGGAGCGGGAAAGGTCACCTACCTGCTTAGAATGCAAGATGCGAAACTGAAGAAGAGATGGAAAGAGGGAGAGAAAGGCAAAACGCTAAATGATGGAGCAACACGAAGCAGGAGAGGGGTGGGGCCTCTTTCTCACGACACCCATCACCACCGGCCCCAAAAATCTCCCCCCAACAATACAGAGTGACAGATCAATTGATCACATTTGGATGCTGTCCTATCCCTTTGTTCCCCTCACTACCATTGTCGCGCTCCAAATTTTCCAGACTTGTCTTTCGTGAACGCAACAGAGTCTAGTTCTGACACGGCAGACAGACCAGACGGGTACCAGCCCAGGGAATATGCAGTGTTAACTAGTATTGTATTATTATTACTCAATAGTAGTACAACTAACATCATTATCCAGCTAAGGAGCGACACCGGACTGGAGGAGATTGAGTCTGCAATGTTGACAGGAAGCTCTGGAAGATAGACTTTTCATCCCGTCGACCCCAGACGACCAAATTTTATTATTTAACTAGGCAAGTCAGTTAAGAACAAATTATTATTTACAATGGTGGCCTACCCCTGCCAAACTCTAACCCGGACGTTACTGGGCCAATTGTGCACCGCCTTATGGGACACCCAATCACGGCCGGTTGTGATACAGCCTGTAATCGAACTAGGGTCTGTAGTGACGGCTCTAGTACTGAGATGCAGATGATTATTATAGTACAGTTACAGTAGTTTTAGAATTTAAGGCTTTATATCAGAATTATATGTAGCTAGCTGTTCAAGTATTACTATGGTAACTGCAGAGTATACGTGGCCTTACAGCTCAGACCGAGTAATTATAATGGAACATGCTTGAGTACACCAATTGAAAATAGAAAAGCCAATTAAAGCAAATCAACCTTAACCTGAGAGGAAACAAACTAAAACAAATGAAGCAGCCTTACTACTTAATAATGGTAGGATAATATATGGAATAGGACTGGGCGATATGGCCAAAATATCATATCGTGGTATTTTTCACATTTGTGACGGTATGACGATATTTTATGTTTTTGATTAATAAAAGTTCTAAATTTGCTTTGAGTAGTGCGTGACCCTAGGGTGGCAACACATTTTAAATTACTTCAATGGGTCTTTCTCCAGTCGGATTGTTTTATACTGTTCAATTCAACTTCAAATTAAAATAATTTCCTGCATTTCCATCAATTTCTGCATTTCCTGCACTCATGACATTATTTCCACACTGCCACGATATGGGCAAAAATACTAGGCCTTATTTTTAACCAAATTGTGATTTAGATCAAAACACTTGGGTGAACTTTTGGAATCATGGAAATAGAATGTTTATTATGATTCTGTAGTTAGAATATAAGTACTCGTGGGCATTTTGAATACAGTGCTGTTTGACATGACAACGAATGAAAATGCCAAGGACGAGTTATTGTGACAGGGTAGGAAGCAAAGTGATGTTCAGTGTTTCCTAGGGGACCCTATAATCTTTGGCTACATTAAATCTTTATTTATATAGCCAACATACTCATGCTTCGCCTATTCCTCTTTGATTTAGAAGATACTGTTGCACAAACAACATGCTGATTTAAGCCTCCACCAGTAATGGTATCAGGCTGTATTAGCTAACTACGCTTGCTCTGACTCAGTAATTTTATTAGCTAGTTAGCCAGCTAACTAGCGATTAGCATTAGTGGCTAACACGATTTAGCTTAACTTGCTAAGAAAATACAAACTAGCTGTTTGCAGAAGATGTAATAAACACAAACTAATATTGTAATTATATAACACTTGTGGATGTATATTAAGATCAAAGTGGAAACATTGTTGTATGTGTTGTATTTACCATGCAGACTGAACAAAAGAGTCTCGTGGTCAAGCAACAACAAATGCGCACCTTGAGTAACAGGGTGGGACTAGGTCTGTGTGGAAAGCGGCATGGAGAGAGAGAGAGAGCTGACTCAAGTAGCGGAGTAAACTATGAAAATGGCCGTTACACACGGCGTATCACATTTAACAAACCAAACATTCAAATACCGTTATAGAAGGTAAAGTAAAAACCCAAACTGGTCCGTGCATAAATACCGGTATATAGTAAAATACAGTATACCGCACAGCCCTAGTATGGAATGGGAGACGTTTTACATTACGGCAGCCTTATAATACTAAAGTTAGGCTATTTCCTAAGCATATGTAAGCACTGGGACCAGAAATTGTCATGGGCATTTATAACACACCATGTTATTGAGAACCATCTTGTCAAATTACATTTTTCTCATTTGAAATTAACACTACCCTGACTTCATTCTGTTATCCTTTTTCTCAATAGGCTCCTCACAAAACATACCCATTTGACTACCAAACAAATTCTATTCAGAGGTCCTTAAGGATGCTCCTTCCTCTTCATTCTTAATATGACATTTGTAATGCATTCGTGTGCATTGAGCTGAGCAACTGACATGGCGAAATCTAGGGGATATTTTTAGCAAGATATTTCAAAATTCCACCACAACAACATTCAGAGCTGACTGACAAGTGTACAACTTCCTGCGAGGGTGGAATTACTTGACAGCGTTGTGGATAAATGTCTGTGTGTTTGGGTCCATCTTTCCCGACTCGCTCTTGGTTCCCTCTGAAACACTTATTCGGGCACACACACACACACAGTACGTTTGTTTATCCCATGTGTAACTCTGTGTTGTTGTTTTTGTCACACTGCTTTGCTTTATCTTGGCCAGGTGGCAGTTGTAAATGAGAACTTGTTCTCAACTGGCCTACCTGGTTAAATAAAGGTGAAAAAAAAAAATAATAATAAAATCGCACAACCCCCACATCATTAATCTCTGTTCAGTGCAGAAGCAGGGCTGCACATTTCGAGACAAACACAAGACACAATGATGCACACGCTGAAAAATGTTGTCTGTTCAGCTAGGCTTGTTAAGCTAGGCTTGTTAAGCTAGACTTGTTAAGCTAGACTTGTTAATTGCTTCCAGAAGTTGAACCCTCTTTCCATTATGGCACAGATACAAAGATGAGCCTTTCTATCTCGACATTGGGTTGTTCCATGTCATGTCAGCAAGCCATGACACCCACCATCTCAGATTGCTCTGAAATCATTGCTGTTGTTCGAAACAGATAAGATTAGCTAATTGATTGCACCCTTATTGGCCATTAAATTATACAGGATTCATATAAATAGAGTACCTAACATCCGATTTGGATGCTAGCTTTCCTTGCTAGCTTACAGCTAAAGCGGACATTAATTTAATTCACTAGCCCAGTGCTTTGTTATAATATGCAAATAAAGCAAAATACGCTGATTTCTGTGACTGGCTAATATGCATATTTTTTTGCCCTGCTATCAAGTATCGTTATGGTATCGAGTATCGTGATTATAAACCTTGCGTCGGGTATCAAAATTAAATTCTGGTATCATGACACTAATCCGATCCATGTGTACAATCACACAGTAGTGTACAGCAAGCAGTTTAGCAGTTACACAGCCGGGCCCTGGTGGCAATAAATTAACACAACCGAAAGCTTACCTTGACTTGGAAGAGTTGCCGTGTTGGATAGCCTTAGCCAGCTAGCTAACTTAAATAGCATTCCTCTGTTTGAGTCAGGTTATTGAGTAGGCAAAATTAACTGCATTAGCTAAGTGAAAAGGTAAACCAAGTAGAAAAATAGCTAACTCTCTCCCTCTCTTACTGCTGCTTCTCCTTAGTTTTTAAGAATTTAATTTGTTTAAAACTGTTCAACTATTGTCTCTCTTTGAGTCAACCACTCAGCACACTTTATGCACTGCAGTGCTAGCTTGCTGTAGATTATATGCTTTCAGAACTAGATTCATTCTCTGATCCTTTGATTTGGGTGGACAACATATCAGTTCATACTGCAAAAGCTCAGACAGTTTGGAGGACACCCTTCAAAAGTCGCCATAATTACTGTTACCTTCTATGGAAGGGGGTGAGAACCATGAGCTTCCTAGGTTTTTTACTGAAGTCAATGTACCCAGAGGAGGATGGGAAAATAGCTGTCATCCGGCTACACCATGGTGCTACCTTATAAAGTGCTGTTGAAGCTACTTTAGACCATTGCAAAACAGTGTGTTTTAGTTATTTGGTGAGATGTAAATTAGGGCTGTCAAAGTTAATGCCTGACATTTTTATCGCCATATTTTTTTGACGGCGTTAATCACGTCTCCATTTCTTCACCAGACGGACCCTTTTAAGCGCAGAACACAACACTGCTGCAGGCAGTGCTTGCGGCTTTGCATGCCTGAAGACCGTGTGCCTCGAGCCAAAATCATGTGAAAAGTTATGCCCAAAATTATCGGAGCCGTTTTTTCTTTCTGCCGCGGATTGTTGGGCATGTCACAGGCCATTTTAAACTACTCGTGAGGCGCTATTTGTTGGTTTAATAACAACATATTTTCAGCTAGCTAGTCATGTTACTTAGCTAGCAACCTGAACTTGACCACTGACTAGCCTATGCAAAAACTTGAAATGTCACAGGAAGAACTAAAAAAGAATAGGGTCTTCAAAGAGATCCTTCAAAAGGTAGGCTGCATATGCAAGAGTGGGGTGCAAGAGTACAGTGAAATGCGTTTCTTGCTTGCTCTTTCATAGTCAAGTGTGAGCACGAGAGTAAGTGAGAGTAATTCTCTACCAGAAAGTTGGTTGGCCTTCTGATGTCACATAGGTTGATACATTGCCATGCTTTCATTTATTAAGCCCTTTTACAAAAAAAGTCACACTGCACCTAACATCATTACTAAACTTTAGACATACAAGTTACCACACCCAGTCTCAAGGATGACTAACCCTGTAAATTCCTTTGGTCTCTTCAATTGGCCTACCTGGTTAAATAAAAAGGTGAAATAATTTTTTTTACATTTGTGGAACAATCTTCTATTTCTTTTACATTTGATGTTCTGGCAATTCAAAAAGCTGATTAAGGACCGTATTACTGAAGAATGTGTTTATCCTTTTGGTTTGCAGGTCTTTTTTGTACTTCAGGGGTCATCTGTAAAAGAGACCTTGGTTTCAGTACATACAATAAAAGGCTAAATAAAAATGAGAGAGAGTGTATGCAGGCCTATGTGTGTAAAGTTATCTGAACAGTACAGATGGTTAAAGTGTTTGAATAACATTGTTGGACAAGTTTAAGAGCTCTGTTCTTTGTATCCCCTATAGTCCAGGGATCATCAACGAGACTCAGCCACGGGCCAAAACATAATTAAGCCTACAAATAATGACTGCACGAATCCCAAACAGATAACATTTGACTAAAACATAATAATTTATAATCTTGCTTACATTTGTACATGATCACATATATCCCTCTATTATGTGTGGAAATACTTTGGCACAGATTTCCCAAAAAATAAATACTAAATAACTAAATAACTTTTACAGTGTTTAATGTCCATCAATTATAATTTTTTTAAGTACTTCATTTTTGGTTTAGAGAACTCGGGGGGCCAAATAGAATCACCAGCAAGCCAAATTCAGACCGCGGGACGCCAGTTGGGGAACCTTGTTATAGTTACAATAATTTAGAATGTTTGAAGCGTTAACAGTAATTAAAGCTGTGTGTGAGTGAGTGAGTGAGTGAGAGAGAGACTACTTTGTGCAAGTGTTAAACTTCAAGAACATTGATAAGAGCGAGTAAGCCTACTTAAAGCTTTGTGGAAAATGCTATTAAAACATTCTGATGTAGATCATTTTGTGTTTCCGTACCTTATAAATCAAAGCATAGTTTGCCTGTAACTCAATGCAATGCTTTTAAATTTAAAAATCTTTCAGGGCCAATTCTGAGCAAAAAAATAAAATAAGAATTAATCGCGATTAACTAATGCTATTAACTCAATTATTTTCATCATTTGACAGCCCTAATGTAAATATTTTTTGTATAGTTTATCTAAAACGGATAACTTAAATGTTTCACAATGTCTTGCGGAAGTGTTCACCCCCCTTGGCATTTTTCCTATTTTGTTGCCTTACAACCTGGAATTAAAATAGATTTTTTGGGGGGGTTGTATCATTTGATTTACACAACATGCCTACCACTTTGAAGATGCAAAATCTTTTATATTGTGAAACAAACAAGAAATTCGACAAAAAAACTAAACTTGAGCGTGCATAACTACTCCCCCCCAAAGTCAATACTTTGTAGAGCCACCTTTTGCAGCAATTACAGCTGCAAGTCTCTTGGGATATGTCTCTATAAGCTTGGCACATCTTGCCACTGGGATTTTTGACCATTCTTCAAGGCAAAACTGCTCCTTCAAGTTGGATGGGTTCTGCTGGTGTACAGCAATCTTTAAGTCATACCACAGATTCTCAATTGGATTGAGGTCTGGGCTTTGACTAGGCCATTCCAAGGCATTTAAATGTTTCCCCTTAAACCACTCGAGTGTTGCTGAACCGCCGGCCCAGTCTCAAATCTCCGGAAGACAAACAGGTTGCCCTCAAGAATTTCCCTGTATATACCATCATTCCTTCAATTCTGACTAGTTTCCCAGTCTTTGCCGATGAAGAACATCCCAACAGCATGATGCTGCCACCACCATGCTTCACTGTGGGGATGGTGTTCTCGGGGGTGATGTGAGGTGTTGGGTTTGCGGCAGACATAGCGTTTTCCTTGATGGACAAAAAGCTACATTTTAGTCTCATCTGACCAGAGTACCTTCTTCCATATGTTTATGGCGTCTCCCACATGCCTTTTAGCGAACACCAAATGGGTTTACTTATTTATTTTCTTTAAGCAATGTCTTTTTTCTGGCCACTCTTCCGTAAAGCCCAGCTCTGTGGATTGTACGGCTTAAAGTGATCTGATGGACAAATACTCCAATCTCCGCTGTGGAGCTCCTTCAGGTTGATCTTTGGTCTCTTTGTTGCCTCTCTGATTAATGCCCTCCTTGCCTGGTCTGTGAATTTTGGTGGGCGGCCCTTCTTGGCAGGTTTGTTGTGGTGCCACAACTTTGTCCCTGACCTGTTTGGAGAGCTCCTTGGTCTTCATGGTGCCACTTGCTTGGTGGTGCCGCTTGCTTAGTGGTGTTGCAGACTCAGGGGCCTTTCAGAACAGGTGTATATATACACACTGAGATAATGTGACAGATCATGTGACACTTAAATAAAGTCAACCTGTGTGCAATCTAACTAATTGTGTGACTTCTGAAGACAACTGGTTGCACCAGATCTTATTTAGGGGCTTCATAGCAAAGGTGGTGAACACATATGCACCAACCACTTTTCCTTTTTAATTTTTAATTTATTTTTTGAAACAAGTCATTTTTTTCATTTCACTTCACCAATTTGGACTATTTTGTGTATGTCCATTACATGAAATCCAAATAAAAATCCATTTAAATTACAGGTTGTAATGCAACAAAATAGGAAAAACACCAAAGGGGTGAATACTTTTGCAAGGCACTGTATTTGTATGAAATTGACTGATAGAAGAGGAAGGGGAGGACCATCCTGAGTAGCCTCCACTGCCTTGGGATAAAGATAACATAAGGATACTATTGTTTATCATCCTATGATATAGCAGCATGAAAAACAGAGGCAATAACTGAAAAATTTAAATGGACAAATAAATGATATATACTTGATACTCGGAGGGCAACACAAAAAATGTGGACGTTCTCTTGCCAAATTGTAGCCTTCAAAGCAAGTTAACAGATCAGGCTTGTTTACCGATGTTTACTGTTCCAAAAATATTTCTCTCAGACCCCCCCTTCCAGCATTGGGGAACATCCCGCCATGTCTATTTCCACAGGCACAAGCACTCTTCATGACAAACTGTTGATGCCCCTCTTGTTGACGGAGAGAACATTTTGCAGGTTTAAAGGTTATTTCTTGCAATTCTATACATTTTGTTATGTCTAATGTGTATTCATGTGATATTTGAGTGACTCAAACATTACCACAAAATCTATGGGCTAAAAAACATTCTCTGACATGGGCTAGTTGATCTGGACATTTCGGACAAGTTCTAAATAGCTCTGAGGGATTCAATGACTGACATGACAAACGGAAAACAGAGGCTGCACTACCAATTTCTAAATTCTTCTACTGCATTCTACTATTACAACTTTCAAGAGTAAGTTGAAAGCCCTCCCCCCCCCCCCCCGCTGACCCCTCGCACCCCCTAGAGGCTGCGCCGCACAGTTCGGGAACTATTTAATGCTGGCCAAATTCCACTCAAGATTTTAGAGGGGTCATTTATGAGTATGGGACTATAGGCTGCACAAATCCATCAAAATGCACTGGTCAAGTCTTACTGCTCCACCAGCGAGCCGACAGAGATGTGTCTTGTGGGGAATCAGAGAGCAGTCTCAAATGATTCATCAGGCCTTGAACATTCCTTCCCTTGGGAGGTACTTTGCAGCATGGTCAAGTAATTGACGGGCAGACCGTGGGCCAATTTCAGCTTTTCCGACCACGCCGGAAAAAAACCATGTAGCAGAATAGTAGCAGGGTAACAGGCCTGCGGAGCTTTGACAAATCCCACGCCGTGTTTTTATAACGCGAGAACACATGGCGCGTGCGTCTCGATAGTCCAATGCAGCTTCCTCTCCATCTGCACAGATCTGAAAACACGGGATAAAAGTGACAGCAATATGTCGAATGCCTTTTAGGAATTTGCTTTCACTTGGAAATAAAACGAGGTCTCTAAACTATTTATATTCAACCTTACTCCAGGTATGCACAGATGGAAGAAAAGGAGATGAAGGAAGGAGGCCTTTTTAGACTATTGACGTGCATCCTTTGTGTTGAAGGACAAAGCACCCATGGCTGGGGGAGGATGTGGCCTAATGCGAGCTATTGATCAGCTGGAATACGATAGCGTGGATGGCCCTCGCATTATAAGTGTCTCGGGCCATTATCGACAGATTCTGCCTCCTGTGAAGTCACAAGCCAGCCTATGTCCTGTTTCGTGTTCTAAAAGAAAGCTTTACCCAAAATATTATATTTTTCTGTAACTCTATATGTCCATCTATCAGTCTATCTTTTGAGATCCATATATCCACCCACCCACCCACCCTAGACAGGCCGATGCAGGGTGTACTGAATGACATCGACCACCAGAACTGCTTGTTGTGTGAGAGAATGAGCGAGAGAGAGACTCTTACGTGACTTCTTACTGAGCTGAAACGCGAGCACACACTGCGTGGTGTGTAAACGCCTGTGATGCGACTTCCGCTTTTGGAAGTTAACAAGGCGACACTCCATCCAAACCCGTGAGAATTGGCCTATATGGATAGGACTAAATTGAAATGTTTCTTATAGAAGAAATATGAAAAGCATGAGATTATGGGAACATGATTAGACCAAAGGTGTGGATGCAGCAGTTCACCAGATAAGACTGAATCCAAATACAATGTTGACTTTACATTCTGTATTTTGCCACATTTGTTGTTGATAAAATCAGAAAACTCTTGATTTGATATTAAGATGAAAACGCATTGGACCTTTAATATACCACAGTATATAGATATGCAGGAATAAGTTTAAAAGGCTGAAAATGCAATGGTGACTTGACCAGCTAGATACACCTAGCACAAGACCAGCTAGTTACACCTAGCATATTTGAGGCACAAAATTAGGCCCACATATTGATTTTATACAAATCGTCATGCCACACTTTTCTTCATCCATTAAACGGTCGTAACCCATACCCAAAACACTAACATAATAACATGTCCAATGGTCTTTCTCCCAACAAAATCAAGATAAATGTATGAATTACTCAAAATCAAAAAGGCTAGTTTATGAAATTAGTTCAGCAATCCCACAAATTCTTGGGTTTATTTGTGTGCGTTGCTTGGAGCCCTCTGCATGTAAACCTATAATAATGGTATTGTAATAACCAACGTTTCATTCCCCAGGCCGCACCAGATGACATATCCTGCCAAAGCTCTATCTAGGGGATTTGTTGGTGTTTGGATTTCAATGCAAAAAGAGGAGACCTGGTATGCTTCTCTGTCTCCCACCATTAGGTGGTTCAGGCTCGTATTTCTAGTGAACTGAGCACACTTCCCCCGAGACCACTGACAGAGCTCACAAACAAGCTCTGGGTTTGAAATGGACGACAGTCAGAAGCTTTTGGTTCAGGTTCGTTGTTGTGTCACAGCTAAGTTACTGGAAAGAGAAAGGTCTTGCCGATGTCGCAGATGCGTTACAAAACACAGGACAAAATATAAAAAAATACTTACGCTGGAAGGGATCTAGTGAGGGTGCAGTTCGCACCAAGACACTGTCAACCAACACCGTTCTAGATCCACGTTTCCATTAACAACCAATCTAGGACGAGTTTACCCTCCCCGTCATACCTTTGACAATTGGGTGGTGAAAATGGCTTAACTGATGTTAGATCAGTGTCTAGGTGCAACTTAATCCTATTCCATCAAACCCAGATTATCTACGGCTAAGCCCCTCCTATCAGACCTAGACACAACAAGGTTGCTCTAATTATCATAAGGCCTAGCCATAGGCCCAACCACATTTCCGAACCAAGGGAAGCGCTGCATCAAAGGTAATAAGCAGTTACTGTTGGTCTCTCGCAGAGCCACAGATAAACCCAGCTGGCTAAACTATGTTTAAGATGTTGAATTTCCATTGGCAGCAAAAGTAATGTGACATCACTATCCAATTAAAATCCATATCATATTGTTGTTATTATGGAAGGCTTGGAGCCCAAATGGAGGAAGGTTTAACGAACCCTGGGGGGGGTATACTCGTGAACTTTTGCGAAGACCATTGGTTTAAAACATTGGTCTTAAAATGGCAAGCTGACAACTTTTCTCACTAGTCAACCTGGCAAAATTAGCCACGATTCTGGGGATGGCCAGCTGAGCAGATAATTACATCCAGTAACTAAAAAAAAACAAATCAACCTATCAGAGACCATAAACGGTAGAGACACCATCCAATTGCAATTGTTAAAACGGGTCAACTTGGCCACTAGATGGAGATAGTTAAACTATCCAACTAATATAGGCCATTTATCAGATGTTTTTATCGAAAGCGACTAACAGTCATGCATGCCAACTCCTTGGTTTAGTTTGTTACCATTTGTCTTGGTAAGTGGAGTGTGCCAATATACAGTGTACAAAACATTAGGAACAACTTCCTACTATTGAGGTGCACCCCTTTTCCCCTCAGAACAGCCTCAATTCGTCTAGGCATGGACTCTACAAGGTGTCAAAAGCATTCCACAGGGATGCTGGCCCACGTCGACTCCAACGCTTCCCACAGTTGTGCCCAGTTGGCTTGATGTCCTTTGGGTGGTGGACCATTCTTGATTCACACAGAAAACGGTTGAGTGTCAAAAACTTGCATTGCAGTTCTTGACACTCAAACCGGTGTGTCTGGCACCTACTTTTACATACCCCGTTCAAAGGCATTTAAATATTTTGTATTGCCCATTCAACCTCAGTTGCTAGGTTTCCATCCAATTTGCCACAAATTTATGCAAATATTCTCAAATATGCATTTTCCCACCAGAGCGGTTTCCATCAAACAGACTTTTTGCAGATAAAAGGCTGTGCGTGATGACGTATTGCACATATGTAACTTTTGCGGTTATTAACTGATGGTTGTGTCACAAATCTGGAGCATTATATATTGCAAATGTGCCCACTCTGGTCTTGTCACATGTGCTCTAGCCAACAGCTCACAGATTCAGATTATTATGGATAAGAGCGGTAATTACTTGTATTTGTCAAACGGCAGCCAAGCATCAATCATGTCACCCGAATAAGAACCTTGATATTTATTGGAAAGGAGCATAAAGCTCATCACCTTGAACACTGACCACCCAGGGAAGTTCATCTTAACTTATTTAATCTGTAGTCTAATAAACTGCATGCTTTCCCCGAGTCGTAGTGGGAGGACCACACAACATGTCACGTGACTCCAAGTTTACTTCAATATGATGGTCATTAGATCAACATTTGCACAGAAAGCTATTTCTCACATATTTATTTTACCAACAAAAAGCTTCCACCATGTCGAACAAACAAATTGTTGGCATTTATAAAATTGTACTGGCATAACATGTTGCCATCAGCCCGGTCGTGACTTGTTTCATGCGTCAGGTAATTCATCCGCATGAAATGGTTGGATGGAAACGTGGTCACTGGCACACATACACTATCCATGTCTCAAGGTTTAAAAATATTTTTGGGACCAAGCTTCTAAGCGGATTATGCATTTATATTTGTATCTAGATCAATCGTAAAAAGAGTGAAGACGATGGTGGTCTTGTCAACTGGGTGTATTTTCTCCTGACCAATATGACTGTTTGGTGGCATAGTCCATGCAGTAAGATTATTAGGTCCTAGCAATGTGTTTGTGAAAAAGGCTGAAAACAAACATGTATTTCCTTATGGAATTTATTCTTAAACTTCATTTTCATGGTGATGACCGATTTTTTTTCCTTCAACACAATACATCAATGAATGTTAGTTTACATTTCAAAGGAAAAGTGATCATGGGGATTCAAAATTACAGCGCAAGTTGTGATAGATGGATCAGGAACTAGGCACCGTTCACTGAGTTAATTGTCAAGACACATATTTGCATGGGATGTAGTGCATTGGATTTCTGGTAAGGATGCTTTAGTGAAAAAGTGTTGGAATCAGGTCCAACTACGTCGACAATTTTAATTGGCTGATAAGGATTTAGTTACCTGCTCAGCTAGTCAGCCTCAGCATCGTGGCTAATTTTGCCAGGTTGGCCTATGAGAAAAGATAGCAACTAGCTATACTAGCCAATGGTTTAAACCAATGGTCTTAGCAAAAGTTCACCAGCATGGCCCTTGTGTGGCTCTGGTCTCTCATACACAATGTCATCCGGTGTCTGACGCAAAACCCAAAAGGGTGTATAGATATCATCTGATCTCTGTGCTGACGTGACCCATCATAGACCGTGTTTAACAGAGAGAGCGAGAGAGGGGATAAGAGAGGAAGAGAAAAAGGGAGAGAGAAAGAGACGTTTGAATGTGAGGCCTTACCTTCTGTAGACTAGTGGGGTTCAACTGCGTTTTGTCTATTATCTTCACGGCAACCTTCGGAAGCAGAGACAAACCAGAAATAGACATTACACACCAATCACATCAGGCCAAAGCCATGTGACATCACCCATTTTGTGTTTGACAATGGAAGGTTTTGATCCTCTTATCCTGACCCAGGTTTACCGGAGTCTGAGGAGCTTCCGAGAGAGGCTGTGTCACAAATTGCACCATATTCCCTGTATAGTGCACTACTTTTGATCAGAGCCTTATGGGCCCTGATCAAAAGTAGTGCACTATATAGGGAATATGGTGCCATTTAGGATACATCCAGAAAGTTATGATTAAATGGTAAATTAGCATCATGGTTAGCACCACACAAGGTGTGCCTTCCTCAGAACAGGGGGATCAAGTCGCCAGAATGCAGAATCGACACCATCGGGTTGGGTAACTCGAGCTCAAAATTGAAAATCTATTCAGGCCCAATTCTTGCTGTCTGCCAGCGAAACAAAATAGATAAACACTGTCCCTGTTATGAAGGCTGCAAACATACAAACTGATGAATGTTTTTGAATGGAGGACAGTATGAGAATGTGATTTGGACGCACACACACCAACACAGACACGCAGTGGCAGCCGCCAGCCCCACACACAGAGAATGGTGGCTGTCATGACATTCCTCAACCATCATTTCAGACGAGACTGGTCTTAGAAATGTCTAGAGATGACTGCTGAGGTCGACACAGGCTCTGTTAGGTTCCTTTCATATTGGTAAATAAAAACGTATCCTGGCCACTGAGTGAGGGATCTTAAAAGGGAAGCCTCAGACGTGATGCCGACCTGCCTACATGCTCATCGTGTAAGGCGGGTAGGCGGCCAATTTCCTCTATCAAGGACTAGACCAGAGGCTCTCGTGTCGATCCATCATTTCTAAGATGAACCATTCTAAAAGAGACAAGTTATATGTCCAACAGTTAAAGCGACACTCCCTTAAATTTGACTGTGGCTGCTTTAAGGACAATGAATCAGAGGGTCGCTGGTTCAAATCTGAGCTGGTGCAAGGCTGCCGTTTTTGTCCTCCTGGTGCAAAATACAAACTATTTCAGAAAGTGTAATTGAGAGGAGGAATACGGGGATTTATTTGGGCCTGTGTTGGTGTACAAACTCCTCAGCCAAGAGCGTCATTTAAAAAAGACACTATAATAACTCACTGGCAGTTCCATTTGTCCAGATCCACCCCCCACAAATTATAAACCAGTCAAAAGGGCTGCTGCACTTGAAGTGAAAGTTACAGATTGTGCCTTTAAAGACGCATATTAAATTCCTCTCGTACACCCCAGTGTGCCATAGATCATTTTAAAGAGTCACCGAGAAAGGTTCCATCAGTCCCCTAGACTACAATTTACCATAATCACTATAATGGCCGCACAATCATTTTGGGGATAGGATATGACACTAGCACAATGCAAATCATAGGCACCGTAGAATATACCTCCCTTGCAAAGAACAGTGCCTCCTGTTCTGAAATATGGATATGTAAATCGGACACCATTACTGGGTAGAAACAGCAGGCTCGCGAGACCATAAGCATTCGCATCCTATCAGCCAATCTCTTAGTAGGCATACCGGAATGTTTGATTTCACACGTAACGACATCTCACTCGCCACTCTGGCGAGAGTACTGACGTACATTGCATCAATAATTTAACCTATACTGTGGCTCATGCTGGGTCAGAGTTCCCAGCCAAAGTTATTTCCATTTCAAAAGTAGACTTTTTAAAATGCGCTGAGGTTTTGGCCAACACTGAAAGAGAATTGTTGAGTGGTTGAGGTCAATGGGTGGTGAGGGCAACCAGTGCAGCCATATCTTGTGAACTCTTGGCTGACAGCATTTTAGCAACATCACATCTTATTCAAATATGTTCATATACACCCCCAGGAGAATGACACTATTTTTTTTTTAAATGTTCTGATAAGCGACCACTTACTCATTTTCACAAATTCTTAGAATGTTTGGGAATTACATATATATATATTTTTAAATCTATAGCAATATAGAGTGGGAAAGCGGCTGTGCGTTTGGACAATTAATAAACACTGCACTAAATAAAACATGTCTCGTCCAGGACTGGAGTCTATGCAGACCAGTGCACCATGGCCGGTCGGCTCAGGTGGTATAGCATGGCGCTTGCAACACCAGGGTTGTGGGTTCGATTCCCACCGGGGACCAGTACAAAACATAACAAAATGTATGCACTCACTACTAGGGCTATGGGAGTCATGACATTTTGTGGGCCTTCGATTGTCAAGAAAATAACTGCCCGTCTCACGTTAATTAAACATAAAACACATTTAGCATAGCCTACAAGCCACTGATGCAGACTTTTGGAACATCTACATTTTAAAAAGTCTAATAAACCCATTTAATATAGCCTACACCATCACAATAAATCCATTATTAATTTTACACAAATCTAAAGAAACATGATATGATGAGCAAGAACAAAATAGCATCATCTGAGTTGTCCTTATGTTAGGCCCTGATCTTGCTATGCCATACGGCTGTGGGCTACAATAGTTAATTTAGCTTTTTTTTTGCTTAGAATACCATGGCATTATTTTATAGTACAAAGAATACAACTGAATATAGGGGAATGAAATAGAAAGGATATTTTCTCCAAACAACTTGAGGGAGTGCTCACATGGGGCTATTCTGTGTTGAGCAGTTTACAAAGAAACAGGTACTCCTATATGCTTATTTCAGAGTTATGTATGTAACTTCAGTTGTGATACAAATGTTGGGCTTCATGTGTTGATTTTTAATACATTCTACGGCTGCATGATGCAACTAATGATTTAAATACAGTTACATGAAAAGGCATGAGCTCTGCTTTGTTGTTTTGCGCAGGCTGTACACACTTCATCAGTCTCTCATTCACAATTTGACAAGCACTTGATAATGCCTCAAATTCCCCAGCTGCATCCCCTTTGTGGCCTTAATGCCCCCTAAAACAATTCATGCCTTTTGCGGACAGTGGCCGTTGGGCTGAATATAATAATTATAATTCCCTTCTCCCGACTGCCTGCAGAAGCACCTCTCACTCACATAGCTCTACGTCCACGTGATTAGGTCTCTCACAGGCTACAAGTGAAGACAGACACATTGGGGATGCAACTGCGCGCATCCTTATCCAATTCCGAGGTGCATATTGAAGATATAGGAAGAACTTTAATTTACTTTTCATCAGCCAACAATCTGCACAGCAAAAGCACTAGCCTATTTCAATCTACTATCCCCAATAGTACAGAAGTTGACCTATTCTATGCTAGAAATAAATATTCCAAAGAGTCTGGGACAGTTGTGGGATGCGATAGATCCCAAATGAATACAACCACAAGTATAAAAAGAGATCAGAACGTTTAGCTTAAAAATGTTGATAAACTATTAGGCTATTTCTTCACATTATAAGCTCAGCAATGTGCACATGGCAGTAGACTATAAGCGCGAATGTTCCATTAGCAGGAAACACCATTCTCAAAAGTGAACGCAAATGTGATTAAGCATGTAATGCTTTTATAATAAAAGGTGCATTTTTATGGTGAAAATTGCTCCCCAAACTTGAAACTCACATGCTGCATATGTATGCCAGTTAGACTCTACACCCAGTGTAATGCGGATTAATCCGTTTCATTTTAATAAGTTATTTGGCCACTTTAGTTGTGATACAAACCTTAAAACATATAGGCCTATGGGCTAGATTACATGAGGTGTGCGATTATGATTTGAAAAAGTCGCAAAAAAAGACATGGCTGTTTCATTCACAAGTGATAGTCTGATGGGTGACAATATTAGCCTATTTTTGATTCAATCTGGTCTTTACATATACTAAATAATATATGTATGAAGTTAGTTTTGATTTAGAATAGACCTCTATCACGCACCTGTCTCAAAACGGGGGGGGGGGGGGGAAATACATGTAATCTATGCACTTAAATAGCGAATGGAGGACGCTTTTCCCACAGTTAATTTTCATACCAACCAGGTAGACTATACTCCTGTTGTAAAAAGATGCAATGTGCTTAATATTAGGAAAGTTGAGATATAAATATAGGCCTAGCCTATAAAAAGAGGATCCCATCAGCTTTTTAAGAGGCCGTCACTCTGTTTCCTCACGCAATTGCATTGCGTGAGCTCATAGGCTCTCATGAAGTGTTTGATCAAATTTTTGATACCATTTGCATTGATGTCAGAGTGATTAGAGGGACAATAGAGTGCTGAGTACCAGGCAGTTAGCAAGTTTGGTAGGCTAGCCATCATTCACTTTGCACTTCCGGGTTGGAGCGAGTAGTCGCATTTCGCTTCGCTCCACAGGTAGTATTACATTTCATTTCATTACAGTACAACGGTTTGATTTGTTTGATCTTAGCAATTTTTTTCTTAGCTAGCTACATAGCCGTCTTTGTATCAAAGATAATTGTGTAGTTTAGAGTAATTATCGAGGTTAGCTAGCCAGCTATTTTCGTCCTTCTAACGTAGTCAACACTGCTAGCTAGCCAGCTAGCCAACTTCTACCAAATAGCAGCACTGTAGAAACTATTACATTACAACGGAACGACTTGATTAGTGTAGTGTTAGCTAGCTACATAGTTGTCTTTGCTGTCTTTGTATCCAAGATAATTGTGTAGTTTAGAGTAATTATCGAGGTTGTCGAGGTTACCTAGCTAGCTACACTTTCAAACAAAGTCAACAACGCAGCCACTGCTAGCTAGCCTACTTCACCAGCCAGCAGTACTGTATCATTTTAGTCAATAAGATTTTTTGCAACGTAAGCTTAACTTTCTGAACATTCGAGACGTGTAGTCCACTTGTCATTCCAATCTCCTTTGCATTAGCGTAGCCTCTTCTGTAGCCTGTCAACTATGTGTCTGTCTATCCCTCTTCTCTCCTCTCTGCACAGACCATACAAACGCTTCACACCGCGTGGCCGCTGCCACTCTAACCTGGTGGTCCCAGCGCGCACGACCCACGTGGAGTTCCAGGTCTCCGGCAGCCTCTGGAACTGCCGATCTGCGGCCAACAAGGCAGAGTTCATCTCAGCCTATGCTTCCCTGCAGTCCCTCGACTTCTTGGCACTGACGGAAACATGGATTACCACAGATAACACTGCTACTCCTACTGCTCTCTCCTCGTCTGCCCACGTGTTCTCGCACACCCCGAGAGCTTCTGGTCAGCGGGGTGGTGGCAATGGGATCCTCATCTCTCCCAAGTGGACATTCTCTCTTTCTCCCCTGACCCATCTGTCTATCGCCTCCTTTGAATTCCATGCTGTCACAGTTAGCACTAGCCCTTTCAAGCTTAACATCCTTTATCGCCCTCCAGGTTCCCTTGGAGAGTTCATCAATGAGCTTGACGCCTTGATAAGCTCCTTTCCTGAGGATGGCTCACCTCTCACAGTTCTGGGTGACTAACCTTTTCTCAATAGGGGGTGCTGTTTACACTTTGAAGATTTTTCGTTCCCAGATTAAACTGCCTCGTACTCAATTCTTGCTCGTACAATATGCATATTATTATTACTATTGGATAGAAAACACTCTCTAGTTTCTAAAACCGTTTGAATTATTTCTCTGAGTGAAACAGAACTCATTCTGCAGCTCACTTCTTGTCAAGAAGTGAGATTTCTGAAATTGAGGTCTCTGTTCCAGGGTCGGTTTATAGATTCCCTTATAAGCTATGGGGCTACATGCACTGCATACGCCTTCCACTAGATGTCAGTAAGCGGTGAGACTTTGAATGGAGCGGATAGCACCATCTGGGGGAGTATAAAACCTCTTGGAACGGAAGTACCGACCTTTTCGACGAGGCGCCTGACGCAGGAGGGAAACCGGCATGGCGTCTTCAAAAGCTTTCGGTTTAGCAGTTCTATATCTCCGGCTCTGATTTAATTTGTTTTTTGTCTTAAAAACTTCATAAGGTAGTTAATTTAAACCGACTTATAGCAGTTTATTGCGATTTTCTGGAGTTTCTTTGTCAGGCGTTATCACGAGTTGGGCACCTCTCCGGTACATCGGCGTTAGCAGCTAATTTCTACAGGAGTAGAGGACATCTTTCAACCAAAAGACGATTGTTCTGGACAAAGGACCACTTGCCCAAGATTCTGATGGAAGATCATCCAAAAGTAAGAGCTATTTATGATGTTAATTCGTATATCTGTGGAAAGATGTAAAATTATTAGTCCGCCATTGATTTAGGCATGGTCTCGCTGTAACGCACGCTGAATGTCGAGTAACGTTAATTTAAAAAATCTAACACAGCGGTTGCATTAAGAACTAATGTGTCTTTCATTTGCTGTCCAACCTGTATTTTTTAGTCAAGTTTACGATTAGTTATCGATTAGATTAGGTGCCTCTCCAAGATGGCGCCGGCCAGATTGCCTGAAATGTTGCTACTAATCACATTGTATAACCACGATTTGTGCTGCTAAATATGCACATTTTCGAACAAAACCTATATGCATTGTGTAATATGATGTTACAGGACTGTCATCTGATGAAGTATATCAAGGTTAGTCAAAAATTATATATCTTTTGCTGGATTGTTACGATCGCTAACCTTTGCTACTGGTAAACGGCTTGTGTTTCCGGCTATTGTGCTAAGCTAATATAATGCTAAATTGTGTTTTCGCTGTAAAACACTTAAAAAATCTGAAATATTGGCTGGATTCACAAGATGTTGGTCTTTCATTTGCTGTACGCTGTGTATTTTTCAGAAATGTTTTATGATGAGTATTTCGGTATTTGACGTTGGTCTCTGTAATTATTCTGGCTGCTTCGGCACTATTTCAGATTGCAGCTGCAATGTAGAACTGTGATTTATACCTGAAATATGCACATTTTTCTAAGAAAACATATGCTATACAATAAATATGTTATCAGACTGTCATCTGATGAAGTTGTTTCTTGGTTAGTGGCTATATATATCTTTATTTGGTCGAAATTGTGATAGCTACCTATGCAGGAAAAAAATGTTGGAAAAAAAAGTTGTGTCTTTTGCTATCGTGGTTAGCTAATAGATTTACATATTGTGTCTTCCCTGTAAAACATTTTAAAAATCAGAAATGATGGCTGGATTCACAAGATGTGTATCTTTCATCTGGTGTCTTGGACTTGTGATTTAATGATATTTAGATGCTAGTATTTACTTGTGACGCTATGCTAGGCTATGCTAGTCAGCTTTTTTACTGTGGGGGGTGCTCCCGGATTGGGACCAATTAGAAGTTAACCTCCCCACGTCTACCTTTGACTCATTCCTCTCTGCCTCCTTCTTTCCACTCCTCTACTCTTTTGACCTCACCCTCTCACCTCCCCCCCCTACTCACAAGGCAGGCAATACGCTTGACCTCATCTTTACTAGATGCTGTTCTTCCACTAATCTCATTGCAACTCCCCTCCAAGTCTCCGACCACTACCTTGTATCCTTTTCCCTCTCGCTCTCATCCAACACTTCCCACACTGCCCCTACTCGGATGGTATCGCGCCGTCCCAACCTTCGCTCTCTCTCCCCCGCTACTCTCTCCTCTTCCATCCTATCATCTCTTCCCTCTGCTCAAACCTTCTCCAACCTATCTCCTGATTCTGCCTCCTCAACCCTCCTCTCCTCCCTTTCTGCATCCTTTGACTCTCTATGTCCCCTATCCTCCAGGCCGGCTCGGTCCTCCCCTCCTGCTCCGTGGCTCGACGACTCATTGCGAGCTCACAGAACAGGGCTCCGGGCAGCCGAGCGGAAATGGAGGAAAACTCGCCTCCCTGCGGACCTGGCATCCTTTCACTCCCTCCTCTCTACATTCTCCTCTTCTGTCTCTGCTGCTAAAGCCACTTTCTACCACTCTAAATTCCAAGCATCTGCCTCTAACCCTAGGAAGCTCTTTGCCACCTTCTCCTCCCTCCTGAATCCTCCTCCCCCTCCCCCCCTCCTCCCTCTCTGCGGATGACTTCGTCAACCATTTTGAAAAGAAGGTCGACGACATCCGATCCTCGTTTGCTAAGTCAAACGACACCGCTGGTTCTGCTCACACTGCCCTACCCTGTGCTCTGACCTCTTTCTCCCCTCTCTCTCCAGATGAAATCTCGCGTCTTGTGACGGCCGGCCGCCCAACAACCTGCCCGCTTGACCCTATCCCCTCCTCTCTTCTCCAGACCATTTCCGGAGACCTTCTCCCTTACCTCACCTCGCTCATCAACTCATCCTTGACCGCTGGCTACGTCCCTTCCGTCTTCAAGAGAGCGAGAGTTGCACCCCTTCTGAAAAAACCTACACTCGATCCCTCCGATGTCAACAACTACAGACCAGTATCCCTTCTTTCTTTTCTCTCCAAAACTCTTGAACGTGCCGTCCTTGGCCAGCTCTCCTGCTATCTCTCTCAGAATGACCTTCTTGATCCAAATCAGTCAGGTTTCAAGACTAGTCATTCAACTGAGACTGCTCTTCTCTGTGTCACGGAGGCGCTCCGCACTGCTAAAGCTAACTCTCTCTCCTCTGCTCTCATCCTTCTAGACCTATCGGCTGCCTTTGATACTGTGAACCATCAGATCCTCCTCTCCACCCTCTCCGAGTTGGGCATCTCCGGCGCGGCCCACGCTTGGATTGCGTCCTACCTGACAGGTCGCTCCTACCAGGTGGCGTGGCGAGAATCTGTCTCCGCACCACGTGCTCTCACCACTGGTGTCCCCCAGGGCTCTGTTCTAGGCCCTCTCCTATTCTCGCTATACACCAAGTCACTTGGCTCTGTCATATCCTCACATGGTCTCTCCTATCATTGCTATGCAGACGACACACAATTAATCTTCTCCTTTCCCCCTTCTGATAACCAGGTGGCGAATCGCATCTCTGCATGTCTGGCAGACATATCAGTGTGGATGACGGATCACCACCTCAAGCTGAACCTCGGCAAGACGGAGCTGCTCTTCCTCCCAGGGAAGGACTGCCCGTTCCATGATCTCGCCATCACGGTTGACAACTCCATTGTGTCCTCCTCCCAGAGTGCTAAGAACCTTGGCGTGATCCTGGACAACACCCTGTCGTTCTCAACTAACATCAAGGCGGTGACCCGTTCCTGTAAGTTCATGCTCTACAACATTCGCAGAGTACGACCCTGCCTCACACAGGAAGCGGCGCAGGTCCTAATCCAGGCACTTGTCATCTCCCGTCTGGATTACTGCAACTCGCTGTTGGCTGGGCTCCCTGCCTGTGCCATTAAACCCCTACAACTCATCCAGAACGCCGCAGCCCGTCTGGTGTTCAACCTTCCCAAGTTCTCTCACGTCACCCCGCTCCTCCGCTCTCTCCACTGGCTTCCAGTTGAAGCTCGCATCCGCTACAAGACCATGGTGCTTGCCTACGGAGCTGTGAGGGGAACGGCACCTCCGTACCTTCAGGCTCTGATCAGGCCCTACACCCAAACAAGGGCACTGCGTTCATCCACCTCTGGCCTGCTCGCCTCCCTACCTCTGAGGAAGTACAGTTCCCGCTCAGCCCAGTCAAAACTGTTCGCTGCTCTGGCACCCCAATGGTGGAACAAACTCCCTCACGACGCCAGGTCAGCGGAGTCAATCACCACCTTCCGGAGACACCTGAAACCCCACCTCTTTAAGGAATACCTAGGATAGGATAAAGTAATCCTTCTAACCCCCCCCCCCCCCCCTTAAAAGAGTTAGATGCACTATTGTAAAGTGGTTGTTCCACTGGATATCATAAGGTGAATGCACCAATTTGTAAGTCGCTCTGGATAAGAGCGTCTGCTAAATGACTTAAATGTAAACTGGACTGTGTGTTTACAGGGAGTTGCGACTTTAGTCTATAGATCATTAGAACGCATTCGCCAAAAGCCACAAAATACACCCGAATGGATATCTGCAAATACATCAATACCACGGGACTCTTCTTACATTTGTGAACTTTACGGTCCTATTGATCAAACAGCCATGAAAAGGTAGGCTTTCTCCCCCTCAGTTATGCACATCAACAACTAATGCTAGCCAGAGCAAGATGAGCTAAAATCTTACGAAGGAACATTTTATAAACCTTCAAACTGTTTGAGCTAGTTGCAATGATAAACGATGGGGAATTGTAGCCTACTCATCCTTGTGCAGCTTGCCTGCAACCAAGCTAACTGGCTAAAGTTGGCTAGCTTGCTACTTACAGACACAAATGAGAGAACACCACACTCTGACCAGCTAGGCTGTTTACACGTTATCTAGCGCGTTCCTGACTAACCATGACTTTTTTGGCCCATATTTACTGACACCGTCCATATTCAGGCGGTGTTGAGCGTTCGTGAATTCATCAGTTATTAGTCTTACTCAGACGAGAGTGCTCTGGAATCGGAGTAGATCGCCAGAGTGAATTTGTGAACACGAGATATGGTAACAGGATAAAAGTAATTGAAGTTCTTGCTAGCTACTGTAACCAATTGATACCTGCGTGTCTAGCTGTGTATAGCCACCAAAACAACGATATTAGGGGAAATAGTCACTCACCCACTCCTCCAATGACATGACATTGGCCCCCAGATCCTCAAAATGTTCTACAGCTGCACCATCGAGAGCATCCTGACTGGTTGCATCACCGCCTGGTATGGCAACTGCTCGGCATCTGACCGTAAGGCGCTACAAAGGGTAGTGCGAACGGCCCAGTATATCACTGGGGCAAAGCTTCCTGCAATCCAGGACCTATATAATAGGCGGTGTCAGAGGAAAGCCCATAAAATTGTCAGAGACTCCAGTCACCCAAGTTAGAGTGTTTTCTCTGCTACTGCATGGCAAGCGGTACAGGAGCGCCAAGTCTAGGACCAAAAGGCTCCTCAACAGCATCTACCCCCAAGCCATTAGAATGCTGAACAATTCATTTAAAAAAAAATCGGCACCGGCAATTTCCATTGACCTCCCCCCTGTACACTGCTGCTACTCGCTGTTTGTTTGTTACCTATGCATAGTCTACAAGTACAGATTACCTCAACTAGCCTGTACCCCTGCACACTAACACGGTATTGGTGCCCCCTGTATATAGCCTCGTAATTTTTATTCTTATTGTGTTACTTTTTATTTTAGCCTACTTGGTAAATATATTCTAAGCATTTCACAGTAAAGTCTACACTTGTTGTATTCGGAGCATGTGGCAAATAAAGTTTGATTTGACATCCTCCTAGCAGCTAGCTAGCTAACGTTAGGCTCTGTGTTTTTAGCTTGCTACATAAAGTTGAAGTCGGAAGTTTACATACACTTAGGATGGAGTCATTAAAACTCGTTTTTCAACCACTCCACAAATTTCTTGTTAACAAACGAACGTTTTGGCAAGTCGGTTAGGACATCTACTTTGTGCATGACACAAGTAGTTTTTCCAACAATTGTTTACAGACAGATTATTTAACTTATAATTCACTGTATCACAATTCTAGTGGGTCAGAAGTTTACATACACTAAATTGACTGTGCCTTTAAACAGCTGGTAAAATTCCAGAAAATGATGTCATGGCTAATTGACATAATTTTTGTCAATTGGAGGTGTACCTGTGGATGTATTTCAAGGCCTGCCTTTAAACTCAGTGCCTCTTTCCTTGACATCATGGGAAAATCAAAAGAAATCAGCCAAGACCTCAGGAAAAATAAAAATTGGACCTCCACAAGTCTGGTTCATCCTTGGGAGCAATTTCCAAAACGCCTGAAGGTACCACGTTCATCTGTACAAACAATAGTACGCAAGTATAAACACCATGGGACCACGGAGCTGTCATACCGCTCAGGAAGGAGACGCGTTCTGTCTCCTAGAGATGAACATACCTTGGTGCGAAAAGTGCAAATCAATCCCAGAACAGCAGCAAACGACCTTGTGAAGATGCTGGAGGAAACAAGTACAAACGTATCTATATCCACAGTAAAACGAGTCCTATACCGACATAACCTGAAAGGCCACTCAGCAAGGAAGAAGCCACTGCTCCAAAACCTCCATAAGAAAGCCAGACAACGGTTTGCAACTGCACATGGGGACAAAGATCGTACTTTTTGGAGAAATGTCCTCTGGTCTGATGAAACAAAAATAGAACTGTTTGGCCATAATGACCATCATTATGTTTGGAGGAAAAAGGGGGATGCTTGCAAGCCGAAGAACACCATCCCAACCGTGAAGCACGCGGGTGGCAGCATCATGTTGTGGGGTGCTTTGATGCAGGAGGGTCTGGTGCACTTCATAAAATAGATGGCATCATGAGAGAGCAGAATTATGTAGATATATTGAAGCAACATCTCAAGACAGTCAGGAAGTTAAAGCTTGGTCACAAATGGGTCTTCCAAATGGACAATGACCCCAAGCATACTTCCAAAGTTGTGGGAAAATGGCTTAAGGACAACAAAGGCAAGGTATTGGAGTGGCCATCACAAAGCCCTGACCTCAATCCCGTAAAAAAATTGTGGGCAGAACTGAAAAAGTGGGTGCAAGCAAGGAGGCCTACAAACCTGACTCAGTTACACCAGCTCTGTCAGGAGGAATAGGCCAAAATTCACCCAACTTATTGTGGGAAGCTTGTGGAAGGCTACACGAAACGTTTCACCCAAGTTTAAAAAATGTAAAGGCAATGCTACCAAATACTAATTGAGTGTACGTAAACTTCTGACCCACTGGGAATGTGATGAAAGAAATAAAAGCTGAAATAAATAACTCTACTATTATTCTGACATTTCACATTCTTAAGATAAAGTGGTGACCCTAACTGACCTAAGACAGGGAATTTTTACTAGGATTAAATGTCAGGAATTGTGAAAAACTGAGTTTAAACTTATTTGGCTAAGGTGTATGTAAACTTCCGATTTCAACTGTAAATAGATACTCTTGCCTATTATCCACGTTATGACTGACATGTGATCCTTGCCTAGAGTTTGATTGTATTGTCATTCCCAGCCTTAGTTAAATTTGTCCGTTTTTGTCCAAAATATTGAGTAATGGAAACTGAAACTGTGCATCCCGAATGGAGGCAGCAAACAATGTACAAGGACAGCTGTGATTTAAAACCTAAGAGCAATATTTTTTGGACAACCAAGAAATGTATTGGTGAATTATATGAATCATGCATTTAACTGCATCCATCTATTATGCCAACAATGCGCGAGTGCACATCATGGAATGTAGAGTCAAATGGAACGTACTTTTAAAACCCCTTATAAAGTTGGTTTTGAAGCATAAACTGGGAATTTGATATTTTTGACTAATATGATTGTTTCATATCTAAAAAGTAGTTAAAATGCTGTCAGTACCACTTTAAAAAGGGACAGTTCACTTCCTTGTTTTAAAGGGACAGTTCACTCCAAAACCAAAGTGTCAGATGTTTTCAGCCTAAAAGTGGTCAGATGTTGATAAATCCACATCCCACCTGTTGTTGCAATCCAAAATGAAAAGATAAGCACTTTATTTGGTGCTCATCTTTTTAAATACATTCGTGTATGAGGGCATAGACTGGATCTAAGCAACCAAAAACATACATTTTCCTTTAACATCTGCTTTCATAGAGATATGGGACAGTACTTTGGTACTGTATTTCTCAAGATTCCCTCTCCACTCAGTTGTTGAGCCCATGAAGCAAAAATCCAGAGAAATTTGGACATGCAAACAATGTGTGGAGTTCCTAAAGTTTTAACCTCTGAGTCTTTACATGTAAGGCTATTGGCATGAATCCAATGTCTAAATATTTCCGTGTGTGTGACAGACACATGCAATTTCCAACAAGGTCAATAACAGCAACAAACTTGACATGCCACGCGCACGAGACCAATTCGAAAGAAGGAAAACTGGGTTATTTTCTGTTTAGGCATTAAAAAAAACACTCAAGAGATAGAATCAACATGACCTCTTAGAACAGTGATCATCAATTAGATTTAGCCGAGGGACAATTGTTTCTTAAGCGGATGGTCACGGGGCCGGAACATAATTACAAATAATTATAAAACAGATATAATATGACTAAAACATAACTTCAAACCTTGCTTACATACATAAATATTATGTGTGGAAAGACTTTCAAAATTAAAATCTCTTGGAGCTGATTTGATGGTGTTCTTACCAAAACATTTTTTTTTTTTTAAATGTACAAAATTATTACTTTTAGTTTTCGTTGTTGTAAACCATTTAATTATCCGTTCCAATTGTTTGTTGTGGGGAATCTATACTGAACAAAAATATAAAAACTCAACATGCAACAACTTCAATGATTCTACTGAGTTACAGTTCATAAAAGGAAATCAGTCAATTGAAATGAATTCGTTAGGCCCTAATTAATGGATTTCACATGACTGGGTAGGGGCGCAGCCATGGTTGGGCCTGGGAGGGCATAGGCCCAGCCACTGGGGAGCCAGGCCCAGCCAATCAGAATTAGTTTCTCGCCACAAAAGGACTTTATTACAGACAGAAATACTCCTCAGTTTCATCAGCTGCCCGTGTGGCTGGTATCAGATGATCCCGCAGGTGAAGAAACCGGATGTGGAGGTCCTGAGCTGGTGTGGTTTCACGTGATCTGTGGTTGTGAGGCCGGTTGGACGTACTGCCAAATTCTCCAAAACAACGTTGGCTTATGGTAGATAAATTAATACTCTGGCAACAGATTTAGTGAGACATTCCTGCAGTCAGCATGCCAATTGCACACTACCTCAACACTTGGAGATCTGTGGCATTGTGTTGTGTGGAAAACTGTACATGTTAGAGTGGCCTTTTATTGTCCCCAGCACAAGGTGCAGCTGCGTAATGATCATGCTGTTTAATCAGCTTCTTGATATGCCACACCTGTCAGGTGGATGGAGTATCTTGGCAAAGGAGAAATGCTCACTAACAGGGATGTAAACAAATTTGTGCACAATTTGAGGGAAATAAGCTTTTTGTGCAGATGTAACACTTTTGGGATCTTTTTATTTCAGCTCATGAAACCAACACTTCACGTTGCATTTATATTTTTGTTCAGTATAAGCATCTTTAGCCACATTTAAATTGAAAACAGACCCTGGTTACACCCGGGTTAACCTTTGTCTAAGTAATCAGTCCTAAACGAAAAGGAATCAAACAAAAGACCAAATTGCTAAATGACAGTGACAAATTCACTATGGAGGAAACTTACCTCTCGTCCTGTCAGTATATGCCGTGCCAGCTTGACCTTGGCGAAGTTCCCCTTGCCAATGGTCTTGAGCAGCCGGTAGTTCCCGATGTGTGGCTGCTCCTCCGTCGTGGACGCCACAGAGTTCCGACATCTCGGCAGGCTGTGCCGACTCGCCGACTTGGCCGGCGGGCCCGGGGGCTCCTGGTAGCCCTCCACAGAAGTGTGCTGTAAGAATGTGACATGTGTGGAGATGAACAACGTGTCTGTTTAAAAAATATATATAAAAAAAAAATATATATTTAACAGATAGAGGATCAAAGTGTGGAACGATAGAGAGGTTGTGTCAAAGGGGAATAGGCCAGATTCAAACAACAACAGACTACACCAGCTTTCCATCAGCAACATGCCTGTCTCTTCTACACAGTCACAAAGCTACACAGCTAGCGAGAGAATATCTGCTACATAAACCAGGTTTCCGTCCAGTAAAAGTACGTCAGATAAAAAATAAAATCACGACAAGCCTGATGGCAGCAGCTAATGTTACTGTGAAGTTTTTCAAATGTCGACAAAACAAATAAATTAGACAAGGTGGGATCTATGTGTGTCGGTACAATTATGCGAGAAATGGCAATGGAAACGCTTTTAATGCGCAAATATTGATTATAATAACCATCATATCAAAGTAAACTTGAAGTCACGTGATGATATGTTGTGGTCCTCCTACTACAACAACTCGGGAAAGCATGCAGTTTATTATTAGGCTACTGATGAAGTAAGTTTTGATGAACACTTGGGCTCAAGTGCACAGTGAGGAGCTTTAGGCTCCTTTCCAATAAATATTGAGGGCCTTATTCTGGTGTCAGAATGATCGATGCTTGGCATCCGTTTGACAAATAATCTTGCTCGTTTGTCCATAACAAAACCAGTGGGCCCATTCGCTATAGCTTATAATGCAACATTTTAGTGACAAAACTATCAGTACAGTTGAAAACGCGATGGAAACCCATTTAACTTATATTTTTCATTCGGTACATGGGAATTTTACCGAACCATTTTTTATGTGAACTACATCATTATGCACAGCCTTTAATCCTCAACAAGTCAATTTGATGGAAACATGCACATTGTTTTATGCAGATTTTAAGAGTATTCGCATTAAAATGTGTCGCCAGTTGGATGCATCACATTGAAAGTCACGTTCTTTTCCACACAGATCATACACAATTGCGTGATGCTCTTCCCTGAACTTACCAAATCCTCCGATACATTTCAATTCACTTCAAACCATACTTCAGATTGACTTTTTATTTTATAGTATTTCAGACTGAATTTTAAGACTGTCATAAGCTCAAATAAAAAGTAAAACACTGGCTGTTGATTCTAACACCTTTTTCACAGGGCGAGGTGGCAATAATTTTCTGATATCAAAATTGGGTTGTGGGCCAAAAGAAATAGAGTTACTCGATCTCAACTTGTTGACCTTGGACTTCTAACCTGGATATGTGATCTGACTGTTTACTTTGAAACCCTGTCAGCTGTACCCACGGCATGCGTCGCAAGAATTGAGGTGTCAGCGTCTACTTCCGAGGCGGCCCATGTGTGATGCCTTAACTTCCTTGACATGATCGAACAACAAACTTTTTTGAAACCACAGAAATTAGCGACCCATGTGTTCGTTAGTGACACATACACATTCATAAATGTCTATGAACTACTATCAATCAATGTAGTAGTTAGGCAGACATATAGTTCTATCCAGTGTGTATACTGCACATCTAATTTGCTTCCAAAAGTCAGAATTTCTTCCCACCACCATCTTCCCAATAGCAAATACATGGAGTTTCTAGATTTATTTTCCCTCAAAGACATTGCTACTGGGCACAACCCTCTCAACACACAGCTCCTGTTACAGATGAATTCAGATTATGTGCCTCTGGTCTTAACATTTTGATGGACTGACGCCACCGAAATGTGAAGCCATTTTCAGCTTGATTGAATGTCACTGTACACATAAGCAGTGGGATCGTAGTATACTGATATACTGCACAATCAAATTATGAAATAGTAATGAGATGAACTACACAACGCTATGCCAATGGCTTCATGACAACGTAACAGGGAAGGAGTGTCAGGGATTAACCCTGTAGCAATTGGGAAAGTACATTTAAGCTGCCGAGAAGCGCAGATAGTTGTCGCGACCATACTTCTCCTTGCACCACACTGAATTCACATTCATCCACTGTAGTTTAGCACTTTGTAACACTGCCATTCACCTTTTATTTTAGTTGAAGTCGGAAAGACAAAATTCCGATCCTGACTGAATTCTATGTCTAACAGAGAGCCAGACATATTCTCCATATCATTTCAACACTATAAGCTCAGAGCTACCATCTAGAACAGACTTTAGTTAGCGTGATTAGCTACATTTCTTGTTCACGACTCTTAGGACACAGATGTCCAAGTAAAAAAAATGTTTTGTCCTAAACAGCTGTACAATAAAACACCAATTCGCCTAGACGTTTCTGTACCCAGGCTGCCAATGCTAGGGTCCAATTCATTAATGCACACCGTATCGGAAAAAAAATTCGGCCCATTTGCTTCCGTTTTTTTCCTAGCGTATACATCCCAGGACTCTCTCACTGGAGTAATTCATCACCGGTGAGTGTTTGTCCTAGGAAAACCTTGCCTAAAAGATAGGGCAGCACTGTCGTACTTGGGGACACGAGGTAAATTACAGTAATGATAGAATAAACAAGACGACCCACAACCCGCCATTGTAAACACTAACTAAACGTAATATATCTGGAGAGGAGAAAAAAAAAGTCTGGCCTTGGGCCAAAACGCAGGAGTCGTCGTTAGCTGTTAGCTATTAACCGCTAGCCTTGACGCGTTCGTCGCAGCAGATGGGAAAGGGACGGTGGTGGGCAGACGTCGTGGATCATTTAGCGACTGCCGACTGAAGGGAGTGGCGTAAAAATCTGATTTATGGGGTGTTGTCCAGGAGTGTCTACTTCAGAAGTGGAGTGATGAATTGCGTATTATAGGTAATTCCTTAAAATCATAAAAACAGGTGGGGCTGCACAACTAACACAAGTGGCAGCAGCGTATAGAGATGGAGCGCAGTTATTGTTTTTAAATTCTCCATCCTTTGGAAAAGGCCTTGTGCAGTTGTGGTCTACTTTGTGAGTAATATCAACACACTACTAGTCACCTCCATATGTGGCCTACCATTTACAATCAACCAAAACAAAAATATGAGAAAAAGAGAGGGACAGTGGCATCTCCCTTCAATAAAAATAGAAAGCATATCATTATACAAACAGACTGATATAGTCAACAAAATAGGTGAAGTTGGGAAATGCTTAACACTATGGAAAAGTATTATAATCCACAATATGATCACAATGACAGCATTTTAATATATATTGGTAATATAACAACTGACCAGAACGTCGAGAATTCGCAAACCACACTTCTACTGGTTTCATTACTGTATTATTATAACACCTCTATTTAGTCTAATTAATCAGATGTTTGATGGACGGTTTTCAAAAGCAGCCCATTACACAGCACCAGTGCCCATTGTTGTTTTAACCAATTCTTTCCATCCAGATAATTCATGATGCCTACCTTCTGAATGGGGGTTAGGGGCAGGGTGTTTGCCCTTGCTTTTAGCAGTTCGCCACTTATTTCTGCTCAACTTGCTCGCTCATTCACGCTCGCATGGCTCGCTAAGCCCTAGCAACAGAACATTGTGTTTGGTAACACACGTCTTTCTCAATTCTCCTTCCTCGTCTGCCACTGGGTCTGGTCACTAAAGGCAAAATGAAGCTCTCAGGTCCTACTACCTTCACTCCTGAGCCTGTATTCATAAAGCATCTAAAGAGTGGGAATGGACTACAGGAAAAGGAGGGCCAAACAGGCCCCCAACATCGACGGGGCTGTAGTGGAGTGGGTCGAGAGTCGGTGTCCACATCACCAACAAACTATCATGGTCCAAACACAACAAGACAGTCGTGAAGAAGGCACGACAACACCTTTCCCCTCCTCAGGAGACTGAAAAGATTTGGCATGGGTCCCCAGATCCTCAAACAGTTCTACAGCTGCACCATCAAGAGCATCCTAACCGGTTGCATCACCGCCTGGTATGGCAACTGCTCGGCATCTGACCATAAGGCGCTAAAGAGGGTAGTTGGTACGGCCCAGTACATCACTGGGGCAAAGCTTCCTGCCATCCAGGACCTCTATACCAGGCGTTCACAGAGGAAGGCCCAACATTTTTTCAAAGACTTCAGTCTCCCAAGTCAAAGACAGTTCTCTCTGCTACCATACGGCAAAAGGTACCAGAGCACCAAATGTAGGTCCAAAAGGCTCCTTAAGAGCATCTACCCAACAGCCATAAGACTGCTGAACAATTAATCAAAATGGCCACCCAGACTATTTACATTGACCAATAAGGAGAGTGATGGAGTGCTGCATCAGATGACCTGGCCTCCATAATCACCTGACCTCAACCCAATTCAGATGATTTGGGATGAGTTGGACCGTAGAGTGAAGGAAACGCAGCCAACAAGTGCTCAGCATGTGGGAACTCCTTCAAGACTGTTGGAAAAGCATTCCAGGTGAAGCTGGTTAAGAGAATGCCAAGTGTGCAAAGGGGTCATCAAGGCAAAGGGTGTCTACTTTGAAGAATCTAAAATATATTTAGATTTGTTTTACACTTATTTGGTTACTACATGATTCCATGTGTTATTTCATAGTTGTGACATCTTCACTATCATTCTACAACGTAGAAAATAATAGAAATAAAGTCGGAAGTTTACATACACCTCAGACAAATACATTCAAACTCAGTTTTTCATTTAATCCTAGGAAAAATTCCCTGTCTTAGGTCAGTTAGGATCACCACTTTATTTTAAGAATGTGAAATGTCAGAATAATAGTAGAGAGAATGATTTATTTCAGCTTTTATTTATTTTATACATTCCCAGTGGAATGTAAGGAAAGAAATAAAAGCTGACAGTGTCAGGTCTGAATGAATGAATGAAACAACAGCATCGGACTCACTCCAGCTGTGGACTTACTTCCCTTTCACTACCAGGGTTTGTCTCGCACAAAACACGACAGAGGCCTAGAGCACTGAGGAATTACCTCAAAATCAACAACCACTTGGTGCAGAGGCTCATCTAACGGGAACAGACTGACGGTCATTGTAAGGGCAAGAGAAGTTTATCTAAGCCACTGAGGAAGCTTTGTCAGGTCCATTGACTTTGGCGCTGCTTTTTATTCTTTTCCACCTCTTGGGGATTTCAGAATCAAAGTTTTGAAAAACTATTGTCCAGTGTGGAAAAGTGAAACTCATGAGATTCAAATAAATGTATCTGAAAAGGGACTATTTCAAGAACTCCTGTGGGAACTAATATGGTTTGACCCTCGTGACTTCCAGTAAAACGCTCATTTAAAACACTACATCTATTGACCTCTGCACTCAAGAAGACATTTTGAGAAGGAATATGGTCTTGTTGAACAATATCAAAACCACACAAGGGTTGCATATCAGCTTATTGCCTGTGCTCATTTTGACAGTGATGTTAAGGTTAAGCTTCACAAAGTAGGAAATTGTAGCCCTGCAAGGACGTGAGGGAATTAATTGACCAATTCCTCCCGAGCTTAGAAAGCAGATACCTTCCCATACCTCATTTATGTCATCTAGAGCGCTGATGTCTGTAGAGGACACTCGAATTATGGAATTTCACCAACATTCTCTTCTCCCTTGCCTTGGGAGCGTTGATCAAATGAACCCAGGCAACTGCTCCAGCACCAACCTCAAACGTGGTCAATTTTGTACATCAACATGGTTGAGGACGTAATGCAGGCATGCCACAATGGCATCCGGCTTCACGGTCCCATCGATAAGCTGTCCGACCACGCAGAATGACAGAAAACTGGGACCGGTATAGGGATAGCATCTGACTAAGAAGAACTGTTGTTTCCACTTGTATCTGGGCTAGAGGTCAACCGATTATGATTTTTCAACGCCGATACCGATTATTGTAGGACCAAAAAAAGCCATTATTGATTATATATATTTGTAATAATGACAATTACAACAATACTGAATAGACACTTATTTTAACTTAATATAATACATAAATAAAATCTATTTAGTCTCAAATAAATAATGAAACATGCTCAATTTGGTTTAAATAATGCAAAAACAGTGTTGGAGAAGTAAAAGTGCAATATGTGCCATGTAAAAAAGCTAACGTTTAAGTTCCTTGTGCAGAACATGAGAACATATGAAAGCTGGTGGTTCCTTTTAAACATGAGTCTTCAATATTCCCAGTTAAGAAGTTTTAGGTTGTAGTTATTATAGGAATTATAGGACTATTTCTCTCTATACCATTTGTATGTCATATACCTTTGATTAATGCATGTTCTTATAGGAACTATAGTATTGCCAGCCTAATCTCAGGAGTTGATAGGCTTGAAGTCATAAACAGCGCTGTGCTGCAAGCATTGCGAAGAGCAGCTGGCAAATGCAGGAAAGTGCTGTTTGAATGAATGCTTACGAGCCTGCTGCTGCCTACCACAGCTCAGTTAGACCACTCTATCAAATAATAGACTTAATTATAATATTATAAACACACAGAAATACGAGCCTCGGGTTATTAATATGGTAAAATCCGGAAACTATCATTTCGAAAACAAAACGTTTATTCTTTCAGTGAAATACAGAACCATTCTGTATTTTATCGAATGGGTGGCATCCATAAGTCTAAATATTGCTGTTACATTGCACAACCTTCAATGTTATGTCATAATTACGTAAAATTCTGGCAAATTAATGACGGTCTTTGTTAGGAAGAAACAGTTCGCAACGAGCCAGGCGGCCCAAGCGGTTGCATATACTCGGACTCGGCATGTAATGAAGGCAAGACAAGTGACACAAATTCCCTAGTTAATATTGCCTGCTGGGGCCTCCCGGGTGGCGCAGTGGTCTAGAGCACTGCATCGCAGTGCTATGCTGCGCCACCAGAGTCTGGGTTCGCGCCCAGGCTCTGTCGCAGCCGGCCGCGACCGGGAGGTCCGTGGGGCGACGCACAATTGGCTTAGCGTCGTCCGGGTTAGGGAGGGTTTGGCCGGTAGGGATATCCTTGTCTCATCGCGCTCCAGCGACTCCTGTGGCGGGCCGGGCGCAGTGCGCGCTAACTGAGGGGGGCGGGTGCACGGTGTTTCCTCCGACACATTGGTGCGGCTGGCTTCCGGGTTGGAGGCGCGCTGTGTTAAGAAGCAGTGCGGCTTGGTTGGGTTGTGCTTCGGAGGACGCATGACTTTCGACCTTCGTCTCTCCCGAGCCCGTACGGGAGTTGTAGCGATGAGACAAGATAGTAATTACTAGCGATTGGATACCACGAAAATTGGGGAGAAAAGGGGATAAAATTTATTTAAAAAATAAAAAATAAAAAAAATAAAAATATTGCCTGCTAACATTAATTTATTTTAACTAAATATGCAGCTTTTAAAATATATACTTGTGTATTGATTTTAAGAAAGGCATTGATGTTCATGGTTAGGTACATGGTGCAACGATTGTGCTTTTTTCGCGAATGCACTTTTGTTAACTTCTCTAGGGTAGGGGGCACTATTTTCACCTCCGGATGAAAAGCGTGCCCAAAGTAAACTGCCTGCTACTCAGGCCCAGAAGCTAGGATATGCATATAATTGGTAGATTTGGTTTCCAAAACTGTTAAAAATAATGTCTGTGAGTATAACAGAACTGCTTTGGCAGGCAAAAACCCGAGAAGCATCCATCCAGGAAGTAGGATTATTTTTATTTTTGTAGTTTCTATTCAATGTCATTACAGTATCCATTCACTTAGGACTCAAATTGCAGTTCCTATGCCTTCCATTAGATGCCAACAGTCTTTAGAAATTGTTTCAGGCTTGTATTCTGAAAAATGAGGGAGTAAGACCAGTCTGAATGACTGGACCCTAAAGTGTCACAGAGCTTTTTCATGCGCAATCCCGAGAGCACGCCTTTCTTGTTTACCTTTTATATTGACAACGTTATTGTCCGGTTGAAATATTATCGATTATTTAGGCTAAAAACAACTTGAGGATTGAATATAAACATCGTTTGACATGTTTCTATGAACTTTATGGATACAATTTGGATTTGTCTGCCTGTTGTGACTGCGTTTGAGCCTGTGGATTACTGAAGCAAACACGAACAAAACGTAGGTTTTTGGATATAAAGAGACTTTATCGAACAAAACGAACATTTATTGAGTAAATTAATGTCTTCTGAGTGCAACCACATGAAGATCATCAAAGTGATTAATTTTATCTCTATTTCTGACTTGTGTAACTCTTCTACTTGGCTGGTTACTGTTTGTAATGATTTGTCTGCTGGGCGCTGTTCTCAGATAAATCACGTGGTATGCTTTCGCCGTAAAGACTTTTTGAAATCTGACACCGTGGTTGGATTCACAAGAAGTTAATCTTTCAACCCATGTATAACACTTGCATTTTTTCTGAATTTTTATAATCAGTATTTCTGTTTTTGAATTTGGCGCTCTGCAATTTCACTGGATGTTGGTCAGGTGGGACGCCGTCCCACGTACCCTAGAGAGGTTAAATCCTCCCCCGTTTGGCGAAGTAGGCTGTGATTCGATGATAAATTAACAGGCACCGCTTTGATTATACGCAACGCAGGACAAGCTAGTTAACCTAGTAATATCGTCAACCATGTGTAGTTAACTAGTGATTATGTGAAGAGAGATTGTTTTTTATAAGTTTAATGCTAGCTAACAAGTTACCTTGGCTCCTTGCTGCACTCACGTAACAGGTGGTCAGCCTGCCACGCAGTCTCCTCGTGGATTGCAATGTAATCGGCCATAATCGGCGTCCAAAAACGCCAATTACCGATTGTTATGAAAACTTGAAATCAGCCATGCCGATTAAATCGGTCAACCTCTAATCTGGGCATTCGTTATGAACCTCTTGTTTCGTTCCTCTCACAGATCAGACAGACATAGCTACCGATTTGTCTGATTCGTGGTCACAGACTTTCCAAAAGCTAGAGAGTTACACAAGTTGCATGAGGGCTGCATCATCTGCTGCACTTAAGGTCATCTTTTTCTGGTCTTCATTTTGGTATTATTATATCAATTAGTTTAATCCTTTATCTACTAGGGAGAGATGCAAATGCAACATTGACACTGGGAGTCAGATGCATTGAGCTGTGATGCAATTAGCTTACGACTTATGCTAATTTCCAGTCCCTAATTAACATAAGCGTACCAAAACCAATGAGATTTATTACCTGCTGAAGTGGATACACGTGACAGGATTCTTTACGTTTCCATCCAAGTGAGCCTCCATTGGCTGCTAGTAAGTGTACACAACACTTGTGCTTATGCAGCGCCAAAGATGATCTGTATCGACCATTGCAGGTCTCTTGCGGGCACTAGCTATAAATGTTGCCATATGTGCCACAGGGTTGCAAGGTTACTCTGCTACGCATCAAATGTGATCTAAATGGAACAGGGCCTGGAGTGGGTGCATACTGTTAATCGTAAACACATTTACAGGACACCAATGGAACCATTCCTGTTCTTGCTTCACCCTTACGAGTCAGGGCCATGGACTGATGTGTAGTTTGAGAAACTAAATGCATTAGTTGTTTCTCAAGAAATGTCTGTTTATGATTCATTCCTAGGGGACTATTATGTATAAGCTAAGCTGACCAAGGGTCATTTAATATGAAAGGAGCAGTAGAAAGTGAGCCATACTTTGATGTCCACTGAGAGCCATGTTCTCTTCACAAAGTGGTTACGAGTCAAGGTTGTTCTGTGAGAAACATTCTTCACTGTAGGCCTATATTTCAGCATTGCACCATATCTTGAAGATATTGCTATAACACTAATAATCAGTTCCTGGGAAGCAGAAGATGCTAGTAAAAGTATGCAACTGAAATTATCTGCAACATTGAGGGCAATGCAACAAAAACCAAAAAAATCTGATACAAAGGAGTCCACTTAATTCAAATTAACAGCAAGCTATATGTTAGCAAACAATTGATTAATGCCAAGTTCATTATTGAGCTCTTGTGGGGGCGGCAACTAGCCTAGTGGGTAGGAGCATTGGGCCAGTAACCGAAAGGTTGCTGGGTCGAATCCCCGAGCTGACAAGGTAAAAAAAAAAAAGTAATTCTGCCCTTGAGCAAGGCATTAAGTTATTTTCATACAATCCAGATGACCGCAGTGAAAGACACCGAGGAGCCACTTCTCTATCAGCCAACAGTGGATTCTGTTTCCTTTCCTGGAAAGCAGGTAGAAGCACCAGAGGTTCTTTCTGTGGTGTTTTCTATTAATACCACTAAAAACGCCAGCGTTTATGTGACAATGAGCGCACTGCCTGTACACAGCATTCCAGAAAGGTACATTAGCCCACCCCCACCGGCCCGCCTCTTAGAAAGCCTCACTCCTTTCTCAGACCCCTTGGCGCTTGTTATGCAATTGTTGGGCCGGTTGAAAAGCCATGCAGTAAATCAAATCAAATCAAATCAAATTTTATTAGTCACATACACATGGTTAGCAGATGTTAATGCGAGTGTAGCGAAATGCTTGTGCTTCTAGTTCCGACAATGCAGTAATAACAACAAGTAATCTAACCTAACAATTCCACAACTACTACCTTATACACACAAGTGTAAAGGGATAAAGAATATGTACATAAAGATATATGAATGAGTGATGGTACAGAAATATGGTAAGCTTCAGTGAACTCCTCTCTCTTTCCCTCGCTCAGTCTTTCACTCTCACTTTCTTTACATTTACATTTACATTTAAGTCATTTAGCAGACGCTCTTATCCAGAGCGACTTACAAATTGGTGCATTCACCTTATGATATCCAGTGGAACAACCACTTTACAATAGTGCATCTAACTCTTTTAAGGGGGGGGGGTTAGAAGGATTACTTTATCCTATCCTAGGTATTCCTTAAAGAGGTGGGGTTTCAGGTGTCTCCGGAAGGTGGTGATTGACTCCGCTGACCTGGCGTCGTGAGGGAGTACGACGTCTTTACAGAGATAGTTACTGGTTCCTTTCAGCCTGAGGGCTGTTAGTAGTAGTGCATTGCCTGCGGGCAACAATGGGCGGTCTTCTTTATGCCAATCTGATGGAAAGGGCACCATTTTCCCCCCCAGAGGTTAATTTTCTTCTGATTTATTATCATCATTTTTTGTAGCAAGACCAAAAGGTTTCATTTATGCACAGGAAGCAACTTTATACATCCCACAAAGTGATACAAAATTATGAGCTCTTGGACTTTAAAAAACACATTTCTCAAATCTTACCAACTCTGTCCTGCTTTTGATAAATATTTGATGAGGTTATTTCCATCTCAATATATACCTTTTAATATGTGGAGAGAGGCAGTTATTTGGCAAATGCAGGACACACAAGTTTATCCATTAAACTGATTCAATGTGGGGGGGGGGGGTATTGAAGCCAGTCAAGCTTTTGATCTGGCCCAGACAAGTTGCAGTTGTCAGATAATCATCGACAAACATCCAAGAGACTTGTCACCTGCATTTAGTCACATTACTCTGATACAGGCTCTCCTAGAAGATTTAGAAACAAACAAAAAGCAAATCCCCCCCCTCAACTTATTCCAAGCAGTCTTGAACACAGCTATAATTTTTAGGAATTCACAATGTTTCACTACATAGAACAGTGCCCTGATTCTTTCGACAGCAATATCAAGATTCTAATCATTAGCCTACTATTACACTGAACATTCAAAGACAGTGATTTGCAATTTATTTTTCGGCATTACACAATGTCTTGTAATAGGGCACTTAACTGGATTGTAATGGAAAATCGGCCCTGCCACTGCAGCTAAGAGGAAAGAGGACCCAGTTCTGTCAACTTGCATGTCTTCAAACCCCATTATCTTTCAGTGCAGTATTTTACAGTAAGTTGACAAACAAGTCGTTCTGGAATCAGACAATGAGTAAAGCACTCATTTCTCTTTTTCAATTGCCTTTCCCCTGACATAACCTGGTCATTTCAAACACAGAACTGAAATGTGATATCTGTCAAGAGTAACTACGCTTTTGATGCCTGCCTTTTCAACGTTAGCTTACCTCAATGTAGGCAACGCTTTGAAATGAACGTGTATTTTAAGGATGAAATTCTTACCCACCTTAGCCCCAATAAATTTATATGGAATGAGACACATGAACAAAGCTGTGTAGAAGAATGCACAGTTCATCAGAACTACTGTAGCCTACTGACTTCAAAATATACCCCTCCTGACGGCATGGATCAATACCTCACAGAGAAAGGGCAGTAGCACTTTGCCTTTCCATGTGGCATGCCATGCTCAAATGTATTAACTTATTTCATTAGTCAGCCATTAAATCTAGCATGTATTGAGGCAATAAGCAGACTAGAGACAGACAATATAATAATGGAAGTGACGTATAGATTCACAAAATAAAAGGTTAAGTCATGTGGAACTCATGGAATGGAATGTCATTCATCCAATGAGCAGTGCATATGTCAAGGGATGCATTTGCTCCATACATTTTTTGGTAGCCCACTGATGGTTGACTGAAGAGATTTTATATCCAAATGAATTATGCCAAAAACAGCAGTCCGCAGATACTGCTGACCCAGTCTAGGTGGACCGCTACCAGTTGTAGATAGGGTTGCAAAGGGTGGACATTTTCCATGGGAAGTTAAACCCGGGAAAATCGGGGAATTTTGATTAAATTCATTTTCAAAAAGTTGAGAAGTCATCCTTTTTTGTGGGATACACGTAAGGCAATTCTAGGTCTTGTGGCATATTTTGGTTAAACTATCCCCAATTCAATGGAATTGCAACCCCTTCCATCACATGTGCAGTGCACTCTTCCATCACATGTACAGCTGATTCTCAAGATCTTGCACACTAATGAGATGCTATTGAGCCCACACTACTACACTGTCTGAGCCAAGGACTACATACTTTCTGGTAAGTTTTGATTACAATACTGGGTGGGGTGAATATATTTTATATGGCACACCAATTTCTTTTGTTAACTAGTAAATAGTAGCCTACAGCAAAGTGTGTTTAAATCATTTCTAACTTGTTAACAATTTATGCTAGTTAGTTTTTGCTACCATGTGGTTTTTTTTTTAATCTTACAAAGGAGTTGTTTAATCTAACTGCTTAACTATTTATCTGTACGTGGAATTGTATTTGTTTGTTTTTTTACAATTTTTTCCCAAATCTTTACAGGGAAATGCCACGGGCACTATCTGATGTGTGGAGACATTTCACTGCAGCTAATGTAGAAGGAAAAACTGTGTACATTTGCAAATACTGTGCCAAATCATATGTGAAGAATGCAACAAAGATGCAGAATCATCTGGCCAAGTGCATAAAGTTCACTCAGCGCTCACAACAAGCAACCTCTGACAAAAGTCCCTCTACTTCTATTTGAGGTGAAAATGATGAATCAGACACCTTATCGATAGCAACAGCTCATGGTCCTCCTGGAATCAGAAGTTTTTTTGACTCAATGGAGAAACGTAGTCAGAGAATTGCTGATGAATGTCTTGCTCGAGCTATGTATGCAACTGGATGACCTCTGATGCTCACAGGCAATGTGTATTGAAGTAGAGGTCATTTCATGTTTTCATAACAATCAGTAATCTGCATTTTTTGGATGTCGATTATGGCCGATTACATTACGAGGAAACTGCGTGGCAGGCTGACCACCTGTTATGCGAGTGCAGCAAGGAGCCAAGGTAAGTTGCTGGCTAGCATTAAACTTATCTTATGAAAAACAATCAATCTTCACATAATCACTAGTTAACTACACATGGTTGATGACATTACTAGGTTAACTAGCTTGTCCTGCATTGCATATAATCAATGCATTGCCTGTTAATTTATCATCGAATCACAGCCTACTTCGCCAAACGAGGAGGATTTAACAAAAGCGCATTCGCAAAAAAAGCATATTCGTTGCACGAATGTACCTAACCATAAACATCAGTGCCTTTCTTAAAATCAATACACAGAAGTATATATTTTTTTAAAACCTGCATATTTGGTTAAAATAAATTCATGTTAGCAGGCAATATTAACTAGGGAAATAGTGTCACTTCTCTTGCGTTCATTAAACGCAGAGTCAGGGTATATGCAACATTTTGGGCCGCCTGGCTCGTTGCAAACTAATTTGCCAGAATTTTACATAATTATGACATAACATTGAAGGTTGTGCAATGTAACAGCAATATTTAGACTTAAGGTTGCCACCCGTTCGATAAAATACGGAATGGTTCCGTATTTCACTGAAAGAATAAACGTTTTGTTTTCAAAATGACAGTTTCCGGATTTGACCATAATGACCAAAGGCTCGAATTTCTGTGTGTTTATTATATTATAATTAAGCCTATTATTTGATATTTGATAGAGCAGTCTGAGCGGTGGTAGGCAGCAGCAGGCTCGTAACCATTCATTCAAACTCTACTGCGTTTGCCAGCAGCTCTTAGCAATGCTTGAAGCACAGCGCTGTTTATGACTTCAAGCCTATCAACTCCTGAGATTAGGCTGGCAATACTAAAGTGCCTATAAGAACATCCAATAGTCAAAGACATATGAAATACAAATCGTATAGAGAGAAATAGTCCAATAATTCCTATAATAACAACTACAATATCTTACCTGGGAATATTGAAGACTCATGTTAAAAGGAACCACCAGCTTTCATATGTTCTCATGTTCTGAGCAAGGAACTTAAACGTTAGCTTTTTTACATGGCACATATTGCACTTTTACTTCTCCAACACTGTGTTTTGCATTATTTAAACTAAATTGATCACGTTTCATTATTTATTTGAGACCAAATAGATTTGATTTATGTATTATATTAAATTAAAATAACAGTGTTCATTGTTCATTCAGTATTGTTGTAATTGTCATTATTACAAATATACACTGCTCCAAAAAATAAAGGGAACACTAAAATAACACATCCTAGATCTGAATGAATGAAATATTCTTATTAAATACTTTTTTCTTTACATAGTTGAATGTGCTGACAACAAAATCACACAAAAATTATCAATGGAAATCAAATTTATCAACCCATGGAAGTCTGGATTTGGAGTCACACTCAAAATTAAAGTGGAAAACCACACTACAGGCTGATCCAACTTTGATGTAATGTCCTTAAAACAAGTCAAAATGAGGCTCAGTAGTGTGTGTGGCCTCCACGTGCCTGTATGACCTCCCTACAACGCATGGGCATGCTCCTGATGAGGTGGTGGATGGTCTCCTGAGGGATCTCCTCCCAGACCTGGACTAAAGCATCCGCCAACTCCTGGACAGTCTGTGGTGCAACGTGGCGTTGGTGGATGGAGCGAGACATGATGTCCCAGATGTGCTCAATTGGATTCAGGTCTGGGGAACGGGCGGGCCAGTCCATAGCATCAAAGCCTTCCTCTTGCAGGAACTGCTGACACACTCCAGCCACATGAGGTCTAGCATTGTCTTGCATTAGGAGGAACCCAGGGCCAACCGCACCAGCATATGGTCTCACAAGGGGTCTGAGGATCTCATCTCGGTACCTAATGGCAGTCAGGCTACCTCTGGCGAGCACATGGGGGGGCTGTGCGGCCCCCCAAAGAAATGCCACCCCACACCATGACTGACCCACCGCCAAACCGGTCATGCTGGAGGATGTTGCAGGCAGCAGAACGTTCTCCACGGCGTCTCCAGAATCTGTCACATGTGCTCAGTGTGAACCTGCTTTCATCTGTGAAGAGCACAGGGCGCCAGTGGCGAATTTGCCAATCTTGGTGTTCTCTGGCAAATGCCAAACGTCCTGCACGGTGTTGGGCTGTAAGCACAACCCCCACCTGTGGACGTCGGGCCCTCATACCACCCTCATGGAGTCTGTTTCTGACCGTTTGAGCAGACACATGCACATTTGTGGCCTGCTGGAGGTCATTTAGCAGGGCTCTGGCAGTGCCCCTCCTGCTCCTCCTTGCACAAAGGCGGAGGTAGCGGTCCTGCTGCTGGGTTGTTGCCCTCCTACGGCCTCCTCCACGTCTCCTGATGTACTGGCCTGTCTCCTGGTAGCGCCTCCATGCTCTGGACACTACGCTGACAGACACAGCAAACCTTCTTGCCACAGCTCGCATTGATGTGCCATCCTGGATGAGCTGCACTACCTGAGCCACTTGTGTGGGTTGTAGACTCCGTCTCATGCTACCACTAGAGTGAAAGCACCGCCAGCATTCAAAAGTGACCAAAACATCAGCCAGGAAGCATAGGAACTGAGAAGTGGTCTGTGGTCACCACCTGCAGAACCACTCCTTTATTGGGGGTGTCTTGCTAATTGCCTATAATTTCCACCTGTTGTCTATTCCATTTGCACAACAGCATGTGAAATTTATTGTCAATCAGTGTTGCTTCCTAAGTGGACAGTTTGATTTCACAGAAGTGTGATTGACTTGGAGTTACATTGTGTTGTTTAAGTGTTCCCTTTATTTTTTTGAGCAGTGTATATAAATAGACATTGGCCGATAAATCTGCTTTTTTTGGTCGGTATCGGCGTTGAAAAATCATAATCGGTTGACCTCTAATTGGAAGAGATTTCTGAATGTTCTTCGCGCAGCATACACCCCTCCAACCAGACATGCCTAATCTACTCATTTGCTGAATGCAGAGTTCAACAGGGTTCCAGTGAAGGTCAAGCAAATCATAGAGAAAGCAAAATGTATTGCAATCATCTCTGATGGGTGGTCGAATGTTTGTGGGCAAGGAATAATTAACTACATCATCTCCACCCCTCAACCAGTGTTCTACAAGAGCATAGACACAAGGGAGAATAGACACACCAGTCTCTACATAGCAGATGAGCTGAAGCAGTCAACAATGACCTTGGACCACAGAAGGTATTTTCACTGGTGACAGACAATGCTGAGAACATGAAGGCTGCTTGGTCTAAAGTGGAGGAGTCCTACCCTCACATCACACCCATTGGCTGTGCTGCTCATGCATTGAAACCGCTCCTCAAGGACATCATGGCACTGAAAACAATGGATACACTCTACAAGAGAGCCAAGGAAATGGTTATAGCAGCAATCTTCCTCACCAAGCAAAGTGAGAAGAATAAGAGCACCACATTGAAGCTGCCCAGCAACACCCGTTGGGGTGGTGTTGTCATCATGTTTGACAGTCTCCTGGAGGGGAAGGAGTCTCTCCAAGAAATCGCCATATCACAGTCTGCCGAAATTGGACAGCCCCATCAAGAGGATCCTCCTGGATGATGTATCTTGGAAGAGTGGTAAGCAGCCTGAAACCTATGGCAGTAGCCATTGCACAGATTGAGGGAGACGATGCCATCCTGTCTGATGTTCAGACTGCTTGCAGACAGACTTAAGAGAAGAAATCCTTACTGCCCTGCCCACTTCACTGTTCTTATTTATCCGTTACTTTACCAGGTAAGTTGACTGAGAACACGTTCTCATTTACAGCAACGACCTGGGGAATAGTTACAGGGGAGAGGAAGGGGCTGAATGAGCCAACTGTAAACTGGAGATGATTAGGTGACCATGATGGTATGAGGGACAGCTTGGGAATTTAGCCAGGACACCTGTGTTAACACCTCTACTCTTACGATAAGTGCCATGGGATCTTTAATGACCTCAGAGAGTCAGGACATCCATTTAACATCCCATCCGAAAGACAGCACCCTACACAGGGCAGTGTCTGGGGCATTGGGATATTTTTTAGACCAGAGGAAAGAATTGCCTCCTACTGGCCCTCCAACACCACTTCCAGCAGCACCTGGTCTCCCACCCAGGGACTGACCAGGACCAACCCTGCTTAGCTTCAGAAGCAAGCCAGCCGTGGTATGCAGGGTGGTATGCTGCTGGCTGTTGCTCCAAGCAGAGGAAACTGAAGTTCTGAAATACATCAAAAAGCGTGAAGACTTCTGCCTGAAGCCCATACACGCTGCAGCATACATGTTAGATCCCAAGTATGCTGGCAAGAGCATCCTGTCTGGTGCAGAGATCAACAAGGCCTATGGTGTCATCACTGCCATGTCTCGCCACCTTGGCCTGGACAAGGACAAGGTACTTGGCAGTCTGGCCAAGTACACCTCCAAGCAAGGGCTTTGGGATGGAGATGCAATCTCATCAGCCACCTGGTGGAAGGGACTTTGTGGATCTGAGGCTCTTTCCCCTGTTGCCTCCATCATCCTCCAAATCCCACCAACATCAGCCACCTCAGAGCGCAACTGGTCCTTGTTTGGGAACACACACCAAAGCACGTAACAGGCTGATCAATACAAGGGTCAAAAAATTGGTGGCCATCCTGGCAAATTTGAGGCTTGTTGAGCCTGACAACAAGCCATCCTCAACAAGGTTGGAAAGTGACAGTGAATATGAGGCCTCAGAGTCTGATGTTCAAGAGGTGGACATTGGAGGAGGCCCAGGGAGAAGACATGGAAGCCTGAGAGGAAGATAACCAAAGCTTTAGTTTCTAGACTATCATTTTACAGATGTATGTTGAAAATGTTTTTGGGAGATGCGATTCAATATTCCCTTTCTTTTGTTGTTCAGTGAAATCATCCCATGTGAAGCGTCAGCTCATTTAATTAAAGTTCAATTCGTAAGTATATTTTTCTATTAGAAGGATTTAATCATTTGCAATTATGTCTACTTATGATAAGGTAAAAGGTTTATGTTTCTGTCTCCATATGATATGGTAAATATTTCCAACACAAAAAACATCTACATTTAAATGGTATTCATATTAATTTGCATATATTTCCATTAATTCCCATATATTCCCACAGAAAGTATCCACCTCTGAATATTCCCCAAAACAAGCAACCCTAGTTGTAGGCCTATTAACCATGTCATGTGACATTCCAAAAGAATGATAGACTGGTTCGGAAAGTTTAGAAAATCTCCACAATACCTATATTCTCACAAGTCAGTCTAGTGTTTATAAGGCAAGATTCACCCATTTTAAACGTTACTGTTTTTGTGCATCTCTGAGTGAAGTTCTATCGATTCCCTGGGTAATTTAATGTTTTCATGTGTATCTGAGCTATTCGCCGTTCAAGCAGGCAGAAATAAAGCCGGTATGACGAGTTTTGCGTCATAAAATATATTTGACCATTGGCTTTCATACTTTACTAATTCTGCGCGCTGCCCATTCAGATGAACAGAAGTTGTGTATGCGAAGCTGCATTGGTTGGGAATTTTGGAGAGGTGTGCATTCGGAATGGGCATTCCCCGCAGACAGTCTCAGAGGCACATAGCTATGTCACAATGGGACGCCAGACTATCACGTCTCTGCGTCGGTGGACTCTGAATTACGCTTTACACGTGGTGCCAACAGTCATTCATTAACCTGCACAATCGCAAACCCTTTTCTCAGTGACAGTTCAAAAACTTGACTGGCTTCATTATTAAAGTCCAACTGAAAGCGTTTTAGCAACATCAAATATTGTTAAAAATCTGCTCATACACCACCAGGAATAATGACACTTCTACATTTTCTGACAAGCGAGCACTTAGTCATTTTCACGAATTTTCATAGAATGTTTGGGAATGACATGATACATTTCTATAGAAACATAGAGTAGGAATCAAACCAGCAGTGCTTTTGGACAATTAATAAACAATGCAGTAATTAAAACCTAATAAAAAAAGCATACGTCTTGTCCAAGACTGTAGTCTACATAGACCGGTGCACCATAGCCAATCATAGCTACACTAAGCCTATACGCAAACAAGCCATTTGCCACATGGCCCTGCCATCATTCACCTTGAACTAGACTGTTTACAGGCAGTAGCAACAGCGCAACTTTAGATCATTACAAAGCAGTCGCCAAAAGCCACAAAATACACCTGAGTGGATTTATGAAAATATATGAATACAACAGGAGTCCTCTTACATTAGGGAACTTTTACAGTCCTATCGATGAAACAACCATGAAAAGGTAGGCTCGCTCTCCCTCAGTTGCCTATCAACAACAAGAGCAACAACTAATGTTAGCCAGAGAGAGATGAGCTAAAATCTAAAGAGGGAACAGTAGATAAGCCCTCAAACTTTTCAGCTTGGCCGTCAAAATTGCACTGATAAATTATAGTTAATCGTAACCTGCTCGCCCTTCTGCAGCTTGCCTGACCTAGCGGTTAAGAAAGATGGGCAAGTAACTTAAAGGTTGCTGGTTCGAATCCCCGAGATGACTAGGTGAAAAATCTGTCTATGTGCCTTAACCTTAATCGCTCCTGTAAGTTTCTCTGGATAAGAGCATCATTTTAAATTACTTAAAATGTAAATGTCAATGCATGCTTGTTCCAACCAATGATTTATATACACATTCGATGACTAACAGGTGGCACTGTGTTGATGCCACCGTGCCTCCATCTTGGCACTCCCCCATCATTGTAAAAAAATATTTTGGAAGCTACAGAAACGCATTTATAAGTGTCTACATTGACACGTTTATTATATTACAGACACCTTAATGCATATGTTTAAATTATATTATGTGAGCTAAACTTCAAAATAAAAAATGATAATCTTAAAAAAACATTCCTTAAAGTAATTTTTAGAGATGACTAATTCTACTGTCCACATCAAAAACGTTAAATATGTAATTTTGCCTTTAAAAACATTTAAATAATGTAGAATACCATTCATTCCTATGGAGGACTGCGCCTACCGGGGAGTGTCAATATGGCCGACCGGTAGCTTCAAAGCCTGTCAATGGCCAATACATAGGATCAGCAATCCAGGGTTTATATACATCATTGGTCACACAACCTACGTTTTGACATCTGAATTTTCAAACTCATAGACAGCTTTGTGGATGCAGACTGACCATCGATGAGATCAAAATAATAGTTCCATGTGTTGAGTGTTTAACAATGACACTGTTACAAACAGGAGTAAAAGCTTATATTTGGGGGTAAGACACTTGAACTAAACTCATGAGGCATTTAGGAGTTATATTCTTAAAGAATGAATGGGTATTTAGCCTATCATTAAATTACAAGTCAAAAAATTGATGTAAAAACTAGACCTACCTGTAACAACTACGTGAAAGCCATGTAAATTGTCTTAAATCAAAGCAAAATGCGTCATTAAAACGACAGTACGACAGACGATAATCATTCAAGGCACTTAGACGGCCTGCTGAGCTAGATTTCTTCCCGCACGTAGGCCTACCATGATCTCAAAGTTGAGTCACAGCTTTTGAACATAGTCAAGATCTAATGTTGCAGTAAGCTAACAATAGCAATTGTCCTATGCTATGGCACATTTTAAAAGCGGCCTCCTCCAGAAATTGAGATACGTTGTAACTTTGGCTGTTATAATCAGCGAGGACCGACAGACACAAGGTAACATTGTATCTGATTTGTCGGCTACAGTTTCCCATACATAGATAACCGAAAGCATCAGAACACATCCTTTAGGACGCAGTCTTCCACGCAGACATGGCCAAATTCTAGCTACAACTATGAATGTTTACGTGTAGCCTTATAGTCTACAATGGCATGCGTAAAATTTAATCCGACGAACGATTTCAAATGCTATAATGTTTTAAAAAATGACAATGGCAGAGGATGGGTAACGTTAGCTAATATCCCTATTGCCCCAGTGGGCTATGCGGCTAGCCTGCTGACCGATAGGTTACACAGACAAGCCCAATTTCAGCGTTATGATTCACACGTACCACCACACAAACTCAGCCAAAAATAATATCGTACTTAGAAAAATATAAGCCATAGGGAAGAAGGAACATTGGATACTTACATTCTCTGTATCACGCTCATTCACTGTGGGCAATGGCGTTCTGGTCGACATTTTGTGTGTACAGGCCGCTAAGCACCGAGCTTGGCAGCCGCCGAGAACAGTGCGACGAGTGAAAATATTAAATTGGACTTTTTTTTACACCACCGGCATTTCCTACCCGACGGTCCAAACAGCAGTATTCCAAACTACAGCATATCTACCTCAAGGCCCGCTCGGAGCCAGCGCAGGTCTATCTATGCTGATAGATGCGCCCCCGGGTACGAGGCAAGCGAGTGTAGCGGGCCGAAAGAACCGATAGGAGTTCGTATGAAGGAAAGAATCCAGCATTGATCCACCCTGATATATAGGCTGACACACACTAGGAAAACGAACGCGAGATGGGGGAGTAGTAGTAAAAGGAACACCCTACACAGAAGCGACCTTCATTCCCCCCCAAAGGCTTGGACGCATGCATGCATGCATGCAGGGTAGCCTACGCGGGTACAACCAGTGTTCATGGAATATCTTTTATAGAACGCATGCAAGCAAAAACATTATATTCCTTCGCAACGCTGTAAGACGAAAGAATTCAATATGAATTGAAGAAAATGTTTATGAGGACGTATTTGTGGTAGCAGGAGGAGGTTCTTGATTGTTGACATATGCTGCCAAGGATATGCATGCATGCGCGAACTGTTTTGTTTGGAAAGCATCATCATGATCATCATTCTTGGGCGGTAAATCATCTCGAGATTTAAAGAATGACCTTCCTAAACATTCGAAGTACCCTATTTGTAAGCATACCATAATTTTGGTCATTGATTCCTGGTCAAAATGCATCGACTTCGTATACATTCATTACAAATACAAGGAAATGATCACCTTGTTTAGTAATAGAACTAAAAAGCCATACCTAAGACTTTCGTCTATTATTTGCAATGTCAAAAACTAGTGAAATGTGCCAACGTTGCCATCTAGCGTTTATAATTCGGAATTGCATTATGTTAATTTGCCTTTACGCTGTACCCTAACACGCCTGAGACTGAATCTATATGCTAGCGTTCAGTTATACAAGTGACTAGGTATCCTATTCCCTTTCCGCCAATGTCATCATCATATGTTATGCTACATTTCTGGTACCCCGTGTACATAGGCAAGTTATCGTTACTCATTGTTTTTCTATTATTTCATTTTTCCCCTCTGCATTTTGTACGTAAGTAAGCATTTCACTGTTCGTCTACTTTACATCCAGTTGTTTAGGAAGCATGTGACACGATTTGATTTCAGGTCCTATGTGTAATTTGTAAGGTAATGAAATGCACTTACAGTTGTGCAATGGAGCAGAATGTTGTTTTCTCTTTTCAAAACTGGTTGAATGGCAATTGTTTACCCTGTAGGGTACGTTAGGCAGGGCTGGGGAGTAACGGATTTCATGGAATCCGTTACATGTAAGGGATTACAAAAACGGTACCTGTAAATCCGTTACCAGCAGAAATATTGTAATCAGTTAACTTTTGAAAAACAAGATGATTACTTTGAAGATTATTTTTAAATTCAGTAAGGATGTTTGCGAGAAAAAAATATTTGACACTACTGTTTTCTCAATGAAATTCAAATCAGCATTGAAAAAGGCGCAAATGTAAATTTGAACCACCTGAGCGAGTCTGACCACAAGTCAGAGACCACTATGATGACACACCAAATGTGTTTGATGACTCGCGGGAGAAGAGCACGAATAGGCTCTTGTACGCTACAGAACAAGTAATGTCTTCCAAATGGTGTGACTGCGGTCGGCATCCAAAGATTATCCAACTTTAATAAACGCTTGGAGGTAAAGGATGACAGCAGCGGTGTAGTCTATGGCGATACGAATATCACTTATTATTGATATCTACAAAAGCGCATTGATGTGAATCACACTGCTGCTCTCTCATTTAGCTATTTGCGCTTTACGGATTGTGGTTGTTGTGGATGGCTGTTCCCAAATCTAAATATGTATTTGACACCCAATAATGGTTGAATTCAAGAAGTTCAAGGTGCCTATCAATCTTGGTCTTTGAAACCAGTGAAGCCAGTGAAAATTGTGCTCTTGCAACAGCTGCATAGTGCGGATCCCAGCCTATGAGCAATAAAAGCCCCACTTTTATTCCAATCTAATTCATGCTGATAAGAAAATCCATAGGCCTAATGGATACATGCTCAAACTCACACACTTTTGACTGTCCCTCTAAGTCTATCTGTAGTTGGTACATCAATTTTTGGACTTCTAAATTATATATATTAATGTAAAGATATCATTTAATTGTATCATTGTATGTAGTAGAACGTGATGGGTTAGAAGAAGCCTACATAACCAACCATAAAGTAACATTTAACATTCATATATGGCCAGGTATGTAAACTTTAACATTGATTTATCCTGCAAGAGATGTTCAATTGGTAACATACAAAAACTTAAACACCATTTGATTTTTGCCCAAAGTTTAGAAGAAAACTCAAACTAAATATTAAAGATAATACACTGAACAAAAATATAAATACACATGTAAAGTGTTGGTCCCATGTTTCATGAGCTGAAATAAAAGATCCAAGAAATGTTCCATTTGCACAAAAAGCTTATTTCTCTCATTTGGTGCACAAAGTTGGTTACATCCCTTTTAGTGAACATTTCTCCTTTGCCAAGATAATCCATCCACCTGACAGGTTTGGCATATCAAGAATCTGATTAAAACCTCTACCAGATCGGTGTCCCTAAACCGGGACGGTTGTTGCTAATGTGACTAGAATGATCTAAGTAACAGCCAACATTCCAGGACAATAGACGTGTCTTATATGGATAGGAAGCGTAAAATCTTGTTAATCCAACTGCAGTGCCCAATTTACAGTAGCTATCATTGAAAAAATGTGCATGCTATTGTTTGAGTGCACAACAACTAAACACTTTCAGCACGGCAACTAGTTTACCTTCAGAGGTGAATGTATCAACGTGCTTTACGTTCAGTGATCTTGCTCTGATTTGTCAACCTGAGGGTCCCAAGATGTAGGATAGTTTTGTTTGATAAAAATACATTTTTATATTCAAAATGTAGGAACTGGGTTCTACAGTTTGAACCCCTGCTGTCTCTGGCCCCACACCCACCACACCTGGCCATCTAGATGTGTGAAGGTTAGTGTCTTTTCTGTCGGGAGGCTAATTATCCATCATGTCTGACATTACTGGGAGTGTGTAAACATTTTATTTTATTACCATAGCATTTTTGTATATTCTATAGTTATGTACTTAAATGTATTACTTGACAAATTCGGCACATTTGGGCGAACTCCTGGCAGACTTGATACAAAATATAGTGTAGTAATGACCTCCCGGGTGGCGCAGTGGTCTAGGGCACTGCATTGCAGTGCTAGCTGCGCCACCAGAGTCTCTGGGTTCGCGCCCAGGCTGGGCTGGGTTCGCGCCCAGGCTCTGTCGCAGCCGGCCGCAACCGGGAGGTCCGTGGGGCGACGCACAATTGGCATAGCGTCGTCCGGGTTAGGGAGGGTTTGGCCGGTAGGGATATCCTTGTCTAAGTATGTAAAAATAAATAAATAAAAAATACATAGAAAATACATAAAAATTCAAATAAAAAAATGTTATAAAATGTATGCACTCTGGATAAGAGCGTCTGCTAAATGACTAAAATGTAAAATGTAAAAATGTAATGCTTCACTGGATCAGTCCGAAACTTTGCACACACTGCTGCCATCTGGTGGCAAATTTATTGTATGGCCTTTCTCTTGCATTTCAAAGATGGATTTTTAAATTTTTTATTATCTTTTACCAGAACTAATGTGTTATTCTCCAAACGGTATCAAGAATATCATATCCTTGCTTCAGGTCCTGAGCTACAGGCAGTTAGATATGTCATTTTAGCCGGAAATTGAACAAAAAGGGTCCAATCCTTTAAACATCATAATCATTACACAGGTGTGCCTTTTGCTGGAGACAAAAGGTCACTAAAATGTGCAGTTGTCACACAACACAATGTCACAGGTGTCTCAAGTTTTGAGGGAGCGTGCAATTGGCATGCTGACTGCAGGAATGTCCACCAGAGCTGTTGCCAAAATTGAATGTCGTTCCATGAAATGTTGTTTAATCCATTTAAAAGGTCATTTTTCTGTTCGCTTCAGTAATTGGAGATGGAAGGGAGTTCCATGTGATCATTGCTCTGTGTAATACAGTGCGTTGCCGTGAATTCGTTTTGGACTTGGACTGTGAAGAGACCTCTGGTGGGATGTTTTGTAGGCTATGTATGAGTGTCTGTGCTGAATGTTATTTGATTATGCAGTAATATTTCCCATAACTAGGAGAATCAGTTAATCTGTTGTCAACCCTCAACCAGGAAAGACTGGCATGCATGTTGTTAGTTCTGTATTTGCAGTCAAGGGTAAGGCATGCTACTCACTTTTGAGCCAGCTGCAGCTTTGCTAGTTCTTTCTTTGCTGCACTTGACCATATTACCGGAGAGCAATCAAGATGGGACGAGAAAGACAGTTGATTTTTGTGCCAAAAATGCAGAACATCTTTTTATAAACAGACATGCCCTTCACAACAACTTTGTGAATGTGATTTGACCATCCAGCGTTATACCTAGGAATTTAGCTTCCTGAACGACATGAAATCGCAAAACTTGTGCACCACACCATACACAATCGCCCTCTAGGCCACCATAATTACTCCGTTCTTCAACTGGTCATTCAGTACCGTTTCCACTGAATTAAATCTTGAACACCATGCTGTCATACTGAATGCACCCCTGAACAATATGGGTGTGGCCATTCGAAACCTCAATATGCAGTACAGTACCGTTTCCGTAGGTTACTGTTGATATAAAGCCACTTAACAGGCACAAGTTCAATCACATTCAAAGAATAAAAGAGAGACAGGAAACTCTTTCCGAGGACAGGCTTGAAGCATATCGGTGCTCTGCTCTACATGTTGCAGATGTCAGAAGAGGTGCTCTGGCCACAGAAGGCTGGTACCAGTCTCCAGGTTCTGCAAGAGAGCAATGCAAGTAAGATTCTTTGTGGTAATTAAATATCAAGTAATGTCTACATGCAAAGGTTGTCGAATACCTCCATCTGAAAAATAATCCAATACTCCCCTCGACTGGTATTTTGTAATCTTTCACAAATTCAAGAAGTACTACACTGAAACGTATTCATACAGTATAATCTATTCATCTTGCTTTAAGTTCTCTCTGCAGACCAGATAGCTGCAGTCTAAGGCAGGGACACTGTTGCTTTGGCTCTGCAGTCAGGCAACTACTACATGAAAGCTGGACTTAATCTACAACATACAGGATTCAGGAGCAACATTTTTTTTTTTTACCTTTTATTTAACTAGGCAAGTCAGTTCAGAACAAATTCTTATTTACAATGACGGCCTAACCCGGACGACGCTGTGCCAATTGTGCTCCGCCCTATGGGACTCCTAATCACAGCCGGTAGTGATACAGCCTGGAATTGAACCAGGGTCTGTAGTGACGCTGTAGTACTGAGATGCAGTGCCCTAGAACGCTGCGCCACTCGGGAGCACTCATCTTTGAAGGACTGATGAGTAAAAACTGCAAGCTGGAGAAAACAGGTTGAGCATTGATCTTTAATATCATAAGGCCTTTGCTAATTAAATTGCTGTTAATTAAAATTGTCCGAATTGCATCGTTTCTGCAATTTTTCCAAGGTTGGAAGGGTGTAATCTCACAGAGGGTAGTTGCAAAGATCTAGCTGAAGTCCTACAAATATCCATGCTCCTATCTCAGAGCAACAGCTGACAACAACCTGCAGGACTCAGGGTTGAAGAATGCTGGACTCTGCTGGACTGGAAAAGCTACATTGTAAATTACAGATACGGGTCAAAACAGTTGACTATTCTCATAGGAATTACATTCTGGACAATGTCTGTCCTATATTGTTTTGTTGCGTCTATGTGTCTTGTCCTTTCACTCCAGGTTAAGAGTGTGCGGTTTCACAGAACTGGCATCGGTGCCGTGTTAGCATGTCTTAGGTCTCTTTATGTAGTGTTGTGATGTGTGTTTTGTCCTATATTTACATGTTTAATCCTAGCCCCCATCCCCGCAGGAGGCCTTTTGGTAGGCCGTCATTGTAAATAAGAATTTGTTCTTAACTGGCTTGCTTCGTTAAATAAAAGGTTAAATAAATAAAAATGACATCGTTCTAAACAAGACCTGGTACACTACACAGGCAAAAGGCCAGTAACCGAAAGGTTGCTGGATCGAATACCCGAGCTGACAAGGTAAAAGTCCGTCGTTCTGCCCCTGAACAAGGCAGTTAAACCCACTGTTCCCCGGGAGGCCGTCACTGTAAATAAGAATTTGTTCTTAACTGACTTGCCTAGTTAAATATATTTTTTAAAGAATGTCAAACATCTCATTCCAAAATCATGGGCATTAATATGGAGTTGGTCCCTCCTTTGCTGCTACAACAGCCTCCACTCTTCTGGGAAGGCTTTCCAATAGATGTTGGAACATTGCTGTGGGGACTGGACCCAGGTAGTGTTCTCCTGGCATCCACCAAACCCAGATTAGTCCGTTGGACTGCCAGATAGTGAAGGTGTTATTCATCACTCCAGACAGCGTGTTTCACTGCTCCAATGGCGGCGAGCTTCACACCACTCCAGCCAACGCTTGGCATTGTGATCGTAGGCTTTTGTGCGGCTGCTCGGCCACGGAAACCCATTTCATGAAGCTCCTGGCGAACAGAGGCAGTTTGGAACTCGAGGCGATTTTCGCGCGCGACTTGCTTCAGCACTCGGTGGTCCCGTTCTGTGTGGCCTACCACTTTGCGTCTGAGCCATTGTTGCTCCTAGACGTTTCCACAGCACTTACAGTTGACCAGGGCAGCTCTAGCAGGGCAGAAATGTTCAAACTGACTTGTTTGAAAGGTGGCATCCTATGACTGTGCCACATTGAAAGTCACTGAGCTCTTCAGTATAAGCCATTGTACTGCCAATGCTCATCTATGGCGATTGCATGGCTGATTTTAAACACCTGTCAGCAACAGGTGTGGCTGAAATAGCAGAATCTACTAATTTGAAGGGGTGTCCACATTTTTGGCCATGTAGTGTAATCAAAATGAGCTGAAACGAGCCCCCTAAGATTCCCCACATGGCAGCAGCTTGTCATTGTTGCCAGCTATCTGACTGTTCAAAATCGTAAAACAAATCACTTCTTCCGGCCACATCAATGCGCGCGGATCATTTGTGACGTTCTCAACCTATACGATCCTTAAAGAGATTGTCATAATGACCATCCGTCATGCCCACCGGCACAATCAGTTGAAATGGAATTGTATTTAACATCTGGCTTCCCGCAGACTGTTTCTGTGCAAAGTATTCAGACCCCTTGACTTTTTCCATATTGTTACGTTACAGCCTTATTCTAAAATGTATTTAAGGTTTTTCCCCTAAATCAATATACTCACACACACACACAATACCCCATAATGACAAAGCAAAAACTGTTTACACATTTATTTAAAAAACTAATCACATTTACATAAGTATTCAGACCCTCAGTACTTTGCTGTAATTGCTGCCTAAGGTGCTTCAGAGTCTTCTTGGGTATGACGCTACAAGCTTGGCACACCTGTATTTGGGGAGTTTCTCCCATTCTTCTCTGCAGATCCTCTCAAGCTCTGTCAGGTTGGATGGGGAGCGTCGCTACATAGCTATTTTGAGGTCTCTCCAGAGATGTTCGATCGGGCACTGAATGGGCCACTCCAGGACATTCAGAGACTTGTCCCGAAACCACTCCTGCATTATCTTGGCTGTGTGCTTAGGGTCATTGTCCTGTTGGAAGGAGAACCTTCACCCCAGTCTGAGGTCCTGAGCACATTTCACCAAGGATCTCTGTACTTTTCTTTCCCTCGATCCTGACCAGTCTCCCAATCCCTGCCGCTAAAAAACATCCCCACAACAGGATGCTAACACCACCACCATGCATTACCGTAGGGATGGTGCCAGGTTTTATCCAGACGTGACGCTTGGCATTCAGGTCAAAGAGTTCAAGCTTGGTTTCATCAGACCAGAGAATTTTGTTTCTCATGGTCTGAGTCTTTAGGTGCCTTTTGGCAAACTCCAAGCGGGGTGTCATGTGCCTTTTTACTGAGGAGTGGCTTCCGTATGGCCACTCTACCATAAAGGCCTGATTGGTGGAGTGCTGCAGAGATGGGAGAACCTTCCAGAAGGAAAACCATCTCCACAGAGGAACTCCCTGACCAAGGCCTTTCTCCCTCGACTGCACAGTTTGGCCGGGCGGCCAGCTCTAGAAAAGAGTCTTGGTGGTTCCAAACTTCTTCCATTTAAGAATGGAGGCCATTGTGAATGCTGCAGACATTTTTTGGTACCCTTCCCCAGATCTGTGCCTCGACACAATCCTGTCTCGGAGCTCTACGGATAATTCCATGGCTTGGTTTTTGCTCTGACGTGTGTGCCTTTCCAAATCATGTCCAATCAATTTAATTTATCACAGGTGGACCCCAATCAAGTTGTAGATAAATGGAAAAAGAATGCATCTATGGTCAATTGAGTCTCATAGCAAAGGGTCTGAATACTTGTTTTTTTATTTGTAATACTTTTGCAAAAATGTCTAAATCTTTGTGTAGATGAGTAATTTATTTGATTTTTATCCATTTTAGAATAAGGCTAACATAACAAAATGTGGGAAAAGTGAAGGGGTCTGAAAACTTTCCGAATGCACTGTAAATATACCAGCGTGGCTAAAAGCAGCTAGGACTGCAACTGCTCTCTGCTGTGCTGGACGATCCACACTAGACTGGAGACGCTGAAGTAACTGTGGGCTACAGCAGGGTTGGTCTTAATGCCTCGTCTGTCTTAGTCCTCTAGAACCATTGTGGAGAATTTTGCAACTCAGTAACGGTTAACATTCTTCCACCTTGTGGACCATTTGATGCTGGAACAAACCAGAGCTTATGAAACGTAAGTTCAAAACTTTGTCCTAATATAGCTGGGGGAAATTTATTTCAATGAGCATAACTCTTCAAAATAATGTTATGTATTGTTACAGATCATAGGGACAATCTGTCTTAGGCCTAGTTATGACAAATGATATTAGCAGTCTGATAGAAAAATCTGTCCCTCGGATGCCTATCGGCTGACACTGTAGGACAGAGGAAATCGACATCTCCCGTTGAACCTAACAAACCAAAAGGGATTCGATGTCAAGAGCAGCTATTCGGCCACTGCTACTGGGAGGGAGAGTGGACTGGAGGAGAGAAACCCAGAGCCATATCAGTGGGGGTGATGTCTAAACAGACTCAGAAGGAGGAGTAGTGAAGGAGTACATGGGGCAAAATGCAAAGGCTGGGGGATCAAGTTCGATCCTTCCTCTTGACAGCTGGCCCGTGCTCATCAGTCAGTTTGGTGTTTATCTGAACTGGCCCAGAGACGGCCTGTGATTCTACCTAATCGTTTCACGTGGGTCAAGTGTTCCTCTGCATGCATTCCACACCACGTTCACAGAGCCACACAATGCTGGGTTTAGGATTCGCAGATCTTCATCCACTCTCTGCAAGCTGGACTGACCCTCAAAGACAAAACAATACAGACTTGCTGAGTTTGATACCGATATTAACTTTGGATAAATATCAGATTTGGACAAAGCTTGAATATCCTTGCAGAGGGTTATTTTTTGTTCAACTGTTGATAAAAAAAGATATCTAAGGTGTACTCTTACTCAAGCCACATGCTACATGTCACCAGTGAGATCTTATATTTGTTAATGATGCTATATGCACAATATTTCCCAAACGGCATAAACAGAAAATGTACATTTACAACAAAAATATTTTATTGGACCAGCGGCATTATGTGTTTGTATAAACATACTTAAAATAGAACCAATATCCAAATTACTACAATTCAGATGATAGATGGATTTTGTACATAAAAACAAAGGGGAAAAACTGCAATGTATAAAAATGTTCAAGTAAAAAAATTAATATTAAAACAATAGCAAGACTGATGCAAAGTCCTTCATTTGCCAGGCACTTAATTATTATTATTTTTTAATTTCAGGAGAACCTTAATTCCATATGTTTTGGTTCAATAAATGACAAATGAACTATTCCACACAAATCCTAAAATGCCTTGCACATAAAAATAAAATGATATCAAAGAAGCTTAGTACCTTTCTATACAGTGAAAACATACAAAACAGGACCTTGAAAATAAGTTTACAGGTCTCCGAAAACAATCCTTCTAGAATACAAAAATGTATAATTGTGATCAGTGCATGTTTTAAACATGTATACAAAGAAAGCTTTCTCCCACTCGGATTGGAAAATCTCAGGTCGCGGTCGGATGATTGATGGGCAAACAGAGCAGTAACATTCAGACATATTTGATAGGAGTACAAAACTGTCCATGACAGGATGGCCACAAGCTAGCCTATAATGCTACAGCTCAGATGGCCTGTTACCTCAAATAGCATGTTGAAGCTAATTCAGGGTCCATACTGTGTCATGACTATACTTTAAATAAACCAAAGATTTACCTTCAAGGCAAGGAAAACGAGCGTTGATTCCATCCACACTCCAGCCAAACTACACACAAGTATAATATTGCCACCGCTGGCCCTTTACCTTGTTCTGATCATATCTAACAGGGTGAGACACATTCGATTTTTACACCTGAAGAGGTTGTAAACTTAATGTCCCGTTTGGCTCTGGGCAGAAGATGTCCCTTTTGTCGTGTCCATTCGCAAACATGAGCAACAGCAAAGATCCAATTGGGGTGAAAACCGTGCCAACATTAACTGTCATTAGTTTCTAGATTAAAATGTTATAGACACCATTTGACCTGCTAAGGCACAATATAAGTCGTCATTGTAAAAAAAAAAAGGGTCATTTTAATCCATAGAGACGTGAAGGAGAAGCTTGTCCGATGTTGATCTCTTCTCGGCTGGGTCCTCATTTGGGACCAAAGTTCCTTGTTAAGAGACTCTTTCTGCTCTTGCAGACTCTAACTACAGAAGTCAACAAGGCAGAGTAGGATAGTCCTTGAGTGCGAGACACACAAATTCAAAAAGGCCAAAACATGCATGCTCACGCACACACACCAACACCTCTATACGTCCTTCACATACACACTGATCCACCGGTTTGTGTGTGTATGGACTTAAATCACATTTGTACACAACTGCTCTCACACACACACTTGTCACCTCCCCCATTCCTAACACATTCATACCCTTACACAAACACACACAGTGCACCTGGGCCGTGTGTGTGTTACACCTTGCTCTCGGAGGGCAGTTCGCTGAGGGCAGAGACGATGTCGCTAAAGCAGGAGCGGTCCTTGGGGCTGGAGGCCCAACAGCGAGTCATCAGCTTGTACACCCGGGAAGGACAGCCCTGGGGCAGGGGCAGCTTCCCCCGACCCTCTCTCAGCTCTGGTAGAGGGGAAGACGTGAGAGAAAGACACACACATGGGGTGAGCGAGCGAGATGCAGGGAAAGAAGTGAAAGATGGAGGGATAGAGAAATAAAAAGGACAGAACAGGAGAGAGCAATAAACCTTAAAAGGGCAATTCCACCACTTTTGAACCTTATAATTTCCAGCATTACCACAATGTCAAAATGTGAAAACAGCAGGTATCTATGTTTTGTACAAAAAAATGTATTTTTTTGGATAACATCTTCCAGTGACATTGGTGACGTCATCTGGTGTGCATTGTGTGGTTTTAAACAACTATGAGCTGGCAAAGGTTAGTAAACTAACCATGAGGAAGGTGACAAAATGTATGACCCTGGAATAGTGGACTTCTACCCGCATCTGGGGTGAATTAGCATCCTTCAATAACACTTCCAGGCGCCAGTTCGACTGGCCTCACCTTCGAGGACCTTGTCGTGGTCGAGGGCAGCGTGCGGCAGCTCGCCCAGGCTAAACACCTCCCACATGAGCACGCCGAACGACCACACGTCCGTCTTGGTGGAGTAGTCGTCCTCGAACACGGCCTCGCTTGGCAGCCAACGCAGGGGGATCCACGCCTGCCGGTAGTGATAGTACTCACTGGAGGGGGAGAGAGGACACACAGGTTAGCACCAGGACTAAGGTAACCTCCACTTTGGGTGTTTGGTAGTCTGGCCACTGGGTGTCACCACAATTTAATCTGTCAATTCATCAAATCAATCACATTTTATTGGTCACATTAACATGGTTAGCAAATGTTTATGTGAGTGTAGCGAAATGCTTGTGCTTCTAGTTCTGACCATGCAGTAATATCTAACAAGTAATCAGTAGTAGTCAGTATGTTGGCAGCAGCCACTCAATGTTAGTGATGGCTGTAAACAGTCTGATGGCCTTGAGATAGAAGCGTTTTTTCAGTCTCTCGGTCCCAGCTTTGATGCACCTGTACTGACCTCGCCTTCTGGATGATAGCGGGGTGAACAGGCAGTGGCTCGGGTGATTGTTGTCCTTGATGATCTTTTTGGCCTTCTGTGACATCGGGTGGTGTAGGTGTCCAGGGGGGCAGGTAGTTGGCCCCGGTGATGCGTTGTGCAGACCTCACTACCCTCTGGAGAGCCTTGCGGTTGTGGGCGGAGCAGTTGCCGCTCTCGATTGTGCATCTGTAAAAGTTTGAGTGTTTTCGGTGACAAGCCAAATTTCTTCAGCCTCCTGAGGTTGCGCCTTCTTCACCAGCTGTGTGTGTGGGTGGACCATTTCAGTTCGTCCGTGATGTGTACGCCGAGGAACTTTCCACCTTCTCCACTACTGTCCCGTTGATGTGGATAGGGGGGTGCTCCCTCTGCTGTTTCCTGAAGTAAACAATCAACTTTGTTTTGTTTGACGTTGAGTGTGAGGTTATTTTCCTGACACCACACTCCGAGGGCCCTCACCTCCTCCCTGTAGGCAGTCTCGTCGTTTTTGGTAATCAAGCCTACCACTGTAGTGTCATCTGCAAACTTGATGCTTAAGTTGTTGAGGATCAGCGGGGTGGAGATTTTTCCTACCCTCACCACCTGGGGGCGGCCCGTCAGGAAGTCCAGGACCCAGTTGGGTGGGGTTAATGACGAGTTTGGAGAGTACTATGGTGTTAAATGTTGAGCTGTAGACGAACAGCATTCTTACATAGGTATTCCTCTTGTCCAGATGGGTTAGGGCAGTGTGCAGTGTGATTGCGTCGTCTGTGGACCTTTTGGGGCGGTAAGCAAATTGGAGTGGGTCTAGGGTGTCAGGTAGGGTGGAGGTGATATGATCCTTGACTAGTCTCTCTAGTCTCTCAAAGATATGATCCTTGACTAGTCTCTCATAGTCGTTTAGCTCAGTTACCTTCGCTTTCTTGGGAACAGGAACAATGGTGGCCCTCGAAGCATGTGGGAACAGCAGACAGGGATAGGGATTGATTGAATATGTCCATAAACACATCAGCCAGCTGGTCTGCGCATGCTCTGAGGACACGGCTAGGGATGCCGTCTGGGCCGGCAGCCTTGCGAGAGTTAACACGTTTAAATGTTTTACTCACGTTGGCTGCGGTGAAGGAGAGCCTGCAGGTTTTGGTAGCGGGCCATGTCGGTGGCACTGTATTGTCCTCAAAACGAGCAAAGAAATAGTTTAGTCTGTCTGGGAGCAAGACATCGGGGTCCGGGGCTGGTTTTCTTATTTAGTCCGTGACTGACTGTACAGTCGTGGCCAAAAGTTGAGAGAATGACACAAATATAAATTCATAAAGTCTGCTGCCTCAGTTTGTATGATGGCAATTTGCATATACTCCAGAATGTTATGAAGAGTGATCAGATGAATTGCAATTAATTGCAAAGTCCCTCTTTGCAATGCAAATAAACTGAATCACAAAATTACATTTCCACTGCATTTCAGTCCTGCCACAAAAGGACCAGCTGACATCATGTCAGTGATTCTCTCGTTAACACAGGTGTTAGGACAAGGCTGGAGATCACTCTGTCATGCTGATTAAGTTTGAATAACAGACTGGAAGCTTCAAAAGGAGGGTGGTGCTTGGAATCATTGTTCTTCCTCAGTTAACCATGGTTACCTGCAAGGAAACACGTGCTGTCATCATTGCTTCACAGGCAAGGATATTCCTGCCAGTAAGATTGCACCTAAATCAACCATTTATCGGATAATGAAGAACTTCAAGGAGAGCGGTTCAATTGTTGTGAAGAAGGCTTCATGGCGTCCAAGAAAGTCCAGCAAGCGCCAGGACCGTCTCCTAAAGTTGATTCAGCTGCGGGATCGGGGCACCACCAGTACAGAGCTTGCTCAGGAATGGCAGCAGGCAGGTGTGAGTGCATCTGCACGCACAGTGAGGCAACGACTTTTGGAGGATGGCCTGGTGTCAAGAAGGGCAGCAAAGAAGCCACTTCTCTCCAGGAAAAACATCAGGGACAGACTGATATTCTGCAAAAGGTACAGGGGTAAAGTAATTTTCTCTGATGAATCCCCTTTCCGATTGTTTGGGGCATCCGGAAAAAAGCTTGTCCGGAGAAGACAAGGTGAGCATTACCATCAGTCCTGTGTCATGCCAACAGTAAAGCATCCTGAGACCATTCATGTGTGGGGTTGCGTCTCAGCCAAGGGAGTGGGCTCACTCACAATTTTGCATAAGAACACAACCATGAATAAAGAATGGTACCAACACATCCTCCGAGAGCAACTTCTCCCAACCATCCAGGAACAGTTTGGTGACGAACAATGCCTTTCCCAGCATGATGGAGCACCTTACCATAAGGCAAAAGTGATAACTAAGTGGCTCGGGGAACAAAACATCAATATTTTGGGTCCATGGCCAGGAAACTCCCCAGACCTTAATCCCATTGAGAATTTGTGGTCAATCCTCAAGAGGCGGATGGACAAACAAAAACCCACAAATTCTGACAAACTCCAAGCATTGATTATGCAAGAATGGGCTGCCATCAGGGTGGATTGCAGAGGTCTTGAAAAAGAAGAGTCAACACTGCAAATATTGACTCTTTGCATCAACTTCATGTAATTGTCAATAAAAGCCATTGACACTTATGAAATGCTTGTAATTATAGTTCAGTAATCCATAGTAACATCTGACAAAAGTATCTAAAGACACTGAAGCAGCAAACTGTGAAAATTAATATTTGTGTCATTCTCAAAACTTTTGGCCACGACTGTAGACCCTGCCACATACCTCTCGTGTCTGAGCCGTTGAATTGCGACTACTTTGTCTCTATCCTGACGCTAAGCTTATTTGATTGCTTTGCGGAGGGAATAGCTACACTTTGTATTCGGTCATGTTTCCGGACGCCTTGTCCTGATTAAAAGCAGTGGTTCGCGCTTTCAGTTTTGGGCGAATGCTGCCATCAATCCACGGTTTCTGGTTGGGGAAGGTTTTAATAATCACTGATGCACTTGCTAATAAACTCGCTCACTGAATCAGCGTATACGTCAATGTTGTTGTTCGACGCTATCCGGAACATATTCCAGTCCACGTGATCGAAGCAATCTTGAAGCGTGGAATCAGATTGGTCGGACCAGCGTTGAACAGACCTGAGCACTTTTAGTTTCTGTCTATAGGCTGGGAGCAACAAAATGGAGTCATGGTCAGAGTTGCCGAAAGGAGGGCGAGGGAGGGCTTTGTATGCGTAGCCAGAAGTTAGAGTAACAATGATCCAGAGTTGCCGGCCCGGGTCGCGCATTCGATATGCTGATAAAATTTAGGGAGCCTTGTTTTCAGATTAGTCTTGTTAAAATCCCCAGCTACAATAAATGCAGCCTCAGGATATGTGGTTTACATAGAGTCCAATGAAGTTCTTTCAGGGCCGTCGAGGTGTCTGCTTGGGGGGGGGGGGGGGGGTATACACGACTGATTATAATCAAAGAGAATTCTCTTGGTAGATAATGCAGTCGGCATTTGATTGTAAGGAATTCTACGTCAGGTGAACAAAAGGACTTGAGTTCCTGTATGTTGTTATGATCACACCACGACTCGTTAATCATAAGGCATACACCCCCGCCCTTCTTCTTACCAGAGAGATGTTTGTTTCTGTCGGCGCGATGCGGGAAGAAACCAGGTGGCTGTACCGACTCTGATAACGTATCCCGAGTGAGCCATGTTTCCGTGAAACAGAGAACGTTACAATATCTGATGTCTCTCTGGAACGCAACCCATGCTCGGATTTCTTCTACCTTGTTGTCAAGAGACTGGACATTGGCTAGTAGTATACTCGGGAGCGGTGGGCGATGTGCCCGTCTACGGAGCCTGACCAGAAGACCACTCCGTCTGCCCTCTGCGGCACCGTTGTTTTGGGTCGCCTGCTGGGATCCGATCCATTGTCCTGGGTGGTGGACCAAACAGAGAATCCGCTTCGGGAAAGTCGTATTCATGGTCGTAATGTTGGTAAGTTGACATTGCTCTTATATCCAATAGTTCCTCCCGGCTGTATGTAATAAGACTTAAGCTTTCCTGCTAGCTACTGCCCTCATACAATGCCATTTTGACTATGCTAGTACTTCCTGGTTTGAGGGCTTATCTAAACTTATGAAGGGGAAGCTCCAGAATTAGCTGATCAGGGTAGTATTGAAGGTGAGTCCACGTACTCACATAAGCAGGAACTGCTTTCAGGAACTAAACTGGCTGCCTGTTGAGGCTAGGGTGTCCCAGATTAGACTAGGTTTGGTTTACAGGAGTATTTATGGTCCTGCGCCCAGATATCTAAGTGATTACTTTCCTCGTGTTAGGGATGCACACAATCACAGCACCAGATCAGGTGTTGCTGATGTGTGCTTATACAGGTTCAGGAGTAATGCTGGGAAAGGTACTTTCTTGTATACTGGAACCTCAGAATGGAATGAGTTGCCTCTGCCTATAAAAACAACGTCGTCTCTGGACAGCTTTAAAAATAAAGTAAAAATATGTTTGATGTCCATATGAATAACCCCTATGATGTAACTGGAATGATGAGATAGATGTTCTTCTATATTTTTTGTTTGATTATTTCACTGCCATACTGGGTTGGATCTTGTCTAGCCATCTTGTCTCAAGAGGACCACAATGGAAATAATTCCCAGACTTTGTGTTTTATCCTCGATTTTATTCATGTGTATGTATGGCTTTTTCAAAGTTTTATGTGTGCTTAAAAAAAAAAAAATTGGTTGAATTACTAAACTCAACAGTGTAAGAAATAATACATAAAAAAAAAAAAAATACTGCATAGTTTCCTAAGAGCGCGAAGCGAGGTGGCCATCTCTGTCGGTGCCTTTTTCACTGTACATAATCACAGGTCTCTTTAAATGGAGACTTTGGGAAATCTAAATTATCGATACAATTATGCTGTGACTGGATTCATTGAAATTAATAAAAACCTTAAATGTGGTTTTCAACCGCAAGGGATCAATCAAGATGAAATCAAATGTAATCTTACTCGTTGTAGACATCTTTGCTGAGCCCCAGTGCAGACACCTTGACCTGTCTCTTGGCGCTGATCAGACAGTTGCGGGTGGCTAGGTCCTTGTGGACGAAGCGCTGATTGGATAGATGCTCCATCCCCCGGGCAACCTGCAGACACACCCCCACCTGAGGGAGAGAGAGAGTGGAACATACGGAGCATTATATCACTGTGTGTTTTCATGCATATGTGTGCCTTCAAGTGAGTGAGTTAGTGCGTGTGTTTAAGCATTTGAATGGCTTTTTTTTATTTATTACATCTTCTGGTTAATCTGTTTCTCCTTCTGAGTGGTCCAACAGACAGTGAATGCCAGTGGCATGATGCAACAGGAGAGACTTACTGTAAGCACCAGCTACCAAATCATGGCCTACTGCACCGAAGCCAAGACCTGATTAAGATGCTAATTTATGCCTTCTTGTGTGTGTGTGTAAACTGACCTTCTGCTTGGTGCTGAGGTGATGGGACTTGGGTTTCTCCTCGTTCTTGGACATCTTGAGGTATTGCTTCAGGTCCCCCTAGGAACATATACACAGGTCTGGGGTCGATGCTAAATCATGGATGATTTTTTTTAAAGTACACCCGCACACGTTTTTCAATGCACTGGGGTCAGTGTGTGCATACGTAGCTCATATTTTAAATAGTCTTTATTGTATCAAGGCATTTGCCCTTAATACCCATGTATTTCAATGATGCAATTGACTGCCATGTAGGATACATAAATAAAGTGTGTGTGTGTAGGATGAAGTTAAGTTGCCCGAAGACACTGATCTTGGGTCAGTTTAGCATTTCCCCCACTAATGGTTAAGGTTTGGCGGAGGGGAAGCTGATCCTAGATCTGTACCTAGGGGAAACTTCACCCCGGAGCGTAAACAGGTAGCTCCCTCCTTACCAATTCAGCGTACTCCAGTATGAGGTAGTGAGGCTCAGCTTCTCTACACATGCCCAGTAGGCACACCAGGTTGGGGTGGCCCAGCTTGCCGAACATCTCAACCTCGCGACGGAACTCCAGGTGCAGGGTCTCGTCCCGCGTCTGCAGACTCTTCACCAGCACCACTGTCTCCTCCTCATCCTCACTGCCTCTTGCTCCTGCCGACATGATGCCCTTGGCTTTGGCCAGGAACACCTCGCCAAACTCACCTTTCCCTGTGTAGGAGAGGGGAATCAGTATAATTTTTTATATAGCCTTTATTTATACAGGTAAGTCAACGAAGAACAAATTCTTATTTACAATGACGACGTGTGTGTGCGTGCACATGCATGTGTTGCTCTATACCCAGAGTGGTGATGGTGGTCAGGTTGGCGCGGGGGTAGTGCCCTTTGTCGTGGCTGCTGTTGCGCTTGTTGTTGGCGCTGCTGGCCGTGGTGCCCATGTTGGTCAGTGCCACCTCCTCCTGGATCTCAGCGGTGGCCTGTCCGTTGGTCTGCACCGTGCCCCCTGTAGTGCCAGGACAAAATGGCATCCTTCAATACCGGTAACTAAACATGACTGCTTGTACATACTCTATAGTCCTCTTCTTATTTCTAGGTACAGAAATGTTAAAGAAATAGAGCCATGGAAATGAAACAGTTCCGTTTTAGAGCCCAACTCAAGAGGATGTTTTTATTTTTTATTTTAGTCATTTATTGATATCGTACAAAAAAAAAAAATGCTGACACCAATATTGACTTCACATATCGGTGCCTGTCACAAGTAATAAATGTAAACGTATTGTTGTTGTACTACATACTTGTAATGTTTTCAATACATTTCACACTACCAGGAAAACCAGACACTATTGAATTCAACTGAATGGACTGCGAACGCTGACCGTTGAGGTGCTCCGTCTCGGCCTCCTCTCCCTCGGGGCCCTTTAGTCTCTTGGCGTTGCGTCTCTTCTTGCAGTAGAACATCAGGCCCAGGACGATGATGATGTAGGCCACGGCGGCGCCCACCGATAGGCCGATTGTCTGGATCATCTTGTATGGCGCCTTTTCGTCGTCCTCCAACGAGTGGTGCACAGGCTTCTCTGTTGACACACACGTAAGCATACGCACCACACACACACGAAAGAGTCAGGCGATGTGCTTCTCTATTGAATTAAAGTCTTCTATTGGAGTCTCCACTGAATCACCATCTCAACCTCAGATGCCAAGTGGACAGCTCAAGATGGCACCTCTCAACTACATTCTTTCTAAATGAGACGTTGCAGTGCTGAACTGTGATTCATTTGTCTTGACCCCGCTACTATCATTACACATTCAAGCGCCTAAAGAGGTATTTACAGTTTGGTGCGCTGCTTTATTTCCTCCACCTACCACAACCATTAAAATACTTTAGACAGCCGCCTGGCAGACACAGGCGGCACAGTCGACCCCCCCCCCCCCGGTGTCTTACCTACGACATAGAGCTCTGCCGACGTGTGGCCGATATTGCAGCTGTTGCCAGCGATGCACGTGTAGCTTCCCGTGTCCTCCACACTCACGTCGTGGACGACCAGAGAACCGTTGGGCATCTTCTGAAACCTGGAGAGCAAACGGCACGGGAGACAGGGGTGAGGCCGTGGCTGCATTCAATTCTTTCCCCCCTCGTTTACGCCCATTCACAGTTGATCCGGTTCTAATTTCACTTCCTACCCCTTCCCCCTGGCCTTAACCCTTTAATATCAGAGGGGTCTCGAGGTATCAGCAGTGTGGTAAAAGCCCTTCCACCATATTGCATTTGCCTTATTGTATTTACCAAACAATGAAGGGTTAGGCCTAAGGGAAGGGAATTGGGACTGATGGCAATATGGCAAAGGCTAGATATTTTTTTTTTTGGATGGTAGGGAAGATGTCACTATCCAGACATGCTGCTTAGCACGGTGTTCAGAACGAAAAACACACAAATGAGAAACCAAAATACTACAAAATGACTTTGGGCCTTAACAAAACAGACAGTTGTGGTTCTCCACCTGCTCTTGCGAGGCTCCAGGAACTTGTCTTTCTTTTTCCACTGGATAAAGGGCTGGGGGTCGCCGGTGGCCTGGCAGTGCAGAATGGCTGTGTGGCCCTGGTAAACAGTGGTGTGCTCCGGCTCCATATTAAACGTTATATACACTGGGAGAGAGAGAGAAGGAAATAAAGAAATAGTGGAAGTGTTGGTTAAGATGGATTTAGTTGTGTTGGGAGTCTAGAGATGGTGGCATTAGCACTGTTGAAATCAGATAACATAGTTCTGACGTTTTTGTTTCTAAACCTAACCCTGGAACTTAATCAATTACTGTCACAGGTTGGCTGGAGCACACACACACACACACACATTTTTCACAGGTAGAAATCAATCTCTGGTAAAAGGTAGAGGGCGACAACCGGAGGACCCTTGGTCTGTGTGGTGTCTGGTTGTATAGGTGGCAGCTTTGTGGTGCGTCTGTGACCTGCATTGGTGTGGTTGGCATTAGTTCCACTGGTGTTAGTGAAGGGATACCTGCTACGGTGAGCTGCACAGCGGCTGTGATCTGGCCCTGCAGGCTGTTGGAAGCCAGGCAGGTGTAGTTGCCCGCATCGTCCCTCGTCACCTTTGCGAAGTGGAGCACGCCGCCGGACTGTACTACATGCTCTGGCATCTCACTGCCATCTGCAAAGGGGGGAATATTAGAGATTCAGATTCACATTTATTGTCCTACAAGTGGAGCATAGCTCACACATTAAATAGTTTTGTCTATTTAGAAAACACAGCAGGAAGCAAACAATGTAACAGTTGAGAGAGAGCAGTCCAATATCAACCCCCTAGCCCAGGCTTATTCAATTCCATTCCTGGAGGGTCGAATACTCTTCTGGATTTTATTCTAACCTTCATGTGTCGGAGACTGACTTATACATGGGATAACATGTACGTGCAACTTCCATGGAGAAGTGGAAGCCCTCTAGCACCTCGATTGAATAGCCCCTCGACCCTACCCCTAAAACACATCTACAATTAAACAATGGGTGTACAAAATGCCAGAAAATCTGACTATGCCAATAAGCTAGGAAGTTATTACCATATTGCTTACACCCATGTTATCCTTTGAGATCAACTAGAAGCGTCTAGGTACAAGGGGTAGGGGCTAAGAGTAGATTTTGGATTGGCTTGAGCAACATAGGACTCAGACACACACGTACAAAGGCAGGCAAGGAGGTCCGAACACCCACCTGCTTTGGTCCACTGGATGGTGGGGATCTCGCGGCCCTTGGCGGAGCACTGCACAGTGCCCTCCTTGTCCAACTCCAGACACTGGGAGGGCTGGGGGGTGGGGGTGAACTTCAGCTTCTCTGGAGGAAGGAGACAACCGTGTTGGTGACAGAACGTGGAGTAGAGTGACACAAGCATACACACACACACCAGGGCTTCCGTTAGGAAAATTTGGCGCTGGCCAAATGACCTGGAAGAACACATTTATCGGACATTTGATACATTTACCGATCATCCATATGGGTTACGCGTCCAATGCATTAGGTCTTCCAGCCAGCGCCGCCAAAAGAAACACTTCGATGTCCTTAAACAGCCTATAACTAATTACAAAATATGATTTATTCCTTGTGTTTCGATGTGTAGTATATGCAAAACGGAATTTCTTTATACTTGTCAGAAAGGAGACTGTGACTGCTGTACAGATATAGCCGTTCAGAAGGGGGCTAATTCGTTAATTTTCTAACAGATAAGCGTTTATTGTAGTAGTCTGGTAGGCCTAAAACATTCTTCCTCACCTCATATGTCGAAGTCAGTTGGAGCGCCGGTGCACACTACCTTCATATTATAGGCCTGCAGTATAATAGGCTACACAACACCAAACCTTTACAAAAACTTCTAAACTTTATTAGGGTAATATCAAAAGTAAAAGAAAATGGCTCAACAGAATGAAACAAAACACTTGTCCAGAAAGTTTTGAACAGGCTATATTGCAGCAATTACCAAGGCAGGCTAATGCCTACCGTACCCAACAAACGCAAGCAATAGGCTAATGATATTTATATTTATTTTACAACAGGCCTACTTAAAACTAAATACAGAGCACACCATTAAAAAAAGACAGATCAAAATTAAATTTAGCCAACAAAAATGTCTCAACAGAATGAAACAAAACACGTTTTGCATATTTAAAGAACTGGTTTAGATTAATAAATAAGCCTACAATAAATACATATTTCAAAATTGCATCCTACCTGGATATCAAGTTGCAGCCTGCATTTGGCCATGCCAACATTAATCTCATCTTTGTCCACTACAATATTAGAAGGGATCCAGACTAACATTTTCCCCTGGTGGCACTTGTGCCAATAAGTTTTCAGTCGGTGGCACCAACCCATGATTTGTTCACAGCATCATGCAATAGAAAAACAATTGTAGGCCTATCATCTTGTAAACTAATTCAGTGCTTTATTAAAATGTGTATTAGACTACTGATGGTATTGAAGTAATAACTTGTTTCATTTTTTCATGCGATTCAAAATATTTATGTCCAACCATACTCCAGTGATTGTCATGCATTTTGGGTCGAAAATTATACTATTATATTTTACTGTTAATATTTTATAGTTTTTTGGGGGTTCAAAAGAGATGACTTTGCCTGCATCTTTATGTAATCTAATATCAAACGTATTTATTTGGTGCCAATTCACCACCTGAGTAAGTGGAAACTCAAAACACATGCTAGTAGCCATGTATCAAATCCAACAGTACATTTAATGTCCCCAAAAAACATTGCAGTTGTAGCCTACTGCCCAATGAGGCCTATGCACTCACAATGGCCAATGCGCAGCTCGTGCGCTCCGTATCACACAGCCATATCAAATATCTTATTTGTAAAATAGTTGCTATTGAACTCAAAATTGAAAGTTGAGAAATAAAAAGTATATCTACAGAAAGCTGAGAACATCCCCTCTCCCCTCTCTTTTTAAAATGTTATACAATCAGAACACTTCATTCTCCTGGAGCATTTTCCCCCCCCGGGAAAGGAAAGAGTGGCCCGCTCGACACAGCAGCAGGCTCCAGCGAAACCAGTCCAGGGGCAGGAAAGCAGACACTTTCATTACAGGAATCATGAGGATAATGCACTTTACTGTTTGGAGTGAGGTAAATGAATGTGCAGCTCGCACCGATGCGACCAATAGATGTTTTAAACTCGTACAGCCAAGTCAAAGGTCCGCAATATGCGACTAAATGGTTGCAGTCTGGAGCCATGCCTTCTAACTTTCGTTTTACTTGAATGAAAAAGGCCCAAATCTTGGTAATCAACAGTAGCCTAAGCCAAGGCTCCTCTCTCAGCGGGGCAGCCCCAGGCACTTTGGCCGACTCCAATTTTATTTACCGGCATTTCATTTATTTGAAAATCGGCCAAAAGCCGGCAATTACCAGCCAACGGAAACCCTGATACACACATATATAAAACATGGCACTCCCACACACAAAGTTCTTTCTCTCGCTCACATGCATACACTCTCACACATACACAGGGCACACCACAAACACATTACAGCACTAACCACAACACACTTGCATGCTGTCTCTCTCTCTTACAAAGTCACACCTACGCATGTGCGCGCACACACACACTCACCAAGAACGAAGACCCTGGCCCGGCCCTCCACCCTCCCGGCCTCCGTCTGGCTCCGACACATGTACAAGTGGTTATCATACACCTCCACGCTGTTGATCCTCAGGGTCCCGTTGGGGTACAGCTTAAAGCGAATGTCCTACAGTCAAAAGACAACAATGGGTTGACAATAGGTTTCATAGAAATGAAAGTTACAGATTGCACCTTTATGCATATTTATAGTTCTGGGCATTAAAAAGTTAATCTGTATTGCAGCACAGTAAAAAGTTTATGTAAATGCACCGGCAGGGGCATATTTGAGAAATGCATTTCATGACATGGATTATCGTTGATGAATCTTAAATGAACTTGACACTGCAAGAGAATATCACATTAGCAATGTCCAGAACCGTATGTAAATATAAGGATATACACGCAGTGCACAAAACATAACATATTGAGCTGCACCTCCGTTTCCCTCAATTCATCGGGGCGTTGACTACAAGGTGTCGGAAGCGTTCCACGGGGGCGCTGGCCCATGTCGACTCCTGTGATTCCCCACAGTTGTGTCAAGTTGGCTGCATGTCCTTTTAAATATTTTGCCTTACCCATTTACCCTCTGAATGGAACGCACACACAATCTACGTCTCAAGGCTTAAAAAGTACTTATTTAACCCGTCTCTTCCCCTTCATCTACACCGACTTAAGTCAATTTAACAAGCGACATCAATACAGGATCATAGCTTTCACCTGGATTTAACTGTGTCATGGAAAGAGCAGGTGGTCCGAATGTTTCGTACACTCGGTGTGTAGTAGTTCTTAGTGTATATTCCCACTTCTTTTCAGAATGATCAGGACACACAGTTCGGACCACAGGACTGACCTCGGCGGTGAGGGGGATGAAGTTGCGGTACCAGGTAACCTCGGGCTGGGGCGTGGCACGGGTGTGGCAATGCAGGTACCCAGGGAGGCCCTCCTCCAGTTGGCTGTCCTCTGGCTTCGTCACCCATTCCGGAGGGGCTAGGGGATACACACATTTAGCATCTCTTAAAAGTAGTGTCTACACCCAATACATTTCAGCAGGTGCAGGTCACAACGAATGCCACAATCCTTCAGAGTTTTGTCCAACTCCCGCCTCAGCAGTGAAACACCGAGTCGTGTTCATTAGGGTACACTGTAACAAAATGTTACACAACGGAAAATGGAACTTAGAGGTTTTATTTATTTATTTATATCTATTTTTTTTTTTTATCGGACAAGTTTACATACTACTTCCTTCGATTTTAGACCATTTTCATTCAGTTTGACCACAAATACCCTTTTCACACCACCTTGCTGACCTGGTCCAAACTGTGCTAGCTCCGATATTGTCATTTCACATTGTGCTTTTCATCAGAGTTCCAGAGACAATTGTGGATGTGTAACCAGACCAGCTTGGCTGGGCTCAGTAGTATGAAAAGCCTTTAGGGTCTTGAGGTCTATACTCACTGGCCACGGTGACGGTCAGCTCCTGCCTCCTGGTACCGGCCTTGTTCTGGCCCACGCAGGTATACAGTCCAGAGTCTTCCCCCTGGGTGGGGCTGAAGACCAGCTCCAGTCCGTCCTGGTATACCCTGCCCTCTGAGGGGACGCGTTCCCCGCCCCGCTCCCACCACACATCGGGCTCCGGGTGGCCGCGAGGGGGGCGGCAGGACATCCTCTCCAGGGAGTTGGCCGAGAAGACCCGGGTCTGGCTGGGGCCCATCTCCTCGATCTCTGTAAGGGGTGGGAGGAAGTATTTGAAGTGATAGTCCATCATGACATCAGTAACAGAAAACAAAAACCATGAATTAAGACTGCAAAACGAATATCTTGTGTTCTAATCATGAAGGCAATGCAGTATACCACTCAACTGCAGAGTGGAACAGTTGACCATGCCGTGCAAATCCAGTTAAAAATAGTGCAGATTAGCGAGGGAAAAAATGAATAAATGGCATTATACTCTGACAGGGTTAAGTGAGTTAGACACAAAGTGAAGGATTCAAACATCTGTCTTGAGACAGTGTGTCAAAACGGTGCATGTCTGTGTGCGCACTCCCTTACCTGCTAGGTTCACGGTGGCCTCCAGAGTGACAGGGAGTCCGCGGGACCATTTGGCTACACATTTGTAGAGCCCAGTGTTTCTGGGCTTCACCTGGGTTATGAGTAGGGAGCCATTGTTCAACATCACCAACCTAGGGAGGAAGAGAAAGAAGCGTCAAAACAAAAAAACACTGAATATTTTCTGGAAAGTTGGCCAACTCAGGAAAGAGGACTTGTTTGTTTGACATTTTCTGTGTATTTTTACATTTAAAAAAAAAAGGACTCTTGGAAGAGATACTAATAAACAATAAAAATTTTGCGGACTGCAGAATTAACCTGAATGTCGACATGCTTCAAAAACATTCATAAACAACATGCACACATCTGTATGCGCACACACAGCCGTAGAGTGGATGTATATAGCGGAAACCGTACTTCACATCTAGGAGACGGTACTTAGTCTTCACGCATCTGGTGTGTGTAATTATATACACGTCTAACTCACTGAACCATGTCACAGTATAATGCCATTTATACATTTTTATCTCTCACTAATCTGCATCTTTAGCTGGATTTGCACAGCAGGGTCAATTTATATATATATATAAAAAAAACTCTAATCTAGCGCACCTGATTCTAATAATTAGCTGGTTGATAAACTGAGTCAGGTTAGTTACTACTGGGGTTGGAGCGAAAACTTTCAGGAGGGTAGCTCTCCAGGAACAGGGTGTGAGAGCGATTACATACACCTTAGCCAAGTACATTTCCACTCAGTTTTTCACAATTCCTGACATTTAATCCTAGTAAACATTTCCCGTCTTAGGTCAGTTAGGATCACCACTTTATTTTAATAATGCGAAATGTCAGAATAATAGTAGAGAGAATTATTTATTTCAGCTTTCACATTCCCAGTGGGTCAGAAGTTTACATACACTCAATTAGTATTTGGTAGCATTGCCTTTAAATTGTTTAACTTGGGTCAAACGTTTTGGGTAGCCTTCCACAAGCTTCCCACAATAAGTTGAGAGCTGGTGTAACTGACTCAGGTTTGTAGGCCTCCTTGCTCGCACATGCTTTTTCAGTTCTGCCCACACATTTTCTATAGGATTGAGGTCAGGGCTTTGCGATGGCCACTCGAATACCTTGACTTTGTTGTCCTTAAGCCATTTTGCCGCAACTTTGGAAGTATGCTTGAGGTCATTGTCCATTTGGAAGACCCATTTGCGACCAAGCTTTAACTTCCTGACTGATGTCTTGAGATGTTGCTTCAATATATCCACATAATTCTGCTCCCTCATGATGCCATCTATTTTGTGAAGTGTACCAGTCCCTCCTGTAGCAAAGCATCCCCACAACATGATGCTGCCACCCCCGTGCTTCACGGTTGGGATGGTGTTCTTCGGCTTGCAAGCCTCCCCCTTTTTCCTCCAAACATAACGATGGTCATTATGGCCAAACAGTTCTATTTTTGTTTCATCAGACCGGAGGACATTTCTCCAAAAAGTACCATCTTTGTCTCCATGTGCAGTTGCAAACCGTAGTCTGGCTTTTATGGTGGTTTTGGAGCAGTGGCTTCTTCCTTGCTGAGCGGCCTTTCAGGTTATGTCGATATAGGACTCGTTTTACTGTGGATATAGATACTTTTGTACCCGTTTCCTCCAGCATCTTCACAATGTCCTTTGCTGTTGTTCTGGGATTGAGTTGCACTTTTCGCACATTCATCTCTAGGAGACAGAACGCGTCTCCTTCCTGAGCGGTATGACGGCTGCGTGGTCTCATGGTGTTTATACTTGCATACTACTGTTTGTATAGATGAACGTTGTACCTTCAGGCGTTTGGAAATTGCTCCCAAGGATGAACCAGACTTGTGGAGGTCTACAATTATTCTTCTGAGGTCTTGGCTGATTTCCTTTGATTTTCCCATGATGTCAAGCAACGAGGCACTGAGTTTGAAGGTAGGCCTTGGAATATATCCACAGGTACACCTCCAATTGACTCAAATTATGTCAATTAGCCTATCAGAAGCTTCTAAAGCCATGAAATCATTTTCTGGAGTTTCCCAAGCTGTTTAAAGGCACAGTCAACTTAGTGTATGTAAACTTCTGACCCACTGGAATTGTGATAAGGTGAATTATAAGTGAAATAATCTGTCTGTAAACAATTGTTGAACAATTTACTTGTCATGCACAAAGTAGATGTCCTAACCGACTTGCTAAAACTATAGTTTGTTAACAAGAAATGTGTGGACTGGTTGAAAAACGAGTTAATGACTCCAAGGTATGCGGTCAGCTGTAGGGCTGGCTCAGGGAAGAGGACGCCCCTGCCTTGCATAGTCCCGTGGGAAATCTTAATTGGGCATGGGACACAAGCTAAGGCTTGATCACCCTTTAGCTGGCCATCTTTGATGAGGGTGTTTAGTGATTAAAGGCCGAAACACCCACTGATTCGAAGGCACACTACTGAGGATGTGTCCCAAAATTGACATCTTAACCCAGTCTAAGAAATAAACCTCCCATGCCACTCTGTCAACATCACGGCAAATCTCATGTGAGTGCATACCATCTATTGGCACAATGGACAGTTTTAACATCTCGTCCCGTGTTTTATGATTCTAAGTGTACGTAAACTTCCGACTTCAACTATATGTATGTAGTGCCAGTCAAAAGTTTGGACACACCTACTCATTCAAGGGTTTTCCTTTATTTTTACTATTTTCTACATTGTAAATTAATAGTGAAGACATCAAAACTTTGAAATAAAACATATGGAATCATGTAGTAACCAGAAAACAAATGTTAACAAATGTTAAAATATATTTTATATTTGAGATTCTTCAAAGCACTTGTTGTCTGCTTTTCTCCTCACTCTGCGGTCCAACTCATCCCAAACCATCCCAATTGGGTTGAGGTCGGGTGATTGTGGAGGCCAGGTCATCTGATGCAGCACTCATCACTGTCATTGGTCAAATAACCCTTACACAGCCTGGAGGTGTGTTGGGTCATTGTCCTGTTGAAAAACACATGATAGTCCCACTGAGCGCAAACCAGATGGGATGGCGTATCGCTGCAGAATGCTGTGGTAGCAATGCTTGTTAAGTGTGCCTTGAATTCTTAATAAATCACTGACAGTATCCCCCAGCAAAGCACACCACCTCCTCCTCCATGCTTCACGGTGGGAATCCACACATGCGGAAATCATCCGCTCACCTACTCTGCGTCTCACAAAGACACGGCGGTTGAAACCAAAAATCTCAAATTTGGACTCAGACCAAAGGTCAGATTTCCTCCAGTCTAATGTCCATTGCTCGTGTTTTGGTAATTCGACGCAGAGGGCAAATCACTTCTTATTGGTGTCCTTTAGTCGTGGTTTCCTCGCAGCAATTCGACCATGAAGTCCTGATTGACGCAGTCTCTTCTGAACAGTTGATGTTGAGATGTGTCCTTTACTTGAACTCTGAAGCATTAATTTGGGCTGCAATTTCTGAGGCTGGTAACTAATGAACTGCAGCAGAGGTAACTCTGGGTCTTCCTTTCCTGTGCAGGTCCTCATGAGAGCCAGCTTCATCATAGCGCTTGATGGTTTTTGCGACTGCACTTGAAGAAACTTTAAAGGTTCTTAAATGTTCTGGATTGACTGACCTTCATGTCTTAAAGTAATGATGGACTGTTGTTTCTCTTTGCTTATTTGAGCTGTTCTTGCCATAATATGGACTTGGTCTTTTCCCAAATAGAGCTATCTTCTGTATACCACCCCTACCTTCTCACAACACCACTGATTGGCTCAAACGCATTAAGGAAAGAAATCCCACAAATTAACAAGGCACACCTGTTAATTGAAATTCATTCCAGGTGATAACCTCATGAAGCCGGTTGAGAGAACGCCAAGAGTGTGCAAAGCTGTCATCAAGGCAATGGGTGGCTACTTTGAAGAATCTAAAATCTAATTTGTTTAACACTTTTTTGGTTACTACATGATTCCATGTGTGTTATTTCATAGTTTGATGTCTTCACTGTTATTCTACAAAGTAGAAAATAGTAAATATAAAGAAAAACCTTGGAATGTTGTCTTAGGTCTCTTTATGTAGTGTTGTCTCTTGTGATGTTTTTGTGTGTGATTTCTTGTGTGTTTTGTCTTAGATATATATTTAATCCCAGCCTCCGTCCCCACAGGAGGCCTTTTGGTAGGCTGTCATTGTAAATAAGAATTTCCTGGTTAAATAAAATGAGTAGGTGTGTCCAAACTTTTGATTATATATATATATATATATATATATAGGCAGAGTTGCAAAGAAAAAGCCATATCTCAGACTGGCCAATAAAAGGAAAAGATGAAGATGGGCAAAAGAACACAGACACTGGACAGAGAAACTCTGACTAGAAGGCCAGCATCCCGGAGTCGCCTCTTCACTGTTGACGTTGAGACTGGTGTTTTGCGGGTACTATTTAATGAAGCTGCCAGTTGAAGACTTATGGGGGCGTCTGTTTCTCTACCTAGACACTAATGTACTTGTCCTCTTCCTCGGTTGTGACCCGAGGCCTCCCACTCCTCTTTCTATTCTGGTTAGAGTCAGTTTGCGCTGTTCTGTGAAGGGAGTAGTACACAGCGTTGTACGAGATCTTCAGTTTCTTGGCCATTTCTCACATGGAATAGCCTTGATTTCTCAGAACAAGAATAGACTGATGAGATTCAGATGAAAGTACTTTGTTTCTGGCCATTTTGAGCCTGTAATCGAACCCACAAATGCTGATGCTCCAGATACTCAACTAGTCTAAAGAAGGCCAGTTTTATTGCTTCTTTAAATCAGAACAACAGTTTCCAGCTGTGCTAACATAATTGCAAAAGGGCTTTCTAATGATGAATTACCCTTTTAAAATTATAAACTTGGATTAGCTAACACAACGTGCCATTGGAACACAGTAGTGATGGTTGCTGATAATGGGCCTATGTAGATATTCCATTAAAAAATAAAATAAAAAATAAGCGGTTTCCAGCTACAACGTTAACAATGTCTACACTGTATTTCTGATAAATTTGATGTTATTTTAATGGACAATTGTTTTTTTTGCTTTTCTTTCAAAAACAAGGACATTTCTATGTGACACCAAACTTTTGAACAGTAGTGTATGTAGATAGATATACACACACACACAAAATCCAGTCTTACCGGGACTTGTTGGTGATGAGCTCGTCCTGATGGTACCACTCTTGGGTGGGAGGGGGCTCGGCAGTGAACAGGCAGTTAAGGAGGGCCTCCTCGTTCCTCATCACCACCAGGTCCTCAGGAACCACCACGGGACGAGGGAAACTTTTATCTATACAGAGGGTAAGGGTGTGAGTGTGTGGTATGAAGAAACTGAGAAAGAGTACATAGGAAAGGAAAGAGACAGGTCAAAGGGCTCTCTTCGGCTCTGGCTTCTAGTCACAATGTTGATGCCGGTGGGGCTGGGTGTTCAAATTTATTTATAAAGCCCTTCTTACATCAGCTGATATCTCAAAGTGCTGTACAGAAACCCAGCCTAAAACCCCAAACAGCAAGCAATGCAGGTGTAGAAGCACTCTGGCTAGGAAAAACTCCCTAGAAAGGCCAAAACCTAGGAAGAAACCTAGAGAGGAACCAGGCTATGAGGGGTGGCCAGTCCTCTTCTGGCTGTGCCGGGTGGAGATTATAACAGAACATGGCCAAGATGTTCAAATGTTCATAAATGACCAGCATGGTCAAATAATAATAATAGTTGTAGTTGTCGAGGGTGCAACAAGTCAGAACCTCAGGAGTAAATGTCAGTTGGCTTTTCATAGCCGATCATTGAGAGTATATCTCTACCGCTCCTGCTGTCTCTAGAGAGTTGAAAACAGCAGGTCTGGGACAGGTAGCACGTCCGGTGAACAGGTCAGGGTTCCATAGCCGCAGGCAGAACGGTGTTGCCTTGCAATTAAACTATGGGGGAAAAACTGCCATCCCTCCTCACCTCTTCTTTATTGAATCTTTGTCCATATACACACCTATGATATTGAGGGTGAAGTTGACATTGCTGCACACGTGCCCAGCTGGATTTTTGGCACAGCAATAGTAGAGGCCATTGTTGTCTGGGCTGGCACTGGGCAGGGTCAGAGTTCGCTCCTTGTTGTTGATCTGATGGCTCTTCTCCGGCAGGCGCACGCCGTCTCTGTACCAGTGGCATGTTGGTCTGGGGGAGGAAGACATGACAACTTAATATGCATGAGTGAGTTGGCACATAAGAATAAGTGGAGAGACTGTTGAACGCTTTGAGGCCCCAAGGCGTCAGAATGCTTCAGTTCGGCTAGCTGAACGAGTATGCTCGCATACGCTCTTAAAAGATGTTCGCTTGAAAAATAAAAAAAAAGCGGCAAGTACTCTGTCTATTTTAATATGCATGAACTCTTCCGAACAGTTTCGGGAGGGGAGCATGCGGACACCTTAAGGCCGTGGTTGTGTTTCTCACCGTGGGTGTCCATCGATGTTGCACCTGAACGTCACAGGCGCAGAGCTCGCGATGTCCTGCTCTGATGCAGGATCCTTCAGGGTCACCCCACCACTCTCTAGCCCTGTGTGACAGATGGGGGGAGGGGAGAAAAAAAGAGAGAAATAGTTAGGGCAGAAAGGAGTAGAGAGTAGTAAGAGCGATGGAAGGTATATAGACAGAGAGGTAGGTAGGTTGAGTGAGTGTTAAAAAAAAAAGACAGAAAAAAAAGACAGAAGGTAGAGAGCGAACACGAGGGTTAATAAAAAGGCGTAAAAAAAAAAAAAAAAGTGTCAAACCTCCTCTTGCTGCCCATTTACGCAAACAAACCAGCCATTCACACCCAGCCGGCTAACTTAGTGCCCGGCTACCAAAACGTCCCCTTTCCTTTCAGCTGACCTTCCTTGTTTTGTGACACAGCCAGCCAGACCAGCCGGACGCTGCAACTTCACAAGCGGTGCATCTTGGTAGAGGACATAAATGACCGCTTTGTCCGCCCCACACTCAAAATAACTTCTCACGCAGGCGTGATTTCGTTTTTTGGTCCGGCGGAAATAAGAGTTAGAAAAGGAAAGCACTGGCGGGCTCTCGTAAGAGTCTTTATAAGTATGAGGCGGCGTTTTCTTAGCGCTTCAAGAGATGCGTTTGATGGTTGTAGAGACACACATGGGAGGACATACATATTGAGTTTGCATATGGAAGAATAAAACTCAATACGTTTGAATCTATGGCTGCAAAGGCAACTGTCAATATTCAAAACAGGTAGGTCCTCATAGGGTCTAATATGGTGTTAATAGCTGTGCAGCCAATTCAATGCATTTGGCAAAATTATTGCAGTAAAATAATTATGGCCTATCATTTGCTATTACGCTGCCACCCATGCTTAGTTTGAGTGCTAGTTTGAGTCATATCAATATATATTAGAGGTCGACCGATTATGATTTTAACGCCGATACCGATTATTGGAGGACCAAAAAAAGCCGATACCGATTAAAATCAGATTTCTTTTTTTTTAATGTATTTGTAATAATGACAATTACAACAATACTGAATGAACACTTATTTTAACTTAATACATCAATCAATTCATCAATCAATTTAGCCGCAAATAAATAATGAAACATGTTCAATTCGGTTTAAATAATGCAAAAACAAAGTGTTGGAGAAGAAAGTAAAAGTGCAATATGTGCCATGTAAGAAAGCTAACGTTTAAGTTCCTTGCTCAGAACATGAGAACATATGAAAGCTGGTGGTTCCTTTTAACATGAGTCTTCAATATTCCCAGGTAAGACATTGTAGTTGTTATTATAGGAATTATTGGACTATTTCTCTCTATACGATTCGTATTTCATATAACTTTGACTATTGGATGTTCTTATAGGCACTTTAGTATTGCCAGTGTAATAGTATAGCTTCCATCCCTCTCCTCGCCGCTACCTGGGCTCGAACCAGGAACACATCGACAACAGCCACCCTCGAAGCAGCGTTACCCATGCAGAGCAAGGGGAACAACTACTCCAAGTCTCAGAGAGAGTGACGTTTGAAACGCTATTAGCGCGCACCCCGCTAACTAACTAGCCATTTCACATCGGTTACACCAGCCTAATCTCGGGAGTTGATAGGCTTGAAGTCATAAACAGCAGAGCTGCTGGCAAAACGCACGAAAGTGCTGTTTGAATGAATGCTTACGAGCCTGCTGGTGCCTACCATCGCTCAGTCAGACTGCTCTATCAAATCATAGACTTAATTATAACATAACACACAGAAATACGAGCCTTAGGTCATTTTAACTGACTTGCATAGTTAAATAAAGGTGTAATTATTATTTATATCGGCAAAATCGGCGTCCAAAAATACCGATTTCCGATTGTTATGAAAACTTGAAATCGGCCCTAATTAAAATCGGCCATTCCGATTAATCGGTCGACCTATAATATATATGTGTATGAATTTAACAACTGCACCTCTTCTTACAGTATTTTGGTTATGAGATCTCAAAACACTGATTTAAGGGAAGGGCTTACATTGATGAGAAATAATGAAGTAAAATGAAGTAGTATTTAAGTAAACTCACATTTGATGTTGAAGGACGCCTCCATGGAGCGCTCTTCTCCTCCCGTGGCATTGTTGCTGGCCAGGCACAGGAAGGTCCCGGCATCCAGCACCCGGTCCACATAGGTGAACTTGAGGTTGCCGCCCTCCCGAAAGCGGCGCTCCGTGTCATTCACCGCGTCGCCGTTTTGCAGCCAGCTGTAACTCACGCCCTCTGCGTCGCTGACCTCGCAGCGTAACATGGCGCTCCGGCCGTGCAAGGCATCCTGGGACTTGGGCTCCTTGGTGAAGTGGAAGGAGGCGGCGTGAAGGCTGAGAACTGGAAGATGAAAAGAGAAAGAAAGAGAGGGGAATTAGTTGCTATGCTCTTACGTGTTACGCTAAACCAAAAATTATTCCGTTCACAAAGCCTGGATTTGATGCACATAAAAATTCATCTCATTTTTCTTCCTTGAAAAGATCAAGTCAAAGACTACTTTCAGCCATTCGCACATCAACTCAGATCATAAAAAAGGAAAGAGGACAATGCTTTTTCCCTTCCACCTTCTCCCCTCTATGCCCTTGGCTCTTTTGTCCACTGGCAGCTGGGAGTAGAGAGACAGACACCCAAGTGTGCTGCAGACAGAAAGACAGACACCCAGGTGTGCTGCAGACAGACAAACAGACAGACCATGGGCCCCAGCTTCTCTGGACATGGTTCCTAACTCCTTGGCCTCCCTCCCCTTGCTGAGTGACATGCCAGGTATGTACTCTCATCCCAAATAATAACCACGTCTCCTGCAAGACCATCCGTTTCCACTAGCATTGCTACATGCACAAAAAAATACTGGCCAGGAGATTTGGGATGTTGCTAAACACCCGGCCAATGAACTTCAAAGTGGTTTGGATGATACAACAACACCCTAGGTGAGCTGTAAATAAGCAAACACTTCACAAAAGTGAACTATCCCTTTAAGGGTGCAGTATAAGCCATTAGAACACCCTACAGGACACAGCCATTCATTCCATTAAAACAATACTAGGTTGTCCTTTCGGCTTGTTTCAGAGACATTCAAATGTCTAGATCCCAAATTGAGCGCATTGCAAATCAGACTTTCGCGCAACTCATTAATTGATGTCAATGGGAGATGTGACCTGAAAATTCTAGTTACACAAGCGGCTCAAGCCAAATTACTAGAATAATAAGTGTGCACCTTCAAATGAACAAATGCTAGTAATACTAAGTATGAATTTCAATGACGGATGCGTTTCTCTCTCTCTGTCCCAGACGTTGAATAGAGTGCCACTGATCCTCGGTGATTGGCAGGGCCTGTCTGGAACTCAGAGCCGCCCATTCATCCAGACAGACGACTGCCTGAGACCGAGACGGACTGCCGTCTCGCTCCAGTGACTGGTTATTGGGGCCCAGGCCGAGCGAAGGCCCACGCTGGGAGCGGACCGGTCTGCACTGGGAGTGGGAAATAAAGCCTCGGCTTTCCCGTGGAGAGGAAGGGGGGGGGGGGGGGGGAAATGGCACAAGTAGGCTACACTTATAATGAGAAAAGGGGATGAATGACTGGCACTCATCAACTGAGCTGTAATCAGTGTTTTCCCTCATATTGTCGCAGGTAGGCGGGCACTGTGCCATCACTCAGTTGACCCCCCCCCACTCCACCATGGAATGCATACCACCTTACTTTGGAATTTGGCCTCTGTTGGTGTACAGGTTGCTGTGTTTTACAAAGGGGGTGGGGGGGGGGGACAATAACTGGCTATGACTGATACTATATCTGTGTTTTTGAGTACTGAATTCGTCATAGTTATATTCATATTATGTTCCCGTTTCATAAGTCTATCGACAATAAAATGTGGTGCGATGGTGACATACGTGTGTGGAATCAAGAGACTGGTTGAAAGAACAACAACTAAACAAGAATGTGTCCTGGACAGTTGGAACCGAAACAGTTCAACTGCGCCCAACGCGGCCGCACCTGGTTCGGTCTCGTACTAATACACACGGGACACAATGTCAACACGCCGCAGGTCGAGAGTGCATACCGGCGAAGGGGATGGAATGCGGAGTGGCATCTGCCCGGCTTCAAGAGGATGAGGTATTCATTCATACTCCTCCTCAGCCTTGGACGAATGGGACTCCTGGGTTACCCAGCAAATGTGCGACCGAGTAAAAGTGTCTGAACATCCATGCATTTTAGTTACCTGTATTCATTTAAAAAAAAGGTTAAGTCAATTAAGAGAAAATGTTTATTTACAATGATGACCTGTCCAATGACCTCTTTGTTCTGGTGGGCTATCACGCTCCCCCCTCTTTCCATCCAAAATTAAAAGCTCAAAGCCTCGCTAGCTACACAACTCCAGTCAAATTACACACTGCTGTTCTCACTGTTTCCGAGAGTGGTTCTATCATTAGAAGTACCTAGTGAGAGTCTAATTGAGACTACAGGAAGGAGAGTAGCCCTTGGTGCCCAATAACAATGCCCCCAGGACTCGTCTCTTTGGCTCTGTACTAGCTAGTACACGTCCTGTGGTCCACTAATAAATAAAATGTATACACACACACACACACAGAGACTAGCTCTCTCCTCTACAGGGAAGGACACATTCCAAACTTAGCGCAGCCAGAGGGACAGGACAAGCCATTATCTGTGCCTGTTGCTGCTATGGAGACAGGATCCTCTCAGAGAATACTCTTGATTAAGAGGGTACCAAGACCTAGAAGAACTGAACGGACAAGAGAATAGGGAGTCATTTCTGCAATGTAGGCTATAGCTATTCTGTCTACTCACACCGCCATTATTCAAAACTACAAGTCACAACAAGTATAAAAACAGAGCCTGTTGGTGTCAGTCAAGAACCATTGCAATTGATAAACAAACCTAAATCTAGGCTATTCAATAAATGACCTCTTCTATTTAAAGATTGAACTCTATGTGCTCCCTGTCCCAGACCTGCTGTTTTCAACTCTCTAGAGACAGCAGGAGCGGTAGAGATACTCTGAATGATCGGCTATGAAAAGCCAACTGACATTTACTCCTGAGGTGCTGACCTGTTGCACCCTCGACAACCACTGTGATTATTATTATTTGACCCTGCTGGTCATCTATGAACATCTTGGCCATGTTCTGTTATAATCTCCAGAAGAGGACTGGCCACCCCTCATAGCTTGAGTATTTCCTAGCCACCGTGCTCCTACACCTGCATTGCTTGCCGTTTAGGGTTTAAGGCTGGGTTTCTGTACAGCACTGTGACATCAGCTGATGTAAGGGCTTCATAAATACATTTGCTTGATTGATTCAATCAGACGTTCCTCTCAGAAAACAAAAGAATGGTGACGCCTACTTTTATCATAAGCAGTGGTGAACTAGCAGCCACAGAGAAACCTAACATTTCCTGGCACTGGTACATTCCCAAACGTCTTCCTTGAGTCCAGGGCAGGAATTTAAAGTGACAAAGGTGGCATTCATGGTTGCTGGAGCAGTGGAACTACACTAACCGAGTGTAAGCAAACCTGATTGGCTGAAACATGAACCACAAATGGAACCTGTTGCTGCATAAAAACGCTGTACATTACATCACAACTGGGATCTGCTCGACAAACATAACCTACCTCCCAAGACGGAGCTAAAATCAATATTCATGTGAACCTAAAGAAGCAAATCGTGCACCAAACCAGGAAGCAAATAAGTTGAGGCATCAATTGTGATGTTACATGCGTTGGATCGGTCGAGTTGTAAACTCTTTCATTCGGTATAGGTCATGCACCCGGAGCTTTAGGGCACTGGTCTTTCTCTTCCAGCTCGTATAGTGGTACTCTACTTGGCTCTGTTAGTGCCAAAAAAAACTCCTGTGGTTTCTCCCTCGCTCTCACAAAGGAGGGCTTTGATGCACAGCGGTCAATGACCCTTTGGTGTAAAGATACTGGGTCTGTGACTGGTTCCATTTGAAGATGCCTACAAGGCTTCGTTGCAGATGCAGGGACCTCCCACCAAGCGCTACTGACTGTAGGCAGGAAAGATGGGCACGGAAATATTTTCGGGTTTAATTCCAAAGATACAGAACGCTGTGGAATGTGAAGAAGACTGGGAGAGACCACAACGGCAAACTGTAGAATAAAAATGAGAATGTCACCATATATTGTGGGCTTCCTCCGTTGTAACTTCAAACGGACCTATTTTGGTGCTATATATCAGGCGTTAGGATGACTCCATGGATGCGAGCAGACTCATATTTAACAATTGTGTCGAGTTGATTTGGACCACCTGTCCACTAAAAGGAGCCAAGCATTAAATTGAGCCATAAAACAAAACCGCCCTGTGAAATATGACCTACCATAAGGGGTGTCCATAAATGACAACAGCATTGTACGTACGCTTGCCATAACTTTTACTGAGGTATGTTTCACCACACCCGCGGTCCACAAGGCTGAGGAGCATCGTTATGCAAATACACAAGTGGAAACTGAATCTCCCGTTGTCCTCATCTCATCCACTTGAGACAAACGCCACGGGAGCATGCGAAAAGCCATTTATGACATCAAGCTCCGTGGCTGGCAAGAAGGCAACATATTAAAGCACATCACATTCAGCTGCTGATTTCCCCGGGGTAACTTAATAGTCCGGAACGGCCTAATAGTCGGGCAAGGCAGTTGGGCCTGCGGTATCACTGGGCCTGGACCCCTCAGACAAACAGCCATTTAAGGGGCGTTGCAGTCGAAGGGAGTAGGTAGGCGTTCACGAGGCCAATCAGAGGGTCCGGGACAGCAGGAAGTTGGATGTTTGTGCAGCTGCTCCCACGTTGAGGGACAGCGTCAAGCTGGACATGGATAAACAGGTGCCCGCTCTGAAAATGCCCGCAGATACTGAGATGAACCAGTTGGGGACTGCAGTCCATTGGGACGGTGCAGTAGGAGCAAGTCACCCTCCATTTAATAACACAGTCCAGATTGAGACAACAGGCAAAAGGGGAGACGGTAAATCCACTCTCATAAGGGCCACGATGCAGAGGTGCAGGGTACCAGTGATTTGGTTTCTGGGAGACTCCTCCACGACTCACGTTCCTCAACCAGTCTGTCATGTAGGACGTGGAACTCATTTTAAAATATGAATATTGAGCATCCGCCATTAAAATTCAAACATAGTTCCTAATTTGACATCACCGTGCTCTTGTATGACATGACATTCCATGAAAGACAGATTAACTAGCGAGCAAAATTATTACAAACTTTGAAAGTGATTTAATAGTACGCAAAAATGTTTAAATAAACCAGTGGCTATCTCCTGCACAAAGGCTGCGCAAGGACGCTGGTTGCCATTGCAGTGACTTGATCAGCTGTGTAGCCAACTGTTGTAACTAGCTTACTGACATGAATGACACAAAAAGCTTGCATTAGCCTGTTTAAATTCCCCTGAAGTTGTAGACATGCAGCCCCACAATTCAAAAGAACTGATATCAGAAATCAGTCCGTAGGATCTCCCCGTAATTGTATCATTGGGTCAGCTGAGCACAACAGCTGACTCGCGAGGCTACTGCAGTGACTCGTGGCAGCAGAACAGCTGCTTCATGAAAACTCAAATGGAAGCACTAGCTAGCACTACCAGCTACAGTAACTTGCTAGCTAGCTTTTTTTGGAAGACGACATTGTGTGCAGTACTAGGTTAGCTGGTTAGTTAGCAGCACCGTTTCAGTCAAAGATGATTTCAGTGACTGGCTCAGTAACGTTAGCAAGTTAACGTTGGACAAATGTGTTAGCTTTTGGGCTTATAGTCAAAACTTCAGAACCACTGCTCGTTGAAGCACAATAATCCTTAGCTCACAAACTAACAAAAAAAGAAGACATTTGTTTTAGTTTAGATTAATTCATACAATTTTGATGCAGAAATTGAGTTCCGCAGACGATGTCACGTAGGGAATATTTTCAACGTTATGGCAGCACTTGGAGCCGAGCTAATTTTGATCTATCCCATTACCATTTACGAAGATACGAGACATCCTGATTTTTGCGACATCCCGATTTTTTTCAAAATCATGGGCGATTCACAAGATATTTTGTTTATGTTCTCTAAATAAGCATTCTTGTACAATTAAAAGGTCAAATACATCGCATTTCAAACAGTCAGCAATAATCTAATGAATTCACAGCGTGTGAAATTAGGCTAAATAATAATATAATTTCTCTAACTAGTTTCACCTGCTTTTGTTTTGCAATAATAGCTGATCTGACTTTCAAGTCTATGAAAATGCCCTTTTTGTTCAAACATTTTACCAGAACAATGCATAATGTACATTCACCAATAATGACTAACTTCCTGTAGCAGGTATTACCGTACAGAAAATTAACACAGGTCTCAATCTCTCAGGCAAAATAACATGCTAGTGAGTAGCCAGTTACTGTTTATTTCAAGTTTAGCAAACTTGAATCTATTTGTTCGCTAACAAGGCAGAACAGTTTAATTGTTGTGAACACACCCTTCTGTCCGTCTCCCAACTGTTTGAACAGCATGTTAGCCTGTCCACTTTGTTCAGATGTTAAAGATGTTAAAAATCAAGTGGCCTACCTTATTTCTGAATGAAAACGAGTTGCCAATTATGTTTGAATCCTTATGGCACATTTATTAAAATGAAAAAAGACCACACAGCTAGCATAACAGTCTATAGCTAAAATGCTGATAGAGGTACATGGTACCGCAATGCTGTGCGACAAACTGAGCATTCGTTTTCCAGAATCAATGTTCACTGATACTCCTGTTTTAGTAGCGTCTGCTCTGCGCGCAATTTGAGGAGTTGAGACATACAAAAAGGTATCGTTAGAAAGGTTAACTTCATGTATTACAGTAAAATGTGTTTCAGTCTCCATTTGACGGATTCCGTTGGACCGAACCTCAAATGCAAATTGCGAGTTGAAACTGCTTGTCAGAGGAAGAAGTGTTCTCTCAACTTTGTTGGTGTGGCGGGGGGAGGGGCTCGGTGTGTGTGTAAACAGAGAGGAAAAGGCGAAGAGAGGTTTCATTCTTGCCCAAATCCTGTCCAAAATAAGCTTGTCGCCTGCCTTGCGGCGAAGGAGACCAAAAAGACAACATGAGAACAAGCAGACAAACGCTCATAAAAAAAAGGTCATACAAAATAACTTCATGCGATACAAACATTTGGAATATCGCAGAAAAACATTCATTGGAATTGATTCGATAGAAGAGACCAGACCTAGGACAGGTTTGCATTGCAGCTGTTCTCTTCTGTCCTGTCATCACAGAGAGCACGGCATGAGATTGTATCGGAGGACGATGAGACTTTAAAATCCTTGGTGAACCGTTCCCTTCATTTAACGCAGGGGCCCAGCTGTGAGATGGATACCCATCTGTGGCCAAAACATTTATATGAGAATCCCCTGCCCCGTCACTGCACATACAAGGGACAAAACAGCTGGAGGGGGGGTGGGCGCAGAGATGAGTGGGAGCTTACTATGGCCATACATGGTCATTTTCTTGGTGGAGATTATGAATGTAAAAAAAATATTTAATTACATGACTAAGACAAATACTACAGAAAAGACTAATGGATTAACCCACCTATATACAGTATTATAATACATTTTTCTGTACAGTGCTACATTGTGCCGTACTCTATTTAGCCGACTAAACTCAACGATTTACGATGGAGTTGAACGGCGACTAGTGTGTGGGCAAACTGCAACAGTATCACATGAATTGTCCTGTGTAAAAGCGGCATATTCTTTGGGTACTGAAATGTGTAGTTATACTCCACTGTGCTGTGCTATCCAAACTTGTGAAATATAGGTTCAGATTTGGTCCAGTCCGTCTGCGGACGTTAAACATCAAGGCCAGGGTCGACTGACCAAATGTAAACTACTTTTCAACATCCATGGACGTCCGATGTCGGTCAGTGCGTTAGGATGCTTGTTATAGTAAAATCCCTGCAGAGTTTGTTTTATTATAAGTAGGATATTGTAGATGTGGGTAGACGTCAGTGTGTGTGTGTGTGTGTGTGTGTGTGTGTGTGAGAGTGAGTGTGAGAGAGTCCAGACTCAGCCTGTTTTAACACTCTTGGTTTGACCATGAGACAGACAAAGCTGTTCTGAGCTGAACATGACAGTGGAAGGGAGGACAGTAGCAGGTGAACCCAACTGTGATTTGTGACTATTATGATTTTCCATTGTAACCAATTCAGTTGCAGTAATTCCATTAGTGATTTATTTGGTAATTTAGTTACCAATTTGGTAACGGAATTACGAGTTATATTCACTTAATAATTCAAATAAAATTGATATCAGTAAAATCACTAACTAAAAAAATAAAAAAAATAGGTACGTTTACCATTACCTATTACTTTGTGAAGTTTCATTATCCTCCCTCATGAGGGAGAGACATTTTAAAATATCTTAAAAGATATGTCGGTTTTGGTTACGGAATTAAGAGGCCCAAGGCAATATATATAAAACAATATTTTTGTTTTTAAACTCAGAACGTAAACAATTCCTCCAAAACCAAATATAAAGTGTTGAAATTAGTTGGCAGGGGTTTTGATGCATTTCTGATAAGACCTTTTCCTTGTAGATTCTAACATTTTCTATCTGATCCAGAAATCAAAGCCTTTACTTATGCCTAATTTGACATGCTCCTGGAGAAGAAAATAAAAGCTGTGTACCTCCATCGTTAGAGTCCAGAGCCAAGTTTACGGCCCTGGAAGAGTCAGGGGTTCAGCAACTTTTCTCATGTGAGCCTTGGGGCTTTAATTTTACTGTTGGCTAACTGGCTTGAAGGTGATAAAGAAGCCTACTCTCTGTTTTCGTGGGGAAATAACAATTGATGCACCAAAGCCAGGTTACAACCCATGACATCTCAACTATGCCCCCTCATCCTCCGTGGTATGGCATCTGCCGCAGGCAGCTCAGACTTGGAAGTGTATCCAGAGTATGTTTTCGATGTGAGATTTAGAATGCGATGCAATTAGCTGTCCCCTGTGGGGGGGGGGGGGGGGGGGTTCATCCTCTCCACCCCCTGCTTCACCCCCTCCACGCCTGCCAGTTGGCAGTGTTGACCTCATGCTGCGAGAAGTGCAAGCGACTGATGCGTACCACAGAAAGAGTGGGGCCCCTGACAAACAAACAATACCCCTACAGCACACAAGGAAGGACAAAATACAATAAACATTAAGGGAGGCCAACAGCAGAGGATGTTGAAAGTCAGAAAAAAATTTAGGAGACGAGGCTTGGGACTTTCACAGTTGCGCAACCCAGCAGTTTTTTAGACCTCATATGTTGATAGTTAACCAAGTAATTATTTCTTCTCACAAACTAAATTGGCGGGAAGGGGTAATGTGTGTAGTACTGAAGGTTAGTCTTTCCTCCACAGTAAATTCCACACGCTTCTCTTTATAGTACATAAAATCTAAAAAGCCTTTGGTGCTCTGGGAATGTTGTGGTACTTCTAAATCCGGTTCTGGAAATAGATGGAGCTTAATGAAAAGCATATGGACTTCAATTTAATTACACAAATTCTGAACTCATAACAAGAACCACTTGTTCTCTCTGCAGAGCACTCAGGAGTTTCACCAGGCAACTTCACATTGGTTCCAGGCAGGTCAACAGACTAAAATTGTCCCTAAAACAAATCCCTCCAGACAGCCCTTGAGAGGACCGGGAAAGGGTTAATACGCAACAGAGGGCAAAAATCTGGCAAAACATCTAGCAATAAATATTGTTTTACCACAGAGGGACTCAAAAGGTACCAGCACTCATGTCCCTAGTTCTTCAAACGGTTCAGACTGAGCTTGTTCTTGGGTGGCGAAGTGTAAAAACATCTCTTCTCCCCTGCTCGTGACCTCTCTGCCCTGGATTCAGTCTGTGTGGGTTTCCCTTGATGATTGGAGCCTGTGGCTTTTGAGCAGCCTTTGGTTTACCTCATGTTCAACGAGAGCCATGCATAGCTGTGATTGGCTCTGTCAGACAGGGTTCTTTTCATCTCAAAGTTTTGCTGTCCATTTCACATGCCATCGTCATTTTAGAGGAGCATGAAGGGATGGCACGGACATAAACAGTTGGACCACTACTTTGTGTAAACTTTATACACTGTGTCAGTGATTACTCTTATTTCATTACTTATCATTCGCACAAAACCCAAGCAGTTCTGGGCGTGTGTTATTCAGGGTTTACACGCAAGTATTTTGATGGCATGCTATTTTCCACTCTATTTTATCTGCAAATAATCTTATCAAAAAGCCATAATCAGTCTTCAATAAATTAAATACGTGTCACATGCGTCATAAACGACAGGTGTAGACTAACAGTGAAATCCCGCTCTAAAAAATGGGAAAGAAATGCAGCCAAATCTCTATGTGGAATTGTGAATGACATCTGCCGGGCTCTCCTAGTGTACTTTACAACATGGAAACACTCTTCTTCCCAGTCAGCAGCACTGAGGTTTGCCAGGGTTATAAGGCTATGCACCTTGACGATGGTGCCAATGGCTCATATGTGGCTGAAAGACAAGCCTAGGTCCTAGCTTCGGCAGAAAGGCATGTCTAAAAAAAGGGTGACATTTTGATTAATCTATAAAGTGGCAATGAAGTGTGTGCAACGGCAAAAAAAAATGTTTGACCTCATGCCCAACAGACTACTTAATTTCATCCTTCTCCGTTAACGTAAAGACAATGGAATCATAAAACAAAATTGGGTCATCAAAGGTATTCTGCAACTGATGACTCACACTGTCTTTGGGATTTATCTTCCACACAGTTTTTAATCCTTGTTGCAACCAGTGAAAGCTGTTGATTTCAACCCAACGTTTCCTGGCCACACAAAGGAAATTGGAGCCGTTTTCAGGAACAGATCCTCCTGAAATAGCCAAAGGAGCCTACTTCAAGTTCAAAGCTAAATATAGCTCTTTTTTTTTTAACCAACAAAGCCGTTTCCATCAAGGAGTGAAAAAAGGGATTTTTATTTTTTATTTTGGTATTTTTTTTAATAAGCACCTAAGTACGCCAGAGTAACAGATCCACACACAAATGTCGTTTCCTAAATTGGTTCTAAAGAATGTCCAATTTATCAAGAATAACTATAGTTAAACCAAATGCTTTGAAATGTTTAAAAAACACACACTACCTACCATGAGTCTGGAGACCAAATAGTTCTGAGCTTTGTTGTTGTTGAACAGTTCCTCATTAGACACTTCAAAACAGACCCGTTCTCCCACCATTTTGTTCAGGTCATTCCTGGCAGACACTCCATATCAGACAACTTGACATCTTATGAGCAGAATATCTTCCTCCTTGCCAAGGCCCTGCTACTTCTCTGCCGGCGAGCGATCTCACGACGGGTGGCATGGTTTTACACGGGCATTCGTTTCAAACATCCGCCAGGCTGTCATTTCAGGAGCTCTTTAAGCGCCATCAGATCAAAACATCAGTTATGTCAGCCGCTGGCATCGTCTTTATGCACAGGGTCGGGCGCCAAATACGGAGGGCATTGTGGAAACTAATTACAAGCGCCTCGGTTAAAACATGCTTTGGCACGACCCGGCTGGGTTGACCCAGGGTAGATTTACTCAACAAGCAAATAAAGTGGCGTCAATCATCCTATGAGTTGGGTATAGAGGAGCATCTACCATATCAGAGGACTCAATTATAAAATGTTACCTTTACACCCCCCCCCCCCATGTCATTTTGAAACCTTTGACAGTGTAAATAGTGTCACTGCTGTTTTGCTTTAAATACTGTGCAGCAGTTAACAGCTACTCCTCTAAATACTGAACGTCCACCGTTACATTTAAAATTGTGCATATTTCATTTGTGTGTGTGACGCTGCAGAGGTCGAGGTCTTATTTTTACACTTCTAATAATAGTACGACAAATCTTTATACATCAACCTCCCTCTCAAATAAATGCCCTATATCAGGGCTGCCCACTGACTGCTAACACCATTTGCTTTGGCTGACTAAAAGGGCAATAGTGTTGAGATTGATTATCCCCCCCCCCCCCCCCCCAAAATAAACTCCTTCAAAACATATTTTCCAGAGCTTAAAGTTCGGCTGTAATAAACACTTGTGTGTCTGATCAAACCGCAGCTGCCAGAGGTGTACCAAAAGAGAATAGTGATGGTTACCCCTGACATTTAGCGGCACAGTCCCAAAGACCCATGAGACCTCAGAGGAGAGACAAGAGGGAAGAACATGCCATCACGCCTAATCCAGAATGTGTTTCAAGAAAACAGTCAGCTGCTTATCCTCCATCCTCACATTTGTCATAGACCAGAGTGGCCCTCTCTTTCATGCGAGTAGTTGCCATTGCTTTAACAAGACACACACAGTAGGAACAGATGGCAGTACCGGAAATAAGGACTGGGTTTTGATCGAAACAGGAAATTTGGACAAGCTCTGAAAGGACTACACAAATTGGATGAATGTTGGAAATTAAATTAGAATACTATCGGCATAATTCAATGTTTCAGAAAATAATCCAGTTCCATTGCTGCAAATGGTGATGATTGATCTTATTGTAAACCGAGGAAGCTCAATTATCATTATTTCAGTATGCGTTTGGTTATCCTCGCTTCCTCATCTCTGTGATATAGCCGGCTGTAGCATCCCCTATGCCCTGTGTGATATAGCCTTCTGTAGCGTTGCCTATGTCCTTATGTGGGTGCTGTTGGTTTAAGAGAGTTCACTCAATTTACAAATGTACCTCATGTGAAAGGTAATATTACCAAGAAAATAATCTATACTAGCGTCAGCAGCCCAGACACTGGCAATACAGCAAAGTAAACAAACCCAAATATTAGATCGCCGGCTCTCCGGGTACATAGACCACTCTCCAAATAACTATAAAACAAGTTACATGTGCAATCAAACTGAAACCTCCTTAGACTCAGGCCATATTCCAGTACTTCAAGGCGAAGGATGTTTCACATTATACACTGTAGATCTTAATCACGACACAGGACCATCTTGTCAGGGGAAAAGGGGTCACAATATGGTTTTGATGTAGAAGTATCTGAAGACATTTTTATCTCCCTCTCTGAAGCCCCAGAAATCAAAACGTTGGTATTTCAAACAATACACGGTGCATTGCATCATTTAAAAACAGTCCAATAAGACCGAGGGCTCTTTTCCACTTAATTATAGTGTCAAAACCATACTACAGCATAGCATGCTTCTCAGTCCTCTTAGTTTAGAATAAACAAAAAAATGTGAGTCCAATTCAGAGCAAAGGGACTTGTCAAGTGAAATGATACTACCTCTGTCTTTGCAACTACAGTGAGTGCTTCTAAAAGTATTTTTCCCCAGACCAATCCTGATTTCCATAACAATGGAAGGAGATGGTCCCCCTCGCGTTCTAAAGATCAAGCAGGCCTCTCAACTACCTGTGAAGTCCCTTCAGGCTGCTTTTATCTCTTGGCTTTCCATGCAAATGTCATCCCATTTCCTCCAGAGACCCTGAGGCCAACGACAACACCCCAACACACATTTTCTCCACGTCTCCAAAAAGATACAAATCCATTCCCTGACTGTTTCTCGACACTTCCACTTACCTACATGAGAAAAAATATATACTGTAGTCATAGATTGGGGGCATTGCGGAAGAACTAAAGCAAAAGCATTGAGCTTGAGCCATACCACTTCTTTGCTTACCTTAAACTTCTACAGGCGGCTTTAGCCTGCAGCATATGTAAAATACCCTTCTACACGCTGTACTACAGTATGTGCCTTACCAGCATATCCATAGGATCCTATAATTCAGTTACAGGATCTCTATGAACATATCATTCCTGACAAGCTATAACAATCAGCCTGTGCTGCCCAATTAGAATTGGAGCTCTTGAGATGACTGGAAAACGTTTGAGCAGTAAGAACGCCTGCTCTCCATGACAGACTGACCAGGTGAATCCGGGTGAAAGCTATCGATTCCTTATTGATGTCACTTGTAAAAATCCACGTCAAATCAGTGTAGATGAAGGGAAGGAGACAAGTTAAATAAGGATTTGTAAGCATGGAGACAATTGAGACATGGATTGTGTATATGTGCCGTTCAGAGGGTGAAAGGGCAAGACAAAAGTGCCTTTGAACGGGGTATGGTGGTAGGTGCCAGGCGCACCGGTTTGTCTCAAGAACTGCAATGCTGCTGGGTTTTTCATGCTCAACATTTTCCTGTGAGTATCAAAAATGCTCCACCACCCAAAGGACATCCAGCCAACTTGACACAACGGTAGGAAGCATTGGAGTCAACATGGGCCAGCATCCCTATGAAAAGCTTGACACCTTGTAGAGTTCATGCCCCCAACAAATTGAGGCTGTTCTGAGGGAAAGAGTGGTGCAACTCCTTAAGATGTTCTTAATGGTTTGCACACTCATTGTAGGCACACTCACTTCCCCCACTCTCTTCAGCCCAGGTCTGGCCATATTCTATGAAAGAGCCTGTTGAATCAAGCTGAGCAGTAGGGAACCTTCTGAAGTCAGGCCATGCCTGACATGAATTATAATTATTCTGCCTTCTGCCCAAAAACAGTTGTTAGTCATGGTCCTGTTATGAGCTCTACTACGCTCAAATGACATACTGTAAAATGCATATTGTTATGGAAATATTATGGAAATTGCAGCATTACCATGTGTGGCATTGGAAGACAGTTCTTTGTGTGCCCTGCAATGCTGTCAAGTCAAAGACCAATGCTCAAGGGGATAGAATATGTGGTCATGACATTATCCAAACTAACCAACTGGACAGCAAAAAATACATAATGGGTAACACGATTTTCACTGATTATGTTTTTGGAATATGGAGTTTTTTGGGGAGTGGGTGACAACGAGCTTCCTGCCGTTAAATATTACACAAGACTTTTGTAAAATAAAGGTTTACATTTTTAAAAAACAAGACAACGTTGTTTCCACTTTGTTTGTGGGCGCTTACAACTTGGGCTATTGGATAACGTCCTATACTCTAGTCACCAACATTTTTCTGAAAGAAAGCTTGTTTGTTACATTGAAGTAGTAGTCTATAGTATAGTATAGAGTATTGTACCGAGTGGTAAGCACACCTTCAGATAACTTAACATGTATAACACCCGGCGGGCTTGTGGCCACTTGGTGTCTTCTTACCTTTGGTGAAAATAAGAAAGAGAGTCGTGGTGTGTATGGTCGGCATGACTCCTTGTCTACGCCTATTCGCCGAGTTCAGGTTACTCTCTTTGAAACCATTATTTTCTGTGGACGGTAACTCCATAATAGAACTCCAGAAAAGTAAGCCACGACTAAGTTAAATCATTCGCACAAGAAAACGAGACCCAAAAGCAAGGGAAGTCAGCGCGAAAACCTGAACTATCAGCGTTTCACAAGACCTAAAAGGTACTCCAACGAGGAACGACTGCTTTGTCTAGTGGTCGTCCGATGATACGACTGTTGCACGATCAATTCGTAAATGTGAAGACGTGGGCCCTATTCCATTATTTCAAATAATGGCAAAAAAAAAAAAAAGAAAGGTGCCTAAATGCCATTACTTCGACACTACTGAATGAAAGTAGCCTTTTTATTTTTCTCTCTCTCTCCTTAGCTCCGACTTTGGATGAGAGGCTTCCGGTGTTTGGAGAAGAGAGGGAGGGGTGAGGGGATGGTGGGCACTAAATAATATTTTTTTTGAAGGTAGCGTTAGTAGGTCAAACGTGTTTGCACTTTTCTATGCAAACATTTTATTATTATTTTTTATTTTACCAGGTAAATTGACTGAGAACACATTCTCATTTACAGCAACAACCTGGGGAATAGTTACAGGGGAGAGGAGGGGGGGATGTTATTTTATTTGGATCCCTTTTAGTCCTCATTTGGACTAATCTTCCAAGAGTCCTTAAACATTAAAAAACTATTTGTAATAAGATCACATTTTCACATATAACACTGTTACAAACAGACATATTATTATTATTGACCCGATAAATACTCTAACAGTCTAAAAAGATAGATTGATTCTTCATCTAGTCAAGCACAACTTTCCTATGTATTATATTTAAATTGTTTTAAAGCATTGTTTAAATTGGCAGACCAGGGGGTTTGATCAAGACGTTTACACAGATCAGACACGGACAGAGTATGATTAGCTCGGTTTCAAGGGTGTTTATTAAATAATAAATCAAAAGAAAAGGATCGGTCTCCCCCATGAGACCCTCTCTGGGACATCGTCTTCTGGGCTCCGTCTTGCTGTATCCTGTCGGGCACACAAACTCAAACTCCCTCGTCTTAGCTCGGGCACCGTCTCCAACTACACGAAAGTCACCTTACTTCCCCCAGTCCTCTCCTGTGTGCTGCCCTTCTGGCAGCTTTATGGGGCTTCACCAACTCCCCAATCAGCCCCAATTAGTCCTGGGCGGAGAGCCCGTCGAGACCTGGCACGTCCAGCAGATGGAGCCATCGCCTCGTGATGTATACTCCGTCTGTCACTAGGCCTCAACGAGTCTCCCGCCGGTGGCTGACCTGCTGTACGCCACACTCTACATCGAAATGTTATTTTGCCTATTTCTCTTTTCTGTCTGGATAACACATAGATGGTGGACAATCTATTCCTAGTATTTACTGAATATCTGTCTCTTACCAACTGAATACCTTTTGTGAATAGAGTTTGGCTGTTTTAAATGTTGTATAGTGTGATGAAACAGGCAGGGAGCAGGTCTCGAACCCTCAACCTTCTAGTCCGAAGTCCAGCGCGCTATCGACTGTGCCCCAAAAGCATGCTCAAGCGGCAGAGTCAATATCCCCACTTATAAACCCAGGGTCGTTACACTACTCCCTGATATTTTCCAAATCTACTTGTAGAGCTTGCTGTACATGTTGAACCGATTGTCTTGCTGTATAAATTGTAGTATTATCTGCAAATATAGTAGCTTGAGTTTTAGATAAGGCATAAGGAAGGTCGTTGGTATATATTAAGTAAAGAAGTGGCCCAAGGCAGCTGCCCTGCGGTATTCCACAGTTTAAAGCATGAGGGGAAGAAAATGAACCATTGACATAGGTGGACTGTTTCCTGTCAGTTATATATGACTGACCCAATTCAGTGCTACCTCCTTAAAACCATAATGCATTAATTTTGTCAAAATTATTTCATGATCCACTAAATCAAATGCTGCACTAAAATCTAAAAATTGAACACCCACAAACCTGCCATTATCCATAGCATTGAGCCACTGGTCAGTCATGTCAACCAATGCAGTTGTAGTGGAATGTTTTTTGCGATCAGCATGCTGATTGGCTGTAATAAGATCATTCTTTTCCATGTTCTCCCATATTTGTCTACTCACAATTACCCTCCAATATCTTACTGAGTGAAGGGAGTAGACTAATTGTGTCACGATCGTCGTCAGGGTGGAAATGACCGGACCAAGGTGCAGCGTGGTAAGCATACATTTTCCTTTATTTTTTGAATGTCGCCAACAAAAACAACAAACAACAAACGTGAAGCTGACTAGGGCCATACAGGCCACTAACACAGACAACTACCCACAACTAAGGTGGAAAAACAGGCTGCCTAAGTATGATTCCCAATCAGAGACAACGATAGACAGCTGTCCCTGATTGAGAACCATACCCGGCCAAAACATAGAAACAGAAAACATTAGAAATAAAGAAACTAGAATGCCCACCCTAGTCACGCCCTGGCCTAACCAAAATAGAGAATAATGGCCAGGGCGTGACAAATTGGTCGACTATTGGCAGGAGTAATGGGTTCTTTGCTGTCTTTCGGAATAGAACACAGTTTAGCATGCTTCCATACATTTGCAAAAATCCCCTTTTCCACTGACCAATTAAATATGTATTTCAGTGGAGCTGCAATCTATGGAGCAGCATAGTGAAGTAAAAAATTGTCCATAAGACCATAACCTGTAGATTTCAATAGGTTTAACACCTCCTCTACTGACACCATTTGTAGACTAAAAGAGCAGGTTTTGTTACTCATAATATGATCATCAATACGTTGGACAATAGCTTGTTTGGAAGAATGTGTGTTTACATTATCACTCAGTAAATACATTTTCTTTGTAAAAACATTGGCAATATCAGCTGGTTTTGTTATTGTTCTCCCGCCAACCTCCACACTAGATGGGCATGATGAGATAGATGTACAAGTAAGCCCTTAACTGTATTCCACACCTTTTAAGAATAATTTTTACAATCAATAAAAGCATTTTTGTAAAATAACATTTTTTTCTTCTTAAAATATTCAATTTATCTGCATAATTACGCAATGTTCTATAATTCTGTTCATCAGTTTCTAGTTTAGATTTGGCTGCTAAGACTTTTACCATATTTCTTTGATAAAAAGCCTCACCCAGTTAATCATCACTCCATGGAGATGCACGAGCCCCAACTGTCCACTTTCTTACTGGGGCATGATGGTCCATTACCTCAGTGAGCAAATCAATAAAACATTCTGTACTGTGATTTAAATCATCCTTTTGATAAATCAGCTCCCAGGGTACAGCAGCCGTACTATTTAGAAATAGCTCATGATTAAATGTTTTACAATTTCTCTTGACCACAATCCTTGGGGGTTTCTTTGGAACCTTGGTGTTCATGGTTATGGTTACAATATTATCGTCTGTCCAGCCCACTGGCATTGATCTGGCTTTTAAGCATTGCAATGGTATATTACAGAAGTTCAGATCAATGCATGTGTCTGAACGGTGACCCAACTTAGTTGAAGATCTAGTAGTATCATTATCCATTTGTTTCAAACCACAGTTCTCGGCATATCTCATCAATTTAGTTATATTTGAATTATTATGATCCTTCCAATTTATATTAAAATCACCCAAGATAAACACATCTCTGTTACTATCTGTGGCCTGGTCAAACCCAGTGCATAAGTCATCCAGATAGGACACCTTAGAGCTAGGAGGTCTATACACACATCCTACCAATATGGGTGCCTGGTGAGGCAGATGTACTTGAGCCCATAGTGCCTCTATTTGACATAAATTAAGGTCATCCCTCCTCTTAAAAGGTATATGATTCTGAATATACAGTGCTACACCCCCACCATTCCTATTCCTGACCCTTCTCAGTAGACTATATCTATGATTCCTGTCCCTTCTCAGTAGACTATATCTATGATTCCTGTCCCTTCTCAGAAGACTATATCTATGATTCCTGTCCTTTCTCAGTAGACTATATCTATGATTCCTGTCCCTTCTCAGTAGACTATATCTATGATTCCTGTCCCTTCTCAGTAGACTATATCTATGATTCCTGTCCCTTCTCAGTAGACTATATCTATGATTCCTGTCCCTTCTCAGGGCTACATACATTAACCTGAGCAAAATGCAGCCCTTTCCTTATCAAGTGGAGATCAATAGAGCATGTATTCATTATAGTGGAGATCAATAGAGCATGTATTCATTATAGTGTAGATGAATAGAGCATGTATTCATTATAGTGTAGATGAATAGAGCATGTATTCATTATAGAGGAGATCAATAGAGCATGGATTCATTATAGTGGAGGTCAATAGAGCATGTATTCATTATAGTGTAGATGAATAGAGCATGTATTCATTATAGAGGAGATCAATAGAGCATGGATTCATTGTAGTGGAGGTCAATAGAGCATGTATTCATTATAGTGGAGATCAATAGAGCATGTATTCATTATAGTGGAGATCAATAGAGCATGTATTCATTATAGTGGAGATCAATAGAGCATGTATACATTATAGTGGAGATCAATAGAGCATGTATTCATTAGTGGAGATCAATAGAGCATGTATTCATTATAGTGTAGATCAATAGAGCATGTATTCATTATAGAGGAGATCAATAGACCATGTATTCATTATAGTGGAGATCAATAGAGCATGTATACATTATAGAGGAGATCAATAGAGCATGTATTCATTATAGTGTAGATCAATAGAGCATGTATTCATTATAGTGGAGATCAATAGAGCATGTATTCATTATAGAGGAGATCAATAGAGTATGTATTCATTATAGAGGAGATCAATAGAGCATGTATTCATTATAGTGGAGAGCAATAGAGCATGTATTCATTATAGAGGAGATCAATAGAGCATGTATTCATTCTAGAGGAGATATATATTATATATATTTTATTTTCATTTTACATAAAAATACAAATCGTACAGTGCAAAGATTATGAAATCTGCATACAGTGTCTTCAGTATGTATTCTCACCCCTTTACTTTTTCCACATTTTGCTGTGTTACAAAGTGGGATTCAAATGGTTTTAATTGTAATTTTTTGTAATTGATCTACACAAAATAGTTAGAATCACCTTCGACAGCAAACACAGCTGTGAGTCTTGTGGGGTAAGTCTCAGAGCTTTGCACACCTGCATTGTACAATATTTGCCCATTATTCTTTTAAAAATTCTTCAAGCTCTGTCTAAGTCGTTGCTGATCATTGCTAGTCAGCCATTTTCAAGTCTTAACATAGACTTTTAAGCAGATTTAAGTCAAAACTGTAACTAGGCCACTCAAACATTCTATGTCGTCTTGGTTAGCAACTCCAGAGTATATTTGGCATTGTGTTTTAGGTTGTTATCCTGCTGAAAGGAGAATTTGTCTCCCAGTGTCTTTTGGAAAGCAGACTGAACCAGGTATCCTATAGGATTTAGCCTGTGCTTAGCTTAATTCCATTTATTTTTATCCCAAAAAACTCCCTAGTCCTTGCCGATGACAAGTATACCCATAACATTATCAATGTTATTATCAATGTTATTATCAAATCAAATTGTATTTTTCACATGCGCCGAATACAACAGGTGTAGATGACAACAAGGTGACCTTACAGTGAAATGCACACTTACAAGCCCTTAACCAACACTGCAGTTTAAGAAAAATAAGTGTTAAGTAAAAAATTGATTATATATTTTTTAAAGTAACAATTAAAGAGCAGCAGTAAAATAACAGTAGTGAGGCTATATACAGGCGGTACCAGTACAGAGTCAATGTGCGGCGGCACCGGTTAGTTGTGGTAATGGAGGTAATATGTACATGTAGACAACACCATGCTTGAAAATATGACGAGTGGAACTCAGTGTTGTTGCTCCAAACATAATGCTTTGTATTCAGGCCAAAAAGTAAATTTCTTTGCCACATTTCTTTGCAGTAAGTGCCTTGTTGCAAACAGGATGCATGTTTTGGAATATTTTTTTATTCTGTACAGGCGTCCTTCTTTTCACTCTGTAATTTAGGTTAGTATTGTGGAGTAACTACAATGTTGTCGATCCATCCTCAGTTCTCACATCACAACCATTCAACTCTGTAACTGTTTTAAATCCCTGAGCGGTTTCCGTCCTCTCCTCTCAAGTTAGGAAGGACGTCTGTATCTTTGTACTGACTATAGATACACCACCTAAAGCTTAATGAATAACGACACCATGCTCAAATAGGTCATTTTTCTTTTTCTTTCCCATGTACCAATCGGTGCCCTTCTTTGCAAGGCATTGGAAAACCTCCCTGGTCTTTGTGGTTGGATATGTAGTTGAAATTCATTACTCGATTGAGGGACCATATATGTGGTCCCTCAATGTATATGTGGTACAGAAACTGCGTAATCATTAAAAATGAATGTTAACCACTATTATTGAACACAGAATGAGTCCATGGAATTTATGTGATTTGTTAAGCAGATTTTTACTCCTGAACTTATTTAGTCTTGCCATAACAAAGGGGTTCAATACTTATTGACGCAAGGCATTTCAGCTTTTCATTTTTAATTAATTTGTCAAATCTGTGACAAAATCTAAATTTAACACAACAAAATGTGGAAAAAGTAAATGGGATGTGAATACTTTCTGAAGGCACGGTACGTTTTTAAGTGTAAATGTATATCAAATCTCCGTTAACTTACACTGGCAATCTTTTAAGTAGTTTAAAGATGCACTATACAGAAACCTCTCTGTTTGCTAAAATTTCTAATTTTGGTATGTGACAAAACAAGCAAAAATAGTGTAGAGGGATCATTGTACCATCTAAACTGCTGTGAAATATATTTTCCATAAACAAAAATATAGTATTTTCATCTGTTTGAAGTTATTGTACAAAACAGAAAGTAAAAGAGGTCAAAACTAAACTTAAGAACAGAAAGCATAGAAATAACACACATAGAACAGATCTACTACATCTTAGACTTGCTTTCAATGAGAATGAATGATCTATAACTCCTCACAATTCTACTTGAATTTGGTCAGGTTGCCCAAAAAGTTATATATTGCAGCTTCAAATTGAAGCAACCCACTACAATTCACACTGCAATTCTGAAATGTATGCTTTGAAAACAGTTGAAAACAGCATAGAAATACAAGGTCACAAAAGAGAGGCCGGGTGCAATTTTAACATATCAAAAGTATACCGTACTAATTATTGGAGAATAGAAACAAATACACACTTACTCTGAGAAATATATATATAAAAAAAAATAGGCAAGCACAGTAAGAGCACATCATTTGGCCGTGCTGAACAGACAGGTTCATAAGTCACTTAAATTAAACTTCCATTCCCCAACCATCATTAACTATAGCTATGAATCTTCAAAAAGCTTGAACCTTCCTCAAAATCTAAAGAGCCTGGTCCCAGTCTCAGCTCCATTTACAACTAACCTCACCAAAACCAATCTATTCATTTGTGAGATATTCACCAATAAGCAAATAAATAGACCAAAAAACATAATACAAACGTTACTGTTTGGTTGACACCTAGTGGCAACCGAAGGTAACGAATGACCAATCTGTCTATCATTTTGTGGCTGGGGGAAGGGGGATAACCATTTACTTATTCGGACACCTATACCCAAAATCCCTACACCAGCCTCAAAATTTAGGTAAAGTAGCAAAGTGTGGGCAAAATTCACTAGCAGGATCAAATTCAATGGCAGTTAAGAGTAAGAGAACACCCACATATCATAGCAAGTAACTTTGAATGATAAAGTTGTGTCAGAATGACCTACGTATATGGATAATAATAGGTGAAACCTGGATGCCTACTCTAGTCAACTGCACATACAACATTTTTGTAGTAAGTTACAGACCTATAAGACATAATCCTTATAGTTTAGAAAAAACATTATGGTATCAACATCATTAAGAAAAAAAGTATTCAAAAGTATGCACTCACTGCTGTAAGTCGCTCTGAATAAGAGCGTCTGCTAAATGACTCAAATGTAAAACGGACTTTGACACTACGTGACACCAGTTTGCAATGATTAGATGATATTCCCAATTTTCTTTTACATAAAAAACAAGAAAAATAAAATAAAGATAAAACGTGATGGAAATATAAGACTAATGTAATGCCCAGACAGTTTTTCACAGAGATACAATATACTTGTATTTTAAACACCATATTTGTGGGATAGGGGGATGTCGGGATGATACAGGAGGGGACAGGTGGATGTTATAAGAGATTTAGGGGTCTCGTCGAATTAACCAAATCTCGTTCCTGCGACAGGACACCCCAGGGTTGTCGTAGACAGCCACCATGTAGGAGTTGCGATGCATCTCCTCGCTGGGGCCCAGCATCTGCCACAACAGGTTAATCTGAGGCATGATTGTCTCCTCCGTGGTGGTGCCGAAGAACGTCCTACAGAAGACCGCATTTGTTATTCTTGTTTAAATAAATACTATCATTACTGCTATTATCTGATTATTTTTTACCTATAATTATTTCCACCCATTTTGGCTAGATATTGTCTATCTAAATCCATTGTCTATTTTTACATGTAGATATGTAAATAGGTCAGAATAGGGCTCAAAACCACAGGCGAAGTAGAATAGGCCTCAAATCAAGCCTGGGGCTTGAGTATAGAAGTCAGCCAGAGGTGGGAGTGTCCTTACCGGGTGATGACTCGTAAGTCCTCCCTTTGGAGTATGGTGATTTCTAGGTCAGTTGGCTGGGGCGGGTTGGCCTGGAACTCAGCAGGCAGGTAGTATGCCGTCAAGATGTCCTTCTGAAAGCCATTGCCGTCCTCCAGCATTTGGATACTGTTCACAATGGGTACAGTCATTCCCAAATAGCGTCCTGTCGATACAAGAGTGTGCTATTATAATTACTCACTGTTACCCTGTCTTACTACACACTATATTTAGGTCTATGGTAAGGATTAGGATTACTGATGTAAGTACAGTAAGAATGACTAATTAATATACAATAGAGTCTAGGCCCCAAATCAATAAATTGTAGATACACTGTACTTAAGGTTATGGTTAGGGTTACTGCTGTACGTACAGTGGAACAACGAGTGATTACAATATAGTTGTAACAATGAGTGATTACAATAGATTTTGCACTATACTTACATCAATAATTACACAGTAACATGAACACTAAGCCCTTACCGACAGAGTTCTCCTTGCAGATGAATTTCATGAGTTTCATGAAGCCCAAGGAGATGCTCTGCTCGTACAGCTTCTCCCCTTTAGTGATGCACGCCCACTTCCCTGCAGGGTACACCCTCTCCTCAAACAGCACCTCGCCCAGCTGCAGAAATAGACAAACACACACTTCGTTATCCAGGGAATATAAGAGATCTTTCACTTCACTCTGCACTCGAGCAATGGCATGGATGCTCAAGCTGAAACACACACGCGAGCACACACACACACAACATACATTGCACTCAAGCAAATACATGGACGGTCATACGGCAACACGCACACAGATTTTACACACCACATTGCACTCAGGCATTTACACAAATCCGTTTGAACATACACACAGCTTTCATTATTTATTTACTTATTTATCATTCAAACACTCAAAAGTACATATTTTACTACAGACTTTCCTTCACTTCCTGCCATTACATGATGGATAGACGACCCAGAAAATGGAACAGCCAACATATCTGCCATTGTCATCCTGACCTAAGATTGGTAAGAAGTGGAAGGGACACATACTGTACCTTTTCATGCTGAGAGATGGAGGCAAAGGGGACCTGCTCTCTTTCTTGGGTTTGGTTCCGTCGCGTCATCTCTTGAATTGGTCCTGTCATTTCTATCAAAACAACACAGAGGTCCTCTTCATTTATTTTAAAGTTTAGAGAGAGCAGCCTGAACGCAAACCTCACTGGTAAAAACCTCACCGGAACCAAGTGAAGTGGGGGGATATTCGTCATTGGCTTATGCTTTATAAACGGTACCCAGGGCTAATGTCAAGTATTCAAGTCTCTAGGAAAATGGGCCTGCTCTAATATCTACAAGCTTCTTACTAGGCCTAAAACTGTTACCCATTTTGAGTACGCCATGATAGAGACTTCAGTACACACACTATAGCAATCAAGTGATACTGCTGTATTGCAGACGGTTTGGAATGTGGAAGATAAAACAATGTGCCGTAAAACAATGCACCGATATTGTTGAAATGTCATCATCATTATCTGGGACTTGGTTTCGCCGTCTTTGCTTATGGACAGGATGTAGCAACTAGAATCTGAGATTTTTTAATTTCAACTGTTGGAAGAAACCATGTCCTGTTGCAACGAGTTTGATTTCTCAGATTGATTGTCTCCAAATACACTGCTGCCAAGCAACTACCTCGAATGGGACTGTTTTACTCCACCGCCTATCTCGCTTACCTCGGGGGACGGACACCTGGTGTGTGCTGGCGATCGCCTGCCAATGGGTGTACAGCCTCTGCTGCTCGTCGTCCTCCATTGGATCAGGGTTGTCAGTGATGTCATTGTCCAGTTCCTCGTCCTCCAATCCGTCGAGATCCTCGAGGGAGATTAGTGCCATTGTTTTCGTCCACAGGCCGGGTAGATCTGCAAATACAAGACCAAGAAGACAAGTTTGTTACTTTTCCGAGAAATAGGGCCATTGTTAACGTCCATCTCCAGTTGACCTGGAAATAACTAGGCATTTAGGCCTACTAAGATATGACTTGGTTGTGGCCTGGCTGGTCTAGTGTTAATGCCGCAGCCTCCAGCACACCTCTACAGTCTGCATTGGTACGAATCGGGCCTAACGCCCTTTGACACAACCTCTCTCCGACTTTCCCCACTGTCACCCTCCTTCACTAATTGTTCAATAAAATCAGAAAATCCCATATATATATATATATATATATACACTGCTCAAAAAAATAAAGGGAACACTTAAACAACACAATGTAACTCCAAGTCAATCACACTTCTGTGAAATCAAACTGTCCACTTAGGAAGCAACACTGATTGACAATAAATGTCACATGCTGTTGTGCAAATGGAATAGACAAAAGGTGGAAATTATAGGCAATTAGCAAGACACCCCCCAATAAAGGAGTGGTTCTGCAGGTGGTGACCACAGACCACTTCTCAGTTCCTATGCTTCCTGGCTGATGTTTTGGTCACTTTTGAATGCTGGCGGTGCTTTCACTCTAGTGGTAGCATGAGACGGAGTCTACAACCCACACAAGTGGCTCAGGTAGTGCAGCTCATCCAGGATGGCACATCAATGCGAGCTGTGGCAAGAAGGTTTGCTGTGTCTGTCAGCGTAGTGTCCAGAGCATGGAGGCGCTACCAGGAGACAGGCCAGTACATCAGGAGACGTGGAGGAGGCCGTAGGAGGGCAACAACCCAGCAGCAGGACCGCTACCTCCGCCTTTGTGCAAGGAGGAGCACTGCCAGAGCCCTACAAAATGACCTCCAGCAGGCCACAAATGTGCATGTGTCTGCTCAAACGGTCAGAAACAGACTCCATGAGGGTGGTATGAGGGCCCGACGTCCACAGGTGGGGGTTGTGCTTACAGCCCAACACCGTGCAGGACGTTTGGCATTTGCTAGAGAACACCAAGATTGGCAAATTCGCCACTGGCGCCCTGTGCTCTTCACAGATGAAAGCAGGTTCACACTGAGCACATGTGACAGACGTGACAGAGTCTGGAGACGCCGTGGAGAACGTTCTGCTGCCTGCAACATCCTCCAGCATGACCGGTTTGGCGGTGGGTCAGTCATGGTGACTGAGGGTGGTATTTCTTTGTGGGGCCGCACATGGGGTGGTATTTCTTTGTGGGGCCGCACAGCCCTCCATGTGCTCGCCAGAGGTAGCCTGACTGCCATTAGGTACCGAGATGAGATCCTCAGAGCCCTTGTGAGACCATATGCTGGTGCGGTTGGCCCTGGGTTCCTCCTAATGAAAGACAATGCTAGACCTCATGTGGCTGGAGTGTGTCAGCAGTTCCTGCAAGAGGAAGGCATTGATGCTATGGACTGGCCCGCCCGTTCCCCAGACCTGAATCCAATTGAGCACATCTGGGACATCATGTCTCGCTCCATCCACCAACGCCACGTTGCACCACAGACTGTCCAGGAGTTGGCGGATGCTTTAGTCCAGGTCTGGGAGGAGATCCCTCAGGAGACCATCCGCCACCTCATCAGGAGCATGCCCAGGCGTTGTAGGGAGGTCATACAGGCACGTGGAGGCCACACACACTACTGAGCCTCATTTTGACTTGTTTTAAGGACATTACATCAAAGTTGGATCAGCCTGTAGTGTGGTTTTCCACTTTAATTTTGAGTGTGACTCCAAATCCAGACCTCCATGGGTTGATAAATTTGATTTACATTGATCATTTTTGTGTGATTTTGTTGTCAGCACATTCAACTATGTAAAGAAAAAAGTATTTAATAAGAATATTTCATTCATTCAGATCTAGGATGTGTTATTTTAGTGTTCCCTTTATTTTTTTGAGCAGTGTATATATAAAATAGAAAAAAGACAAGGTCAAACTGTAACAATGTAATAACCAATTATTTTTAGTAAGTACCAAGAGCGCCTATTGTTAAAATGTCCCATTAAAAACCAGGTGAAAACAATACCATAAAATAATGTGCTACCTTATTATTACCAGTAGAAAATAGAACAATGTGATATTATTCAGTCATTTATTCACTTGTTGAATGTAGGCTACACGGGATATTATGATCTGTACAGGATCATGGATACCATGTAGATACATGAAGCTGCTTTGACACAGACTTCACTATTTAGATCACAGTCACACTGGATCATATCAAAGCTGCTTGTCAGACCTTTTCGAAAAAAGCTTAAGGGGGATTGGTGCCTGTGGTAGGAGCTTTATCCTATCTCTGCAAATGACCAAACGGCCATATGGTAGACAAATGTGTGTGTTATTACAAATGGCCGATTATATCTGCTATCAGATCCAAGGCTATACATTTATTGTTCCAAAACATTTATTGCTGCAAAATAGGTCTTAGCCAACAATGCATAACATTTAAGGTGAGGGCTCCAAATCAAGGTGGTTCATTCAGAAAGTGTCAGCTACAGTCACAGAAATCCTATAATTCTATGGCTTGGGTAATGTGAACTAATCTTATTATACACCATATAAGTCATAGATGCTTATAACAAGGAATAAAGCATTTTACCTGTCAGCTTTTAGTATTAGCTTATAGGGCAACCTTTACTTGGCTTTTGGAACAAACTTAACTAAACACAATAGCCTACACCATCGGGCTACTGTCGCGCCATCATGAGGACACAGGTTTGAAAATGTACAGTAAAGAATGGCATTGAAGACTATACCACCTCAGTCACTGGATTCATCAATAAGTCTATCGACGACGTCATCCACACAGTGACCGTACGTACATATCCCAACCAGAAGTCATGGATTAAAGGCAACATCCACACCGAGCTATAGGCTAGAGCTGCCGCTTTCAAGGAGCAGGAAACTAACCCGGACGCTTATAAGAAATCCCACGATGCCCTCAGCCGAACCATCAAACAGGAAAAGCGTCAATACAGGATTAAGATTGAATCCTACTACACCGGTTCTGACACTTGTCGGATGTGGCTGGCTTGCAAACTATTACAGACGACAAAGAGAAACCCACCGGCAAGCTGCCCAGTGATGCGATCTACTAGATGGGCTAAATGCCTTTTATGGTCGCTTCGAGGCAACCAACACTGAAGCATGCATGACAGCACCAGCTGTTCCGGACGACTGTGTGATCCCGCTCTCTGTAGCCGATGTGAGCAGGACCTTTAAACAGGTCAACATTCACAAGGCCGCAGGGCCAGATGGATTACCAGGACGTGTACTCAGAGCATGCGCGGACCAACTGGCAAGTGTCTCTACTGACATTTTCAACCTCTGCCTGACCGAATCTGTAATATCTACATGTTTCAAGCAGACCACCATAGTCCCTGTGCCCAAGAAAGTGAAGGTAACCTGCCTAAATGACTACCGCCCCATAGCACTCACATCAGTAGCCATGAAGTGCTCACATCAACACCATCATACCGGAAAGCCTAGACCCACTTCAATTTGCATACCGCCCAGACAGATCCACAGATGACGCAATCTCAATCGAACTCCACACTGGCCTTTCCCACCTGGACAAAAGGAACACATATGTGAGAATGTTGTTCATTGACTACAGCTCAGCGTTCAACACCATAGCGCCCACAAAGCTCATGACTAAGCTAAGGACCCTGGGACTAAACACCCCCCTCTGCAACTGGACTGTGGACTTCCTGGCAGGCCGCCCCCAGGTAATCAGGGTAGGCAACAACACATCGGGTGAGCTGATCCCTAACATGGGGGCCCTTCATGGGTGCTTGCTTAGTCCCCTTCTGTACTCCCTGTTCACCCACGACTGCGTGGCCAAGGACGACTCCAACAGCGGTAGGCGGTAGACTGACAACGATGAGACAGCCTATAGGGAGGAGATGAGAGACCTGGCAATGTGGTGCCAGGACAACAACCTCTCCCACAACGTGAGCAAGACAAAGGAGCTGATCGTGGACTACAGGAAAGGGAGGGCCGAACTCGCCCCTATTCACATCGACGGGGCTGTAGTGGAGTCAGTTGTAAAGAGGGCATGACAATGGGTCCCCAGATCCTCAAAAAGTTATACAGCTGCACCATCGAGAGCATCCTGACCGGTTGCATTACCACCTGGTATTGGCAACTGTTCGGCATCCGACCATAAGGCACTACAGAGGGTAGTGCGTACGGCCCAGTACATCCCTGGGGCCTAGCTTCCTGCCATCCAGGACCTATATAATAGGAAGGCCCAAAAAATTGTCAAAGACTCCAGTCACCTAATTCATACACTGTTCTCTCTGCTACCGCACGCAAGCAATACCGGAACGACAAGTCTAGGTCTGAAAGGTTCCTTAACAGCTTCTACCCCAAAGCCATAAGACTGCTGAACAATATATCAAATGGCCACCCGGACTATTTACATTGCCCGCCCCACCCTTTGTTTTTACACTGCTGCTACCTGCTGTTCATTATCTATGCATAGTCACTTTACCCCTACCTACATGTACAAATTACCTAGACTAACCTGTAATCTGCACATTGACTTGGTACCTGTACCGACGGTACCTGTTCTTGGTGCCCCTGAATATAGCCTCATTATTGTCCTTTTATTGTGTTACTTTTATATATTTTTTTACTTTAGTTTATTTAGTAAATATTTTCTTAACTCTATTTCTTTGACTGCAATGTTGGTTAAGGGCTTGTAAGTAAGAATTTCACAGTAAGGTCTACACCTGTTGTATTCGACACATGTGACAAATACATTTTGATTTGAAAAGGTGATTAATGCTTCATCTGGTGTGATGCAATTGTGGAGCCTCTGGAGGCTTGTGTAGGCCAAATTGAGGTAGCAATGCGAAGGGCTCCGCATAGCTCTGTATTGGCATGTTGGTTGGCATTAGGTGGGGGCGGTACATCCTGTATAAACACAAACATGGAGAACTTTGATGAAAGTCTATCAGAACAAGTTCACAAATAAAATACATATTTATGATATCTCATGTAGGGATTTCAAAGACACAAAAAGGAGTTAGAACTCCTGGAAGGAGATCAGGGAGGATTTGTACACATTCAACAAATCATATCAAACAAAGTGGATATTTGTCAAATCCGTTATGATTTATGTATTGTAACAGGCCCACAATGTGGTTACTAAAATCAGATTTTGATCAATTTGGCTGTTTTCGCTGCATAACATTTAGAAGTTGTCCCTTTTCCGGTTTAGATCAAGTGCTGCCATGCTCCCATTCATATAAACTGGTAGCATAGCTCGCATACAGAAATCGGTGCTAGTATTCAGTCACTTTTAACTGTAATGCAGTTGATTGATGACATGAACATGTATTGGGGTTGACATCCATACAAGGACTATACTCTTATGTTTACCTCAACATAGTGTGACATAAACAATAGCCTGAATGTAGTCTAATTTTGCTGGGGGACATCGGGGAGATTCAGGTGGAAAACCGGTGCAGCATTTTTACTACTAGAATTGGCTGAGCTCCTACTCCAACATCTCAGAAGATGTAAGGTCTTGTCATTTCGTTTGGCCAGTTGTTCGTCATTAGCTGAAAAGCTATCACTACGAGTGGTGCACCGCAGACCCAATTTATTGGATGCGTATGACAGCTCCCCAAAGCGCAAGCAGTATGAATGCTTTGACTTCTGCAGAGGTCGCATCTCAGTAAATGCTGTACTGCCGCTACAGCGATCGGATTAACCATAGGTTTAGCTTTTACCCCACACAATTAAACTCAGTTAACTACGGCAGCCGGGCTGCACATTACTCAACAAAAAAACAAACACAAAACCACTAAAAGGAGTGCACAACAGCACAGCCTTCATTAAGGATTTTAGTAGAACATCCGATTAATCATAGCTGGTGAGATAATTAAATGGGCAGTGAACTCACTACCGTGTTCGAGAGCGTCAAATCCATGATGCATTGTGGGTAAATGGTGACACTGGCTGATCAACAAATAATAATGAGTAGTTATTTGTGATGCAAGGTATTTGTAGATCAGTCCGTCGGCAAGTCGCCTGCAATGTCGAACAAACACCCTGACTGCAATGCATGACAGCAAAAGTAGGTCAACCCTAGGGAACCAGCACACCTAATAACGCGGCAAAAATGTCACTAGTGGTTGCTTGAACGCATGCCATGAAATTAATAGGCTTTAGGATAGACAGCTCGTCGTTTTTTTTTGTTTTTGTTTTTACAATCATTTATATTGGTTAAGCCCCAATCGGTTATTAATTGTGTAGAATCTGTGGACTTTTCGGACATTTAGCTATTCATTTGTTATATTATTCCCTGTACACTAGTTTAGACCAACTCGTTTACCCGAATGTAACATTTAGTAATAAAGTCGGCGTTCTTACCTGGTCAACAAAGTAAAGGATCGTATTTGAGCACTACTTCTTCTGATCTACTGTACAATCAAACAGGACATATAAACTCAATGCCGCACGAGTATTCTGCCAGCAGCACAAACAATGACGGCAGTTCTGTATGCTAATAATAATCCCTTCAAAATAAAAGCCCGCATTTCAAAATATTAAAATGTGGATAACTATTTCAAAAGATACAGTATAACATTTTAATCAATGTCCCATTTTTATTGTGCATAAAGCAAACGCAAAAAGGACTTTATGAAAACAATTACAAATATGCTTCTAAAAACCTTTTGTAAGACCACTATCAAAAATCACAATGTTCAGATCGATATGTTCACAACACTGGGCTGTAGAGAAAAAACGATTCTATGTGCTGAGTCAAAAGAGAGGTTGGTAATTCTCAGGAGAGTAGAATCGATATATGGTGTTATTTTTTGGGGGACTGAAGTCTAAATACCAAGCCGCACTTTCCACTCGACCTACAGACCCTACTGAGTATTCCCAACCCACTTTTACCTCAGCATATACAGCAGTTTATATGTATAAACCCATACAGTATGTAATTCATATGCAGTGTATTGGATTGTAATGAATGTAGCGGCTGGAGTAATGAGTCACCAGCACTCTGTATTAAACCCACTGCCCAGCACAAGAGACCAATTTAAGTTTTGCAGACTCTATATTGAGTAATTCCGATTACATATTGTATTTTGTTAAGTGTATAGTGACTGCCCCTGAAAAGCAACTAATCCCTTTGAAAATGGCCTATGTGGCTTCGAAATGAGTCAGAAACATTTATTATAGTGTCAAAATTGACTACAAAGTGAAAATAGGATCATTTTTGTCATAAATGCAGTCTCGTCAAAAATGGTTTTTTTAAATTTATTTTTTTACATGTCTTTTTCTGTTTTGACTGTTGAGCAATACATCCTTGCCTAGTCATGTCGAGTTATGTGGATCTATGTATGTGGAAATGTTTAATTGTGGAAAAACTACACTTAAGAAAAATATAAACGCAACATGTAAAGTGCTGATCCCATGTTTCATAAACTGAAGTAAAAAGAACCCTGAAATTTTCCATAAGCACAAAACCCTTATTTCGCTCAGATTTCTTTGCATCAATTAGTTTGCATCCAGGTTTGTGAGCATTTCTCCTTTGCCAAGATAATCCATCCACCTGACAGGTGAGGCATATGAAGAAGCTGAATTAACAGCATGATCATTACACAGGTGCACCTTGTTCTGGGGACAATAAAAGTCCACTAACATGTGCAGTTTTGTCACAACACAATGCCACAGATGTATCAAGTTGAGGGAGCATGCAATTGGCATGCTGACTGCAGGAATGTCCACCAGAGCTGTTGCCAGATAATTGAATATTAATTTCTCAACCAATGACGTTTTAAAGAATTTGGCAGTACATCCAACAGGCCTCACAACCGCAAACCACATGTATGGCGTTGTGTGGGCGAGCTGTTTGCTGATGTCAACGTTGTGAACGGAGTACCCCATGGTGGCGGTGGGGTTATGGTATGGGCAGGCATAAGCTACGGACATCAAACACAATTGCATTTTATCGATGGCAATTTGAATACAGAGATACCGTGATGAGATTCTGAGGCCCTTTGTTGTGCCATTCATCCACCGCCATCACCTCCTGTTTTAACATAATGCACGGCCCCATGTCACAAGGATCTGTACACAATTCGTGGAAGCTGAAAATGTCCCAGTTCTTCCATGCCCAAAATTCTCACCAGACATGTTACCCATTGAGCATGTACAACAGTGTTCCAGTTCCCGCCAATATCCATCAACTTCGCGCAGCCATTGAAGAAGAGTGGGACAACATTCCACAGGCCACAATCAACAGCCTGATCAACTCTATGAGAAGAACATGTTGCGCTGTATGAGGCAAATGGTCACACCAGATACTTACTGGTTTTCTGATCCAAGGCCCTACCTTTTTTTTTAAATTTACGTATCTGTGACCAACAGATGCATATCTGCATTCCCAGTCATGTGAAATCCATCGATTAGAGCCTTATGAATTTATTTCAATTGACTGATTTCCTTATATGAACTGTAACTCAGCAAAATCTTTGAAATTGTTGTGTCCCTTCATTGAATGGGACTCCATTGTGTCATCACCCCCAATGCATTCAAAGGATGGCAGACTGAAAAGCCCTATACGGATTGACCATGCCTCCACAGCCAAAGTTGTATGTCTTGCAATGCATGCCCTGCCAAAGGACCCTAGTATGCAGAATAGTTAGCCCTGCCAAAGGACCCTAGTATGCAGAATAGTTAGCCCTGCCAAAGGACCCTAGTATGCAGAATAGTTAGCCCTGCCAAAGGATCCTAGTATGCAGAATAGTTAGCCCTGCCAAAGGACCCTAGTATGCAGAATAGTTAGCCCTGCCAAAGGACCCTAGTATGCAGAATAGTTAGCCCTGCCAAAGGATCCTAGTATGCAGAATAGTTAGCCCTGCCAAAGGACCCTAGTATGCAGAATAGTTAGCCCTGCCAAAGGACCCTAGTATGCAGAATAGTTAGCCCTGCCAAAGGACCCTAGTATGCAGAATAGTTAGCCCTGCCAAAGGATCCTAGTATGCAGAATAGTTAGCCCTGCCAAAGGACCCTAGTATGCAGAATAGTTAGCCCTGCCAAAGGATCCTAGTATGCAGAATAGTTAGCCCTGCCAAAGGACCCTAGTATGCAGAATAGTTAGCCCTGCCAAAGGACCCTAGTATGCAGAATAGTTAGCCCTGCCAAAGGATCCTAGTATGCAGAATAGTTAGCCCTGCCAAAGGACCCTAGTATGCAGAATAGTTAGCCCTGCCAAAGGATCCTAGTATGCAGAATAGTTAGCCCTGCCAAAGGACCCTAGTATGCAGAATAGTTAGCCCTGCCAAAGGATCCTAGTATGCAGAATAGTTAGCCCTGCCAAAGGACCCTAGTATGCAGAATAGTTAGCCCTGCCAAAGGACCCTAGTATGCAGAATAGTTAGCCCTGCCAAAGGACCCTAGTATGCAGAATAGTTAGCCCTGCCAAAGGACCCTAGTATGCAGAATAGTTAGCCCTGCCAAAGGATCCTAGTATGCAGAATAGTTAGCCCTGCCAAAGGATCCTAGTATGCAGAATAGTTAGCCCTGCCAAAGGACCCTAGTATGCAGAATAGTTAGCCCTGCCAAAGGACCCTAGTATGCAGAATAGTTAGCCCTGCCAAAGGACCCTAGTATGCAGAATAGTTAGCCCTGCCAAAGGATGCTAGTATGCAGAATAGTTAGCCCTGCCAAAGGATCCTAGTATGCAGAATAGTTAGCCCTGCCAAAGGATCCTAGTATGCAGAATAGTTAGCCCTGCCAAAGGACCCTAGTATGCAGAATAGTTAGCCCTGCCAAAGGATCCTAGTATGCAGAATAGTTAGCCCTGCCAAAGGACCCTAGTATGCAGAATAGTTAGCCCTGCCAAAGGACCCTAGTATGCAGAATAGTTAGCCCTGCCAAAGGACCCTAGTATGCAGAATAGTTAGCCCTGCCAAAGGATCCTAGTATGCAGAATAGTTAGCCCTGCCAAAGGACCCTAGTATGCAGAATAGGTGGTTGGAGTGAGCTGGTCCCCAAGTCTGCACCAGTAACGCTAGCTTGGTGTGCAACGACTAGTGGTGGTGAGTATAACCAGAGAGACTTGAATATCCGACGGCTGCAGCTGTACATAGTCCATCTGTAAATAGCCCACCCAATCTACCTACCTCATCCCCATATTGTTTTTATTTACTTTGCTGCTCTTTTGCACACCAGTATCACTACTTACACACCATCATCTGCTCATCATCATCTGATGATCTATCACTCCAGTGTTAATCTGCTAAATTGTAATTAATTTACTACTATGGCCTATTTATTGCCTTACCTCATGTCATTTGCACACACTGTATATAGACTTTCTTTTTTTCCTATTGTGTTATTGACTGTACGCTTGTTTATTCCATGTGTAACTCTGTGTTGTTGTTTCTGTCGCACTGCTTTGCTTTATCTTGGCCAGGTCGCAGTTGTAAATGAGAATTTGTTCTCAACTGGCCTACCTGGTTAAATAAAGGTGAAAAAAATCTATATCTATAATGACCTCGCTGGTGAGTATAACCAGAAACACTGGAATATAATGACCTCTCTGGCTTTTCAGTCTTAGCTGAGTAACATTCCCCAGCAAGAAAACCAAATGTCACTCAAACAGAAGGGAGAGTCGCTGACAACAACCAAAACAGGTGGGGTTTTAGGAGGAGTTCTGAAAGACACTCATGTGGGCGTCCACTTAAAGTTGACTAGCAATGAACAACAACTGGAACCTAAAAGACACCCACCCACTAAATTAGCCTAAGAAGAGGAAAACAAAAGAAAAACCTACACCAAACTTAAAGACAGTAAGAAAACCAAAAAGATGGGGCAAAACTAAATCAGATAAAGGATTGTTTGTATAGAAATCAACATAGGGAGCGCCAACTAAAGGTGTTAACCCTCCGCCACCATCAAGACAAGTGGAGCACTGGGCCACCCACTCTTAAATAGCACCTGGGCCAGCACATGTGAAACACCTTCCCAATAACAAGATGGCAACCAGCACAGGTGTAACACATACTGACTAACACGGCAACACCAAGATTTACGTGCTAAAGTCCAATCTCAAAAAAGAAATGGAAAAACCAAAGCCTGTAACACCTTCCCCCTTACGATGAGGACAGAGGGCGCTGTTGTCACTTTGGGGGAAAAACGTGCCCAATTTAAACGGCCTCGTACTCAATTCTTGCTCATACAATATGCATATTATTATTACTATTGGATAGAAAACACTCTCTAGTTTCTAAAACCGTTTGAATTATATCTGTGAGTGAAACAGAACTCATTTGGCACAAACTTCCTGACCAGGAAGTGGAAAATCTGAAATCGATGCTCTCTTCTGGGTCCTGCCTAAAAAATGGGCATGATACCTATTAGTATACATGCACGTCATACACCTTCCCCTGGATGTCAAGATGCAGTGAGAGAAGAAATGGAGTGTTTATCTTGGTCTGAGATGGAATACGTCCTCTTGGAATGACGTGTCACCGATTTCTTGTTTTCAGGAATGCGCGAGGAAGACAGTGAGATTGCCTTTTGAAAAGCTGTCGTTATAGGCGACTACTATCTCCGGCTTTGATTTTATTTGATACATGTGACCATATCATCGTAAAGTATGTTTTTTCAATATAGTTTTATTAGATTTTTGAAATTTATTCGGGACGTTAGGCGTGTTGCGTTGTGTGCCTTTGTTCAGAAAGGAGAGCTTATCGCCACTTGGCCAGTGTGCTTGCTAATTCAAGAGGGAAAAACGATGTTCTAAATCCAAACAACGACTGTTCTGGACAAAGGACCCCTTGTCCAACATTCTGATGGAAGATCACCAAAAGTAGGACCCATTTTGTGATGCTATTTCATATATCTGTCGAACTGTTTACTAGTAGTTTTGCGCCCAGGTTTTGGCCACTCTCTCGCTATAACATAAGCCTTATGTCGTAATGAAGATATTTTTAGAATTCTAACACTGCGACTGCATTAAGAACTAGTGTATCTATCATTTCCTATACAACATGTCTTTTTTTGTAATGTTTATGAATAGCTATTTGGTCAGAATAGGTGAGAGTCTAATAGAAATATCCGCACATTCTGGGAAAAAGAAGCTACGTTAGCATAATGGATAACCACTGATTTCAGCTCTAAATATGCACATTTTCGAACAAAACATAAGTGTATGTATAACCTGATGTTATAGGACTGTCATCTGAGGAAGGTTTATGAAGGTTAGTGAAAATTAATATCTTTTGCTGGTTTATTCGCTAACGCTAACGTGCCTATTGCTATCGCTAACGTGCCTTGATGAATGAATGCGGTAGTGTGGTAGGCTATTGTAGTAAGCTAATATAATGCTATATTGTGTTTTCGCTGTAAAACACTTAAAAAATCGGAAATATTGTCTGGATTCACAAGATGCTTGTCTTTCATTTGCTGTACACGATGCATTTTTCTGAAATGTTTTATGATGAGTATTTAGGTATTCCATGTTGGTCTCTATAATTACTCTGGCTGCTTCGGTGCTATTTCTGACGGTAGCTGTGATGGTAGCTGCAATGTAAAACTGATTTATACCTCAAATATGCACATTTTTCGAACAAAACATAGATTTATTGTGTAACATGTTATAAGACTGTCATCTGATTAAGTTGTTTCTTGGTTAGTTTGGTTGGTTCTTGGCTAGTTAGGTTGGCTTTGTGCATGCTACCTGTGCTGTGAAAAATGTCTGTCCTTTTTTGTATTTGGTGGTGAGCTAACATAAATATACGTGCTGTTTTCGCTGTAAAACATTTTAAAAATCGGACATGTTGGCTGGATTCACAAGATGTGTACCTTTCATTTGCTGTATTGGACTTGTTAATGTGTGAAAGTTAAATATTTCTAAAAAATATATTTTGAATTTCGCGCTCTGCCTTTTCAGTGGAATGTGGGAGGAATTCCGCTGGCGGAACGCTGGGGCGGTAAAGGATAACTTCTTCTGGCCTAATCTGAAACAGGATGTTGTGGCTTACTGTAAATTCTTTCATGTTTGCCAACGGATGGGTAAACCGAACCAAACTGTGCCGGTTGCATCTTTGCAGTATATTCCTGCTTTTGACATACCTTTCAGCAGGGTTCTGGTGGACTGTGATGGTCCTTTGCTCAAAGCAGAGTGGTAACAAGTTTCTTTTGACCATCATGTGCGCTGCCACTCGTTTCCCTGAGGCCATTCCACTGAGGAAAATCACGAGAGGAAAGTTACTACTGATATTGCAGCAGTTCCCCCTTGAAATCAGACATGTCCGTGGTCGAGCCAACTTGGTTGCTGATTGTCTTTCAAGAGAGGGCAGTCAATAAGTTTTGTCTTTTGTGTTGAGCCAGTGTGTAGCCCTGGCTCACAATTGATTTTGACTGCACGTTTTGCCATTTTGGAGATGAGTATTGTTTTGGTTGCGATCGTTCCAAGGGGACAAGAGTTATAGGAGCGTACAGTATGTGAGTTTCTCAAAACTTCAGTTTTAGACAGCTATAAAAAAAAATATATATATATACAAATTCATAATAAAGATTGTAAAAAAAAAATTAAGCATATATATATACACATTTAAAAATAAGAGGTGGCTGTTTTGTCATGTTTTTGCAATGAAAGTTGTTTTCTGTTGATGATGAGAAAACTTGTCCAACAAAATTATAGGATATATTTGTTGTCTTATACAAGATACAGTCATACATCTTGTTGACCCCAAGATGGCTTGCCGTACTACCATCATGAGCCAACCTCAGTATCTCTTATCGTGGTGTAACTATAACGACAATTTGAGATACACTACACTAGGCCAATCGTCTTGCCCCGAAGTGAAGCGAGGATGCCATTTCCTCATTAGAACATTTTACTGTTTCGCAATCAGCTTATTCCTGGACATCGAAGTGTCAACTCTAGGAACCCTCGCTCACCTTTGGGGTTTTCAAAGGAGAGATCAACTCAGGAGGTTTAGCGAAATCAGGATCACCCATAAACGTCTCGGACATATCGACCACGGTGGGATCGCTGACATCCTCCTCAACACTGGACTTGCTCCCGGCGACTTTCTTAGACGTAGCATGTGTAACTGCACACACTCAGAACACTAAGATAATTTTTTGATAACCCATCAGGTTACTTTACTCTGGGTTCCTTACCAACAACAGGATTTGGCACGACCATCCCTCCAGCCAAATCATTTCCCAAAATGAACGAGACCCCCTTCACCGGTGGGCTAGGCCTCACTCCAACAACAACGGAACCAGAAATAAGATCAGACTCGAGTTCCACATTATACAAAGGAACTTCCATGCAATCCATCTCCACGTCTTGTACTAACACACTGTAACCAGTTGCTGAAGTGTCAGACAAAGGCAAAACACCCTCCAAAATGAAGGACTGGGCTGCCCCGGTATCTCACAGTATCTTCTCCGGCTGCTTTAACAGCATCCCAACTCCTCAGAGGCACGAACCCGTCTGAAACAAAGGGTTATAACACATCTGATCCAAAATCTTGTTTACGAAATACACCAGTCCTAACCAGCGACTTGAGCTGGAGTGCTCCCACAAGAAGAAACTGCTTTTTCTCTCATTTTTCTGTTTCAACTTAGAACACTGATAGACAATGTGTACTTTCTCACGGCAGTATTGACAAACTGGCGGATACAAAAAAATAAAAAATAACAGTATTCTGCTGATCTTAATCTTTGGGCACTGTAGAAATGGACTGAAACCTCACAGTAGGTGACTTCTCTGGATTGCTTTTTGCACAAGGATACCTACTGGTTGATTTGTTTGTGAAGGTAGTTGTATGTGTCAACAAACTCATCTGCTAGAACTGCAGCTTTCTCAAGAGTGCGATCTTTGTGCTCATGAATCCAGGTTGCAACCCTTTCGTGAAGGCAATTCTCGAACTGCTCGAGAAGTATGAGTCTTGTTCCCTTGCGAACTCACATGGCTTTTATTTTTTTTACATTTACAGAACTGATGTCTGTATGCCTCTGTGACCAACTCACAAGCCCGAAGGACAGTAACTTCAACAGTGCACAGTCCGATCTCCAGTCAAGAAACAAAGCAGTGCACACCCTCTTATTTAAAGCCTGTGTGTTTATTCAACTTTCAAATTGATTCCACCAATCTTATAACCCCTCAAGGTGGATGTCAGTGAAAGAAACTTTACCACAAAAGTTTATTTTGAACACTCAAATATCTGGGTATAGCAGAGCTTCAGAGTATGTGACTGGAGCGACCACCATACTCATGGGAAACAATATCCCAGACAAGCCCCCGTTTTGTTATGTTCCCTAGCAAGAAAACCAAATAATGTCACTCAAACAGAAGGGGGAAACTAACAAAAAGTCACTGACAACAACCAAAACGAAACAGGTGGGGTTTTAGGAGGGGTTCAAAAAGACACCCACCATGAGCACCCACTAAATTTGCCCAAGAGGCAAAACAAAAGAAAAACTCACACCAAAATTAAAGACAGGAAGCAAACCAAAAAATTTGGCGCAAACCAAATTCAGATACAGGATTGTTTGTCTAGAACTCTTTCAATAGCTAGCCCGCTAACTACATAATTACCTTGCTAACTACCTCATTACAATGTATCTAGGTCATCATAGCTCATACAAGTTTGTGTATTTTCTAGATACTGTTGGTTATGTAACGTTATCATTTGATAATGCTAGCTAACATTTGCTAAAGTGCTTATACAAGTGTATTGTCTAGGGCAAAACAAAATAATAGATGCCGCTATTGTCATAGCTAACTCACTCACGTCTGAATCTGACTAACACAGTGAACTAGGAGCAAAAAAACGTATAGGCGGCGTCATCGGTCTGAATCTAATCCAATCTGGAGCTACAGTCAGGCTACATCTGTCAAGCATAGAATAGAATTCGCTTGATCCGAGTTACTGCCCTGATGACACAGAAGGCTTCATCAACAACTGTAATGGGTGTTATATGAAAAGTTTTATAAAAAAATACATGGTTTGATAAACTTGTAGGTTAATTACCCAGCCAAGCAGATACAAGTAGTAGAGTCATTTTGGTTGTGAAGTGCATTATCAAAAAAGTTCAGGAATGGTTAAAAAATCACAACATGCACTTAAAATGAACCTTACAAATAGTTGTGTTGGGCGATTTAGAAAGCCATAGTCAGTCAATTAATAATACTCGTAGGAAAGGTTTTCATCTTTAGGTCACAATCTGTGGATAAAGGTATGATTTGAAAGGTTAAAAAATAATGTAGGACATCACAGCAAAATTGAAAAATAAATTGAAAAGTATATGGCACAAACCGACATGTCCTTGCTTTGAGCATTCCTATAATTGGAGCAGGGAGTACACTTAAATCAGGTTGGTGACATTTGACCCGGTCAAAGGTCAAAACAGTTTAGAGTTTTGTCCAAATTCACCTTCATAACCTAGCCTGGTGAAACCAGCCTGATCAACGTGTTTACCATTCTATTTCACTTCACAAATGATATCTGAAGTGAAATAAAAAGGTGACTGCATCGATCAGGTTGGTTCAGTCATGCTAATCATAACCACCATTGACAATGTAATCAGTGCTTTGGGACTGTGTTTGTGTGTGACTGTCCAGTATATTTGACGAGGGGCCAGGGGCTGATCTGTACTGCCATACTTATCAATGGGGTGCTGGCAAAGACCTTACCTCCAGCCTCATTTCTTTCCCACTCATCAATGGTCGTTGATTAGGTAGGTTTAGTCTGACCTCTTCAAGCTTCAACATAGTATATGTTTGTCAGATATCACTTATCCTAACTGCCATTGGTAATAGAACAGTGACTGCGTGTGCATGTGTTCACAGAAACATGTATGCAGTCAGCACATGGAGACTTGCAAGATGTGAAGTCCAGTCTGACAGATGGGCTTGATACTGATGTCTTTAAATGGAGAGACCTGTCACTTAGCATAAAAAAACGTACTAAACTTTTACTTGTATTGTATCAGTCATTATGGGGAGGGAGTAACCCTGTGTATTCTGCAAAAGGATCTAGGAACTCCTTTTGCATACAGGACATCATATAGGAAGGTATGACCACTGACATGTTTGCCAAGGTTGCCTCATTTCCATCAGACAAAATTATGAATAGGCACAGTATCTGTATCGGCTGGGAATGACAATAAAAGGTGCACATTGTTATATTAGTAGAACACTGCTTCTATGGTAATTATGTAAAGGCTTGTTTATTCTACATTGACCTGTTACTACATTTGAAAGTTATCAAACCACTTTGTTTAGAATAACTACATAAATTCAGCAATTGCATTCTCCTCAAATTACTCTGTAGGCTACTGACCTATTTAAAGCTTGCTCTGGCATCTCACCATACATGTATCTGCCTGTAGTTATTGAACTCAACATGCGTGAGGTTTGTTTGTTGATTGAGTGGGGTGAAACAGCTGCAGGCAAGGTTCTGACAGATGGGTGTGTCTTGATGGTGGCAAGGACACACCCAAGAAACACCCACATCAAAGTTTTGCTTCTGGCATGGCCACCAGGATTTCTTGAGCAACCCAAAAAACAAGGCCAAATCAGCCGCTGCAGTTCCCCTTGAAATATAACCTGCCCTATACAATAGCACAACAATAATACTTTGAACAAACCTGATTGGTGTAAACTTTTTAAAGAAATGGTAGTATAAATAATACATAAAAAAAAAAAAAAGGTATGTCAAATTATCCTTTTATTTTTTTCATAGGTGGTTGCAATCCTGTGAAAAACAGTTGTGCTGCACTAGAAAAAAAATCGATATGCCCAAAGTGTTGCATTAATTTGCAGGAGGACTCATAATTAAAAATAAATCCCCGATCGAGCTGCCAACATAATATCCTGCTGCTATGAGAACGGTACTCAATGCAGCTGCTGTATAGGAGACGGGGGTGTCATGTGCACGTCCTTGGGAAAGAACAAATGTGCTACATCAAACCGATGACAGTGCGAATAATAATAGGGTTTATACAGTATACGACATTGGTATATCAGCCAACAATGTTCCATGAAACGATGCCTACCATTGACTACACACTATACTTGACTCTTAAAATGATAGTTTATCATTAAGTCTCGATTCCTCGTCGGACTCTATTTTGTTCATTCTATTCAATATGCTGTTCTTGTTCTATTATGTTACATTCAATTTCCATTATTAGAAAAGCGATACCCCTTGATAAGTTATAGTTTGAGCCATTTTCTCAAGACAACTGCTGATGGCTTGCTATGATTACCCAGCAATGAAATGACTGCAGTTATGCATACAGTCATCAAAGGCTATCAAAAGGTTAGTAATAACAATCAATACCAGGATATGATAGCAGGTATTTTATTAAGGGTTTGTTTACATTCAATAAAGGAATTCTGACTGAAAATGATTGCATGAGTAGAATATCATAAACTGAAAATGGTTAACAATCAGTTTTACACCACTAAAAGACCCTTTAAAACATTGAGTCATCTGAATATGAAAAACCTTCCGATCTACATATATATTAACACATATATAGCACCGAAATGAAACATTTGAAATCTTAGTCATATTTAAACAAGTATTAAATATTAAAATATATTCACAATTCAAGCCTAATGATCTTTTTAGTGCAATACTATATTCATATGATTCATAAACTCAATAAAACAACCATTTTTCATTATATAATTTGATTTCTGTGCTACAACTGGTAAATAGATCTAATGGAACGCATCTCTTGCATGGCTGAATGAAAACAAATGTTTTACTTTGTGTCTCTCCAACGTTCTTAGGGAGGAAAAGCTAAAGAGAAAATGAGCCTCCACTCTTCAACATTGGAACATTTTGACATCCATAGAAAGTTAGCCCGTGCCAGTATGTTTGTGCTATCATGCCAAACATGACAATTTTGCTGTGAGGCTAGACTGTTGGGCTTGACAATGTGCAATGGCGTGGGTAAGAGCACAAACAGATCAAGACCAGGGAAGACATGGCATAGTTACACGCTTAGGAAAAAAGGTGCTATCTAGAACCTAAAAGGGTTCTTTGGCTGTCCCCATACAAGAAACCTTTCAAGAACCCCTTTTTGGTTCTACATGGAACCCAAAAGGTTTCTTCTATGGAGACACCCGAAGAACCCTTTTAAAACCCTTTTTTCGAAGAGTGTATTGCATGAATTGATACAGCATTGGAAAGTATAGCTTTGGGAAACACTCGATCCCAGACCCTGAGAAAAATAATTACCTGAATTGCCTGAAGAAATGTAAAATAACTAGGTCAATATGTGGTTACCATCTAACCTAAAAATGATAATTGCATTTGGCCTTTACTGAGTAAGTACTTAGATTAAGGTTAATTTCAGTAGGTGCGCACCCCCCCCCCCCCCCAAGAGTTATTTGTGCTCATATTGCCCCTTTACTTGAAAATCTCTGAGAACACCCTAACTAATAAACATGGTCAAAAAATAAGTCATTTGAAACAAGCAAAACAGGAGTCCTAGCACCACTTCAATTGTTTTACACTCAACAATGCTCAAGGCTAAGCTGTAGTAGCTATATAAACAAGAAATATCTGGCTCCATCAACTATTTTCTTCATGTACATTTTTACGAAGTGAGGTACCCCTTTAAAATTGCAGATATATTTGATTGTATATTCATGAATACCATCTTCATGACTTAATTACTATTTAACTACAGTACCGAGTATCTTCATGGTTATGGAAAGGGGGGAAAACAGTGTAAAAAGAAGCGTAATGGCTGAATTGGACAGCTCTTGAGAAGAATAATCCTCTCTGATATGGGAAGAGTACTGACCCACCATGCATTCGGAATCTGCAGGTATAGTGAATAATAGCTAATAACCATGCTTGGTCTCCATGTGAAACACTATGGTCCACAATACACTGCCCTGAGTGTCTGTTTGCACAGAGCACCTTAAGGGGATTTGTATCAAACTAATCCAAGCAGTAAGGATTCTCGCTGTCTAATCTCACAATATATCAATGACATTAAAACCAAGCACATTTTTACAATATATTTTTTGAATTCTACAGAAAGTCTACAAAATTTGTACAATGTCTAGAAAGCAGCAATAACATTAAAGAGTGTTTAAATGTAGGAATGGAAACTACAGAATTTAGATTCAGAATGGCACTAGTGAAAATTAAACATCATATTTGGAAAAACTGTTGGGAGTGTGTGTGTTCAGTTTCCAGTTCCACTGTAGAGGTCAACAGTACTGGAACTCAGGTTCCTGCTCTGCCTTAGCCTCCTGTCACCTGCTGGACTCTGTAGAGAGAAAGAGGAGGGGGAGAGAGAGAGACAGAGAGAGAGAAAATGAAAGAAATACAGAAGAAGAAAAAACAGAAAAATACAAGGTCATGCTTTATCGCTAAACTTGATTCTGAAGAGAGAGAATAGTGTTTTTAGAACAGGTATCGTGGTCCTGGGTGAACTAAGGTGAACTATCCAGCAGGCAGCTGATAAGTTGCTACAAGGCCATAATGCAAACTAAGCAAGAAGTATGAATAACGGAATATATTCACTAGGAGACGTGTTACCTGAAAGGAGTCGTCGTCATCACTGCTCTTGTTCAAATAGTTCAGAGAGGCAGCTCGTTTCATACTGCAAAGGAAAAACAAAGCATTTTCATTGGAGTGGGTCTTAAGCCAATTTATATGAAATGTTTTATGCTTTGGCGAGTGTGTGCGTGAGGCCACTGAAGGGTACTGGACCAAGCATGAATAGAGGGGTGTATCATGTTGTGTGAATTTGTGTGTCAAGTGAATGTCACAACATTTTAATTTGTTTACACATTTATCAGGTGCATTTCATATTTTTTTAAATTATGATTCAGTAACACCGTTACTGAGGTACTTGGTTAAAATAATGTCCAATGTGTGAATATTGTAATCTAAATATATATATATTATATAAATATATATATCTTTTTTAGGCCAGGGTATTTTGACACTATTGAGACCGCATGGAAATCAGATAGGGAAACATTGTACTGAAATGAATCACGTTTTGACATAGGCTATTTTGGCATTTAAAGCCCCTTCAGCCTCCAAAGCACCTCATTTCCTGAGTCACTTTGTTATGCAAATATATATTTTTAAACCTTTCCCATATGCGTTCATCCCCCTCTTCAAAGGGGGGGGACACTTGACCCAAACTGCTCCAGACCTATATCTATCCTACCCTGCCTTTCTAAGGTCTTCGAAAGCCAAGTCAACAAACAGATTACCGACCATTTCGAATCCCACCGCACCTTCTCCGCTATGCAATCTGGTTTCAGAGCTGGTCATGGCTGCACCTCAGCCACGCTCATGGTCCTAAACAATATCTTAACCGCCATCGATAAGAAACAATACTGTGCAGCCGTATTCATTGACCTGGCCAAGGCTTTCGACTCTGTCAATCACCACATCCTCATCGGCAGACTCGATAGCCTTGGTTTCTCAAATGATTGCCTCGCCTGGTTCACCAACTACTTCTCTGATCGAGTTCAGTGTGTCAAATCGGAGGGCCTGTTGTCCGGGCCTCTGGCAGGCTCTATGGGGGTGCCACAGGGTTCAATTCTTGGGCCGACTCTCTTCTCTGTATACATCAATGATGTCGCTCTTGCTGCTGGTGAGTCTCTGATCCACCTCTACGCAGACGACATCATTCTGTATACTTCTGGCCCTTCTTTGGACACTGTGTTAACAACCCTCCAGACGAGCTTCAATGCCATACAACTCTCCTTCCGTGGCCTCCAACTGCTCTTAAATACAAGTAAATCTAAATGCATGCTATTCAACCAATCGCTGCCTGCACCTACCCGCCCGTCCAGCATCACTACTCTGGACGGTTCTGACTTAGAATATGTGGACAACTACAAATACCTAGGTGTCTGGTTAGACTGTAAACTCTCCTTCCAGACTCACATCAAACATATCCAATCCAAAGTTAAATCTAGAATTGGCTTCCTATTTCGCAACAAAGCATCCTTCACTCATGCTGCCAAACATACCCTCGTAAAACTGACCATCCTACCGATCCTTGACTTCGGCGATGTTATTTACAAAATAGCCCCCAATACCCTACTCAATAAATTGGATGCAGTCTATCACAGTGCCATCCGTTTTGTCACCAAAGCCCCATATACTACCCACCACTGCGACCTGTACGCTCTCGTTAACTGGCCCTCGTTTCATACTCGTCGCCAAACCCACTGGCTCCAGGTCATCTACAAGACCCTGCTAGGTAGTCCCCCCTTATCTCATCTGCTCACATTGTATATAGACTTATTTTTCTACTGTATTATTGACTGTATGTTTGTTTTACTCCATGTGTAACTCTGCGTTGTTGTATGTGTCGAACTGCTTTGCTTTATCTTCGCCAGGTCGCAATTGTAAATGAGAACTTGTCTACCTGGTTAAATAAAGGTGTAATAAAAAAAATAAAGATATTTAAGTAATTTCACAATTTGTCTTAATAGTCTTATGAACATAGCAACTTGGGTGCATCTTCTATCTGTGCTATAGTGGTTCAGAAGGCCATAAAATAAATGGATATTGGTAACAGTCCAGAATATCCATACCGGTCATCCCTAATTGAATGTCTAAAACCAGATAGAAAGTATTGTAGGCAGGTCCAAAATTATTGGCACCCTGATAAAGATCAGCAAAACATTTATATTATACAAATACTGAGCAATATATATTTTTGTTTTACAATTATAGTATTTTATACTAATACTCAGAGAAAGAGAGATTTTGTTTAACAAGTAATAAATAAATACAAAATCGATAAAAGGGTCAAATATATTTTTATGAGATTGGCGAAAACAATGGGAGGGATCTTAGACCATTTCTCCATACAGAATCTGTCCAGAACCTTGATATCCTTTGTCTGCACTTATGGACTGCCCTCTTCAATTAAAATCACAGGCTTTCAATGGGGTCCGGGGACTCATATGGCTATTGCATAAAAATCTTTAAAAAATGGTCAATTAACAATTTCTTTGTGGATTTTGATGTGTGCTTGTGGTTATTGTCTTGCTAGAAGATCCACTTGCGGCCAAGTATCAGCCTCCTGGCAGAGGCAACCAGGTTTCTGGCTAAAATGTCCTGGTACTAAAGATCATGATGGAAATCAGATTGGGATAAAGGCAGGTGGGAGAAACATTGGGATATATGAATGCAGGGATTGAACCCTGGTCTCAAGCAGGGAGATTTGTACATGTGACTTATGCTGGGAGTGTTACCACTCAACCATGGCTCTGACCTATAATGTCCATAATATAATCACTTCACTATAGTGGCTTGGGAGTGTGAACACAACTAAAAGTATGCAAATAATTAGTAGGAAACCACTTCATCATAATGACGTCAAATTTACTTTAGACATGGCTGTGTTGCCACATTAGCGAGCAACTATAGTCATAAAAACCTAGCAATTCTAACAATAGCTTACAAAAATACAGCAGTTTTTATTCAATTTTTGACAGACAAAACCTTGACTTCAGATGTAGTATAATGTTGGCTAACTATTTGCTTACTTGAGAAATCTAATTGTATTTCCAGCCACTGTCAGTCAACCAATGCCAACTTTCAGTTGCTGATTGGTTGTTGGAAATAAAAAAAAATTCATGACAACATTTTGTAAAGAAGACGAACTAAGGGGCTTTATTTTCATGTGGCGCAAGTGTCCAACGTACGTTAGTTGGCTATTTCGGCATGTAAAAACAGGCGATCTGGCACTAACCACCCCTGTGCCTAACCCAACCTGGTCTCTGAGCATCTCGTATTATTCATTATCTAAATTTACACACTGCAAAAACTGAGCTTGGATATGAGGCTTCCACTATTATTTATTGTTCCTGCAGTGAGGGTTCAACCAACGATGTATACAAACCCTGGATTACTGATGCTATGTCTTGGCCAATGAAAGGCTTTGAAGCCGCCTTTGACCTTAAGGGCCCCAGGACCAGTGGAAGCAAAATAACCCCATAACATCAAAGCCCCCCACCATATTTTACAGTAGGTATTTGTATTTATTATGGATCCCCATTAGCTGGTGCCAAGGCAGCAGCTACTCTTCCTGGGGTCGAGCAAAATTAAGGCAGTTCATACAATTTTAAACATAATACATTCACAGATTTCACAACACACTGTGTGGACTCAGGCCCCTACTCCACCATTACTACATATCTACAGCACTAAATCCATGTGTATGTATAGTGCGCATGTTATCGTGTGTATGTATACATGAGTCTGTGCCTACGGTGTGTGTTGCTTCACAGTCCCCTCTGTTCCATAAGGTGTATTTTTATCTTTTAAAAAAAATCTAATTTGACTGCTTACATCATTTACTTGATGTGGAATGGAGTTCCATGTAGTCATGGCTCTATGTAGTACTGTGCGCCTCCCATAGTCTGTTCTGGACTTGGGGACTATGAAGAGACCTCTGGTGGCATGTTTTGTGGGGTATGCTTTGGTGTCCGAGCTGTGCGCCAGCAGTTCAAACAGACAGCTTGGTGCATTCAACATGTAAATACCTCTCATAAAAACAGATTGACATGCATATTATTAATATTAGCTCTCTGTGTACATCCAAGGGCCAGCCGTGCTGCCCTGTTCTGAGCCAATTGCAACTTTCCTAAGTCCTTTTCTGTTGCACCTGACCACACACCTTTACAGTAGTCCAGGGGCAACAAAACCAGGTCCTATAGGACCTGCCTGGTTGATAGTGCTGTTAAGGCAGAGCAGCGCCTTATTGATATACTCCTCTTAGCTACTGTTGTATCAATATGTTTTGACCATGACAGTTTACAATCCAGGGTTACGCCAAGCGGTTTAGTCACCTCAACTTGCTCAATTTCCACATTATTTATTACAAGACTTAGCTGAGGTTTAGTCAATTATTTGTCCCAAACAACAATGCTTTTACTAACTTATTCCTTGCCACCCACCTACTCTGAAACGAACTGCATTTTTTTGTTAAGTGTTAAAGCCAGTGGCATGTCATTAGTAAAGATTGAAAAAAGTAAATTGGCCTAGACAGCTGCCCTGGGGAATTCCTGATTCTACCTGGATTATGTTGGAAAAACTTCCATTAAAGAACACCCTCTGTGTTCTGTTAGACAAATAACTCTTTATCCACAATATAGCAGGGGGTATAAAAGCCATAACACATAAGACTATGATCAATAATGTCAAAAGCCACACTGAAGTCTAACAAAACAGCCCCCACAATCAATTTCTCTAAGCCAATCATCAGTCATTTGTGTAAGTGCTGTGCTTGTTGAATGTTCTTCCCATATACGCATGCTGAAAGTTTGTAGTTAATTTGATTACTGTAAAATAGCACTGTATCTGGTCAAATTTTCTTTCCCAAAAGTTTACTAAGGGTTGGTAACAGGCTGATTGGTCAGCTATTTCAGCCAGTAAAGGGGGGCTTTACTATTCTTGGGTAGCGGAATGACCTTTGCTTTCCTCCAAGCCTGGGAGCACACACACATTCTAGTAGGCTTAGACTGAAGATATGGCAAATAGGAGTGGCAATATCATCCACTATTAATTATCCTCAGTCATTTTCCATCCAAGTTGTCAGACCCCAGTGGCTTTTCATTTTTGTTAGACACCAATCATTTTCTCACCTTTTCCACACTCACTTTACAGAATGCAAAATTACAACGCTCGTCTTTCACAATTTGGTCAGATATACTTGGATGTGTAGTGTCAGCGTTTGTTGCGGACACCACATCCGTTTTTCGATGCCAAACTCACCACCGGTGTGTGTGTGGCCAAAGAGCTCTATTTCACGTCATCGGACCATAGCACCGGTTTCAATCCAGGTGCCAATGCTGTTTCGCAAACTCCAAGAACTGCTATTGTCAGATGGGTCTTGGGTCCTTCGAAAAGCAAGTGGCCACGCATCTTATGTGAGAGCACACACGCCAAATTCTACAGCCAAATCGTACTCGAACACTGTTATACTAGCAGCTGCCAGAGGCGCAACACTGGGGTCTGAAGTTATGTAATCTTCAAAGCATTTTATTCTCTGATCCTTGCCACTTTATTATGGGCATTTAAAGCCATTTGAATGAAGAAGTATTACATATTGTACCTTTAAGGCAGCAAAATGTTATAACTGTGCATGGGGTGTGAGGACTCAATAAGCACTGTGTGTTTGCGCATGTTTCTCTTACTGGGGGTTGCGTGGGTCGGGGGGACCGTTCCCCTGTAGTTTCTTCACCAGCATCTCGCTGCTTCGCCGTAAGACGTCCCGGAGCCTCCCCATCGATCCTGCTCTCCTCAGGATCCCACTGCCATCCTGAAACAACACCAGGGTCAGACAGTCCTGGAAACTCAGTTTCCCAATCCATTCCTGATAGACCCCGGGGGGTGTGCATTCTTTTCCAGTCCAGCCCAAACATACCAGATTGCTTTGACAAATTGTGTCCAAAAAGCATCAGCAATAAATCTCGGCTGCCATCCTGAAACTTCCTTTCACAATACCCACTTAGGTTTTTTTTTGTGCTGGCCTCGAACAAAAGCCTGCAGACCTAAGGGCTCTCCAGGGGTGTATCAACAATCTAGTAAAGTGGCTTACTCATACTCACCTTGTCTCCTTTCCTTCATCTGCTATGATCGGTTAGGGTTAGTACTGAAAGACTAAAATCAAGTCCACAAATTTGTATCCACCCTATGGTTTTATACTGTTCAGTATTTTTCAGACCAGTACAAATGAAGGCGGCAGACGAGAAAGCTACCAAACCTAACCCTGCCCTCGCTAAGGCATAGTCAAGGGCATTATTTCAAAATCAGTACTTCTCCAGTAGGGGGCAGGAGAGGAATTTACAGTGTGTCGAAGATAATACATTTCAAACAAAAATGTATGAATAGGATGAAGCTGTAGAAATGCTCTTTGCTTTGAGAAACTAGTCTTTCATGCCCTACCACAACTGAAGCAAACCTAAAGTACTTAGACACTAAGTGCACACTTCAGGTAGAAGGGGGTGAAATGTAATTGGATTAAATCTGCAGCGTACTACATTTTAGTATGGCAGTGAAGCCTTCATGCACCAGAGCTTCCGGGTTGTGAAACTAGGTCAATGGACTCCAGAGGGGGGGGAGATAAAGAGAGTGAGTGGGAGAGACCATTTTGGATGTGCGGTTCCCCCTCAGGTCGGTTTACACAAGCATCCAGCCAAAGAAAAGCCCAAATGAAAGTCTTTATTTTCAGTCAATGTCAAACAAAGTTAAGAGACCCATTCATCACAATGCAACAAAGGGAGGGTGTACGTAGGCCTACACAATGCCAGGACAGGAGTATTAGTAATGGAGAGCATTCTACAGACAGACCAATGAAATAAAGTGGGACGTAGCTAAATTGCTCCACTACATAGGCCTACCAGCCGGACAGCCAGTGTGTTTCAGAATTGGCTAGCTCCACTATTACCGTTTATTATTATATTTTTTAAAATCGGTTAGCAACATTGGAGTCGTCTCTTTACACCGAGATACCAAAATGCCAGTTACACGGAATTGCATTTCCATATGGTATCAAGTGTAATTACCTTTAACTAACTGAAGTAATAGTCTCATAGTACAGCATGTGTTTAGGTTTAGCACATGCACTTTAACACATCTGTAGATGTACTATGATGTACTAGTATATGCCTGCACTGATTGTGATAGTTATTATATAATAGTTAAAGTGCTTATAGAGTAACTACATGGCATACAGGCAACTTCAATTTGGTGGTGTTGGCTAATGCTGAAACGACTGGCTAGCTAGGTTAGTTACTAGTACTACACTTATTCAGCCTAAAATACATCATATGAAGATAGTTTCCCTCATTCTAAAGTGACTGAAACATGGGAAATATAAAATAAAAACATGGGAAAGTTAGGGGACAACAAGGCGTACATTTCAAGCTACAGCGCTGTTTGAAAAATCTTTACATTCAGGTAACATAACTGTTCAACGATGCCTCACAATGATCACGCCTAATTTAAATTCCCAATCTAAAGCCGATCTTTAAGCTGCTGTAAGCAGAGCAATGTTGCCATCAGGAGCGTTCATAAAATCTGATGTCAATTTATAACATATATCTTATGAGCAGCCGGCTAGGTCACATGTCACTGTGTTCAAGGTAACTAGGTTGTTGGCTGACAAGATAGCTCACCTTGGTCGTTTCATGTGCGCGCCATGGCTGCTCATAGGTGTTATAAACTAACATAAGCTGTTACGACTGCCTTGCGTCATAGCAGGGTAAAGTAGGCTTTTAAGACGAGACGATAACAAGAGTGAAAGCTGTGCGAGGAACAACAAGAGGACCATTAGGCTAAAACCAAATAAGTGACCTCACGAAATGCCACTCAGAAGCTTACAAAGTCAAATACAACAACTTGGTGCAGCAGTGTACATTAAATGTGTGTGTTTCTGTGTCTCTGGTGTTTGTGTTCCTTTTCAATGGCTACTTGAAAATATGAAACAAGTTCTCTAGCTTGGAGCATAATTAGAGAGAACATTTTTTCCCCAAGCTATGGCCTTGGAGAAAGCAATTTGCACAATGCCATTCAATTCAAAAGACACTGATTCTACAGTTAGTAAGCTGTTCCTCTTTAAAACGTCAATACCATAGTCAGGAACCGGCACCATCATTACTAAACTTATGGCTATATAATAATAATAAAGCAATTGCTTAGAGGTAAAATGCAAAGATAAATAAACATCATGATAAACACTATCCTATATAAGAAAATATTTAAAAGTAAACAAAATAAAAACAGGAGACAGATACACTAATCTCAATAAAACATAAGTAATCGGTGTGTAAACTCAAAAGGTGCTTTTAAGTGGCGACGTGACTTGGAATCATAATAGCGTCACTATATATTTTTTTATTGTCTTACATTGGCTCCTATATAACATAACAGTACGCATAAATATTTTACAAGGGTCATGGTCACACTTAAAACAAGTTGCAAGTTAACAAAATTTGTGAACATAAAAAAAGGCACAAAGGTAGATCAATCCTGGTCAAATGTCAGGACAAAAAGCGGGCAGCAGCGAAACAAAAACCACTACTCTAGCTGGTTGCTCGTCAGTGGCCAATAAGGTCACAGCGATAACAAAACGAGATAACAATTCTGACTGGTCTCATTTGGTAGTGGACCAATAATTGATGCCGTTATAACTGCGCGACTGTGCTTGGTGGAAATATCGAGATCAATTGAAAAACAACCATATTTGCATACAAGAAGAACAGAAAAGAGAAAATCAAACAACCACAGCTTTCTTTGATGGTTAAGTTTCCAGTGTTCAATTGGACTCTGGTGCCACTGTCCACCGTCTCTTATTGGTTAGAATATCATACATACTAGACAAGTGATGACACGGCAAGAGGAAGGGAGAGACGGGGGATAGAGGAAGAGAAAGGCTGGAAGATGTGACGCAGAATGATGAGAGGAATGAGTGGGCATGAACGAGAGCGCAAGACGGCTAGAGAGAGGGATAAAGACAACGCAAGAGGAAGAGGGCAAGAGACCAGGGGAAGAGGGGCAGATTGTGGACAATGCAAGAAGATAGAGAGAACATGCGTGGGAGTGAGAGTCCCCGAAAGGATGGGAGGTAAAAGGGATAATCAGTTTTGGGATAGAATTGGGAGTGGGGATGAAGGAGGAGTCCTCCATGAAAGATTAGAAGAGGCTTCACACAGAGGAAATGACAAGAGACATCCATTTTGATTCGATTGGCTTGATTGGTTGAGGAGAGTGAGGCGGAGGAAGGTCATCCTGCTGATTTAGGCCTAATGGAGGACAGAACGAGAGAAGAGAACAAGAAAAGTGGAGAGCGAAAGAGACAGACAAGAGAAATTGAGGAGAGAGAGAACCAGAACGGGGAGAAAGAGACACAGCAGAAAAGAGAAAGATGAGACAAAAACACAGGTAGAAAAACACAAGGTTAACACACCCTTCAAGAGAGGAATACAGCAAGATTAAAAGATCAAAGCTTGGAACATTGTTATGACCAATATTAATCAATCTGTATCAAATGACTGCACATTTGCATTTTGCCATAAAGAATTAAAATGTAGAAGACAATCATTTGTTGCCCTACACTGTGACAATTATCACATTTGAAAAGGTTTAGAGAAGAAAGCGAATACTACAAAAGCTATGCTGCACTGAACGCAGTCAGCTAATGACATCAGTGTGAACCGCAGTGGGACTCTAGGGGCACCTTAGCAGTCTGCTCACCCTGCAATGCAGCGTGCTCCTAACCATCTACAGTTAGGGACCAGGGCTGTGGAGAATCTGCTTTAAAACCATTATACACTCAGTACACCAAACATTAGGAACACCTTCCTGATATTGAACAGCCTCAATTCGTCTAGGCATGGACTCTACAAGGTGTCGAAAGCGTTCCACAGGGATGCTGGCCCACGTCGACTCTAATGCTTCCCACAAGCTTGTCAAGTTGGCTGGATGTCCTTTGGGTGGTGGACCGTTCTTGATACACACGGGAAGCTGTTGAAAGCGAGAAGAACTGCAACGCTGCTGGGTTTGACAAACCGATGCGCCTGGCACCTACTACCATACCCCGTTCAAAAGGCACTTACATTTGTTTGTCTTGCCCATTCACCCTCAATGACACAATCCATGTCTCAATTGTCTCAAGGCTTAAAAACCCCTCAACCGGTCACCTCCCCCTTCAACTACACTGCGTGAAGTGGATTTAACAAGTCGCATCAATAAGGGATCATAGCTTTCACCTGGCCAGTCTCATGTATACCTAGTATATATTAAACCCAGTAGAATATATAAAGACGTGATTAGAAGGTATTAAGTTATTAATAATATGTCTTCTGGATTGACAAGTTGCTGGCAAAGAACCAAATCTGTGTTAGAAATACACTACACGAGCAAAAGTATGTAGACACCTGCTCGTCGAACATCTCATTCAAAAACCATGGGCACTTATATTGAGTTGGTCCCCGCTTTGCTGCTAGAACAGCCTCCACTAGATGTTGGAACATTGCTGCAGGGACTTGCCTCCATTCAGCCACAAGAGCATTAGCGAGGTTGGGCATTAATGTTGGGCGATTAGGCCCACAGTCAGCGTTCCAGTTCATCCCGAAGGCGTTTGATAGGGTTGAGGTCAGGGCTCTGTGCAGGCCAGTCAAGTTCTTCCACGCCGATATCAACAAACCATTTCTGTATGGACTTCGCTTTGTGCACGGGGGCATTGTCATGCTGAAACAGGAAAGGGCCTTCCCCAAACTGTTACCACAAAGTTGGAAGCACAGAACCGTCTAAAATGTCATTGTATTCTGTAGCGTTAGGATTTCCCTTCACTGGAACTAAGGGTCCTAGCCACAAAAAGCAGCCCCAGACCATTATTCCTCCTCCACCAAACTTTACAGTTGGCTCTATGCATTGGGGCAGGCAGAGTTCTCCTAGCATCCGCCAAACCAAGGTTAATCCGTCAGACTGCCAGATGATGAAGTGTGATTTATGACTCCAGAGAACACGTTTCCACTGCTGGAGAGTCCAATGGTGGCGCCCTTTACACCACTCCAGCCGAGTGGCGTGTGTGCGGCTGCTCGGCCACGGAAACCCATTTCATGAAGCTCCCAACGAACAGTTCTGCGCTGACGTTGTACCTTTGTATATATAGTGTATATTTCACACTACATTTGCACTCTATGCCTTCCTAAATAATATATTAAGTCTCAGGTGTGCGTGTCTGTGCAGTGCACTCACCCCGTTCCAGTCCACGCTGCCGTCCTCCCCCGCTTCGGAGGCGCTCTCATATTTTACGCTGCTCAGACTCTCCCTGCTCCTCCTCCTGTCTCCGTCTCTCTGCAGCTCCACCACACCCTGAACAAAACACACAAATCCGTTCAATTTTGCAATATCATTTCACCTTTTGATCTAACATTATTATTATTGAAAGTAATTGGTGCAACTGATTGGTAAAAATCCGTAAACCATGCAGTCACAAACACACAATCAAGCAAAATAGTCCATGAATATACAGATGCAAAACACAAATAACAAATATGCAACAATAGATCTTAAAGTCTCTGGATGTCTACCTTCAGTTCAAGCATTTCCATAACTGAATATACACACACGTTTGGATTTAAGCTTGAACGTGTGGGTGTGTATTTATAAATGTGAGAGAGAAGCTGACCTGTTTTCGGGACCTCAAGGCACACTCCTCCAGGGTCTCAGCGGCCTCTATCTTGCCTTGCCGGCGGTACAGAGCTCCCAGATTACGCAGGGTGGTGTTGACAGTGGGGCTGATGGACACACACACCAAGGTCACTTCAAAAATCACTGCAGTGACTAGAGATGCTAATCAGTGCCATTCCTTTGCTTCGGTAGTTCTAACAAGTCTAAGTGGACTTCTTACCTGTTCACCTTGCAATTTTTATACCAGCCGCCATAATCTCCATAGCCGTCTTTGCTCTGGTGATACAAGGATAGAGAAGGAGGGGGAGAGAGGAGCACAAAAATACATGTCACAAAAAGGGAAACCCCTCACATTTTCCAAAAAGTCCTCTCCGATTGACTCAGATATTTGACAAACACAGCGGGGACAACATCCTGCTCAGAGAAAACAGATTTGAAATCAGTCCAGACCACCACTACTGACTGTTAGCAATGTGCACCTTCGGTAAGAGCTTTTTGCTGCTGCGGATTTCAGTTAGCAGGATGTTGCTGCCTCGATGTGTATGGTGTCTCATCACTGAGTCTACAAAAGATAAGCATTTTTTCCCCCTCATTTTTGACATTTAGCAGACGCTCTTATCCAAAGCAACTTACAACAGTGAGCGCATACATTTGAAATGTTTCTTACTGGTCCCCCATGGGAATCAAACCCACAACCCTGGTGTTTCAAGCGCCATGCTCTACCAACTGAGGAACATGGGACCAGACAGTATTGACAACAAAATAGGCACTCCTTATAAAAATGGGCACCCCTGCCACATGCCTGTGCTCTCGCACACACACACTTTACATAGACTCACCTTGCACTCCTCCCGCTCCTCGGCATGCATCCAGATGGGCTTGTTCTCAGCTGCAGAGACAGAGGAGAAGGAGAAAGGTGTGCTGTATGCTGGCAAAAACATCCTCAACAAGTAACAGACAGGCATTTTAACAAAACGGTAGGATACAGACGTAGACACCTGCACCTTGCCGACATGTAGGCAACATTAGTTAAACATGGTTCCTTTCTTTTGCGAGACGAGATCCTATCGCAACCTCTCAATCTCAGTAATGGTTTGAGATTGTTTAAACGCTGTTTCAACCCGAGACCAGAGTTCTAATAATCCCTCAAATTCATCCCCACCCCCGCACATAATCAATTGAGACCTATTTGTTAATTAACCATGTATTATATATTGGCATAGTGAGAAACTCAAGAGAGAGACAAGGTCACAATTATGTCTCAAATTTATTGAGAATATGGAAAAGGAAATGTGAAAAAGTCAACCCATCATTTCACATGTTAAATCTTGAGAGAACTTTGATTAAAGGCATTTCATTTAATTATGGATAAAAAATAAATGAAGCATATTTAATGACATAAAAAAATATTATAAATCATTCAAAATAAATTCTAAAGAATATTGTCAACGTCAAAAACATTCAATACAAAATCAACATAACATGTGACTGAAAGACAACGGAAGCACAGTAAAGAAAAATACATGAGAAATTAAAAGGATGTGGTAGCTTACTTGAAATATCTTGACATGTTACGCCTGAATAACACTAATCATAATGAAGAAAACATGCCTATCAAAAAAAATATGTTTGACAGTGTACAATAACCAACCTTTTCTTTACAGCGACATCATAAGTATTATGCTAGTAGTTACAAGAAAAGGTTGGCTGTAGTAAGTGGTCATGTATGTGATTCTATAACAGTGTTACGAAGGCATTGTGTCAAGACTACTTCAAGAAGGGATTTCCAAAGAAAGTTGGTGAAGTAAGAGACGTCATGACAGATGAACCCAAAAATACAATGAAACATAAAATGTTTCACCATCACAAAAATCATGAAAAATATATAAAAAGTATGGAATTTTACACAAGACAAAAACAAAACACAAAACGAACAAAGTCTAGACTTAAATATCTTTGTTCACATTCTTTATATCGCAACTGGTAATAAATAATTAAAATGGTGGGCAATATAATAAGCACCACCTATGTAAACCAAGTTGGATTTTGTTCTTGTTTCAGAATTGTGCATATTTCACTCTGGGGGGAAAAACCCCCATCAATGTTCCACTCACCTTCATTGTTGTGTATCATGTTGTGTATCCTACAATGTGACATGGCATTTAGAGTGACCTTATGGCACTTTGATCATCCATAACACCTCAAATGAAAAAGATCATTCATTGCGCATCAGAAACAGCTAGAAAATAGGAAAAATGTTCACGTTCCCAATACACTCAATATGGGAAGAAGTTTTTTTCCAAATACTTCTTTCAACATAGGAATTTAACAAAACAGAATCTGTTAGTTAGCCAGCTAGCCCTTCAAATATTCTAAATCTTTACGTCTAAAAAATATATATATAAAAAAATAGAAATCTACAAAACAATCCTTTCATATACTCCATACTCCTAGTAACCAGTTGCTTTCTTTATGATCTAGAAAGTAAAACATTATTTTGAAGTATTTACTGAACAGCTCTTAAAATCGGTCTGCTCTAGCCTGCACTATTCTGTAAGTGGTTGAAGTCAAATGTCGACTATGTTCTCATTAGCAATGAACCCTTACACTTCAAGTCGACTTGTCAACTACGTTGTCATTAACTGGGGCGTCATAACCCGTCGTAACAATTGATGGCAAAACTTAACAAATCAGTTAGCCAGTACAAAATGCTACGTGTGAAATAACGTGTTCTACGATGTCAGATCCACAGACTTACTGTATGTCTGTGGTCAGTACAGTCCAGCACTCTATTGTTCATTCGAGAAACGTAAGACTTTGAATTCATGTGAAAGAAACACTAGAACGTACTGTATCTTTGAGTAGATGAAGAACAGATTGAAAAAAAAAAAGGTTTGCAAATAAGGAGGCAAAGTGACTACTACCCCCAAGTGTTTGTTGTGGCCCTTTCGAGTTTCGGACTAGTTTGCTCACCATCCACGGATCCAAATTCCTTCTCGTGAGCTTGGGTGAGAATCTCTTTGTAAAGGACTTCCGCCTCCTTGTACTTCCCCTGCTTCAAGTAACACGAAGCCTGGGAGACGAGAGAAAAGGTCAGACATTTCACCTTTGAACTAAAAGTATGCACAAGCAAATCACCGAACCAGGTTCTATCTACACAAAGCAACAACCGTCACAGTTAATGAGACTTAAAAAGGAAACAAAGTTCATTCCCTGCACCATCTTGTTTAGTCATCCACCAATATAAATAAGAACATAACAGGATCAAAGAGCTACGGCAAGGATGAGCAACTTTGGTTCTCATAGGACAGGGTTGTCAAACTCATTCCACGGAAGGCCTAGTGTCTTTCTAAAATATTTGTATTAAGCCCTAGACAAGTAGGTGTGGGGAGTTAGTTCATCAATCAAGTGCAAGGGAGGAGCGAAATCCCCCAGACACATGGCCCCTCTGTGGAATGAGTTTGACACCGGTGTCGCAGGGCCTTAGTGTCCGCAGGTTCTTGTTCTTAATTTGAAACCGCCGTCTGATTTAGACCTGGGAAACCAGGTGTCGGCACTTCTGTGCAATTAGTGTTAGATGAAAGAGAAAACCAGCAGACACAGAGTTGTTCACCCATGAGCAGCAGTAGTCAAGAACGGCAGTCAAGACAGGCAGCCCCCTCACCAGGTTGTTCTTGGTCTTGGCCACGTTGGGGTCGTCAGGACCCAGCTTGCGCTCGTAGATCTCCAGGGCACGGCAGTAGTAGTACTCCACCTCTTCGTACTTGCCCTGATTCTGGCACAGCAGGGCCAGGTTGTTCAGCTGCTTGGCCACATCAGGATGGTCCTTGCCCAGCACCTATATGGGAGGCGAGAGGACAGAAGCGTCAACCAACACGAGTTGAGGTGCAGCCAAATAACCATTGGAGCACTTCGAAAGATGGCAACGCAACTCATTTTTTAAGATGTACTGTATAAAGTCTCAGTCAAAAGTGGACACCTACTTATTCCAGGGTTTTTCTTTATTTTTACTATTTTCTACATTGCCGAATAATAGTGAAGACATCAAAACTATGAAATAACATATGGAACTACGTAGTAACCCAAAAAGTGTTAAATCAAAATATATTTGAGATTGTTCAAAGTAGCCACCCTTTGCCTTGATGACAGCTTTGTACACTCTTGGCATTCTCTCAACCAGCTTCATGAGGTTGTCACCTGGAATGCATTTCAATTAACCTTTTGTCAATAGGGGGTGCTGTTAGCACTTTTTTTTTCTTGACGTTGCCAAATTAAACTGCCTAGTACTCAATTCTTGCTCGTACAATATGCATATTATTGTTATTATTGGATAGAAAACACTCTCTAGTTTCATTCTACAGCACTTTTCCTGCCAGGGAGTGAGATTTCAGAAATCTTGGCCCCTGCTCCCAGGTCAGTTTATAAGTCCCTGTGAATGCTATGGGGCTACAAACACTGCCTACGCCTTCCTCTAGATGTCAGTAAGTGGTGACAATTTGAATGGGGTCGATTGCGCAATCTGGGACTTTATAAAAGACCAAGATACGGAAGTACCTTTCTTTTCAGCCGTGCGCTCGACGCAGAGTGGTCGTCGGACTGGCCTCCTTCCAAGCTTTGGTTTAGGCACTTCTATATCCTCGGTCATATTTTTATTCGTTATAGGTGTTAAAGACATCATAAAGTAGTTAATTTAAACCGTTTTATAGCAATTTATATCCGTTTAGTGCGATTTTGAGGCATTTCTTTGTGATGCACTTTGAAGAGTTGGACACTTTTCCTGTAGATGCCGAACGTTAGTGGCCATTTCGACAGGACAAGAGGACATCTTTCGACCAAAAGACGATTAGACCGGAGAAAGGATACATTGCCCAAGATTCTGATGGAAGCTCAGCTCATAGTAAGAACTATTTATGATGATAAATCGTTGTTCTGTTGAAAAATGTTAAACGCATATATCGTCATTTTTTGTTGTGTAGCTTCGCTTTGGCGCACCCTGTATTGCACAGTAAGGATAATTTTAGAAATGTAATTCAGCGATTGCATTAAGAACTAATTTGTCTTTCAATTGCTGTCCAACTTGTATTTTTTTTGTCAAGTTTATGAATAGTTTTCGATAAAAATAGGTGTCTTTCCAAGATGGCGCCGGGCAGATTGCTTGAGTAGTTGGACAGTATTTCCATTGTGTAAGCACGATTTGTGCCGCTAAATATGCACATTTTCGATCAAACTCTATATGGATTGTGTAATATGATGTTACAGGAGTGTCATCGGAAGAATTCTGAGAAGGTTAGTGAAAAAATTAATATATTTTGGTGATGATAACGCTATCGCTCTTTTTGCCTTGAATCAATGCTCGGGTAACGTTTGCACATGTGGTATGCTAATATAACGATTTATTGTGTTTTCGCTGTAAAACACTTAGAAAATCTGAAATATTGTATGGATTCACAAGATCTGTGTCTTTCCATTGCTGTGCGCTGTGTATTTTTAAGAAATGTTTTATGATGAGTAAATTGGTAATACACGTTGCTCTCTGTAGTAATTCTAGTCGCTTTGGGGAGATTTGTGATGGTGGCTGCAATGGCAAACTATGATTTATACCTGAAATATGCACATTTTTCTAACAAAACCTATGCTATACAATAAATATGTTATCAGACTGTCATCTGATGACGTTTTTTCTTGGTTAGTGGCTATCAATATCTTTATTTGGTCGAATTGGTGATAGCTACTGGTGGAGAGAAAAAATGGTGGACTAAGAAAAATGGTGTCTTTTGCTAACCTGGATAGCTAATAGATTTACATATTGTGTCTTCCCTGTAAAACATTTTAAAAATCAGAAATGATTGCTGGATTCACAAGAAGTGTATCTTTCATCTGGTGTCTTGGACTTGTGATTTAATGATATTTAGATGCTAGTATTTACTTGTGACGCTATGCTAGCTATGCTAGTCAGCTTTTTTACTGGTGGGGGTGGTGGGGGGTGCTCCCGGACCCAGGTTTCTGAGGCGGTAGAAGTTAACAGGTGTGCCTTGTTAATTTGTGGAATTTCTTTCCTTCTTAATGCGTTTGAGTCAATCAGTTGTGTTGTGACAAGGTAGGGGTGGTACACAGAAGTTAGCCCCAAGTCCATATTATGGCAAGAACAGCTCAAATAAGCAAAGAGAAACAGTCCATCATTACTTTAATACATATAGGTTTGTCAATGCGGAAAATGTCTAGAACCTTGAAAGTTTCTTCAAGCGCAATCGCAAAAACCATCCAACGCTATGATGAAACATGAGAACTGCCATAGGAAAGGAAGACCCAGAGTTAACTCTGCTGCAGAGGATAAGTACATTAGTTAAATTGTACCTCAGATTGCAGCCCAAATAAATGCTTCACAGAATTCAAGTAACAGACACATCAACGGTTTAAAATATATATATATATATATATACAGTGGGGAGAACAAGTATTTGATACACTGCCGATTTTGCAGGTTTTCCTACTTACAAAGCATGTAGAGGTCTGTAATTTTTATCATAGGTACACTTCAACTATGAGAGACGGAATCTAAAACAAAAATCCAGAAAATCACATTGTATGATTTTTAAGTAATTCATTTGCATTTTATTGCAAGACATAAGTATTTGATCACCTTCCAACCAGTAAGAATTCCGGCTCTCACAGACCTGTTAGTTTTTCTTTAAGAAGCCCTCCTGTTCTCCACTCATTACCTGTATTAACTGCACCTGTTTGAACTCGTTACCTGTATAAAAGACACCTGTCCACACACTCAATCAAACAGACTCCAACCTCTCCACAATGGCCAAGACCAGAGAGCTGTGTAAGGACATCAGGGATAAAATTGTAGACCTGCACAAGGCTGGGATGGGCTACAGGACAATAGGCAAGCAGCTTGGTGAGAAGGCAACAACTGTTGGCGCAATTATTAGAAAATGGAAGAAGTTCAAGATGACGGTCAATCATCCTCGGTCTGGGGCTCCATGCAAGATCTCACCTCGTGGGGCATCAATGATCATGAGGAAGGTGAGGGATCAGCCCAGAACTACACGGCAGGACCTGGTCAATGACCTGAAGAGAGCTGGGACCACAGTCTCAAAGAAAACCATTAGTAACACACTATGCCGTCATGGATTAAAATACTGCAGCGCACGCAAGGTCCCGCTGCTCAAGCCAGGACATGTCCAGGCCCGTCTGAAGTTTGCCAATGACCATCTGGATGATCCAGAGGAAGAATGGGAGAAGGTCATGTGGTCTGATGAGACAAAAATTTAGCTTTTTGGTCTAAACTCCACTCGACGTGTTTGGAGGAAGAAGAAGGATGAGTACAACCCCAAGAACACGATCCCAACCGTGAAGCATGGAGGTGGAAACATCATTCTTTGGGGATGCTTTTCTGCAAAGGGGACAGGACGACTGCACCGTATTGAGGGGAGGATGGATGGGGCCATGTATTGCGAGATCTTGGCCAACAACCTCCTTCCCTCAGTAAGAGCATTGAAGATGGGTCGTGGCTGGGTCTTCCAGCATGACAACGACCCGAAACACACAGCCAGGGAAACTAAGGAGTGGCTCCGTAAGAAGCATCTCAAGGTTCTGGAGTGGCCTAGCCAGTCTCCAGACCTGAACCCAATAGAAAATCTTTGGAGGGCGCTGAAAGTCCGTATTGCCCAGCGACAGCCCCGAAACCTGAAGGATCTGGAGAAGGTCTGTATGGAGGAGTGGGACAAAATCCCTGCTGCAGTGTGTGCAAACCTGGTCAAGAACTCCAGGAAACGTATGATCTCTGTAATTGCAAACAAAGGTTTCTGTACCAAATATTAAGTTCTGCTTTTCTGATGTATCAAATACTTATGTCATGCAATAAAATGCAAATTAATTACTTAATAATCATACAATGTGATTTTCTGGATTTTTGTTTTAGATTCCGTGTCTCACAGTTGAAGTGTACCTATGATAAATATTACAGACCTCTACATGCTTTGTAAGTAGGAAAACCTGCAAAATCGGCAGTGTATCAAATACTTGTTCTCCCCACTGTATATATATTTTTCACTTTAAATTATTAATTTTTTTATCCCCTTTTCTCCCCAATTTTCGTGGTATCCAATCGCTAGTAATTACTATCTTGTCTCATCGCTACAACTCCCGTACGGGCTCGGGAGAGACGAAGGTCGAAAGCCATGCGTCCTCCGAAGCACAACCCAACCAAGCCGCACTGCTTTTTAACACAGCGCGCCTCCAACCCGGAAGCCAGCCGCACCAATGTGTCGGAGGAGACACTGTGTACCCGCCCCGCTCGGTTAGCGCGCACTGCGCCCGGCCCGCCACAGGAGTCGCTGGAGCGCGATGAGACAAGGATATCCCTACCGGCCAAACCCTCCCTAACCCGGACGACGCTAAGCCAATTGTGCGTCGCCCCACGGACCTCCCGGTCGCGGCCGGCTGCGACAGAGCCTGGACGCGAACCCAGAGACTCTGGTGGCGCAGCTAGCACTGCGATGCAGTGCTCTAGACCACTGCGCCACCCGGGAGGCCCTTTTTCACCTTTACCAGGTAGGCAACGGCGACCTAGGCAAGTTAAAGCACAGCAGTGCGACAAAAAAACAACAGTTACACATGGGATAAACACAAGTAGAGTCAATAACACAATAGAAAAATCTATATAGTGTGTGCAAATGGAATAAGGAGGTAAGGCAATAAATAGGCCATAGTAGCGAAGTAATTACAATTTAGCAAATTAAACACTGGAGTGATAGATGTGCAAGAACAATTTTTTTTAACAAAAACAATATGGGGATGAGTTAGGTAGTTGGATGGGCTATTTAGAGATGGGCTGTGTAGCAATAGGTAAGCTGCTCAGATAGCTGATGCTTAAAGTTAGTGAGGGAAATAAAAGTCTCCAACTTCAGTCATTTTTGCAATTCGTTCCATTCTTTGGCAGCAGAGAACTGGAAGGAAAGGCAGCCAAAGAGGTGTTGGCTTTGGGGATGACCAGCGGGTTATACCTGCTGGAGCGCGTGCTACGGGTGGGTGTTGCTAAGGTGACCAATGAACTTAGATAAGGCGGAGCTTTACCTAGCAAAAACCCCAGTGGGTTTGGCGACGAATATGTAGCGAGGGCCAGCCAACGAGAGCATACAGGTCAAAGTGGTGGGTGGTATATGGGTCTTTGGTGACAAAACAGATGGCACCGTGATAGACTTCATCCAGTTCGCTGAGTAGAGTGTTAAAGGCTATTTTGTAAATGACATCGCCGAAGTCAAGGATTGGTAGGCTTTGTTGCGAAATAGGAAGCCGATTCTAGATTTATCTTTGGATTGGAGATGCTTAACTTCTTTGGGGTAGGCGTCAGTATTTTCACATCCGGATGAAAAGCATGCCCAGAGTAAACGGCCTGCTACAAAGCCATAAAAGCTAGAATATGCATGATGTTAGTATATTTGGGTAGAAAACACTCTGAAGTTTCTAAAACTGTTTGAATGATGTCTGTGAGTATAACAGAACTCATATGGCAGGCAAAAACATGAGAAAAAAATCCAACCAGGAAGTGGGAAATCTGAGGTTGGTTGATTTTCAACTCAGCTCCTATTGAAGATAGTGGGATATTGGTAATGTTGCACTTCCTAAGGCTTCCACTAGATGTCAACAGTCTTCAGAACCTTGTCTGATGCTTCTACTGTGAAGTGGGGCCGAATGAGAGGGGAATGAGTAAGGTCTGCCATGAGCTGACCATGCGCGTTCACGAGAGGGAGCTCTGTTCCATTGCACTTCTGAAGACAATGGAATTCTCCGGTTGGAACATTATTGAAGATTTATGTTAAAAACATCCTAATGATTGATTCAATAGATCGTGTTTCTACTGACTGTTACGGAACTTTGACATTGTCTGCTTTTAGTGAACGCGCTTCGTGACTTTGGATTTGTTAACCAAACGCGCTAACAAAAGTAGCTATTTGGACATAAATGATGGACATTTCCGAACAAAACGAACATTTCTTGTGGAAGTGGGAGTCCTGGAAGTGCATTCCAACAAAGATCAGCAAAGGTAAGTGAAGATTTATAATGCCATTTATGACTTTTGTTGACTGCATAATATGGCGAATATATTTGTGTCTTGATTGGGCTCTGAGCGCCGACTCAGATTGCATGGTTTGCTTTTTCCGTAAAGCTTTTTTGAAATCTCACACAGCGGTTGCATTAAGGAAAAGTGCATCAAATTCCATGCATAACAGTTGTATCTTTTAGCAATGTTTATTATGAGTATTTCTGTAAATTGATGTGGCTCTCTGCAAAATCAAAGGATGTTTTGGAACTTCTGAACGTAAGGCGCCAATGTAACCTGAGATTTTTGGATATAAATATGAACTTTCCCAAACAAAACATACCTGTTTTGTGTAACATGAAGTCCTATGAGTGTCATCTGATTAAGATCAAAGGTTAGTGATTCATTTTATCTATATTTCTGCTTTTTTGTGAATCCTCTTTGGCTAGAAAGTGTTATTCTGTGAATAGGCACTCACCTAACATAATCGTTTGGTTTGCTTTTTTCATAAAGCCTTTTTGAAAATCAGACACTGGCTGGATTTACAACAAGTGTATCTTTAAAATGGTGTAAAATACATGTATGTTTGAGGAATTTTAATTATGAGATTTGTTGTTTTAATTTGGCGCCCTGCACTTCCACTGGCTGTTGTCATATCAATCCCGTTAACTTCTTACGGCTGAGATCCCGTTATCACAGCGTCCAAAGAAGGGCCAGAAGTATACAGAATTGTGTAATCTGCGTAGAGGTGGATCAACGAATCACCCGCAGCAAGAGTGACATCATTGATATATACAGAGAAGAGAGTCATTTAAGTCATTTAGAGTCGGATCGATAATTGAACCCTGTGGCACCCCATAGAGACTGCCAGACGTCCGGACAACAGGCCTTCCGATTTGAACACACTGAACTCTGAGAAGTACTTGGTGGACCAGCCAAGGTAGTCATTTGAGAAACCAAGGCTGTTGAGTCTGCCGATAAGAATGTGGTGATTGACAGAGTCGAAAGCCTTGGCCAGGTTGATGAAGACGGCTGCACAGTGCTGTCTTTTATCGATGGTGGAATGCACAGTGGAGACGGTACGATGGGATTCGAAATGGTCGGTGATCTGTTTGTTAACTTGGCTTTAGAAGACTTTAGAAAGGCAGGGCAGGATGGATATAGGTCTGTAACAGTTTGGGTTTAGAGTGTCACCCCCTTTGAAGAGGGGGATGGCCGCGCAGCTTCCCAATCTTTAGGAATCTCAGACGATACGAAAGAGAGGTTGAACAGACTAGTAATAGCGGTTGCAACAACGGCGGCGGATAATTTTAGAAAGAGAGGGTCCAGATTATCTAGCCCAGCTGATTTGTACGGGTCCAGGTTTCGCAGCTCTTTCAGAACATCTGCTATCTGGATTTGGGTGAAGGAGAAGCTGGGGAGGCTTGGGCAAGTAGCTGCGGAGCTGTTGGCCGGGGTTGGTGTAGCCAGGAGGGAAGCATTTGCCAGCCGTAGAGAAATGCTTATTGAAATTCTCGATTATCGTGGATTTATCGGTGGTGACAGTGCAGTGGGCAGCTGGGAGGAGGTGCTCTTATTCTCCATGGACTTCACAGTGTCCCAGAATTTTTGAGTTAGAGCTACAGGATGCACATTTCTGTTTGAAAAAGCTAGCCTTTGCTTTCCTAACTGACTGGGTGTATTGGTTCCTGACTTCCCTGAAAAGTTACATATCGCGGGGACAATTCGATGCTAGTGCAGTACACCACAGGATGTTTGTGCTGGTTGAGGGCAGTCAGGTCTGGAGTGAACCAAGGCTTTATCTGTTCTTAGTTCTACATTTGTTGAAAGGGGCATGCTTATTTAAGGTGGTGAGGAAATTACTTTTAAAGAACAACCAGGCATCTTCTACTGACAGGATGAGGTCAATATCCTTCCAGGATATCCGGGCCAGGTTGATTCGAAAGGCCTGCTCACAGAAGTGTTTTAGGAAGCGTTTGACAGTGATGAGGGGTGGTCGTTTGACTGGGGACCCATAACGGATGGAGGATACGAGGCAGTGATCGCTGAGATCCTGATGGAAAACAGCAGAGGTGTATTTGGAGAACAAGTTGGTCAGGATAATATCTATGAGGGTGCCCATGTTAACAGATTTAGGGTTGTACTTGGTGGGTTCCTTGATAGTTTGTGAGAGATTGAGGGCATCTAGCTTAGATTGTAGGACGGCCGGGGTGTTAAGCATGTTCAGAGGAGACTGCGTGAATCAGGCCTTCATGATCGAATTGCTGAAAAGAAACTACTACTAAAGGACAACAATAAGAAGAGACTTGCTTGGGCCAAAAAACAAAAGCAATGGACATTAGACCAGTGGAAATCTGTCCTTTGGTCTGTTAAGTCCAAATGTGAGATTTTTGGTTCCAACCTCCGTGTCTTTGTGAGATGCAGAGTAGGTGAACGGATGATCGGCGCATGTGTGGTTCTCACCGTGAAGCATGGAGAAGGTGTGATGATGTTTTGCTGGTGACATTGTCTGTGATTTATTTAGAATTCAAGGCACACTTAACCAGCATGGCTACCACAGCATTCTGCAGTGATACGCCATCCCATCTGGTTTATGCTTAGTGGGACTATCATTTGTTTTTCAACCGGACTATGATCCTAAACACACCTCCAGGCTGTGTAAGGGTTATTTGACCAAGGAGAGTGATGAGTGCTGCATCAGATGACCTGGCCTCCACAATCACCTGACCGCAACCCAATTGAGATGGTTTGGGTTGAGTTGGACCGCAGAGTGAGGGAAAAGCAGCCAACAAGTGCTCAGCATGTGTGTGGGAATTCCTTCAAGGCTGTTGAAAAAGCAATCCTCATGAAGCTGGTTGAGAAACTGTCAAAGTTCTTGAAAGGTTCCAGATTGACTGACCTTCATGTCTTAAAGTAATGATGGACTGTCGTTTCTCTTTGCTTATTTGAGCTGTTCTTGCCATAATATGGACTTGGTATTTTACCAAATAGGGCTATATTCTGTGTACCACCCCTACTTTGTCACAACACAACTGATTGGCTCAAACACATTAAGGAAAGAAATTCCACAAATTAACAAGGCACACCTGTTAATTGAAATGCATTCCAGGTGACTACCTCATGAAGCTGGTTGAGAGAATGCCAAGAGTGTGCAAAGCTGTCATCAAGGCAAAGGGTGGCTACTTTGAACAATCTCAAATATATTTTGATTTGTTTAACACTTTTTTTGGTTATTACATGATTCCTTATGATTTAATTCATAGTTTTGATGTCTACACCATTCTACAATGTAGAAAATGGTACAAATAAAAACATGCTTGAATGTGTAGGTGTGTCGGAACTTTTGACTGGTACTGTATATATAAAACATTGATATTTTATGTCTGCCATGAAACCATTAGAAGTGTTAAAACCTCTGCCATCATCAAATCTATAAAAAATGTATTGTCATGTAATATGACCTCAATGTCTCGCCATGTCATAAATCATAACACTGAGCTGGTGATGAACTTCGGTTATAAGCACCACCTGTGTAAAGTTAAATTTCAATTCCAGATTGCGACATTTGCAATTGTTGAGTATATTAATTAGTAATATTTCTAATTGAATGTAGCACAGTACAAATTAACTGACATTGTATCATTTTACCAAGTATGCACTGGATATGTACTGCGCTAGAACCTACCTTCTCTCTGATCTCCAGAGCCCTCTTGCAAAGGGGCTCAGCTTCCTTGTACTTCCCCCTCTTGCCATACAACACTGCCAGATTGTTCAGTGTCGCAGCCACCTGAGAAACAGAGATGGATTAGTGAGCAGCTTCCATCATGTTATGCAGCTGCTCTGTGCCTGCAATGCGGTGAGTCAAACAAGGGAGCCTGTACAGTTTAAATGCTCCCAAAAGTACAACTACAAATGTGTCGTCTTATAAACCTCTAACACCACTACATATTGTCAATATAAATTGACAATAGTTGTACAATTTGTGATAACGGACATTTCAACTTTGGGAGCATTTACATTACAGTGAGCGAGCACCTTTTGGAATCCTATTATGCCCATGTACTATCCAGGAGCCTGTGATGTGGATGCGTACGAATGGATGTTAACTAACTTCTCTCTGCCTAGATGTCTGCCCAAGTGCTGACAACCAGATTTGCCATTAGGAACGTGCTAAATAGTACATTCCTGTAATCTATTAATGGCCAACATGCTTGAGGCTTAGCCAGCCCTTGGAGCCGCTGACGGCAGTTTCAACCTGACCTTCTCCTTACGAATCCTAACAAAAACACCGGCAGAAAAGTCCCTTTTGTCTAGTGAAAAAAAAAATGATTGCTCCATCTGGTAGACTCACTCACCGCAGGGTGGTCTTTCCCAAGGGTTTTCTCCCGGATAGACAGTGCATCATTGAGCAGGTGAGCCGCCTCCTTGTATTTGTTCTGGTCCCTGAAAAAAAGAAAAAAAACATAATAGTCTAAAAGAAAACCCTGAATAAACTCGGTGCAGAAGGGAGAAGCAGTGTGTAGATAAGTGGTATTGATGGTGGAAAAGTGTGGTTATATAGATGTTACAGTATAATGATAAAGCATAGCAGCACATACGTGTGATAACCGGTTTCCTGCTGGAGCCGTGTTAATATGGTGGCTACAACAAAAAGACCAACGTAAAACGCACACCTGTAGACCAGGGCCAGGATGTTGAGCATGGTGGCCACGTCAGGGTGGTCGTGTCCGGATGTCTTCTCCAGGTCCTCCAGAGCCTGTTTGCAGAGGGGCACGGCCACCTCGTAGCGGCCCTGGGAGGCGTACTGGATCACCAGGTTGTGTAGGGTCCTCAGGCGGGCAGGGATCTCATAGCCACCCTGCTGGGCTGCGGCCACCGCTGCACTGTTATGCTGGTGTGGCACTGAAGGAGAAATGCGCTTTGTTCACAGGTAGAAGTTTTGGGCAGTTGCTGCAGAGTTTTACGTTCATATAATATGGATTTAAAATTCTATCTTTTGTATACAATCCATAGAATACATAAATATTTGAAGATCAGTAAAATGCCAGTTCTGTGCTGATAAAATGATCAGATGAGGGTCCTCAGCTCTATATTAGAGCTACTCAAGTTCAAATATGGGACCTTAAATATATATATATTTTTAAATATGACGCAACAGGTTGTTGTTTGACGTTATACACCAAAGCAATGAACATTCAACTAAAATAAATAAATCTATGCTAATCCGATACAGGATGATGACGCAGGATATGGTTGTAGGTAGACGGCTTACTTCCTTGACTGTTGTCCTCCTCATCATTGGGGAAGAGGTCGTCCAGTGTATCTTTAGGAGGCTCTCCATCTTTCTCCTCCTGGAAAAAATACTATTTGTCACTTATTGGTTTAAGGAGTGGAATTCTAATTCTATACTCAGTGACAGTTACATTTGCCAAGACACACACCACAGTTTCAAAGAGCTGGGCAGCACTTGACTAGAAATTAAAGTTACATTGTGCCTTTCAATTCGATGGAAACTTCTTGTGGCCATCTGGGATTTAGAGTTAATGTTTGAGAGACAACATATGAAAATCCATGCCGCAGGGTGCTCAAGGAGACTCATGTACCTCATCACGGTTCCCTTCAGGCTGAACTAGAAATACCTCACCCCTCACATCTTCCACATTCATACCCCTTGTCCTTGCATTCTCAAACATATACTACAATTAGAAATATGCAACAGCTGACATCATTTGAACGGTTCTAAATTCCAAGACTACATTTGGTACATATTAACAAAAGCTCGTCAAAATATTAATGACTAAATTAATTGCCTTAGCAGCCAAACGATAGAGGACTTCTGTCCACCATAAACTTTAAACAGTTCATAATGGTTGGTGCGTCATTGTAAATTAGAATTTGTTTTTAACCGACATGCCAAGTTAAATATAGGGCAAATAAAAATGTAAGTAAATAAGACCAATTCATTCACCTTGGCAGCCTGCATTGCTCAGAGGGAAGAATAAAGAAGATTACAAGAGGAGTGAAATGGCTCTTTTATGACAGAATATGGAGCTTGTCAGTCAGGCCTGGGCAACTCCAGTCGTCGGGGGCCTGATTTGTGTCACACTTTTGCCTCAGCTAACACACCGGACTCCAATAATCAACTAATCATGATCTTCAGTTAAAAATGAAATTAGTTTAAAAGCAGGTGTGTTTGCTAGGGATGGGGGTTAAAGTGTGACCAATCAGGCCTTCGAGGACTGGAATTGCCCAGGCGTTAACTAGGCTTTACAAAAGAGGTGCTCTCAGCTTTCATTTCATCTTGTAGGGAGAAATCCCTAGCCATCAATCCGCTCTAAAAAATTATCTTGCACATTAATGGAGAGATCAAAACCCTGGTTGAGAATAGAGAATGTAGACTATAGGCAGAAGAAAAGAGGTCAAGTTTTATCGATAGGTCACAGTTGCAACCCGCCAGAAGGGGCTTCATCAGCTGAGGCTTATGCAAAGCCTGATTACTTGCATGATGATTACAGCTCTATGATCAGGGAGTGTGTGTGTATATATTACCTCAGAGAAGGAAATGTTCATCATAATTCATGAACTGATTCGCGAGCAGTGCGTTTGTGCAAGCAATTGTGTTGTGCATTTAAGTGTGGGTGTGTGAGTGCATAACTCACAGTAGGGGACACATCCTCGTCGTACTTCTTGAGCTGGTTCATGAACTCCAGGTGCTTCTTCTCCTCCTCTAGCTGGGCCACACTCTGCTCGCTCTTCTGCAGCTTTTGCTGGGTGCCCGCCAGCTCGTCTCGCAGCCACTGGTTCTCTTGGCACAGCCGACGTACCTGGGCACGCAGCTTCTGCTTCTCCGACTCCACAGCGTTCAGGTGGGCAGACAGGGCCATCATCACCTGACAGAGAAAGGTGCATACATGCAGAGGGATCAATTAATTATGCATCATTGTATGCGATTCAGCCCGAGGACCATGCCTCAGGACTACCTGGCCCGACGACTCCTGGCTGTACCTGTCCCCAGTCCACCTGGTCGTGCTGCTGCTCTGCCTGCGGCAATGGAACCCTGACCTGTTTTCACAAGTTTTACTACCTTGCCCCAGACCTCCTCTCTTTCGCTCTCTCCAGAACCTGCCCTCTCAACCTCGGAATGCTTGGCTATAACTAGGTTTCTTCTTAGGTTCCTGGCTTTCGAGGGAGTTTTTCTAGCCACCGTACTTCTACATCTGCATTGCTTGTTCTTTCAGGTGTTAGGCTGGGTTTCTGTATAAGCACTTTGTGACATCTTTAAAACACATTTGATTGATTGAAATACGATTGATTGATAAAGGTAACAATTTGTGGCAGCTGGCAACAAGCCAGAGAAAGACTAGTCAACTTCAAAACATGAAACTGCCGCATGCAACATTAATTCCAGTTAATGTTTACTTTATTTAATTAGGCAAGTCAGATAAGAACAAGTTCTTATTTACAATAACCAAAAAGCTTCCCGCGGGGACGGGGGCTTCACATTTTTAAAATAATAATATAGGACAAAACACACATCACGACAAGAGACACCACACCACTACATAAAGAGACCTAAGACAACTCATGGGGATCCACCCCAAGAACGGATTGATTAACAGTGCTATAACCACCCCAAGACTCTCCCGTATGGCTTACTCTATCCATATCACCCAGGGACCGTCAACCCTTACCTGCGCCTCGCCCAGCCCCAGCTCGATCATCTCCACTGACTTGCGCAGCAGGCTGGACTTCTCGTGCACCAAGTTGGCCTCCTCGTCCTTCTTCAGGCAGCGGATGGTCTCCAGCAGGCTGTGCAAGATTGAGTTGTGCTCGCTCTTCAGCGCCTCCAGGCCCTGGATGACCAGCTTGGTGCTGGAGATGATCTCCTCCTGGGACAGCTTCTCCAGACGGTCCTCCCTGGGGTACACCATTATTGACATTGCCTGGTGGACCTAGGACTTAGAGGCTGGTGGAGGGAGAGAAGTGGAAGAAAAGGAAGGTAGACGTTAGGTCACTCTTGGGGCAGTGGTTCCTTTTAATGCAATGACCTCACTTTTGGGGATTTTCTTTGGACCCATCAGAATAAAATAGCAGACTTCACGAGATTCCAACATTGAGACTTCCACTGTCATTATCAGCAGAAAAAAAAGGTTGCTCCGTTTACAATCCATGATACATGTCTTTAATTAAACTGGATAGAGATGTACGAGAAAATGGAAGCCTTGGGATAAAAAAAATGACAGGGTAGGAGTCCAATCTAGCCCACACTCCCTGCAAATCGACAAAGCCAGAGTAATAAAACACTTGGCTCCCTCTGCCTTCACAAGACAGTCACATGATTAGGCTTGGCGTGGGCATAGCAGCAGAAAATTAGGCTAACCCCCGAGTAGTTAGCCCTGAGTTCACCATCAAAGCGCTTGTAGATAAATAGGAGTAAACTGTTGTAGCCGACTTAATGTGTATTTCCGTTGTGGAATAATTCCGCTCTAGTCACTCGTATTGGTATTCATATTCCAAAACATAAAACAGGCATATAATCTCTAACTCTGTGGTGATTTTGGCATTTAAATATCCCATTAAAAAAGGTCTGTTTAGAGCCATGGAAACAGCCTGACAGAAATAGACCACCAAGAGCCAATCATAAAATGAGAACTAGTCCTGCAACTGTGCCTACGTATCATTTCACCTGGATGCACACTTGCACAAGTGCGCCCACACACACACACACGCAGCTTGCCAGAGTAGTACAGTACGCTACTAGCTTGTATGACATTCCTTTCATATTGAAAACACACATGGCATTGAGCCCCAATCCATTCTTTTCAGCAAGCCTTCTAAAAAAATAGGTTGACTATAGAGCCAAAACCTATAGATTCAGAAGAATACAGAATTGCTTTCATGGGATTCGGCTGAATGTAACCTGGAAACAAACTAAAAGGATATCTAGACTCTAGATGTGCTGTAGACTACACTGAACACAGGGTAAACAACTAGTGCAAATGGTAGCACATAGGCTTGTCACCAATGTTGATTCTAGGCATGACGGATTACAGAGGTCCAATTTCAAAGAGTCATGGCGCTTTTACAGGAGCATGAGTCATACTTCATGAAAGCGGCTACGAAGTCCCAATTAGACTTCTCAAAGGACATCTGTAGGGAATTCCAAGTCAGATTAACCCCGAGGCACAGTCAACAGCGTTATTACCCAGGGGGGGTTCCCTTTGGAGGACGCCGTGTTCCAAGAAAGAAAAAAAACATGATTCTTTGAGCAAGCATAGACAAAGGAAAGACTATTTCAATACCATAACTCAGTTAGTCCATACGTTCAAAAGGTAATGAGATCTGGTATCAAAAACACTATAGATTTACTTTCATGGTAAAGCAAAGTAGTACAGCAATAATGCCCCACATGTGAGCCTAGGATACAGCAGTGATCGTCTTCACAGGGTCAAGTACCGTTAAGCTACAGTTGGTTAAGATGTAGGCTAGTAGATAGTCATTTTTTCTAATTATTCATCACAGTATGTTAGTTAGCTGTGGGCAAAAAGGAAGCTTGAAATGAGTGCTCTTAATTATTTACACAATGTCCCACACACAGAAGAAGCAGAAAAAGGCACAAAGCAGAAAAAAATCATGATGTTAGCTCACATGAATAAGGGATATTGGGTTCCCTCAACAGAAAACACTAGCCAGTGTTGTAGTCATTTTCAGCCAGTCAATTTAGGGAATTTAGGGAAATTAATTGAAATTCAACAAATTAATTAATTGCTCATAATTCTTTACTATGGAGTTTTCAATTAATGAATTTGAATTAAGTTCCTTAATTGACATGGCACTGACCCCAATCCAGCTTCGAGCAAATATGACGATGGGCTCAAACTGATTTAAAATGGTGACCAGAGCACACTACCATTTAAAGGAGAAAGAAGCTGAAATATAAAATTGCCCGCCTTATCGCTTCCTCTGCATAATAGACCACCACGAGTGACATAAAAATTTCATGAGAACAGTGTGGGTTATACAGACGCTGCCTCCATCGCCACGCCCTGTCTCGTGTCACCCCGTCTCTTCGGTAGCATAAAGCCATTCCTCTCCAATCCCATCACGTCCAGATGGAATTATAGGGCCCATTGGAGAGCTATATTTTTGGTGTTGATGGCTATGGGAGTGCTTTATCACCTCCTGCCTCTGGTCTCTGCCGGTTACTAGTGGATAGGAGAGATTGCAGACTGATGTTTCGGATTTAGGGACACGTGGGAAGGAGGCACAAGGTGGCTTTGGTTGGGGAGATGTAGGGACAGATGGAAACCTACTGGGGATGTTAATTAAAAAAAGAATACAACTTCAAAATACCTAAAATAGCTTGGTATCAGTCAGCTTGGTACACAGTCATCATAAAATCAAAAAAGCCTTCTTTGCAAAGTGGTGAAATTGATGTAGCCTACTGTTTACATTTTGATCTTCCATAAACATGAGTATAGCGAAACAGGAAGATACTGCTGCTTATACTGATGGTGGATTGGCTAAGCAACCATCTTTTGAAGAACCTGACTTCGTGCTCTTCACTTCTTCCACTGACATTTGCAAGTACAAATGTTACAGAAAGTAACTTTAAGATTGACAGCCTTACTTGAGTCTAGAGGTCGACCGATTATTATTTTTCAACGCCGATACCGATTGGAGGACCAAAAAAAGCCGATACCGATTAATCGGCCAATTTTTTTTAATGTATTTGTAATAATCACAATTACAACAATAGTGAATGAACACTTATTTTAACTTAATATAATACATCAATAAAATCAATTTAGTGTCAAATAAATTATGAAACATGTTCAATTTGGTTTAAATAATGCAAAAACAAAGTGTTGGAGAAGAAAGTAAAAGTGGAATATGTGCCATGTAAAAAAGCTAACGTTTAAGTTCCTTGCTCAGAACATGAGAACATGTGAAAGCTGGTGGTTCCTTTTAACATGAGTCTTCAATATTCCCAGGTAAGAAGTTTTAGGTTGTCGTTATTATAGGACTATTTCTCTCTATACGATTTGTATTTCATATACCTTTGACTATTGGATGTTCTTATAGGCACTTTAGTATTGCCAGTGTAACAGTATAGCTTCCGTCCCGCTCCTCCCTGGGCTCAAACCAGGAACACAACGACAACAGCCACCCTTGAAGCAGCGTTACCCATGCAGAGCAAGGGAAACAACCACTCCAAGTCTCAGAGCGAGTGACGTTTGAAACGCTATTAGCGCGCACCCCGCTAACTAGCTAGCCATTTCACATCGGTTACACGAGCCCAATCTCGGGAGTTGATAGGCTTGAAGTAAGTCATAAACAGCAGAGCTGCTGGCAAAACGCACGAAAGTGCTGTTTGAATGAATGGTTACGAGCCTGCTGGTGCCTACCATCGCTCAGTCAGACTGCTCTATCAAATCATAGACTTAATTATAACATAATAACACACAGAAATACGAGCCTTAGGTCATTAATATGGTCGAATCCGGAAACTATAATCTCGAAAACAAAACGTTAATTCTTTCAGTGAAATACGGAACCGTTCCGTATTTTATCTAACGGGTGGCATCCATAAGTCTAAATATTCCTGTTACATTGCACAACCTTCAATGTTATGTCATAATTACGTAAAATTCTGGCAAATTAGTTCGCAATGAGCCAGGCGGCTCATACCGATTTCCGAAAATACCGATTTCCGATTGTTATCAAAACTTGAAATCGGCCATTCCGATTAACTTCTCTAGGATAGGGGGCAGCATTTTCACGTTTGGATGAAAAGCATACCCAAATTCAACTGCCAGCTACTCATCCCCAGAAGATAAGATATGCATATTGTTAGTAGATTTGGATAGAAAACACTCTGAAGTTTCTAAAACTGGTTGAATCATGTCTGTGAGTATAACAGAACTTATTTAGCAGGCGAAACCCCGAGGACCACCCATTCAGATTTAAATTTTTTTGAGGTCACTCTCCTTTCAATGGATTTTCATTGGGAATACAGATTTCTAATTGACCTTCTTGCAGTTCCTACCGCTTCCACTGGATGTCAACAAGCTTTAGAAATTGGTTGAGGGTTTTTCCTTTGTGTAATAATGTACGGACATTTTGAATCAGGGTCACAAACTGTAACCAGAAGGCTGGCTACAGTTTGTTTTAATACTGTATTGAACACAGATCATCCCGCCTTCAATTTTATCGATTATTTACGTTAAAAAAATACCTAAAGTTGTATTACAAAAGTACTTTGAAATGTTTTGGCAAAGTTTACAGGTAACTTATATGATATTTTGTAGTCACGTTTCACAAGTTGGAACCGGTGTTTTTTTGGATCAAACGCGCCAAATAAATTGACATTTTGGATATATATCGACGGAATTAATCCAACAAAAGGACCATTTGTGATGTTTATGGGACATATTGGAGTGCCAACAACAGAAGCTCGTCAAAGGTAAGGCATGAATTATATTTTTATTTCTGCGTTTTGTGTCTCGCCTGCAGGGTTGAAATATGCTTCTCTCTTTGTTTACTATGGTGCTAACTCAGATAATAGCATCGTTTGCTTTCGCCATAAATCCTTTTTGAAATCAGACATGTTGGCTGGATTCACAACAAGTGTAGCTTTAACTTGGTGTCTCATGTGTGATTTCATGAAAGTTTGATTTTTATAGTAATTTATTTGAATTTGGCGCTCTGCATTTTTACTGGCTTTTGGCCAAGTGGGACGTTAGCGTCCCACATATCCCAGAGAAGTTAATCGGTCGACCTCTACTTGAGTCTTGAACAAATGCATCTGCAGCCTTCTAATGTATCCATTAACTCATTCAACAATCAATAACATAGCCTCTCACAAGTTGACTGCAAGGATCGAGATATACAAGACTGTGCAAAGTGCACATTCAATAATATAAGCTACCTAACAGTGGTGTTCGCTAAAATTACCACATGCTTACAGGCCTAGGTCACACATGCATGCCATTAAGTCTTGCTCTGGACTAGACATCATAGGCTTCGCTCAGCATTTCGTGTCTGGTTCCTCAGGGTTTCTTCCTGTGTTTATTCGTAAGACTACACTTTCCCATAACGTTTCCGCCCAACTGTGGCGGAATGGTTGATTTACTGCATGTGAACATAGGTAGGCCTATTTGTACACAATATAAAATGAAAATAATGCATTGATGCTCACAGAACTCTTCTTGCTTTGATACACTGAAGGCCTTTAGACTATAATGGACACATGTGTGGACTTGAGATCCATATAACTTCACATTTCTCAGAACTCTCTTTTCGAAATCAACACTTTACATTTTACATTTTCCAACCAGTCTGACTATGGTGAGTCATAGCAATGAATCATTGATGCTGGTTCAAATGCCACGCTGCCTCTTTCACAGTGAGGCAGAAGGAAAGGGAAAGAGGGATACCTACCTAGTCAGATGTACCTAGTCAACTGAAATGTCTTCTGCGTTTAACCCAACCCCTCTGAATTAGAGAGGTGCGGGGGGGGCTGCCTTAAAATAAAAATATCGTCACTCGGGGGAACAGTGGGCCTTGCTCAGGGACAGAACGACAGCTTTTTTTTTTACCTTGACAGCTTGGGGATTCGATCCAGCAACCTTTCATTTGCTGGCCCAACGCACCTACCTGCCAGAGCGAGGCAAAAGGAGCGAATAACTAGCACAAGTAGAGATCTGAGATAATTGTCTCTTCAGTCTCTTGGCTGTGTCTTCTTGTCACTCATCTCCATTACTAGAATATCAATAGAAATCCCAACCCGTCTGGTTTGAGAGCAGTAATCAGATAGTGGTATTAATAGGATGCGTTTTATGAAAAAACAAGCTTGAAATTTACAACACACAATTTATCTCTCTCAAGTTAGCTACATGAGGAAACAGGAATAAGAACTCCAAATCAATATGGCCCTGAACATGTATTGATTCAACATGATACCTAAATTCAGTCCTGAAGAACATGATTCCCTATTTGTGCAAGGCTAGTACCTTTTCTTATACATATAAGCTAGAGCAGTAAATGGAGGTTTTATGATTTTACAGCATTTCTCTCCGATTCATTTATTTCCTCCTCCCTCTAATACAGGGGTGGGCAACTCCAGTCCTCGAGGGCCTGATTGGTGTCACACTTTTTCTCCATCCCTAGCAAACACAGCTGATTAATCAAATTGTATTCTATACTGAAGATCATGATGATGTGATTATTGGAATCAGCTGGGGCAAAACTGTGACACCAATCAGGCCCTCGAGGACTGAAATTGCCCACCCCTGCTCCAATAGGTCAGACACACAAGAAATCTGACTGACGATAGGTGCTTAGCACAGTATGAGGCCGTCCCTTCTCTTGCTAGACCTGGTACTGTCGAACCTGCCGTTTCCATTTGTAGAATCGCAATGCTCGGCAGTGGCCGACTGATCCAATCAGAGAGCATGAACCTCCACGTGAAGGAGCTGACAGTGACAAGAAAAAGGAAAAACAACAGTCTTTACATCTAGCTCAGGAATTTTGTGCTTGAAGGATTTTTTTTGTGTTTTGAAGGATTTTTTTGTTAAGTTTGATATGCACTAGCTCGTTAGCTAGCCAACTGAGAAAGGCAGTCACACACTTCACATGAAACTAAATGGGGTGGTACGTGCAGCACAATGTACACAACACAAATGTATTTACTAAGCGAGCTATCTAGCAAGATGAGGAAATAATACAATTCACTATCCATTATCCCATACTGCCAGTGCCAGTTCACTTGCTAGCTTAACGGTTAGTATCACCACTTGCCAGTTGCACAGCATAGCTAGCTTCTCCACTGAATCTCAGAGGTTTACAGGCAGCGGCTTCATTCAAAACGAACCCATTGTGATTTAATTACAAAATGTTGAGCTACGCTAGTTATGGCCATCTGGCTAGTATCAAGGGCTTACTACCAATACTAGCTAGCTAACATTAGCAATCTACAGCAGGCACAAACCAAACAAACTACTGCCACCTTGTGGTCTGGAGTATTTACGTTGACAAGAGACAATGAAAAGTATTTCCCCTGAGTGTTGCGAACCATTCAACTGGAGATAAAAGCACAACCTTATTCATGCTTCAATTCCCTGCACTGGTAAAATTGTTATGAGACATGGGTAATGATAGGAATACATATGGAATGGAAGGAATAATAGTCAAATGGAGATGTTCTCTTCAAAGTGTAGTAGCTATTAAATGTTTCAGATATTGTCGGTTTCGTAGGCCTCTTTGTATGTACATTTGTCTGACGAAGAGGGCAAGGACCCAACATGATTTCAAAAGTCGTAGTCCAAGAGTGCACATTTTACAGCATCACGAGGGTCAATTATAGGCCTATTACTGTTTGTGCCAGCCTGCTTCAAGGTTTCACCACCAGAGCATACATTTATTTAACAGAGCACGCTGAGAGGAATCTTCATTGCACACTACTATGAAAATATTTACAGAGGAACAAAAGATTTCATACAGTACTGTATGTCTTCTGGGTGTGTGCATTTGAGCACCTGTCTGGTAAAACTGTAACTAGGGGACCAATTTCTTCCTTTTATCTCACTCTTTCAGATCCAGTGACATATTTGACTGCTGTTATGAGCTGTCTGCAGTCCAAAGGTCACTATTTCTTCACTGGCCTTGATTTAACTTCTCCACTCCAGTAAATACAAGGCAAAGTGGACTGGACAAGCATCTCTGCTCAAATCGTTTGATGCCTGTTATTAGGAAAAACCAGCATTGTTATTTGTAACACTGGTGCTCCCAACTTAAATTCTAGATACTTTTGGAAGCACGTTGTGCCCTAGAAACTAATATGGAAATCTGTAAAAAAATAAATAAAATAAAAACTTGATAAGAATACCAGTCATTGAAATTAAAGTCATTTGTGGAATTTATTGAGATGCATTACATTGAGAAAAAAAGCCCGGCAGGTTTGTGATGAGGACATGCAAGAGATCTGTCATTCAATGATGATCATTGATCTCCTGAAGGAGCTATCCCTTTTCCTTTCTGTGCCCCCAAAATGTGTGGATATACTGGTAAAGTTGCCAGGTTATTAGCCAACGAGGTAACATGACTGAAGTGTAAACAAATGGTTATCGACGTTGACGAGCGAGTAGTTTTAGAACAGCCCACGACATGGTTTATTAATGTAAAATGCGGTCAGGCCGATATACTGTAAGACCTAGTTGGGCAACAAGCAAGCTGTTTTCGCTGCAGTGATGGTGACACCATGACAAACGAATCTGCACTCCCTTGTTTTTCTAGGGCACTTAAACAGTACAGCAAAACGTTATCATTACAATAATTATCTGGGAGATTTTGTTTTCATAGTCACACAGCACTCCCAAAATAAAACTCCTGGTCCCATGAGAAGGGTGAAATTGCAGCCCCCTTCATACTTCTATTGGTCCATTTTTACGCTAGGACTCCAGTACAGGCGCGAAGCGGGGATGCTCCAGTACAGTAGGTGGCGGTAACGTTGAATGCCAATCACCAATAAACACCAAAGAAGAAGAGGCGGGGGTGACAATGTTGGCTAGTTAGCTAGGACACCGGTATATGCAAAACCGGAGATTCCAACAAGTAGATGTAGACATCACCATAGACAACTTTGGGCCATTTGGTAGGATTGTATCCCCAGCTATGGGTAAACAAACAGTGACTTAAGAATACTGCAACAGCTTTACTGTTAGTCCTAGCATGTCAGCTAACAAATTAGTGGCAGAATAAGTATCATGCAAATCTTGTTTTGAAAGCCAATTATGTTAATAACGACGAAGCTGCTGAAAACCTTTATTGAAACGACAAGTGTCAGCAGTCTGCTTAGGATGCCGCCAAACTGAAGTGAATTAAATATTAAATATAAATACGGCTATATTCTACTCGGGGGCGTGGTCACGTCAAACCACGCCTCGCATCTAGACAATAGCATGAAGATAGCGAGGGCGTTCGTGCATCAATCAATGGGATGCACCCCTGCCCAGTCATGTGAGGGCCTAAAGAATTTATTTCAATTGACTGATTTCCTTAAATGAACTGTAACTCAGTGAAATGGTGCGTTTATTTTTTCCAGTATAAATAAAATAGGCCTTTACAAGGAATGTTATTATAGGCTACTTACTGTCTGTAGCTGTGTAACGTTAGTCAATAGGGCAAGAACAATCACACTGCCTCTGTGTTCTTTCTTATGCAGTGTTGAATTCTGTGAGCCAAGACAAAAACAGATGCTCCTATATGCATGTGGTTACATACCTAAATTGGTTATTTCCTCGTAGGACAGCCAGGAACTATAGGAGCCTTCTCGATGTACATACACACAGCTGAGCCAGCAAGAAACCTATCCCAACAGAATTCGCAGATGAGCGCGGCAATATGGTTTGGGATAAATGCGTGGAATTTTTCACAACGACGCCATTTCATTGCGCACAACTGACAAACCCATTTGACGATACATTCTAACTGAATATCATGGTGACCGCAATGATAAATGGTGTTGCCAACGGAGCATATTTTCGTCAACCACTAAGTGAGCTCGTTTTAAATCCAAAATGTCTTCCTTGGTTATTGATCTCCCAGCATCCACAGCGAAAGTTCTTAATGACGTCGTCATGTATTGGATTTTTTTCGGGCGTGGCTGCACAGAGGCTGTGTGTGAATGGCACTGACTGACGGTATGAATAACAAATCCAAATGCATAATTTCCAAAGATACATCATTGGTCATATAAATAAATAAATCCCCCATTTATTTTATAAATGTTAATGTACACTTGCCTTCAACTAGTCTACATAGCAAATACATAAAATGTGTTGATTTGATTAATAACCTAGTTGTAAAATAAATAAATAGGCCTAACCAAAAAACATAGTAAAAAATTATAATTCAGTATTTCACAACTTAATGTCAACTCATCAGCAGACCTGTCTTTAAACAATGCCACTTTATATAATGTTTACATACCCTACATTACTCATCTCATATGTATATACTGTACTCTATACCATCTACTGCATCTTGCCTATGCCGTTCGGCCATCACTCATTCATATATTTTTATGTACATATTCTTATTCATTCCTTTACACTTGTGTGTATAAGGTAGTTGTTAGATATTACTGCATGGTCAGAACTAGAAGCACAAGCATTTCGCTACTCGCATTAACATCTGCTAACCATGTGTATGTGACAAATACATTTTGATTTGACTCTGAGCGGCACAGAGGTAGGGTGTAGGCTTCATATTTGACAACCAAAGTTGGATCGGAATTTATTAGTATGAAATTAAGCTCTGGTGTGTGGAATGTCTGACAATATTAACATTAAATTGAAAGATTCATATCATGATTCAGATGTGTACAATGACACTGCCATCTGCTGTTGGTAAGGAAAATACAACACCATGTAACACTCTCCAGCCTCAGATATGAACTCATATTCTGTGTGTGTGTGTTCTGTATGCAAAGACAACTCTCAGTATGGTTAATAGCTACATGGTATTATGACCACATGAGTATCTTTCCCACTAATAAAACAACGCAAATTCTCTCAACACTCCTTTAATAGCCTGTTTTTCACTTACAACACTTCAAAACCCAATTTCCAAACAGAATTTCTTTACAAAAGAGCTCAACTCTTTTCTTAAAAAGGGTTAGAATAATAAAATGGCCATACAAAAACTTAATAAAGAGTAAGATGTAAATAAAACAAAGAATATTTCAATAAACAAAAACTGATATGAAACATGACATCATAAAAACAAGAGATTTTACCTTGTATTCTTTTAGTGGTTCATTTAAAAAAGAAAGAAAACTGTCACATCATTTAAAATAATGTTTGTGCAAAAACATATGCAAACTTTAACTATACGTAAAAGAGCTGTAAAGCTCAATGTTGGAGACATTAGACTGTCCAGTTTTTCCTAGGTATTACTTGGTGCCGATTGACTTCCCAAAAGTAGTGCTATAATATAAATATGTATTATGAAGTAGTGGAACACATTTAAGTATCAGTTATGTATACATACACTACATGACCAAAAGTATGTGGACACCTGGTCATCGAACATCTCATTCCAAAATCATGGGCATGAATATGCAGTTGACCAGGGCAGCTCTAGCTGGGCAGAAATTTGACAAAATGACTTGTTGGAAAGGTGGCATCCTATGACAGTGCCACGTTGAAAGTCACTGAGCTCTTCAGAAAGGCCATTCTACTGCCAATGTTTGACTATGGAGATTACTCGGCTCTGCTTGATTTTATATACACCTGTCAGCAATGGGTGTGGCTGAAATAGCCAAATCCACTAATTTGAAGGGGTGTCCACATACTTTTATATATATATATATATATATATATAGTGTATATTTGTATCATGAAATAGTGGAACATTGTACAGTCAAATGAGTGGGATTGACCGAAGACTTTTCCTCTTTCCGAGGCAAAACACGAGACACCTTGACGGTCAGCAATGCATGAGGATAAAATATACTTTAACATACACTGTTGTTAAAATCAGCTACCACTGAAGATGAACAATAAATACATAAAATGTAATACCATAGATGTAGCATCTAATCGCAAGTGAAGCCATAGTTTTCAAAGGGTTGAAATTGACAAATGGGGTTACACAGTATCCCTTATCAACGCATGCACACACAAACACACACACTTAAGTCTCCAAAACACACTTTCATCCAAATGAAATGCATTTTCGTGTCAAGTCACATTAGACAACACAAACATACTAGGTCAAAAGACGGAGGCGAAATAACTAAGGAAGGAATCTGATGTTTTGACTTCCAAGTTCCTTCCGGTGTCCTGCATAGCCTCGACTGACGAGGCACAGGGCGTTATTTTCCCTCATAGGTCTACGAGAAAACACACCTCGTGAAAGAAAACATCAACACACAATACAGAAACATTGCTGACATGAAAACGGTCCCTCACAATGCACCCAGGGTCAATCCTGGCAATTCCCTAAAAACCAATGAAGCCCGTGGCCCTTTTTGACTCAACGCTATGAGTGGGTCTATCTTTAAAGAGACTATAAAAACAGAGAACAGTCGACAGCAATTTGTTCATCGTTGAATACCGGCACGCTAGTTTCGTAAAGGGATTGCTGTCTTTCAGAATGGATGAAGTTAGAAAAAAGAACCACTTCAAAGTCACCGGTAAATAGTTTTAAGAACCGAGCAACGCACTGGGGAATTCTTATACCCTTTTCACACTACTGTACCAAGCCAAACTGTACTATGTGTTCAACTGCATTTTCTTTTCACCTGGTCATTTTGAACACAGTTCCAGCAACTATAATGGATGCTTAACCAGGCCAGTGCAGTACAGCTTGGATCAACTCAGTAGTAGTGTGAGAAGGGTATTACTGAAAACTGTATTGCTGAGCCCTTTGCAGAGACAGTAGGCTAATCAGGTGTGTTAGAGCAGGGCACTGGGAACAAGACATTTGTTTCCTTCTTTCCTTGTCCTCCCCCTCTCTCTCTCTCTTCTCTCTCCTATTCACGTTTGTGTCCAGAAATTCTTGCATGCACCTACGGCCCTCTTCACAAATTCACAAGTGAAGTCCCTGCATTGAACTCGTCTAAGGATACATCCCACTCTCTGATGAACGCCTCTCGTTATACAGTGCCAAGTTTCTTGGTTACAGATTGTCCCTATTCTGTTTCCGTAAAATGCGCTTCGAAATCAAAAAGGCAAGTATACTAGCTTGAAAGTAGTGTATCAAAAACTTAAGTCACTTTTCTCAATAAAAAAAAGAGAACGAAATACATCTCCATTTAGCAAGAGGGGTTCCTCTGCAAATTTCACAGCAATTCCTCTCTTAGCATCCCACCCTTTCCCTTAAAAATCAGTAACACACACTGCCTCCCGGCACACACTGCGAACACACTCCAATGCACCCCTTCAATCCTCTTGCATTATATACAGGACATTTACCAATATAGGATTTCACAGAAATAATAATATAGTAACAAAAGAAAGTGCCAACAAAGCTGCCATTACCGGTGGGCATTATACATGTCTAACCACAATATACACTATTATACTTAAAAAGGCAGCATACATTTTTTTCCTTCTTTTTTTGCTGGTGTATATAACAGTAACATTTGACGTTGACAACAACATCCATTTTATACTGGGAACACAGGTTTGTAATAGGACAGTTTCCACAGGAAAAGGACTAGGGGGTTTGTTTACGTTTTTTGCTTAGTCAGAGCAGCCTCGGCTGGGTTCCAATCTGGTGGATTACTCCCAGCTTTCCCCACTACCTTCTGTAACTTGGAGAGCCCATGGAGAGTTGGATTCATTTCAAACTTAGACTTAGAAATCTATTTCTAATCATTGAATTTTGAAACATTGGGAACCAGCATATAAGGACCTATAATCTTCACTTGATGGAGCTATTACCATATTTATAGCCTCAATATCTAGTAAATACAAATATCAAAAGAGGGAGGGGAGTGATTTTTCAGAATGGAATCCAGCTTGTCTCTCTCTATGGGAGATAAGGGCTGTTCTGGGGTCAGGGTTTAGAGAGAAGGGAGTAGCTGCAGCCCAATATGTCGACCGGAGTATGGGCGAGTGGGTGTGTCGAAAGGAAAGTAGTGGGCGTGTGGAAAGGAGTGGGTGTGTCGAAAGCGCTCTGCTATAGGTTAGACCACTGGTTCTCAATCCTGGTCCTGGGGACCCAAAGGGGTGCACATTTAGATTTTTGCTCTTTTTGAACCAGTGGGTTAGACAATTTCTTTTTGTTCCGGTTCTTACCACACAACTATCGTACTGAGAGAGTTTGGACTTGAGTTTGATTCGTATTTCGCTGTTAGTTTTACACAAATAATTGTACCTTTTAAGTTGTAAAACTGACAATTGTTTATTTTTTTAATTAAAAGTACTGATGATGGGTGTACTATTGCTTGCATGCGTATGCTCACTGTGACTGTCACCCTGATATTGGCTACTAAATAGCTACTTCTCACACCGGGACAGTAGTGCTTGGCAAAGCGGGAGCAAGGACACTGTGTCCAGGTGTTGTTGCCCTTCATGCCCTGCCCATTGAGTAGACTGTATGTATGTATCAATGTGAAATCTCAATGGTTATCAACATTAGTTATTTCTTGTGTAGGCTTCTATCCTATTGGAAACAAAATCATGGGAGAGAAAAAAATTGCCATGTTAGCTACCACTGGCGACAACGTGACACAATAAGCCAGTGGTCGGTGGCTTATTGACTCGTATCAGCCATGCAAAACGGTCTTGAGTGGCAATTAGCCGATGCCCAATTAGCTGATTAGCTTTCCATACACCCACTCCTTTCGACACACCCGCTTGCCCATACTCCGGTCGCCATATTGGGCTGCAGCTACCCATACTTGGGTTTAGGTGGCAGTGATATGTCACATGGCAGGCTTGGTGTAGCCGAAGATGCCAACAGGGAAGTGCTTGACGTGAGTGGGCCACTGGGCGGCCAGCTGGAAAAACTTGACGTCATTCCACTCCACACCGTCAATGGACACTATAGAGAGAGAGAGAGGAGAGAGATGCAAAAGTGTTCATTTTCAACCACTTGGTGGCAATATTGCACATCTTAAAGACTCAAATTGAGTTGAGGCTATTCAGGGTATTCACATGAACCTATGTGTGTGTATGTCTCCAGCACATACTCTACAGTATGTGTATAAACAGAATGAGTATGTCGTGTACATGTATTATTGAACATGTGGATGCGTGCTTGCGTTGAAGGGATGCAGAGTGGGATGTGTGGGGAGGGCTGTGTCGGTCGTGACATTTCGTCAGCCGTTTATTGTCGAATTACTGTCGGTCTCGCGGTAATTTGCCGTTAATTAACATAAACACGTTCAGCCTCCACGCATACACGCTGCTGATGTGCACCTTTGGAACATCTACATTTAATAGACACACCATCACAATGAATCCATTATTTATTTTAGGCAGGTCTAAGGAACCATTATTATACAAAGAAAATGTATTTCAGAAGAAGAGAATATATGTCATCTGGCTATGCTCCGCGCCATACGCTGTAGGCTAGTTCATTTAGCAGACAAGATATGCTTATAAGTCCCGTGACATTATGATTTTATAATAAGAAGAATATAATTTGAATATAGCTGAATAAAATAAAAAGGATATTTGTCCTATTCCGGTGCGAGTGCACATATGAAGGCTTTGTTGAGTGTAAAAGTGATCATTTGAAACAGGTCCTATACGCTAGATTTAGAGTTATTTGATAACTTAAGTTGTGAATGATACAAACCTTAGAATGTCTCAGAAATCCAAACATATACAGTGGGGTAAAAAAGTATTTAGTCAGCCACCAAATGTGCAAGCTCTCCCACTTAAAAAGATGAGAGAGGCCTGTAAATTTCATCATAGGTACACTTCAACTATGACAGACAAAATGAGAAAAAAAATCCAGAAAATCACATTGTAGGATTTTTAATGAATTTATTTGCAAATTATGGTGGAAAATAAGTATTTGGTCAATAACAAAAGTTTCTCAATACTTTGTTATATACCCTTTGTTGGCAATGACAGAGGTCAAACGTCTTCACACACTGTTGCTGGTATTTTGGCCCATTCCTCCATGCAGATCTCCTCTAGAGCAGTGATGTTTTGGGGCTGTTGCTGGGCAACACGGACTTTCAACTCCCTCCAAAGATTTTCTATGGGGTTGAGATCTGGAGACTGGCTAGGCCACTCCAGGACCTTGAAATGCTTCTTACGAAGCCACTCCTTCGTTGCCCGGGCGGTGTGTTTGGGATCATTGTCATGCTGAAAGACCCAGCCACGTTTCATCTTCAATGCCCTTGCTGATGGAATGAGGTTTTCACTCAAAATCTCACGATACATGGCCCCATTCATTCTTTCCTTTACACGGATCAGTCGTCCTGGTCCCTTTGCAGAAAAACAGCCCCAAAGCATGATGTTTCCACCCCCATGCTCCACAGTAGGTATGGTGTTCTTTGGATGCAACTCAGGATTCTTTGTCCTCCAAACATGACGAGTTGAGTTTTTACCAAAAAGTTATATTTTGGTTTCATCTGACCATATGACATTCTCCCAATCTTCTTCTGGATCATCCAAATGCTCTCTAGCAAACTTCAGACGGGCCTGTACATGTACTGGCTTAAGCAGGGGGACACGTCTGGCACTGCAGGATTTGAGACCCTGGCGGCGTAGTGTGTTACTGATGGTAGGCTTTGTTACTTTGGTCCCAGCTCTCTGCAGGTCATTCACTAGGTCCCCCCGTGTGGTTCTGGGATTTTTGCTCACCGTTCTTGTGATTTATATCTCCCGGGTGGCGCAGTGGTCTAGGGCACTGCATCGCAGTGCTAGCTGCGCCACCAGAGTCTCTGGGTTCGCGCCCAGGCTGGGCTGGGTTCGCGCCCAGGCTCTGTCGCAGCCGGCCGCAACCGGGAGATCCGTGGGGCGACGCACAATTGGCATAGCGTCGTCCGTGTTAGGGAGGGTTTGGCCGGTAGGGAGGGTTTGGCCGGTAGGGATATCCTTGTCTCAGTATGTAAAAAATGTAATAAAATGTATGCACTCTACTGTAAGTCGCTCTGGATAAGAGCGTCTGCTAAATGACTAAAATGTAAATGTAAAATGTAAATGATCATTTTGACCCCACGGGGTGAGATCTTGCGTGGAGCCCCAGATCGAGGGAGATTATCAGTGGTCTTGTATGTCTTCCATTTCCTAATAATTGCTCCCACAGTTGATTTCTTCAAACCAAGCTGCTTACCTATTGCAGATTCAGTCTTCCCAGCCTGGTGCAGGTCTACAATTTTGTTTCTGGTGTCCTTTGACAGCTCTTTGGTCTTGGCCATAGTGGAGTTTGGAGTGTCTGTTTGAGGTTGTGGACAGGTGTCTTTTATACTGATAACAAGTTCAAACAGGTGCCATTAATACAGGTAACGAGTGGAGGACAGTGGAGCCACTTAAAAAAGAAGTTACAGGTCTGTGAGAGCCAGAAATCTTGCTTGTTTGTAGGTGACCAAATACTTATTTTCCACCATAATTTGCAAATAAATTCATTAAAAATCCTACAATGTGATTTTCTGGATTTTTGTTCCTCATTTTGTCTGTCATTGTTGAAGTGTACCTATGATGAAATTTACAGGCCTCTCTCATCTTTTTAAGTGGGAGAACTTGCACATTTGGTCGCTGACTAAATACTTTTTTGCCCCATTGTATGGGCTGCATGATGCGACGATAGGCTATTGATGATTTGAGAAAGTCGCAAAAAAAAGCTTGCGCTCTGTTCCTTGACTCAGGCTGCACACGCTGCTCTCTCATCAAGTGCACTCAAATAGTAAACGGAGGCCGCTTTCCATGGTTCGTTTTTCAATCACGCCGGGTAGGCTATTCCGGTTTTATAGTGGAGCATGTGCTTAATATGAGCAGCTGAGAAATAAATATAGTAGCAGCTGGGATCCTCCTCTTTTTGGTGGAAACCATAGTAACGTTTTCACAACTAAACATATTTCAGTTATATTGTTGACAGCCCCTCTCTCTGCATGCTGGAGAAAGGAATGAAGGAGAGAGAGGAGGAGAGGGAGAAGCATGGTGGTGAGATTCTGTGGCTAAAGGAAATGTCAGCCTATTAGTTGTGGAAATATAAAAAATGACCAGGCTAATCAAATTCGAATAAAAATTCACTATAATTGTAGGCCAACTATGTAAGCCACCCTGCACAATCAATGAACCAACAGCATCGCCTAGGCCTATACGTTCTCTCCCAGACTCATGGATAGAAAGTTTGGAACGTAGCATAAGGTAAGGTAACCAGTCCATCCAGTATGCTTAATAATACAGTCCACATTCAAAGGCGATTACTAGAACTTGTTTCATTTGGGAGTATAGGCTAGAGTAGAACAATTACTTTCTATAACTTAAATCTATCTTGTTTTTTAAGTTTTTATGCCGTGCGTAATAGGCCTATTGCGGTAGGCTTTGTATTGTATAATGGCACAATCATGATTTGAATTTCAGTTGGACTCATATATAGGCCTATGCGTATGGGTGTTTTGAACTAATCATCACCTTAGAAAGTGCTGTCAATTTCGTTATGTTAGGCTTTGAAACAACATCCACAGCGACCATGTTTTCCACTCAGTTTCAACCTACAGTTGAACTTTCTTCAAATTGATCAATCACAGTGAGGTGAGTTTTAAAAGCATCATACTGTTTTGATGAGTGTTTGATGTGATTTTTCGATTCTATTAGCATTGCTGTGAGAGTTGTTAGAGGGACAATAGAGCGCGAGTTGGGTACTACTAACACATGTCCAGAGGAGAATACCGTGACTCAACGGTCACGTGGAATTTGACTGCGGTCATGACTCATGACTGCAGGTGTGGCGGTAATACGGTCGGCAGTACTTGATTTGGACTGAAATAGGTGACCGTACTCATTTTGGGTGCAGGTACTGCTTATATTTAGGTGCAGGAGCTCCACAATACTTTGAGCAAATGTTCTATTCGAGGAACAGGAGGTCAAGCGGTAGAAAATGTGATGTGCCAGTACTCAGCTCTGGTGAGCTCCTGCCCAAGTCAAGCACTGACGGTGACGGTCACCGCAACAGTCCTGTGTGTGGGTATGTGTGTATGCTTACGTGTGTGTGAGTGTGTTTGTCAGGCCTGTACCTCTCAGCATGGTGTGCTGGTGTTTGGCAGTGCAGATCAGCCTGCTGATGCCCTCGATCACCTGGCTCTTGGAGTCCACCTCCTTCTCCTTGGGCTTTTTACTCAGGAATATCACTGCTCATCAAAGTGTGTGAAAGTGAAGAGAGAGAGGACATCAGTAAAATAAAGAGATCATTTGCCTTACACGGTACAAAATAAAATATTTATTTTACAATTATTATATTTCTTTTTACTAAAGATGTAAAGGTAAAAGGTAAATACGTCTTTTTCATGACGACATAAAACACAAAATCTGGTTGTTGCTGTATTTGGCCAGATAACTAGATTACAACCAGAAAAATACGTCTTCTTCACCAGGCACACATTTTCATAAAGAAAAACCAGAACATGCTATGAGTTGTAAGGTCGCATTACCGCTTAAACCGGGTAATAACGCATTACACTCTTCGGCTCTCAGTGAAGCGACACCCACCTTTCTTGTTCTTCTCCTTCATGACGACCGTCATGGCCATGCCGGGAGGAGGGGTCAGCTCGCCCCCGTTGGGGATGCGGGACACCTGCAGCGAGCGGAAGTTGCTTTTCAGGGTATTCTTGATGCCCACGTCTCGCTTCTCGCCTTCCTTCTTCTTGTCGACGCCGTGACATGCCCAGTAGTCCACCTGGAGCCCCATCACCTCCCCGCCCGTCACCGGAGAGCTGCACGGCGGAGGGATATGGGAGAGAAACGTCACAAGAACGTCATATGAGCGTTTCGTATGCATGAAAGGGAAGATAAAAGGCCCAAACTGCAAGGTAGAGTACCATCTGAACTTGTGTGGGGCTGTAGCCAGTTTAGTTCATTATGTACAACTTACAGGTCAAGTCATAAAAAGGAAGAAGAGAAAGGGTACAGTAGAGCTCCAGTGAAAGACTGGAACACAGAAGACAAGTGGCCGTTCCCCCCTTCCCTCACCCTACCCAACATCTGGTCTCCAAGGAACATCTGGATGGAGAAAGGTCATTCATCTGGGAGTGGCAGGAAAGTGGGGTGGGGTGTTTGAAGGATGGCTATCCTTTGTCACTCACTCCAGATTGGTCTATCTTTTGCCATTTAAATTAATAACATATAGTTTACAAATGCCTCATGAGCATAGTTCAACTGCCCTACCCCATCAGAACCCAAAATATAATAAGAAACGAATTAATGTGGAAGGTGTGGTCTGTACCTTCTGAAATTGTTTTATTGGCTACTGTGGCCAATGGGCCTCTGTCGGGGTTGTAGCCATTGTACAGTTATAAGGTTGAACCTTCAGATCAAATAATGGTTATGAGGGAAGGAAAGAGACATTCATTAAGAAGACAGCTAGGGTACAGTACGTACCCGGCTCCGGCGAGGGTGGCTGAGACGGAGGGGGAAGGGGGCGGGGTGCAGGTCAGGTCCTTCATGTAGGGTGGTCCCGGCTGGGGGGGAGGGGAGGCCAGCATATTGATGCTCCCCATCACAGCATCATCAGAGTCCACTGGGGATTAGGGAGGAGGAGGTTTTGTTAACGTCTTTAAGTAACCAGAAAAATGCATCTTTATCTGGTTTATTCGGGTTATCTAACGAGTTAACAACCAATATGACGTCTGTCTCATGACGTCTTGATCTCGTCATGAAAAAGGCGCAACAGTGGTTGTAAAAGAGTTATATGATGTCTTTTAACCAGAAAACCATTTTACAAGAAAAATATTACATGATTAAGACGTCATGCATACAGTATTTTGCCTGCTGGGCCCCTTCTCTCTCAGTCTTCCCTTCTTCCTCCCATCTCATTCAAAACAATGGATTATCAGACAATACAAAGCAAACATAGGGTCAAAGGAAAATAAAGAGTAAGATGTCTTACTCGAGGTCGAAAGGTTGTGCTCAACGATGCCCACTTTCACCAGCTGTGGGGGGACAAAAACCACGATTGAGATTTACATTTTGGTAATTTAACAGACACTCTTACCCAGTCAGTACATTTAACCAAGGTACAATACATGACCAAAAGTGTGTGGACACTTGCTTGTCGAACATCTCACTCGTGCATTAGTGAGGTCGGGCACTGATGTTGGGCGATAAGGCCTGGCTCGCAGTTGACGTTCCAATTCATCCCAAAGGTGTTCGATGAGGTTGGGGTCAGGGCTCTGTGCAGGCCAGTCAAGTTCTTCCACACCGATCTCGACAAACCATTTCTGTATGAACCTCGCTTTGTGCACGGGGGCAATGTCATGCTGAAATAGAAAAGGGCCTTCCCCAAACTGTTGCCACAAAGTTGGAAGAACAGAATCGTCTAGAATGTCAGTGTATGCTATAGCGTTAAGATATCCCTATACTGGAACTAGGGGGCCTAGCCCGAACCATAAAAAACAGCCCCAGACCGTTATTCCTCCTCCACCAAACTTTACAGTTGGCACTATGGTAGCGTTCTCCTAGCATCCGCCAAACCCAGTTTAGTCTGTCAGACGGTGAAGGGTCATTCATCACTCCAGAGAATACATTTGCACTGAACCAGAGTCCAACAGTGGCAAGCTTTACACCACTCCAGCCGACGCTTGGCATCGTGCATGGTGATCTTAGGCTTGTGTGCAGCTGCTCGGCCATGGAAACCCATTTCATTAAGCTCCCCACGAAGAGTTATTGTGCTGACGCTGCTACCAGAGGCAGTTTGGAACTCGGTAGTGAGTGTTGCAACAGAGGACGAAAGATTTTACACGGTACATGCTTCAGCACTTGGTTGTACCGTTCTGTGAGCTTGTATGGCCTACCACTTCGCGGCTGAGCCGTTGTTGCTCCTAGACGTTTCCACTTCACAATAACAGCACTTACAGCTGACCAGGGTTAGAAATTGACAAACGGACTCAACGTCAACAGTGAAGAGGCGGCTCCGGGATGCTGGCCTTCTAGGCAGAGTTCCTCTGTCCAGTGTCTGTGTTCTTTTGCCCATCTTAATCTTTTCTTTTTATTGGCCAGTCTGAGATATGGCGTTTTCTTTGCAACTCTGCCTAGAAGGCCAGCATCCCGGAGTCGCCTCCTCACTGTTGACGTTGAGACTGGTGTTTGCGTGCACTATTTAATGAAGCTGCCAGTTGAGGACTTGTGAGGCATCTGTTTCTCTAACTAGACACTAATGTACTTGTCCTCTTGCTCAGTTGTGCGCACTGGGGCCTCCCACTCCTCTTTCTACTCTGGTTAGAGTCAGTTTGCGCTGTTCTGTGAAGGGAGTAGTACACAGTGTTGCATGAGATCTTCAGTTTCTTGGCATTTCTCACACAGAATAGCCTTCATTTCACAGAACAAGAATAGACTGACGAGTTTCAGAAGAAAGTTCTTTGATTCTGGCCATTTTGAGCCTGTAATCGAACCCACAAATGCTGATGCTGTCACGCCCTGATTTGTTTCACCTGCCCTTGTTATTGTCTCCACCCCCCTCCAGGTGTTGCTTATTTTTCCCAGTGTATTCATCCATGTGTTTCCTGTCTCTCTGTGCCAGTTCGTCGTTTCCAAGTCAACCAGCATTTTTCCCATTCTCCTGCTTTTTGCATTCTCCTTTTTCTAGTCCTCACGGTTTTGTCCCTTTCCTGTTTCTGGACTTTGTTCCCGCCTGCCTTGACCATGAGCCTGTCTGCCATTCTGTATCTCCTGGACTCTGATCTGGTTTTGACCTTTTTTCCTGTCCACGACCACTCTCTTGCCTACCCCTTTGGATTAATAAATATTGTAAGACTCCAACCATCTGCCTCCTGTGTCTGCATTTGGGTCTCGCCTTGTGCCTTGATAGATGCTCCAGATACTCAACTAGTCAAAAAAAGGCCAGTTGTATTGCTTCTTGAATCAGATTTTTTTTAGCACAGTTTTCAGCTGCGCTAACATAATTGCAAAAGGGTTTTCTAATGATCAATTACCCTTTTAAAATGATAAACTTGGGTTAGCTAACACAACGTGCCATTGGAACACAGTGTGAGGGTTGCTGATAATGGGCCTAGTTGCTGATAACGGGCCTCTGTACGCCTTTTTTAATCTACCGTTTACAGCTACATTAGTCATTTACAACATTAACAATGTCTACACTGTATTTCTGATCAATTTGATGTTATTTTAATGGTCAAAAAATGTACTTTCCTTTCAAAAACAAGGACATTTCTAAGTGACCCCAAATTAAAACGGAAATATCACATTTACATAAGCATTCAGACCCTTTACTTAGTACTTTGTTGAAGCTCCTTTGGCAGAGACTACAGCATTGAGACTTCTTGGGTATGATGCTACAAGCTTGGCACACCTGCATTTGGGGAGTTTCTCCCATACTTCTCTGCAGATCCTCTCAAGCCCTGTCAGGTTGGATGGTGAGCGTCACTGCACAGCTATTTTCAGGTCTCCCCAGAGATGTTCGATCTGGTTCAAGTCTGGGATCTGGCTGGGCCACTCAAGGACATTCAGAGAATTGTCCAGAAGCCACTCCTGCGTTGTCTTGGCTGTTTGCATAGGGTCGTTGTCCTGTTGGAAGGTGAACCTTCGCCCCAGTCTGAGGTCCTGAGTGCTCTGGAGCAGGTTTTAATCAAGGATATCTCTGTACTTTGCTCCGTTCATCTTTCCCTCGATCTTGACTAGTCTCCCAGTCCCTGCCACTGAAAAACATCCCCACAGCATGATGCTGCCAGCACTATGCTTCACGGTAGTGATGGTGCCAGGTTTCCTTCAGACGTGACGCTTGGCATTCAGGCCAAAGAGTTCAATCTTGTTTCTCATGGTCTGGTGACTTTTGGCAAACTCCAAGCGGGCTGTCGTGTGCCTTTTACTGAGGAGTGGCTTCTGTCTGGCCACTCAACCTTCAAGGCCTCCTGGAAGGTTCTCCCATCTCCACAGAGGAACTCTGGAGCTTTGTCAGAGTGACCATCGGGTTCTTGGTCACCACCCTGATCAAGGCCCTTCTCCCCTGACTGTTCAGTTTGGCCAGGCGGCCAGCTCTAGGAAAAGTCTTGGTGCTTCCAAACTTCTTCCATTTAAGAATAATGGAGGCCACTGTGTTCTTGGGGACCTTCAATGCTGCAAGAATACCCTTTCCCTGAGCTGTGCCAAAACACAATCCTTTCTCGGAGCTCTACGGACAATTCATTCAACGTCATGGCTTGGTTTTTGCTCTGACATGCACTGTCAACTGTGGGACCTTATATAGACAGGTGTGTGCCTTTCCAAATCATGTCCAATCAATTGAATTTACCACAGGTGGACGGACTCCAATCAAGTTGTACAAACATCTCAATGCTGATAAATGGAAACAGGATGCACCGGAGCTCAATTTCAAAAACCTGTTTTCGCTTTGTCAGTTTGTGGTATTGTGTGGAGATTTAAGAGGAAAATGTTTAATTTAATCCATTTTAAAATGTAACATAACAAATGTAAAAAAAGTAAAGGGGATGAATACTTCACGAATGCACTGTAAGAGTAAAAAACAACCACATATCACAGTCATTGCAAGTAAAACTTTCCTCAAAGCAGCTATCAATAAAAATCTGTTCTCATTGTGTATTATCTTGACAGCTTCAAATAAATGACAGATAATTGCCAGTCTAACTGGAGATGAGCGCTCAAAGATAACACTCAAGTTATTTCGTTGCAAGTGAATATTCTTACCCCAATAAATGGCACAAACTTCTGACAGGAGTCCTCGTCAGGGCTGAGGGAGCGAATGGATAACATATAACAAATGTTAGTTTCGCGTTAACACACTCCCTGTTTGGATGTGGTGGTGTGATGGGTCTGAAGGAAGAATGAGTTTGTGTGTGTGGCTAAGGGATGTCCAATCGGAATCGATGAGACATGGCTTCTCAGAAGTGGTTTTCCAGTGGTTCTGGAAAACCAGGAACATTTTGGGAATGAAGGTCACGCCGCGATGAGAATGCCAGGGAACGCTCCTTACAACCGACCCCTAAACGGGTGCGTTGTAAGCCTGCCGTGACGTGAGCAGTGGAGGACTGAGTGAGGGGATTAACATTGTTGGTGACATTGAATGTGAACCCAATATACAGGGTGAGTTCTGCAATCCCGCTGGTTTTGGATTCTCAGTACTTAAGAATACTGATTGGCTGAAAAAAAAATCAACACGAAAATCAACAGAACTATGACACTCAAGGACCAGAGCTGTGCACACCCGGTATACAGTGCGAGGCAAATCCTAACTTCCATTTAGGTACATTTTCACTTAGTTATTCATTGATGTCAATGGGAGACGAAGCAAAAAGTTTACTTAAGTAGAAGTTAGAATTCACCCCTGTATTTGTAAAGGGTTAAAGTATAGTTAGCATATTTCATTTGTTCGGTCCCAGTCGACTACTTCTGTGTGAAGTTGGTAGTGCTGCCGTCTTCTTCCCAAAGCTATCCTTGCCCATTTCTCACAAATCCCACCCAAATTAGCTCAAAAAGCTGGATACAGCTGGTGTAAAACCAAAATAACCTGCAAAATGAGTCCAGAGGGGGTGAAATGTTGGAGCGCATGGTGAAAAGAGCTGTGAGAAAAGCATGTTCGGACAGCAAAGAGGTAGGACAAACAGAGCATGACAAGTTCATCTCCCTCGTGAAACACGCCCGAGAGTAGCATTGACGTTTTTCTAGAGTTTTTAAAGATGGAAAAAGCATCGACTAAAATATGGAGTATACACATCTGAGACTTTGCACCCTTGCTTTTCAAAGAGAAAGACGACAAGTAGGTACAAACGTTGCACATTGAGCAAACTCAGTCGGGCCCTTGGTGTACAGTACAGTCTCCCCTGCCTATCTGACCAGAATATTATCTAGGACAGGGCTCTCCAACCCTGTTCCTGGAGAGCTATGATCCTGTAGGTTTTCACTAACTCTAATCTAGGGCACCTGATTCTAATAAATAGCCGGTTGATGAATCGGTTTAGTTATAATTGGGGTTGGAGCAAAAACAGTCCAGGAACATTGTTGTAGAGCCCTGATCTAGGATAATCTTCAGGTGTGTCTCAATATTCTAACGCGGCTTCCTCTCCTGGTTTCCTGTTCTTCAATGGCACTGATCTGAAAACACATGATAAATGAAAGCATTACTCCTCTCTGCAGAGTTTGGACTCGATCGGCTCTCGTCATGTTCTGACAATGCTCAGTGGACTCTGTCTCTGTCACCAAGGGGAGACTGGGATTAGCCAACCAAAAGTCACCTTTCAGCACCCCTTTGTTCCTATAATACAGTGCACTGTGACTTTTATACGCCTGGTAATTGTTAAGGTGACCTTTAAATGTTTGAGTGCTCATCCTCCCTGGTGGATATAAAGTGTGTGTGTGTGTGTGTGTGTGTGTGTGTGTGTGTGTGTGTGTGTGTGTGTGTGTGTGTGTGTGTGTGTGTGTGTGTGTGTGTGTGTGTGTGATTATACTCTTACAAGGCCAACATTGTTTTCTGAGGTGGGTCAACAGTGACATCTGAGCAGAGATTTGAAAACAACAGTCACACATGCAGGTGTGTGTGTCGAGTGTGTCACGTGGCTGGTGTTCTCTACCTCCGCACTATGCACTCCTTCCTCCCTCCCTCCCTCCCTCCTTCCATCTCTTCAAACCACCTAATTACATCTCCACTGTCACCGCTCCTTCTTTACACTCGTCCTCCTCTCTCTGAGGTAATAGGAAAGAACACATCAATGTCAACCTTTTTCCCTTAGATCTCATTGAGTCAACAGCCGTTCCCAACTTTAAAGAGCAATGTATGTGGGAGACCTTAAAAGGTAGAGTCAGCAATGTGACATCGTCAAACACAGCGGGGCGACTTCCCGATTACATATTTCAACAATAACAGGGTTTCAATCCACCAAGATGGCCAGTATTGGCTCTTTCCAATTTGCACGTTCGGCACTCCTTTGAGGCATGCCGACATTGGAAAGATCCAATAATGGCAGCCTTAGAAGATTCGACTTTTGTTGTTGACTTCTGTAAGCAGGAAGTCACCCCGCAGTGTATGATGATGTCATATTGCTGACTGTACCTTTAATGCGGTTGTATATTATCCAAAATCCACATATCCAAACCAAATCCAAACCAAAAGCCAACCAAGCCAGACAAGTGGTTATTAAGACAGTAAGACATGCAAAAACTCAAATCAATTCGGGGGTAGTCGATGCAGACCAGATATGAAGTTAAGACGAACAGCGAGTTATGTGTGGGTGGGTTAGACAACAAACAGAACAGGTTGGTGGACAAAATGCAACACAGCAGGGGGGGAGGGGTCAAACGGAAGGCTGCGGCCAGGTACCTGATGTAAAAATCAAAATACAAGCTTCTCTTCCTTGAATGCAAATGAAAGAAAAAGGTAGAATAACTCAGTGTGGTAAAATGGTACGAGTCGTCGTTGTTCTTTCTTCATGAGTTGTGAGTCAACTGTCACAAAATATGTTCTGTCAAAGTGGAGTTGACATGTTATTATTCTGTTGGTGCTAATTTAAATAAGCGAATGTGGTCGATGAATGTGATTGAATATGGTTGAAATTAGCAATACTAGTGTTGCTTTTTCCAAAGATAAATTAATGAGAATGTAGCCACTAAATTGACAAATCTGACATGTAGAGGGAGCACTTGCTACACAATAGATAATCCAAATATAGTTTAATAGCATAATAGAATAATAGCATACAAAAATATCTACATACATAATATCTACATTTTACCAGACATTTCATAAACACATGCACAGGCGTGCATGCGCACACACACACCCTTAAATATCACCCATTCATTCTGCACTCACACGCTTGCTTGCACACACACACACCTTACCTTTTCTGTTTGTAGGTGAGCATGGCCTCAGAGATGGGACACTGGTGTGAGACGCTGGCCCCAGCCAGGTACTGAGACACGCGGCCTGCTACATCAATGTTGTCTACGGAAACTCAAAGTGGAGGGCACAACCTATCATGTTTTTGTTCTTCCACTCTCTTCTTACACCCTTTTACAATCCCATTTATTATTATTCATGTATTGTATTATCATTCAACACATACAGTAATGCAACAGTAGAAGCATCAAAATATACTAATATTCTGTGGATACGAGCATATTATACTAAAATAAATATTCGGTAAAACTTCCTGCAATGAATACCCTGTACAATAAATATTAACATATATTTTGTAATAATGTTTTTAATAATAAATACAATATTAAAATTAACAAACTAGCACATTTTAAGAACAATTATAAAGACTTTAGCAAATTTGAAGAAAATTATGCCGAAATTCTATCAGCATATCGACTGTAGTACTCGCGCTGCTGAAACATTAGACCACTGTTACTCCAACTTCCGGGATAGAAGCCCCCCCCCCCCTCCTTTCGGGCAAATCTGAGCACGACTCCATTTTGCTCCTCCCTTCCTATAGGCAGAAACTCAAACAGGAAGTACCTGTGCTAAGGACTATTCAATGCTGGTCTGACCAAATCGGAATCCACGCTTCAAGATTGTTTTGATCACGCAGACTGGGATATGTTTCGGGTAGCTTCCGGGAATAATATTGACGAATATACTGAAACGGTAATTGCCTTTATCAGGAAGTGTATAGGATATGTTGTACCACTGTGACTATTAAAACCTACCCTAACCAGAAACCGTGGAGAGATGGCAGCATTCGTGCAAAACTGAAAGCGCAAACCACCACATTTAAACATAACAAGGTGTCTGGGAATATGGCAGAATACAAACAGAGCAGTCATTCCCTCCGCATGGCAATCAAACAGGCAAAACGTCAGTATAGAAACAAAGTGGAATCGCAATTCAACGGCTCAGGCACGAGACATGTGTGTCAGGGTCTACAGACAATCACGGACTACAAAAGGAAAACCAGCCACGTCGCAGACACCGACGCCTTGCTTTCCGGACAAGCTAAACACCTTCTTTGCCCGCTTTGAGGATAACACAGTGCCACCGACGTGACCCGCTACCAAGGACTGTGGGCTCTCCTTCGTTGCCGACGTGAGTAAGACATTTAAAAAGTGGTAACCCTCGCAAGGCTGCCGGCCCAGACGGCTGGCTGGTGTGTTTACGGACGTATTCAATCTCTCCCTTTCCCAGTCTGCTGTCCCCACATACTTCAAGATGGGCACCATTGTTCCTGTACACAAGAATGCAAAGATAACTGAACTAAATGACTATCGCCCCGTAGCACTCACCTCTGTCATCATGAAGTGCTTTGAGAGACTTGTTAAGGATCATATCACCTCCAACCTACCTGTCACCCTAGACCCACTTCAATTTGCATACCGCCCCAAAAGGTCAACAGATGATGCAATCGCTATCACACTGCACACTGCCCTATCCCATCTGGACAAGAGGAACACCTATGTAAGAATGCTCTTCATTGACTATAGCTCAGCATTCAACACCATAGTACCCTCCAAGCTCATCATTAAGCCCGAGGCCCTGGGTCTGAACCACGCCCTGTGCAATTGGGTCCTGGACTTCCTGACGGGCCAGCACCATGTACTGAAAGTAGGAAACAACACCTCCACTTCGCTGATCCTCAACACTGGGGCCCCACAAGGGTGCGTCCTCAGCCCCATCCTGAAGTACCTGTTCACCCATGACTGCGTGGCCAAGCATGCCTCCAACTCAATCATCAAGTTTGCAGACGACACAGTAGTAGGATTGATTACGAACGACGACGAGACAGCCTACAGGGAGGTGGTGAGGGCACTGGGAGTGTGGTGCCAGGAAAATAACCTCACTCAACGTCAACAAAAAAAAAGAAAATTATTGTGGACTTCAGGAAACAGCAGAGGGAGCATACCCCCATCCACATCGACGGGACAGTAGTGGAGAAGGTGGAACGTTTTAAGTTCCTCGGCGTACATATCACTGACAAACTGAAATGGTCCACCCACACAGAAAGTGTGGTGAAGAAGGTGCAACACTGCCTTTTCAACCTGGTGAGGCTGAAAAATTTGGCTTGTCACCTAAAACCCTCACAATCTTTTACAGATGCGCAATTGAGAGCATCCTGTTGGGCTGTATCACCACATGGTATGGCAACTGCACCGACCACAACCGCAGGGCTCTCCAGAGGGTGGTGCGGTCTGCACCAACGCATCACCGGGGGCAGACTATCTGCCCTTCAGGACACCTACAGCACCTGATGTCACAGAAAGGCCTAAAATATCATCAAGGACAACAACCACCCGAGCCACTGCCTGTTTCCCCGCTATCATCCAGAAGGCGAGGTCAGCCCAAGTGCATCAAAGCTGCGACCGAGAGATTGAAAAACAGCTTCTAACTCAAGGCCATCAGACTGTTAAATAGCCATCACTAGCACAGAGGCTGCAGCCTATATACACAGACTTCAAATCATTGGCCACTTGAATAAATGGAACACTAGTCACTTTAATAATGGTTTACATATCTTGCATTACTCATCTCATATGTAAACCCAGCAAAAAAAGAAACGTCCTCTCAATGTCAACTGCGTTTATTTTCAGCAAACTTAACATGTGTAAATATTTGTATGAGAATAACAAGATTCAACAACTGAGACAAACTGAACAAGTTCCACAGACATGTGACTAACAGAAATGGAATAATGTGTCCCTGAACAAGGGGGGGGGGTCAAAATCAAAAGTAACAGTCAGTATCTGGTGTGGCCACCAGCTGCATTAAGTACGGCTGCGCATGAGATCCGGGCTCTTCGCTGGCCATGGCAGAACTCACATTCCTGTCTTGCAGGAAATCACGCACAGCACGAGCAGTATGGCTGGTGGCATTGTCATGCTGGAGGTTCATGTCAGCCTGCAGGAAGGGTACCACATGAGGGAGGAGGATGTCTTTCCTGTAACGCACAGCGTTGAGATTGCAGGCAATGACATCAAGCTCAGTACGATGATGCTGTGACACTCCGCCCCAGACCATGACAGACCCTCCACCTCCAAATCGATCCCACTCCAGAGTACAGGCCTCTGTGTAACGATAAATGCAAATCCAGACAAAATCGCGACTCGTCAGTGAAGAGCAGTCCTGTCTGGTCCAGCGACAGTGGGTTTGTGCCCATAGGCGACGTTGTTGCTGGTGATGTAAGGCAGATGCTCACCAGACAACAGGCCTACAAGCTCTCAGTCCAGCCTCTCTCAGCCTATTGGAGACAGTCTGAGCACTGATGGAGGGATTGTGCGTTCCTGGTGTAACTAGGGCAGTTGTTGTTGCCATCCTGTACCTGTCCCGCAGGTGTGGTGTTCGGATGTACCGATCCTGTGCAGGTGTTGTTACACGTGGTATGCCACTGCGAGGACCATCAGCCGTCCGTCCCGTTTCCCTGTAGCGCTGTCTTAGGCGTCTCACAGTACGGACATTGCAATTTATTGCCCTGGCCACATCTGTAGTCCTCATGCCTCCTTGCAGCATACCTAAGGCACGTTCACGCAGATGAGCAGGGACCCTGGGCATCTTTCTTTTGGTGTTTTTCAGAGTCAGTAGAAAGGCCTCTTTAGTGTCCTACGTTTTCATAACTGTGACCTTAATTGCCTACCGTCTGTAAGCTGTTAGTGTCTTAACGACCGTTCCACAGGTGCATGTCCATGAATTATTTATGGTTCATTGAACAAGCATGGGAAACAGTGTTTATAACCTTTATTTTAATTTTTACAAACTATCTTTGAAAGACAGGGTCCTTTCTTTGTTTGCTGTTTATACACTGTATTCTATACTATTCTACTGCATCCTAGTCTATGCTGCTCTGACATTGCCTGTCCATATATTTATATATTTATCCTTAATTCCATTCTTTACTTAGATTGATGTGTATTGGGTATATGTTGTGAAATTGTTAGATGTTACATGTTAGATGTTGCCGCACTGTCGTAACTAGAAGCACAAGCATTTCGCGAAACCCGCAATAACATCTGCTAGACACGTGTAGGTGATCAATAACATTGTTTTGATGTGACGCATAATGCACCATAATGCTGATAGACGTTCCTAAACATCTGTCACTGCATGAAGCATTATGAGCAGATCCCTATCAGATCCCTATCATGCACGGTGCTTGCCTACGGAGCTGTGAGGGGAACGGCACCTCCGTACCTTCAGGCTCTGATCAGGCCCTACACCCAAACAAGGGCACTGCGTTCATCCACCTCTGGCCTGCTCGCCTCCCTACCTCTGAGGAAGTACAGTTCCCGCTCAGCCCAGTCAAAACTGTTCGCTGCTCTGGCACCCCAATGGTGGAACAAACTCCCTCACGACGCCAGGTCAGCGGAGTCAATCACCACCTTCCGGAGACACCTGAAACCCCACCTCTTTAAGGAATACCTAGGATAGGATAAAGTAATCCTTCTAACCCTCCCCCCTTAAAAGAGTTAGATGCACTATTGTAAAGTGGTTGTTCCACTGGATATCATAAGGTGAATGCACCAATTTGTAAGTCGCTCTGGATAAGAGCGTCTGCTAAATGACTTAAATGTAAATGTAAATGTACTGTGGCTCATAATAAGCGTTTGCTGCTCCAGCTCTCTGCTGTACCTGATGTTGGGGCCTCCAGTCTGCCGAACAAGTCCCTCCAGCCAGCGTCCATGAAGATGTTGTTGAACTTGCTGTCGAACGAAGACATGTGTTTGGCCAGAGGATGAGTGCCTGCAGAGGGAGGAGCAGACTGATTAGAAGGCCACAGCAAAACAAAACAGAGTCCAGCTTTTGTAGTCTGTGTGTTGTTAGCCTGCTATGATACCCAGGGTCCTATATGAGATCTGTTCCTGCAACTAGTGTTTTGTGTGCAGTTTTCCATTTGACGTCAATGCATGTTTTACGGGAGTCTTGCGTTATGCGTGCAGAATTGTAATTGGCCATTCTTTTCTACAGTTTATGGACTTTTCCAATGCATTAATGATATTTTCAAATGATCCCCTAAATCTACTGAATTGAAATGGAATTGACGACTAACCCGAACTCCATTGCGATTGGCTGAATTGCTGCTTACCAACAGGGATGACCAGGAAGCGGATGTAGCTGAGCCAATCCGGCGTCTTGTTGGCCAACTGCTCCACGAAGCACCTGAGGATGGTGCTGAGGTAACTCTGGTCTCCGGCCACCGCCACTTTGATGGTGGGGGGTGTCTGGGCATTGCAGTTACAGCTAGTCAGAGAAGTGGGGGGGAAAAACATGAGAAACAGCAACTTGTTTCCACTTTATTCTGCGCTGTAATGGAAAGTGCCACCAAAACGTTTCACATATCAAAAATTACACGGGCCTAATCATGATCATCATAAGATCCACTCGCCTTGGTGACCACGAAATTAAAATTCACGTGAAAAAGTCCACAAGAAACATTGACATTTTTACAATGAAGCAAAGACAAAGTGAAATCGATTTGTTCCTCTCAACTACAACCATTGAATTAGAAAGAGGAAGGAAGCGAGTTCTTACAATCTCTGGATCCTGGTGACTATGGTGTTGAAGGCTGCATGGACATCCGCACCAGAGATGGTGCACACGATAGGCTGGCTGTGCTCATGGAGAATCTCAGATAGATACTGCCGGGAGGGAGGGAATGAGAGACAGAGGGCAGAGAGAGAAAGGGGTTGAAAAGGGGTTTCAAGACAGAGGTGAGACGGTGCTTGGGATCAACGGGGCTTGGGATCAATGGGGCTTGGGATCAACAGGGCTAGTCAATCAGAAGCCGACTCAAAAGGCCTCAGGTCTGTGCATGTGAGTGTACAAGCGCGCACGTCTGTGTTTGTGAGCGCACATGCTTCAGAGTTGCATTATGTTTACATAAGCAATGGATTCCACGATTGTTAAGCCTTTCTCCAGCTAGGAGAAAAAAAGAACAAACCTGATCTTGCACATGTTCAAAAAATGAGGATGTTTATTGAGTGCACAGCTGATGCAAATGCTACTGATTGAGTAGCATAATACACTATATGTACAGTTGAAGTCGGAAGTTTACATAAACAAGTTTTAATGACTCCAACCTAAGTGTATCAACCACTCCACAAATGTCTTGTTAACAAACTATAGTTTTGGCAAGAACATCTACTTTGGGCATGACAAGTAATTTTTCCAACAATTGTTTACAGACAGATTATTTCACTTAGAATTCACTGTGTCACAATTCTAGTGGGTCAGAAGTTCACATAAACGAAGTTGACTGTGCCTTTAAACAGCTTGGAAAATTCCAGAAAATGAAGTCATGGCTTTAGAAGCTTCTGATAGGCTAATTGACATAATTTGAGTCAATTGGAGGTGTACCTGTGGATGTATTCCAAGGCCTACCTTCAAACTCAGTGCCTCGTTGCTTGACATCATGGGAAAATCAAAAGAAATCAGCCAAGACCTCAGGAAAAAAATTGTAGACCTCCACAATTCTGGTTCATCCTCAGGAGCAATTTCCAAACGCCTGAAGGTACCACGTTCATCTGTACAAACAATAGTATGCAAGTATAAACACCATGAGACCACGAAGTCGTCATACTGCTCAGGAAGGAGACGCGTTCTGTCTCCTAGAAATGAACCTACTTTGGTGCAAAAAGAGCAAATCAATCCCAGAACAACAGCAAAGGACCTTGTGAAGATGCTGGAGGAAACAGGTACAAAAGTATCTATTTCCACAGTAAAACGAGTCCTATATTGACATAACCTGAAAGGCCGCTCAGCAAGGAAGAATCCACAGGTTTGCAACTGCACATGGGGACAAAGATCGTACTTTTTGGAGAAATGTCCCCTGGTCTGATGAAACAAAAATAGAACGGTTTGGCCATAATGACCATGGTTAATAAAATAATGACCCAGGAATAGATATAGCCCTTGCTTCACTCCAGACCTGACTGCCCTTGACCAGCACAAAAACATCCTGTGGCATACTGCATTAGCATCGAATAGCCCCCATGATATGCAACTTTTCAGGGAAGTTAAGAACCAATATACACAGGCAGTTAGGAAAGCTAAGGCTAGCTTTTTCAAACAGAAATTCGCATCCTGTAGCACAAACTCAAAACAAGTTCTGGGACACTAAAGTCCATGGAGAATAAGAGCACCTCCTCCCAGCTGCCCACTGCACTGAGGCTATGAAACATTGTCACCACCGATAAATCCACCATAATTGAGAATTTCTCTACGGCTGGCCATGCTTTCCACCTGGCTACACCCCCCACAGAAACTCGCCCAAGCCTCCCCATGGACCCCTACAAATCAGCCGGTCTATACAATCTGGACCCTCTCTTTCTAAAATTATCTGCCGAAATTGTTGCAACCCCTATTTCGTATCGCCTGAGATTCACAAAGATTGGAAAGCTGCAGCAATCATCCCCCTCTTCAAAGGGGGAGACACTCTAGACCCAAACTTCTACAGACCTATATCTATCCTACCCTGCCTTTCTAAGGGCTTCAAAAGCCAAGTTAACAGATTACTGACCATTTCGAATCCCACAGTACCTTCTCCGCTATGCAATCTGGTTTCAGAGCTGGTCATGGGTGCACCTCAGCCACGCTCAAGGTCCTAAACGACATCATAACCGCCATCGATAAGAGACATTACTGTGCAGCCGTATTCAACGACCTGGCCAAGGCTTTCGACTCTGTCAATCAGCACATTCATATCGGCAAAGCCTTAGTTTCTCAAATGACTGCCTCGCCTGGTTCACCAACTACTTCTCTGATCGAGTTCAGTGTGTCAAATCGGAGGGCCTGTTGTCCGGACCTCTGGCAGTCTCTATGGGGGTGCCACAGGGTTCAATTCTCGGGCCGACTCTTCTCCGTATACATCAATGATGTCGCACTTGCTGCTGGTGATTCTCTGATCCACCTCTATGAAGATGACACCATTCTGTATACTTCTGGCCCTTCTTTGGACACTGTGTTAATTAACCTCCAGACGAGCTTCAATGCCATACAACTTGCCTTCCGTGGCCTTCAACTGCTCTTAAATGCAAGTAAAACGAAATGCATGCTCTTCAAACGATCGCTGCCTGCACCTGTCCGCCCATCCAGCATCATTACTCTGGACGGTTGTGACTTGGAATATGTGGACAACTACAAATAGCTAGGTGTCTGGCTAGACTGTAAACTCTCCTTCCAGACTCACAATAAGCATCTCCAATCCAAAATTAAAATCTAGAATCGGCTTCCTATTTCGCAATAAAGCATCCTTCACTCATGCTGCCAAACTTACCCTCGTAAAACTGACCATCCTACCAATCCTCGACTTCGGCGATGTCATGTACAAAATAGCCTCCAACACTCAACAAATTGGATGCAGTCTATCACAGTGTCATCCGCTTTGTCACCAAAGCCCCATATACTACCCACCACTTCGACCGGTACGCTCTTGTTGGCTGGCCCTCGCTACATATTCGTTGCCAAACCCACTGGCTCCAGGTCATCTACAAGTTTTTTGCTAGGTAAACCCCCGCTCACTGGTCACCATAGCAGCACCCACAGATATATCTCACTGGTCACCTCCAAAGCCAATTCCTCCTTTGGCCGCCTTTCCTTTGGCCGCCAGTTCTCTGCTGCCAATGACTGGAACGAACTGCAAAAATCACTGAAGTTGGAGACTCATATCACCCTCACTAGCTTAAAGCACCAGCTGTCAGAGCATCTCAGAGATCACTGCACCTGTACATAGCCCAACTGTAAATAGCCCATCCAACTACCTCATCCCAATACTGTATTTATTTATTTATCTTGCTCCTTTGCACCCCAGTATCTCTACTTGCACATTCATCTTCTGCACATCTATCACTCCAGTGTTTAAATTGGTATATTGTAATTACTTTGCCACCATAGCCTATTTATTGCCTTACCTCCCTTATACTACCTCATTTGCACACCGACTTTTCTTTTTACCCCCTTTTTCGTGGTATCCAATTGTTAGTAGTTACTGTCTTGTCTCATCGCTACAACTCCCGTACGGACTCGGGAGAGGCGAAGGTCGAGAGCCATGCGTCCTCCGAAACACAACCCAACCAAGCCGCACTGCTTTTTAACACACATCCAACCCGGAAGCCAGCCGCACCAATGTGTTGGAGGAAACACCGAAACACCTAGCGACCTGGTCAGCGTGCACTGTGCCCGGCCCGCCACAGGAGTCACTAGTGCGCGATGAGACAAGGATATCCCTACCGGCCAAACCCTCCCGGACGACGCTAGGCCAATTGTGCGCCGCGCCATGGGCCTCCCGGTCGCGGCCGGCTGCGACAGAGCCTGGACTCAAACCCAGAGTCTCTGGTGGTACAGCTAGCACTGCGATGCAGTGCCTTAGACCACTGCGCCACCCGGGAGGCCCATATATAGACTTTTTCTACTGTATTATTGACTGTATGTTTTGTTTATTCCATGTGTAACTCTGTGTTGTTGTATGTGTCGAACTGCTTTGCATTATCTTTGCCAGGTCGCAGTTGTAAATGAGAGCTTGTTCTCAACTAGCCTACCTGGTTAAATAAATGTGAAATAAATAAATAAAAATAGTTATGCTTGGAGGAAAAAGGGGGAGGCTTGAAAGCCGAAGAACACCATCCCAACCGTGAAGCACGGGGGTGGCAACATCATGCTGCTTTGCTGCAGGAGGGACTGGTGCACTTCACAAAATAGATGGCATCCCGAGGTAGGAAAATTATGTGGATATATTTTTTAATTTTTTTTAATTTTAAAATTGTATCCCCTTTTCTCCCCAATTTTCGTGGTATCCAATCGCTAGTAATTACTATCTTGTCTCATCGCTACAACTCCCGTACGGGCTCGGGAGAGACGAAGGTCGAAAGCCATGCGTCCTCCGAAGCACAACCCAACCAAGCCGCACTGCTTCTTAACACAGCGCGCCTCCAACCCGGAAGCCAGCCGCACCAATGTGTCGGAGGAAACACCGTGCACCCGCCCCCCTCGGTTAGCGCGCACTGCGCCCGGCCCGCCACAGGAGTCGCTGGAGCGCGATGAGACAAGGATATCCCTACCGGCCAAACCCTCCCTAACCCGGACGACGCTAAGCCAATTGTGCGTCGCCCCACGGACCTCCCGGTCGCGGCCGGCTGCGACAGAGCCTGGGCGCGAACCCAGAGACTCTGGTGGCGCAGCTAGCACTGCGATGCAGTGCTCTAGACCACTGCGCCACCCGGGAGGCCCTTATGTGGATATATTGAAGCAACATCTCAAGACATCAGTCAGGAAGTTAAAGCTTGGTCGCAAATGGCTCTTCCAAATGGACAATGACCCCAAGCATACTTCCAAAGTTGTGGCAAAATGGCTTAAGGACAACAAAGTCAAGGTATTGGAGTGGCCATCACAAAAGCCCTGACCTCAATCCTATAGAACATCTGTGGGCAGAACTGAAAAAGCGTGTGCGAGCAAGGAGGCCTACAAACCTGACTCAGTTACACCAGCTCTGTCAGGAGGAATGGGCCAAAATTCACCCAACTTATTGTGGAAATTTTGTGGAAGGCTACATGAAACGTTTTACCCAAGTTAAACAATTTAAAGGCAATGCTACCAAATACTAATTGAGTGTATGTAAACTTCTGACCCACTGGGAATGTGATGAAATAAATAAGGTGAAATAAATCATTCTCTACTATTATTATGACATTTCACATTCTTAAAATAAAGTGGTGATCCTAACTGACCTAAGACAGGGCATTTTTACCAGGATTAGATAAATGTCAGGAATTGTGAAAAACAGTTTAAATGTATTTGGCTAAGATGTATGTAAACTTCAGACTTCAACTGCATATGGTAAGAGGGTAATTTCATCGTCTTTATACAATACTGTAATGACGATTTTGTAACGTTCCAATTGATTGATTTCCAAAAAAGCGGATACCAATGGTTTTGAATGATTTTATATGACCAGATAGTAGCCTTTGTTTTTTACCACTTAATTAGTCACACTGACCAACATAAACACAAAAGTGGCCTACCTGGCCCTGCCAGTCTGTGGTGTTGATGAGGATGATGCTCTCAGGGAGCTGCTCGTCAGAGATAAGGATCTGGTTTAGCTGGTCGTACACCAACTTCCTGGGGACCTGGCGGAGGAAGAGGCAGAAGTAAAAGACATGACCTATCTGTTATACACATATGTAGATCTTGTACACACACATACTAGCTTACTGCACTATCGTACACACACACTCACACACACCTGGACAGCGATCCTGGATTCCGGGGATGTCTCGCTGTCGATGCTGCTGGTCCTGTCACTCTGGGCCTTGGAGTTCTGCCGGTCCTTCATGGACGTGCTCCTAGGACGCCTCTGCAGCTTGTTCTCGGTTTTACTGTGGACCACAAACAGGCACGGACCCAATGAAGCACTGAGCCAGGTTGAACCACTGCTGAGAAATCTTAATAATAAAAAAAAAACGTTATTCACAAATACTAAGTAGTAGATATGCCTACAGCAGAATTCAGACAATCCTGGCCATCTAATCCTTCTCGTTGACTCTCCCCAGCAAAAGCTTTTTAAGCTTTTGTTCCGGAAGCATTTTATGAGCACAAAATGGCTGCCACACATTATATATGTGGTTGCTTTGAATTATCCTTGCACAATGGAGAAATGTACAATGACAAATGAGCAATGTCTGTACTGGGCAGATTGCTTATTCAATGGATCTGACTTCGATTCATCAGATGAGTAGAGTCGGTGGAAGTAGTGCTAGGGGACGTCCTTCTGCTGATCAGTTTGTTTATAGACGGGTGTAGCGGGGGAAATCACTGTATTGCGCTGAACAACCAAGACACCAGGTGCTCAATCAGAGAGGTAAACCTGATCTCACCCTCTCCCCCCCCCCCCCACTCTCTTCCTCCCTCTCTCTCATCAATTTTATTTTGGGCATGTGTCACTAGCCACTTTAAACAATGCCACTTAATATAATGTTTACATACCCTACATTACTCATCTCATATGTATATGTACACTGCTCAAAAAAATAAAGGGAACACTTAAACAACACAATGTAACTCCAAGTCCATCACACTTCTGTGAAATCAAACTGTCCAATTAGGAAGCACCACTGATTGACAATAAATTTCACATGCTGTTGTGCAAATGGAATAGACAAAAGGTGGAAATTATAGGCAATTAGCAAGACACCCCCAAAAAAGGAGTGATTCTGCAGGTGGTGACCACAGACAACTTCTCAGTTCCTATGCTTCCTGGCTGATGTTTTGGTCACTTTTGAATGCTGGCGGTGCTCTCACTCTAGTGGTAGCATGAGACGGAGTCTACAACCCACACAAGTGGCTCAGGTAGTGCAGTTCATCCAGGATGGCACATCAATGCGAGCTGTGGCAAAAAGGTTTGCTGTGTCTGTCAGCGTAGTGTCCAGAGCATGGAGGTGCTACCAGGAGACAGGCCAGTACATCAGGAGACGTGGAGGAGGCCGTAGGAGGGCAACAACCCAGCAGCAGGACCGCTACCTCCGCCTTTGTGCAAGGAGGTGCACTGCCAGAGCCCTGCAAAATGACCTCCAGCAGGCCACAAATGTGCATGTGTCTGCTCAAACGGTCAGAAACAGACTCCATGAGGGTGGTATGAGGGCCCGACGTCCACAGGTGGGGGTTGTGCTTACAGCCCAGCACCGTGCAGGACGTTTGGCATTTGCCAGAGAACACCAAGATTGGCAAATTCGCCACTGGTGCCCTGTGCTCTTCACAGATGAAAGCAGGTTCACACTGAGCACATGTGACAGACGTGACAGAGTCTGGAGACGCCGTGGAGAACGTTCTACTGCCTGCAACATCCTCCAGCATGACCGGTTTGGCGGTGGGTCAGTCATGTTGTGGGGTGGCATTTCTTTGTGGGGCCGCACAGCCCTCCATGTGCTCGCCAGAGGTAGCCTGACTGCCATTAGGTATCGAGATGAGATCCTCAGACCCCTTGTGAGACCATATGCTGACACATGCACATTTGTGGCCTGCTGGAGGTCATTTTGCAGGACTCTGGCAGTGCACCTCCTTGCACAAAGGCGGAGGTAGCGGTCCTGCTGCTGGGTTGTTGCCCTCCTACGGCCTCCTCCACGTCTCCTGATGTAATGGCCTGTCTCCTGGTAGCGCCTCCATGCTCTGGACACTACGCTGACAGACACAGCAAACCTTTTTGCCACAGCTCGCATTGATGTGCCATCCTGGATGAACTGCACTACCTGAGCCACTTGTGTGGGTTGTAGACTCCGTCTCATGCTACCACTAGAGTGAGAGCACCGCCAGCATTCAAAAGTGACCAAAACATCAGCCAGGAAGCATAGGAACTGAGAAGTGGTCTGTGGTCACCACCTGCAGAATCACTCCTTTTTTGGGGGTGTCTTGCTAATTGCCTATAATTTCCACCTTTTGTCTATTCCATTTGCACAACAGCATGTGAAATTTATTGTCAATCAGTGTTGCTTCCTAAGTGGACAGTTTGATTTCACAGAAGTGTGATTGACTTGGAGTTACATTGTGTTGTTTAAGTGTTCCCTTTATTTTTTTGAGCAGTGTATATACTGTACTCTATATCATCTACTGCATCTTGCAATCTTTATGTAACACATGTATCACTAGCCACTTTATGTTTACATACCCTCCATTACTCATCTCATATATATATACTGTACTCTATACCATCTACTGCATCTTGCCTATGCCGTTCTGTACCATCACTCATTCATATATCTTTATGTACACATTCTTTATCCCTTTACACTTGTGTGTATAAGGTAGTAGTTGTGGAATTGTTAGGTTAGATTACTTGTTGGTTATTACTACATTGTCGGAACTAGAAGCACAAGCATTTCGCTACACTCGCATTAACATCTGCTAACCATGTGTATGTGACAAATAAAATTTGATTTGATTTACAACTCACGGCCTGGAGAGCTACTGGGTTTGTAGGCTTTGTTCCAGCCCAGCACTGAGACATCGGTTTCAAATAATTAACTAGTCACGGTCAATCTGGATCACAGTTAGTGGTATCAGGTGTATTAGTGCTGGGTAGGAATAAAGCGAGCACACCCATCCTTGTTTAGTCATAGTGTAATGGTTAATAAGCGGTACTGTGTGTGAGACTGTGCGTCTGAGCGGTTATGCATGTGGGCGGCTACCTCGGCGACATGAGTGTCTGGGACTCGGTCTTGCAGAGTTTGGCCACTGGGCCGGGCAGTTTGTCCGTGCTCAGGTCCCAGCTGATGGGAGTGGGGTTGGGGTTAGCCTCCCCTGGCCCTGTGCCAGCCCTAGTCTCCTCATCCTCCGCGTCCTGTACATAATGGACATAATGGGAGAAATATAGTTCAAAATATATATACCATTTTCAATATATAGAGATTTACAGTACATACTAGGGTATTTCACTCATTCATTGGATTTCCATCCGCTGCACCGCGTTCCCGCTGGTTCATTTCTCTCCCTAGAGATTAATTAACACTTTATTTAACAGTCCTTTTCCAGTTGGTATCGTCAGTGGGAATTCACTGACACCAGAGACACGAGTCACGAAGGTTCACCCTGTGCGAGTTGAGAACACCTGTTTTACAGGTGAACACAATTATCTGCATCCCACCCTATCCCATTTATAGTGCACTACTTTTGACCAGATCCCTATGGGCCATAAATTAGTACACTACATTGGGAATATGGTGCCATTTGGAACGCAGCCATTGAGATCATTGTTTTCTCAATTGGATCATGCCCAAGAGGTAGCAACCGCAACCAATACGTAATATGATGAAATGCACACAGTATCTAGAAATCAGCTATTTCTGTGCAGGGTACCCATTGTCGATGCATTTCAATGTGCTGTCATGGTGACCGTGACAACATCACATAACGCCTGGCAGATGTCCGCAAACACATTCACATGAAGCCCAGTGTGTGCATGTAAGTATCATGTGTTTGGCCACCCAACATCCCGTCCTTGGGCCCCAAACACAAGCCACCTCAGAGTCCGTCCCTCCCTCTCTCAAGAAATGCGTCGTCAGGTGCTCCTCGTTGCCGGGGCTCCCGGGGTGAACAAGTGCAGAGGAGGCAACGGAGCACGAGAGACAACGGTGAAACACTCTTCTCACGGACCAATACATACGCTGACGCCCTCTCTACAGCCAGCTGGACCTGGGCCTCAGAGTGGTGTCGGGGTGTTTATACATAATGTGTGTGTGTGTGTGTGAATGAGCGCGTTCATGTGTGTATGTGTGTGTACAGAATGTATGTGTGTGTGTGTGTGTGTGTGTGTGTGTACAGAATGTATGTATGTGTGTGTGTGTGTGTGCGCGCATGTATGCTTGTGTGTAATAACAGAGGTCTTTGCGGTAACAGTGTAAATGTACTCTTGTTCGCGTCAAAATGGTCGAGTGGAAAATAAACAGATGGGTGCTGATTTATGATCATGGACAAAACAGCAGCGCAGAGAGAGAGAGAGAGAGAGAGAGAGAGAAAGAGAGAAACAAAATGTTTAAGAACCCCCGGATCTATTTCCCCCGTGTCTACAGTATTTCGTTCTGTCTACATTTTAGGAATATTTACTGACAATTGCTGTTTCCATTAGGCCTGTCTTGAGTTTTTTTTAAATGCGTTTTTTTATTACTTCCATACAAATGGGTTGATGGAAACATGGTTAGTGAGAAAGAGAGAGAATGGGTAAAAAAAAGACAGGTAGAGAGAACGACAGACATCAAATGAGAGAACATGAGTGAGTTGAGGCAAAGAGACAGGCAAAAAGAGAGACAGAGTGGAAAGAAAGAGAGAGGTACTAGGAGACAGAGAGACCGGCCCAGCCCTTGATAAAGAGAGAGAACAGCAAGAGAGAAAGAGCACTTAGGATGAGCACACAATATGTTAAGCCTACAGGGATCCTCCAGAGGTTGCCCGGTGTAGAATAAAGTTGTCCTTAGACACCGATCTTGGGTCAGTTTCTCCCCACTTATGGTTAAGGTCAGAATTGGGGGAAGGGAAGCTGATCCTAGAGCTGTACCTAGGGGCAGCTTGCCCACTCACCCCTGCAGGAGACTCCAATCCGGCGCTGTCGTCTATATACTTGGTCCCTATTTGGACTTTGGCCCTGTCCGGGGACAGCAGCTCTCCACCCTAAAAGGAACAGAACACAGGACGCAGTTACCAAAACCGTCTGCTAGGGGACACCCTTGAGCATATCCTAATTCCATGTATAGAAATCACATGAACTCTATTCAGTGTGTTTTCATATGCGCCAGCTGCCAGCGAAATAGGTGACTACTAACCCTTAGGTGGCTGGCTACCCCTTAACTATCTACTTTTGTCATGACACAAGCGACATCAGATTTTCAGGAACACACTGCATTCGTGACATTTCTATCTGCAACGTTCCAGACGTTTGCTTACTTAAAGCTGTAATCCTTAATGGTGAAACTGTCACGCTCCTTTGCGATATTACAACAAACAAACAACAAAACACTGTTTTCTTCCCTATGACATTGCATGCGGGACAGAACAGCAGAATATTTACCACGCTCCTCACCGCTTCGTCAACAAAGCAAAAACAATAACAGCGGTGAGGCGGACAGTGAAACTGTTACCCGTACTGTTGATTCCAGGGTCCAACTCTGAAATGCCTTTATCGATACTGTCATAGCTGGTGTCTGCATATTTAATGAGACGATCAATGTTCTATTTTTGTGGCAATGTTTGATATGCTTGAACTGACAACAATTCCTCCTCAGTACAAATCATTTCTGCAGGCCTTAGGACAACGTGCGCGCAGAATCGATCGGGCCTTACTCAATATCTGACCCGCACACTAAGAAATCACCCACACAGTTAAAGTGTCTGGTGCAGCAGTACACGGCACTACCATACATACAATTCAGAGAATATCCAAGAATGGCCATCTAAAATTCCTGGCATATGGATGCCACACATAATTGGCTATTTAAAGGGTATAGCTACAAATGTATTAAATCTTAAATGCCTGGCATACGGATGCCAAAAATAATTAACTATTTATAGGGATAATTCATCCAAGCTACAAATGTACCTAATCTAAAATGCCTGGCATTTATATATGGATGCACTAATCATAACTATTTAAAGGGATAGTTCACCCAAGCTATATATATATATATGGATGCCACTAATCATAACTATTTAAAGGGATAGTTCATCCTTTGAAATGCCTGGGGCTTCATTTATCAATCACGTGTAGCCACAAATCTGTGTGTAAACCATGCGTGCGATCATTTCCACACAAAGTGGGAGATTTATCACAATGAACGTTTGGTTGAGAGTGTGTATATGTATGCACAGCCATGACCATGCGTACGCACAGTGATAAGTGGTGGAATAAGGGAACTGCTTGTCAAACTTAGAATTGGAAAAACACACCGGGTGTACCAAAACATTAAAACGCATGCCATTCTGGTGCACATTAAAGTGCTATCCACCCTCGTGTTTTTAGCAATGGCCACTTTTCAGCGGGAGCTTGCTGATCGGTATCTCACATCCCTGGATGAGCCAATGTTCTTCGGATGCAATCGTCAGCAAAACAAACCGTAACATACCACTTCCATACACCATCGCACAACAGGTTGAAGTCAAGAGGGGTTTCTTTGCCATCAATGGGTTCCCAAATCGAACGGAGCAATAGACGGCACACACGTCGCCATAAAACATAACCCTAACGAGTTCAAATAAGTGAACAGAAGAGGCTTCCACTCTCAATGTGCAGGCGATGTGACGTGTAAAAACACTGCTGAATTTCGTGGCCAGGTGGAACCCACGACTCGTTCATTCTGCAGAACAGCAATGTTGGCCTATACGTCTACAGGAGGGAACTGTTGAGGACGAATGGCTTATTGGTGAGTGTCGCTTACTCATTTGAAGTATATTTGCATTGCTAAAGCAACTTGAATTGTCCTCTCTTTGTAGCTATGTTTTCATTTTTACTCGTCAACCCACAACTGAGCAAACCAAATAAAACATTTTGGTTGTACTCTATTTCAGTCTAGAAGCAGTTTTTTTTTTTCTTTGCTTGTTTTGGTTGCGCCGTTGTAGGCTATTTCATGGTACGACGTTGTATATTACATACTGGCATTAAAAGGGATGATTTTTCTCATGTATGGTTAATTAGGGGTGTTTCGAAATGCAAATAGCCAAGGTCGTGCACAAGCACTGAGGCTGAGAACATTTGGTATTTATCAACAGTTATCGCCTATGTGTATGACGCTCGTAGAATTGTTTGATAAAACACTTATTTTTCGTAATTGTTTCTATGCAATATTGATAAATGATTCCCCTGGCATATATAGGAATGTCACAAATCACCACTAAAGGGATAGCTCATCCAAGCTACAAATGTTCCTCATCTTATTGATAGCTTCATAAAGAGTAAACCTGGAGATCTAAATAGACAATGGATCTGGATAGTCAGCAACCTACCCATGTTTGCATAGCTTTAGAGCATTTGAGCATTATTGGGTCAAAAAAAACTATGGGAGCGGTAGGACCTATGTTAGCATTAGCATGCTAATCCAAATTATATTAAAAAGCTAGTTCAGCAGAGAAACAAAACAAAACACTTTTGTGTGTGTGTGTTAGTGTGTGTGGCGGGGCTTGTTGTGGCCTTATGCTCCACTGGTAACAAGGCGGAGTGAGTGCGTGTGTGTACTTACGATGCAGGCCAGGTCCCTGGGCTGGCTCTTCTGACTGTGTAGACTCCCAATCTCAGTCTGGGAGCTCGAATGGGACATTCCCTCAAAGAAGGGCCTGAGTGACAACCACATAAAAAAAAAAACATATTTGATACTTTCACAAAAAGTACATACTTGAGAGACAATAACTGTGCTGAGGTGGGTAGTAGCGACACTAACTTGTGTACCCATTTAGGTGATGTTTTCATGTGTTTTCATATTAGTCATTCAGCTGCAATTGTTTCTAACGTTTCTCCCCTGCAGCGACTTTCTTTTCTCTCGCGTTGATTTCATGTACAGTAACAATGCACAAATGAACTCCCCTTAAACACTGAGGAAAGAATGTGGGGTCTTCACTTTGACTAGCGTGTGAGCATTATATGGGACCCTCTGAGTTTAGCTGTACTCACAACATTTGTGCGGTCATATTTGAGTGTAGGTGTACTGGCGACATGATATGGGGCCCTACTTGAGTTTGGGTTTAGTGGTCTGTATTTGGGACATTTTGTGGGGCCTTACTTCAGATAAGGTGTACAATACCGATAACATTTTGCAGAACCTTACTTGAGTTTGGGTTTGGGCGTGCTGAGGACACTCTCGTTGTCCTCCATCTCAGGGCCGCTGTCACTCTGGTTGTAAACCTCCAGACTATCATAGAGCAGGTCCAGATCCTCCTCCACCTCCTGGGTCTGGTCCACTGGGTCCGAGTCCAGAACCTAGCAACAACAAATGGACTTATGTCATGCAATAAAATGCAAATTAATTACTTAAAAATCATACAATGTGATTTTCTGGATTTTTGTTTTAGATTACATCTCTCACAGTTGAAGTGTACCTATGATACAAATTACAGACCTCTACATGCTTTGTAAGTAGGAAAACCTGCAAAATCGGCAGTGTATCAAATACTTGTTCTCCCCACTGTATATAGCTCTGAATCCACGATATGGCAGACGTTGAAAAGCAATAGCACATACGTTTTCTCAACAACAGGTTATGGACAATAATATCAAAGGCTGCACTGAAATCTAGCAGTACAGCTCCCAGAATCTTCTTATTATCAATTTATTTTCAACCAATCATCAGTCCTTTGTGTCAGTGCAGTACATGTTGAGTGCCCTTCTCTATAAGCATGCTGAAAGTCTGTTGTTAATTTGTTTAGAGAAATAGGACTGTATTTGGTCGAACACAATTTTTTCCAACAGTTTGCTAAGAGCTGGCAGCAAGCTTATAGGTCTGCTGTTAGAACCAGTAAAGGCCGCTTTACCACTCTTGGGTAGGGGAAGCCTCTTTGGCTTCCCTGCAGGCCTACGGACAAAGACTTTCCTCTAGGCTCAGATAAAAAAAACATGATAGGAATGGCTATAGAGTCAGCTACCATCCTCAGTAGCCTTCCATCTAAGTTGTCAATGCCAGGAGGTTTGTCATTATTGATCTGTGGAAAATACTTATTTTCCACCATAATTTGCAAATAAATTCATTAAAAATCCTACAATGTGATTTTCTGTAATTTTTCTAATTTTGTCTGTCATAGTTGAAGTGTACCTATGATGAAAATTACAGGCCTCTCATCTTTTTAAGTGGGAGAACTTGCACAATTGGTGGCTGACTAAATACTTTTTTGCCCCACTGTATTTGGGACGTCATTAACAGATATAATGATATATACTTTTCGAAAAAAGAGGCTACCTAGAACAAAGGGTTCTTCAGCTGTCCCAGCACTGTAGTAGGAGAACCCTTTTTGGTTGGTATAACATTTTTCACAAAATGGTTCTTTGAGTGTTCTTCGTTGAGTGAAAGTTCTACCTGAAAACAAGAAATGGTTCTCCGACAGGGACAGATGAAGAACACTTTATGAACCTTGTAGTATTCTACAAGCACTTTGAAGCAGTGGCAGATGAATCCCTTGTAGCTTGTTATTCCTATAAAACAGAACAGTTGAAGCATGCAATACTAACCTCATCCGTCACTTTGAATCTCTTCAACAGGGCCACAAACTTCTGTTTGAAATTGGGTTGCTGTAAACGGAAGGTGAGATAGAGGGAGGAATAGAGGGAGAGAGAAAGAAAGAGTTTGGTGTCAACAAGACTACACAAACTACATTTTTTATTATGATCCCCATTAGCTGACGCCATGACATAAGCTAATCTTTCAGAGATGTCAGTGTAACCAACAAAGCTGTTGAGAGCGCAATAAATCACAGTGAAGTTAACACAATATACCTTGAGTCTAGTTTTCACCGCCAAATGTTATTACGCTCCGGAGTGGAGTATCCCCTAGGTAAAGATCTAGGATAAGCTTCCCTTCCTCCAATCCTAACAATATTCATTCATTGGGAAAATGCAAAACTGACCCAAAATGAATGTCTAGGGACAATTTCACCCTACTCCTATTAATATTCTTATCTGAAGAGTGGCAGCATCTCAAGTGTACTTGGCTACACCATTAAAAGTCAGTTAATGTTCACATGGCTTAGTGGCTTCGACCTCGGTGACCTTATGTGACCGTGGCGTGTTGCATGATTCACCAATGGCACATTAGGTCATTGGAGAGAGCCAGACGTGTCATTATTAACAACACCAAGGATTATCGTTTGAAGCAAATACCCGGGCCTAGGGAAAAGGATTTGATAGTGTGCGTTATTTGTGATTTATGTTTGTGTGTGTGTGTGTGTGTGTGTGTGTGTGTGTGTGTGTGTGTGTGTGTGTGTGTGTGTGTGTGTGTGTGTGTGTTACCAGCTCCCATGTGCAGGTCTCAGTTTGTGTGTGTTGGTGCCTGCTTAATTTGTATCCTTAGTTGGTGTTTTAGTCTGCACAGTGTTTTGGTCTAAAAGTGGATGTTGAACTCATTCCAGGACAACTCTCCTGTCACTACTGCTTAGCAAAGGATTTAGGATTTAGCAGACTGAAGACATCTTCTGTGCCATCCCAGAAAAGAACAAGACTGAGGAGCAGACCTAACACAGACACATCTTAAAGAGATTATAGTCGGCACTTGTTGACTGCACCCATTTGCACTGGCTTGGAACTTTCTAGACAGCACACCCACTAAACCTAAGCATGCAGTTATCAGGAGCAAGGAATTGGGACCGAAAAACTGTATTGCATTTAAAATGTAGTTTGTACTTACAGTGCCTTCAGAAAAGTATTCATACCCCTTGACATTTCCACATTTTGTTGTGCTACAAATTGGGATTCAAATTAAATTAATGGTACTTATTTTATGATCTATACAAAATATTTGGTAATATCAAAGATATTTTTTTTAAAGATTCATGAAAAATAAAACTAATATATATTGATTACATAAGTATTCAACCCCCCAGTAAATACATTTCAGAATCACCTTTGGCAGTGATTACAGCTTAGAGTCTTTTTGGATAATTCTCGAAGAGCTTTGTACACCTGGATTGTACAACATTTGCCTATTATTTATTTTTTTAAACCCCTCAAGCTCTGTCAAGATGGTTGTTGATTATTGCTAGCCAGTCATTTTCAAGTCTGGCCATAGATTTTCAAGCCGATTTAAGTGAAAACCAGGCCACTCAGGAACATTCAATGTCGTATTGGTAACTCCAGTGTATATTTGGCGTTGTGTTTTAGGTTATTTTTCTGCTGAAAGGTGAATTTGTCTCCCAGTGTCTGATGGAAAGCAGACTGAACCCGGTTTTCCTCTAAGATTTTGCCTGTGCTTAGCTCTATTCCGTTTCTGCTCGTGGGCTACCCCTGCCAATAGAATTCTACTCCGTTGTGCTCTGGCTCTGCCTAGAACAAAATCACAGACTCAATCTTGCGAAGTTAGATTTGTTTTGGTTTGTTGCATTGAAAAGGGGCTAATATAATAAACAATCACAGAAAAAGCTTGAATCTATATAGTGCAAACTAATAGGGCGAACTCAGTGAAGTTCAAATCTCTTACGTCTCTGCGCGGAATGGCATTTCTTCTGAGTGGCATGCATAGAGGAGAAGCGCGGCCGCTCAGGGCTCTATGCTGGGGCTATTCTCATTCTAGCACTAAAATAAACTCACAAGCTAGGTTTGATGTGTATTTGAATGAATTTATCCAACCACATTGTAAAGTTGTTGATATAGAGAGGCTCCCCCCCATCCTTACCCTTGTCATGGATGTCGTACGAATCATTTTCCTCCGGTTTTTCTTTGGCTTCCTTTGCACATCCTCATCCTCATCGTACAGGTCCTACAAAAGAGAGTGTTTTGTGTCATAGAGAGCAGTGTTTTTACAACCCATGGGAATGTACCTTTTTGTTCCAGCCCAGCACTAACACACCCGATCATCAAGATTAGTGGAATCAGCTATGTTAATGCTCGGCTCGAACAATAAAGTGCAGTTCTGTGAGTTATCGATTGAAAAACACACAGCCAATGACATTTTGGTCTATAACTACAACTAGAACCCAGGAGAAATAGTATGCAGGGATTTACTGTATTGGTATACAGTGTGAATTTTGGGTTGTGTGACTGCAAATATCCATTACAGATATTTCGAACTGGAGATCCATCCCAACAGCAAACTGTAAGATGTACTGTGTCTCACCACTGGTTGAACAGCATCGTCGCTAGCTTCCTGCTCCGAGGAGTAGCTGTCGTCGTCATCCTCGGAGTAGTTGTCCATATCCGGGGAGCGATCTGGGGTGAGACAGGAACATAAGCTACATGTCAATTCTCCATTCACTCACTGTTAAACTCTGGCGAATTTAGCGTGGATTTTAAGTGGCTATGTCCCATTGCTCCACTCAGAGGCTGTGAGCTAAAAAGAGGTCAAGTAAGTTTAAATGCCTCTAATGTCACTCCGTACTTCCTGAAGGACGGGAAAATTGAATGAATAAGTGAGTTCAGTACATTTTTTCAAGAGATTTCATATAGCTTGCCGGCCATCTGGCTAATATTTCATCCTTGACAGATGATTTCATTTTGGCGCGCAGGCTGTCAGTTTCAGAGGGAATTCCTTTACATTAGTGCATCTGACATCTGTATCGTTTACTGGGCATCCATTTTGGCTCTGGGAGCACGAGGATCCTAAGGGAACATCAGGCTGCCAGGCTGTAAATGCCTTAAGAATCACTGAGATTAATATCCTCCATTTCCCCTCAGTAACATTAGTCCTAATGTACTTAAGCTGTCATGGTTAGGGCTATAGGCCCAGGTAGTAACGGTGGTCTGTGGACACAGGCAAATACACGGGCTATTAGTGGGTCTGTGGTGGGCTTAATGCACTTCAGTAAATAGACTTTTAAGTAGTGAATGTATAGAAATCTCTAGTGACACAAGGATGACTGAAACATTGAGACATTGAAAGCCTACACAAAATACATTTCTTTCAAAATAATTTCTTTTTTAGAAAAGTTAACCTCAGCCATTCTGTGTCATGCCCTTTGTGGAAACGAGTTGTCAATATAGAAACAAATGTCTATTAAAATGTGCAATTGCCTGGGCCTCCTGAGTGGCGCAGCGGTCTAAGGCATCGCAGTGCTAGAGGCGTCACTACAGACCTGGGTTCGATCCCGGGCTGCATCACAACCGTCCGTGATTGGGAGTACCATAGGGCGGCACACAATTGGCCCAGCGCCGTCCGGGTTAGGGGAGGGTTTGGCCGGGGGGGCTTTACTTGGCTCATTTATGCTCTAGCGACTCCTTATGGCGGGCCGGACGCCTACAGGCTGACCTCGGTCACCAGTTGAATGGTGTTTCCTCCGACAAACTGGTTGTGGCTGGCTTCCTGGTTTAAGGATGCGGGTGTTAAGAAGCGCGGAGGAAATGGTTTCACTCACGCGACTGTCAGGCTAAGTGCAATGTAAATATGCACTTATTATGCCATTAAAAGCCCTGAGATAGACTAGCGTCCAGTCCAGCGGGTGTACTTGTACATCAAGCTGACTCGTGCTACAGAAACAAGAGATAGCCAGACCGGCCCTTAGGGCAGGAGACTCGGACAAGGATACTTTATGCAATGAAATAACATTATGGCAAAAACAACTGTTTTCGGGATGAATAGATTTCCTCAGCATGTGAGCCAAACACTTGTAATGACAGGCACTGGTTTCAAGGTCCCCCACCTAAGGCTTTGGCCTTGGTCCCTGGCTGCCCGCTGCCGTCCTCATGGTCAATGGGCTGACTGGACAGGGAATACACGCTGAGCTCGGCTGCACGCACCGGCACCTCCTTCACGTTGCTATGGAGACCCAGGATCTGGGCTCCATCTGTCGGATGCTGCATCACCTAAACCCAAATCAGGACAGAGAAGTGTGTGAGCGACATACAAGAGTTTTTGTGTTCATTGAAACAGAACAATGAGTACCTGAGTAAAATACATGAGCTAATGCAGACGCACACACACAGACACACAAATAAACACAAGCCCATGCAGGCACACACACATTCATAAATTTGCAAACACACACGCACCTTCCAACTGATGCACACAGTTTTTCTTAGAAACGGGGAAACTTAATTTTCTTCCTCATGTCTCACCAAATCGGATTTGTGCCTCTCACCTTGACAGAAACCCCATCACAGCGACGCCTCTACTCCCACCCCACTTCTCTACGTTGGCTCTAAGCTCTAGGCTGTGTACCAAATCGCATACGGTGCCATTTGAGAGGCAGCCCTGGAGTTTCATTAACCATCCATCATTGGGGCAGGTTGCATCGAAAATGAAAGCCCCAAATGTTCTCCAATCCCTGCTGTCATTCAAACCCAAGGCAAAGCCTGACGGCACTTTGTTCACACAGTCACATCTCTACTGAGTATGACATGTTCTCTGTCATTCTCCCCAGCATGCTGTATTATTCAGGCGTTTGCGGAGGCGGAATTGTGAAACTAATTGCGAGTGTATTGCGGATGGAGACTTGAGGAAATGTAGCTATGGTAGTCCTGTAATGTGATTGGAGGAATGGGGAAGCATGCCTAAATCCGGGGGCATGGTTTAATGCTGGCTGGTGGTTGTTTGGAATAGTTCACGGATGTGCATATAATGACATTGGCTTGTGTTCAGTCAATTTCAAATAGTGGGTTTCTGTATATCACTTCTGTTCACTTTATGCATTCGGTTACAGTTCCCTGTTATGGCCAGTTAATAAGTTCCTTCTTGCTTTGGCAACTTTGAATTTAGCACAGACCTTGCTAAAAATGTATTCTGAATTGGAACTGGTAGAGCAGCCTGATCTCATAGACTAGACGTAACATAATATACGTAAATCAAATTAGTATGATGTGTTACCTTTGGTACTGTTAAATAAGACAGAAGGTTACTTAACGCAACTTACTACTTTTAAGCTACTATGCAACTACTTAGCATGTTAGCTAACCCTTCCCTAACCTTAACCCTTTAACTTAACTCCTAACCAACCTCCTCACCTAACCTTAACCCTAACCCCTAGCTATGATAAACATTAGCATTAGCCACCTAGCCAATGTTAACCACAAAAAAATTGAATTCGGAACATATTATACGAATTGCTATTAGTAACATCAAATAAATTGTAATGCGTAACCTGTTTTGAGTGCACGCGCCTAACAATAAAGACATAATTTAAACTGTAAAAATGAATTCCCTTTTATTGTGGCATAAACACAACCAGTCATGATATTTTCATCTGATTGTCAAACAAATCTCTTCAAAAAGTAGATACATACTCGCGCCATTTTATGATCGGAAATAGACATGTGTTACAAAACACCAAAAAAGTGTGCCTAATGAGATTCTGCGATTGCTGACAAATTGAGCTTTTTTGTAGCCTGAAAAGTCGGGACAACTTAAATGCATTGGAATAAAGGCTATTTTTTTCAAGGACGCATGGCAAACAAATATATTTTCTTTTTTAAGTACAAAAGGAAAATCTATGCGAAAAGGAGCTCATCTGAAGCCGAAATTCAGCACTACTGGATGGACAGCGCTGCCACATGGAAACACGTGGTTTAAACCATGACAAAGAGGTGGGGGTGTTCGTTTCATAGGAAGATTTTATTTTCATATTTACCACTGTAAACCATATTTACCACTGCATTTTAAATTAATAGGAGAATGGTTAAATTAGCATTTTTTTTGAGACCCCACAAAGTTTGACTTAAGTTGCATTTAGAGGAGATAACGTCTCATTCAGGGGGGCTGAGCCCTGGGCTCCCCCGTAATTCGCACCATGGGCCTTGTTTTCCATAGTTACGGATGTATAACCCCATGATAAGCAACGTGCGTTTGACTTCATATGGCGTTGTGATTAAAAATAAATTGTCACAAATATTAAGCTGTTGTCTTTACCTCTGCCATATTGATGACGCCCACAGCTAAGGTCTTATATCCCAGGATGGTGCGGTTTTTATATCGCTTCCTCCTCTGCAGCATGATCTGCAATCGGTTGGCGTCCCTTTTGAGGAAGTGGGGATACTAGGGGGGACAGAAAAGGGCGGAACACACATTAGGTGTTACAGGAAGTTACATCACACCTTGCATCACGTCTGTAGCCATGACAACATTTTTCTTCAGTCAGTCATTTCTTTGATGCCTTCAGACCCGCCACCTCAGATGGGCTTTGAACGCCAAAATGAGGTGTGGGAAATACACTATAACTAAAAAGGGGGTATGATGTTTACATAGGCACTACCATTACTTTAGCAAAAATGCGCTGTACATCAACCGTTGGCTATTGAAAATATGTATTTCAGTCACATAACGGATCACTCTTTGACACTATATAATAGTTTTGAAAGCCGTGTTAACTTGGCCCTACCTGGAGTGAGAAGGTTAGCTCAAGGTCAGTCTCCATCAGTCCATCTGGAGGAAGGACATACTCGTTGGACCTCAAGATGCGCTTGGAGCCCTGTGGAGGAACATTTAAAAGAGAGGCACAGAGAGAGTTAGGGATGTCATGGCGACTGAAACAAAGACATTTGGTGGTAACACTTCGACTTTGCAATGCTCCTTTCCCTGAGAAACGTGTATAGACACTCAAATCTAAAACTCACACATCCCCGTGTCAAAGAAGGAGCGTTTGCCAATGATGCTTCGGACTTAAGGGTTGTTTCTGGACAGGGTCTTGGAGCTGCGTGCTACCTCAGTAACCTACTGATCCAGCCACTTTAAAAGGAAGACTCAGCGATGTGATGTAGATACAGAAAGCAAACAGCATAATTGATAAATTTCCCGCAACAACTTAGAACGCTGAAGCATAAGGCATTTCTTTGGTGCCCTCGCTACCACGCTGTCAACAGCGTGATGCGAACACGTGCACAGATACTGTGTGTGTGTGACTGTGAGAGAGCATCTCGCTCATTTCAATATATCTGGTTCTGCTCGTGGCAACGTCATTTCTTTCCTAGCATGCTCCATCATCTCACCCAATACTAGTTCGCTTTCGTCGTGTATCAGTGGCCGTGTCTGAAACCCATACTTGAGTCCGAAAAAAATGATATTTTATGGTGTGACATTTCGAAAAATCTAGTATACTTTAAATGCCTGGATGTCATACTAATTTTGGTTTTGACAACAGCTGATCAATTAGATATTGGGGATGCGCTACCAAAATCAATGAATATATGAAGAACGCCAAGAGTGTGCAAAGCTGTCATCAAGGCAAAGGGTAGCTACATTGAAGAATCTCAAATAAAATAAATTTTGATTTAACTTTTCTTTTTTTTGGTTACTACATGATTCCATATGTGTTATTTCATAGTTTTGATGTCTTCACTATTATTCTACAATGTAGAAAATAGTAAAAAATAAAGAAAAACCCTTGAATGAGTAGGTGTTCTAAAACTTTGGATATGCGACTTTACGTCGTCACTGAAGAGAAAGAAAATTAAGATGTGTAATTTCAGTTAATTTAATGAGATCGTGTTAGATTACATTTTTCCCCATGCATCTTTTTTAAATGTAAACATTTTTGTAAAATTTTCTCTTTTTACTGAAACCTATTTTAGTAAACATTTCTAGTAAGCGTCTTTCATTTAACTTTTATACTGTCCCAAGATGCACAGAAATGCAACAACAATACATCACAAAATTACAAAAACAGGGTGTCTTTCACAAAACATCTAGCTGGTATCTTAATATTGGTCATTTCATATCGATTATACATGCAAAAATGCTACATTATGCAATTTATGTGGTTACTCATGTTCATCGCTGAAATCTTTTGTAAGTTTACCCCTGCACTTTCACTTTGGAAGGGCCTGTAGAATTTGTACTTACCATTTACAGTTTTAATAGATAATGTTTTGTCGAACTGAAATACTGTTGTTACTGCATATTCTTTGATATCCTGCAATAACTGGCTATTGAGACTGTTGTTTTTTTATGGGAATTCACTACAGAGCTTTCTTTATTGCTTGGCTTAGATATGGGGTTGCGCTACAGAAATCAATGAATATCGAGAAACAACGCGATCGCGCATGACGCAAAATATAACATTTTTATAGTACGTGCATTTTCAGACTCTGACATTGCTCGTTCTGATATTTCTTAATTTCTTTCTTTTTGGATTATGTGTGTATTGTTTTGTATTGCAAAGTATTACTGCACTGTTGAAGCTAGAAACACAAGCATTTGGCAGCACCTGCGATAACATTTGCAAGTCTGTGTACGGGACCAAGAAAATTTGATTTGATTAAGCAGTAGATTTATGTATTTTGTATACATTTTATTTATAGATATTCATTTAGTAGCATTTTTGGTGATGTCCTTTTTATAAACCCAAAGTGGATTTCTGTTCTCATTTAAAAGTGTTTCTTGTTTGTAATAATACAAAATCAGTACATCTACTGTTATACTTTCAACATAAAATGATGTCGCACATCTGAGCTATGTTATTGCAGGTGCAATACATTATCATTAGTAGCCTAGCTATAGTTGGCTAGATCAACTAATAGAGGCCAAGTCTTTGAGTGCTGGCTTGATCAGAAGAAGGTGGTTAGGGATATGGTTGATGAAGACGGAGTCTGGTGATGATCTTGTTGAGGGCTACTCTGGGAACCAGCCCGAGTCGTGTAGCCACTGGACTTCTCCGTCACAATGTCTGACATCCACTTGCGTGATTCCTCAGCAGCTCTGGCCACCAGAAAGCTCACCACACACAGTTCAGAGTAGTAGCTAGCCAGTCGCCCTCATTACGAGCTCTCTGCATCATTCCTCTACTGCATCTCCCCATTCCTCTCAAGCTTCAGGTGACTCTTCAATTGATGCATGCTTAGGCCTACAGTTAACTCGAGTTTACTCCAAATTAGTGATGCACCGATATTACGTTCCGATATTTCCTTGCCCCAAATAATCGATACCGATAACCGAAATAAAAACATTTTGCGGCCTTTTAAGCATTCTAGTACAGTTAAATAGTTAACACACACAGACACAGCGGTCTAAGGCACTGCATCTCAGTGCAAGAGGCGTCACTACAGTCCCTGGTTCGAATCCAGGCTGTAACACATTCGGCCGTGATTGGGAGTCCCGTAGGGCGGCGTACAATTGGCCCAGCGTCGTCTGGGATTGGCCGTCATTGTAAATAAGAAGTTGTTCTTAACTGACTTGCCTCGTTAAATAAAGGTAACACACACCACACTGACCAAAAAGTTATTGTTGGCATTTACGTATGTCCCCATTACCAGTAAAACATGATCAAAACCTATTTCTGTCACTTACTTACTGTGCTGTTTCGTTGTTCATTTGTTCAGTCGTTTCATTCTCAACCCGGATTTCCTCACACAGGTCAAGCAGTGAAGTTTCAGCTCGTTTGTCCGTGGCCTCTCTTCCTCGGTGCGCACTGTTTCCATCTTGTCCAGCTGTGTATGCAACATTTCACGTAAACCCTGTTTCTTGTCTGCATCGAAGTAGCGGTCCTTGTACATGGCATCGAGCATGGTGGCGACACAGTAAAGAGAATGCCACCGAATCGCTTGTTCAGAGCCTGTGTCGGCAGTTTTGTTGAGCAGGCGTTTTCAATGCCAGGACAGAGGGTATCACGCCTGCTGCAGGAGCAGTCGATGATCATATATTTTGTGTCAGTTGTTCGACTGGAGCTAGCTAGTGTGTTCATGTTTCAAACATGTTCTCAAATGCCATTGAAATGGCAGCAGCGGTATGACAACCAGCACATTCATGAGCATGCAATACGACTTTCCTCAGTACGAAATCCTCGACGACCCACTGTGCTGTCAGACTCAGCATGCTCATGGGGCTGATATCGCTGGTCCAAATGTCAGTCATGAAGCTAATTGCAGTGACGCCATCACTGTGTAACTGCGGTAGGGCAACATCTGAAAAATAGCGCACCGTGTGTACCGGTGTTCGACCAGTCGGCAAAAGCCAACATCACCCACGACAGAGAATGGTTGATTGTCAAGGGCAATGAATTCCATTATCTTGGCTTTAATGGATTTCCCTTTTGAATCGTCTCGCTGAAATGTTCTTACTCTTTCAAATGACTGCTCGACTTGTTGACCACTCGATCCACTCAGCAGACATTCTGGGCTAGGTTAGGAATGCTGTGTTGCACGTGTAGCTCTACATGCACGCCATGTACCTACGTTTATATAGGTATGCACGTCAGCTTTGATATCAGTTTTGCACATTGGCGTTAAACTAGACATCGGGCCGATACCAATGTTGGCATTTTTAGCCAATATCGGCCAATTACGAATTCCAAAAAACGTTTTTCCAAATGCTACTTAGCTAACAACACTCTGGCACTCCGCTGTAGTGAAAGATCACTGGGTGGAGCTACAGACAATCCTTTCCGGTTCATATGCGAAGCCATAACTGTTGGTGCATTCAAGACAACAGGGAAATCGGAAGAAAAAAAATGCTCCGACTGGGAAAAGTATTTTTGAACAGTCATCCAACTCAGATGAAACTCGGCATCCTACTAGAGCTGAAGATCACCAATGTCACGATTTTCCCCAGTCTGAGCTCATTTTGTTTCCGAGTTCCCAGGTGCACTTGCGGCCGTGGCATACTACAGCATTCTAAACAGTACGTGCTAAATAGTACGTAGTACGATTAATATGTATGCAGTTTAAGTAAGTAGTAGGCAAGCCAGAATTAGGACACGGCTAGTGACATGCAGGAAAAAAATTGGGGCAAAAGCTTATTTTCTTTCTATCACGGTCAGTTAGCGCTTCACTAACTCTCCATGCTGACTGTTTAGTCTTCTTGTGGGAGGCTAGCTTCACATCCAAAAGTAATTGACTGTAAATGCAACAGGCTAATTGCTAACAAGACAACAGCAGCAGTCAGCATCTAACGAGCGTCTAATGAGCTGTCGCACACAGCTGTACTAAAATGGACCAGCAGAGTGATGAAGTGATGAAGCATCACAATACATTCAGTCTTTAGAGACGAAAGGGAGAAGGAAAGTTTGTGAGGAAAATAAAAAACAAATGGAAAAATCTGTGTTCTGACATGCATTCCTCTCATGGTGACTCGGCTAAAAAGGTGTGCTAGCTACTTCAAGAAATGAATGCTAATTGATACTAGAGCAGGAAGAAGAGACATGTGGCTTCCAAGAGTAGCCCCATGGGTCCTGACAACTAAGTGCGTAGGTAGGTGTCGGCTTCAGACACGTCTGCAACCAAAGCTATTGGCTAGCTCAATGACAATAGAATTAACTCATTTCTGAAGGCGTTCCAAAAAACTGAAAGGTCCAAAAACAAGTACGCATTATCGTGTTTTAACATACGGAACAAAACCGCCACAATCTTCTGAGTTCAGTAGCTAGAGATACAGAGTGACCCAAGAACAGAAATTTTCCGCACTCTTTTCCCTCCTGTCAAATGGGGAATACAGAGCAGTCGAGACCCGTCTTAACTCCTGCCTACTCCGCAACTTTCGGTTCTTTTGTGTTGCTGCTCAACATGCTGTCATCAGATGTGGCCATTTAAGTCACTTTTCTGACAAGTGGCAGGTAGGCGGCTGAGACAGGCGCTAGCTAGCCATCACAATCAACACAGGAAGAAAGGAATAGTTTCTGAATAGTGTTCTCAGAAATACGCTGAAGTACAGAGTTACTTGAGGACAGCGCAGCGGTGGGCAATATTGACTGACACTTCAGGGTCTGATAGGGAACAGCCACCGAAGGTTTTCTAGCACCTGGTGAACTGTAACTGTCATGCTGACAAGTTTAAAATCTCTTGAGGTTTGTCTTCCTTCACAAACACCAGTGACCATGTCAAAAATGTTCAGACCTGTTGGGCCCCTCTTAGATTAAAGTGCAATTTATTTATGTATTGACAAATCAATCCAACCAATGTAGTAAAATGTCAGATCTCTGCGTGTATCTGAAAGTTAAGCTTGCCATTTACAGTATATAAAATTATTGCAAAGATTTTTGATAATCTACCTCTCAATACTCATGTAGTGCATAGTGAAAATGACCAGTGAATTTACCACCAGTAATTAGAGAGAACAGAAAGAACACAGTTCAACCACACAATGCTCTCTCTCTCTCTCTCTCTCTCAGATTGCACAGAACCCTGAGCAATACGCGAGCACTGGGCAGTACCGCGGGCCAAAGCGACTACTTTAGAATGCACAGTGCCCCAAGTAACGGTCGGACATAACTGTATTATTTTTCAATTTTCTCTCTGTACCTATCGAACAAGCCGTCACCTTGGTAACCGCTCGGGCAGTCCTCAGACTATTGAGCTTAGTGGAAGGAGAGATTCTGGGGGAGGTTGTTAGGTGTGAAAGGAAAAGTATGTGGCTAAGTCGCAATTCTGCCAAGATGCATGAAATAAAGGACGTACAAAATATATGCCATGGCTTCAGAAATAGCTTGTAAGGAGGACCACAGAGAAGTGGAAAATATTTCCGATGTTGGCCATTAGCTTTTGTTAGTTATTTCCATATTTGAGTAAATTGACTATTAGTATTGACCTTGATATAGTCCTTTGATTTTGTGTTGTTTATTTCAGAATATATTATCAGTCAATTGATGCAAACAGTTGTCACCAAACCATCCCACAACACAAGACTTCAATGGTCAACAGCAATCCAAGTTCCTGTGTTTGTATGGACACTCCATTTGATACTAATACAATCCGAAGCGCGTTACTTAAAATCGTCATAATCTTCTTAACCTGGACTCACCTGTATTTTGACAGCTATCACCACTGAGCTAAGCTCCCGGTCCAATTCTTTGAGGACAATCAGCTTCTTGAGGGTCAGGCTGCACAATCTGTGGTCAACAGGGGAGACATGGAAGGGATTTCATTTAGTTTCATTCATTTAGATCAGTGGTTCCCAAACTTTTTATAGTCCCGTACCCCTTCAAAACGCTCAACCTCCAGCTGCGTACTCCCTCTAGCACCAGGGTCAGAGCACTCTCAACTGTTGTTTTTTGCCATCATTGTTAGCCTGCCACACACACACACACACTATTCGATACATTTATTAAACATAAGAATGAGTGTGAGTTTGTCACAAACCGGCTCGTGGGAAGCGACAAAGAGCTCTTATAGGACCAGGGCACAAATAATAATAATCAATCATTTTGCTCTTTATTTTGCCATCTTACATCTTATTTGTTCATCAAACATTGTGAATAACTCACCACAGGTCAATGAGATGGGTGTGCTTGAAAGGATGCACACAACTCTGCAATGTTGGGTTGTAAAGGAGAGAGTCTCAGTCTTAAATCATTTTCCACACAGTCTGGATTATAATTTAATGCATAGACATTAAAACCAGGCAATTTAAACAGTCCACAGCTGTATTTTTTTTTAAGAAGCCAATGATCATCTGTGGCCAAATCATGCTTTTTGATCTAGTAGCATATTTTGAATAATTTTTTGTATAGACAGGAGGGGCTATAGGCTATATAATTTTGGCAATTTAATTCAATTACTTTAGGGGAAGCTTAGCTCGTGGACACGGTGCCTATGTCTGTAGTACACTTATGAAGGAGTTTTCCAAACAAATGACCACTGGATTGAAGCAAATAATCACGATCCTGCCAGGTAGTAATGGCTACCTTGTAGTTACCTTTTAATTGCATTTCCATCTACTCTAAGACGTTTAGGCGATCATTAGCGTCGCTAAAGGCTACACAAAGTGGTAGACATAGGCCCTACCCGCGCTGAACACACAGACAGGGGTTATTCCCACGCTGTTGTTTCCTCTTCAGAAAGAAAAAATGTTTCTGATAAATTGCACATTACTGTTTGAATAAATCATGATAATCAAAAATAAAAAAGCTAATTCTGAGCCGAAAACTAACGTGGCCAAGTCCATTTTTTGCCCTGGCACCCTTGCAATCAATTAAACATGTGTGTCGCACTGCCAAGTCAAACAATGCGACTGTTTTAGCAGTGTCGAACACTGTATTGAGACCTAATTAGTTCTCCGTCATTAATCTAACGGCTCAAGGAGAGGATATGCTCTTGGATCGTTGGCTTACATAGGCTTATTACAATATAATACTGTTCGTTAATGAATGGTTATGAATCCCTATTTTGAACTTACAAATGATAAAAAATGCCTATAATGTATAGGATTTTGAATGTTTTATATTGCTAATAAATCTTTTCAGGCTTTATTAAAAGTGGGTACTGGCAAAATTTGGAGGACTTAACTTGTGTGAACATGACTCATCCAATAGACTTAGGCGCTCGTGCCTGATTGTTGATTATTGGTTGAAAAGCCCTATCCATGAGGAAATAAAAAAATACATTGTTGGCGAGTCCAGCAACATTAACACGACCCCCCAAAAAACTAAACCTCAACGTATGAAAACAAGGTAGCAAAAAAAATAAAAATCTGCACACATGCTCCGAAGTGAGATCATTTGAATAATTACAACATTTCAAAACACAATAGGTCTTCGGTCAGGAGACCGTGAAACCAATGTACGCAGGCAGAACATGAAAACATGACAGAAAAGTAGGAAACAAAACAGATATTGTCAGTTCAGACCTGAATACGAGCGCTGCTGTGAGCTTCATTCAAATCCCACAGTGGCCCTGAGCTCTTCCTTTTCCCCCCAGACTAACTTTCCCCAAATGGCACCCTATTCTCTAAAGTGGACCATGGGGCCCTGGTCAAAAGTAGTGCACTAAATAGGGGAAAAGGTGCCATTTGGGATGTAGCCTTTATGGAAGTACTGCATTGCCAGAGTGCGAGTCATACAGGAAGCTAGAGACGGCTCCTATTCTTCCATTCTAGTGCATTTGGAGGAGAAAGTAGAGCTGGGGTTGAATGAATGTGTTTTCTCTCCCCTTTTCACTCTCACACTCTCTGTGATGGGGTGGCAACCTTGGTCAGCAAAGTAGAAACACATTCACGTTCCAATTCCCCATGACTACAGACCCTTACTCCAACACATACACATGCACAAAAACAATACAATGGAAATGCAAGCACTTTCGACAGACTTACACTAAAATAAACACACATCCTCGGACCCACACACAGCTACCCCCCCACACACACACACAACCGAGGGGAAGTTGTGGTCACAGTCTGTCTTTGAGAATTCTGACTTGTCTGGAGTGTTAGTTGACAGGCAAACACAAACAGGCCAATTCAACATCCAGTACTGACAGCGCACGCACACAGACCATACAAAACACAAATACACAAACGCACCCAAAGAGATGCACACAAACACACTTGGACACAAAGGGTCTGGAATGTTCAGACGCAGTGACGGAAGAAACTTTGCGCTAACTCAGCACAAAGCCAGACCACCTGATTGAATGCATTCTGTACTGGCCATTCATCGGAAGGACAGAGGCAGAGAGAGAGAGGCAGAGAGAGCGAGAGAGAGAGAGGCAGAGAGCGACGAGAGGGGTGGATGGACAGAGAGATGAAAAGAGAGGGCTAGGGGGAGGGAGATTGTTTGAATGTCCAGTCATTTGAGGCCATGCGAAAGAGATTCAGTATATTTACAGGAAATACTCACTCACTGCAGTAGACTAAAACTATCACAGTACCATAGAGGCACAGAATAAGTTAGAGGAACATATTCAAGAAAGATCAAGTGAAGTATATTATTAAATAAAGCGAACTGGATGGAATATGGGGGAAAATTCATCAAATAGAAATGCTACCAAAATAATTTGCGATGATTCACTAAACAACATTTTGAAAGAGGAAGCAAAGTACTTAAAATAAAAATCTATCACAGTGCAGTAAAGCAATGCTTATGTTGCAAGCCTCAAAGCTGATCTGCTAAAATGGCATATTTGCTGGGGATATTGTGCGAACAAAATAGTTCTTGTTGGATTAAACACACAGGGAACACACTTAATGTGTTGTGAAAAGTGTTATGAAATGTAATGTAATATTTTAATCTGCATTTTAATCTCTGGAAAAAATTAAGAGACCACTGCAAAATGATCAGTTTCTCTGGTTTTACTATTTATAGGCATGTGTAAACTACTGAACATTTCTCCCAAATTCCAAATAAAAATATTGTAATTTAGAGCATTTATTTGCAGAAAATGACAACTGGTCAAAATAACAAAAAATATGCAGTGTTGTCAGACCTCAAATAATGCAAAGAAAATAAGTTCCTATTCATTTTTAAACACAATACTAATGGTTTAACTTAGGAAGAGTTCAGAAATTCATATTTGGTGGAATAACCCTTTCGTGGCTTTCATGCGTCTTGAAAGCTCCTCCACCAAATGTCACAGTGGGTGCGAGACACTGTGGCTTGTAGGCCTCTCCAGGTCTCGCACCCACTGTGAAATTTGGTGATGATTTGGGGGTGCGTCATTAAGGCTGGGATTGGGCAGATTTGTCTTTGTGAAGGCATGAATCGAGCCACGTACAAAAACTTGCTCCCTCCTGCTCTGACAACATTCCCCAACTCTGAGGATTGGTTTTTCCAGCAGGACAATGCTCCATGCCACACAGCCAGGTCAATCAAAGTGTGGATGGAGGACCACCAGATCAAGACCTTGTCATGGCCAGGCCAATTTCCAGACCTGATCCCCATTGAAAATGGAATGTGATCAAGAGGAAGATGAATGGTCACAAGCCATCAAACAAAGCCGAGCTACTTGAATTTTTGTGCCAGTAGTGGCATAAAGTCACCAACATCAATGTGAAAGACTGGTCAAATAAAATAAAATGTTATTGGTCACATACACAAGGTAAGCAGATGTTAATGTGAGTGTAGCGAAATGCTTGTGCTTCTAGTTCCGACCATGCAGTAATATCTGACAAGTAATCTAACAATTTCCCAACAACTATCTTATACACACACAAATGTAAGGGATGAATAAGAATATGTACATATAGATATATGGATGAGCGATGGCCGTGCGGCATAGGCAAGATGCAGTAGATGGTGTAGAGTACAGTATATACATATGAGATGAGTAACATAGGGTATGTAATCATTATATAAAAGTGGCATTGTTTAAAGTGACTAGTGATACATTTATTACATCCCATTATTAAAGTGGCTAGAGATTTGAGTCAGTATGTTGGCAGCAGCCACTCAATGTTAGTGATGGGTGTTAAACAGTCGGATGGCCTTGAGATTAAAAAACAGCTTCGGTCTCTCGGTCCCAGCTTTGATGCACCTGTACTGACCTCGCCTTCTGGATGATAGCGGGGTGAACAGGCAGTGGCTTGGGTGGTTGTTGTCCTTGATGATCTTTTTCGCCTTCCTCTGACATCGGGTGGTGTAGGTGTCCAGGGGGGCAGGTAGTTTGCACCCGGTGATGCGTTGCGCAGACCGCACTACCCTCTGGAGAGCCTTACGGTTGTGGGCGGAGCATTTGCCGTACCAGGCGGTGATACAGCCCGACAAGATGCTCTCGATTGTGCACCTGTAAAAGTCTGCGTGTTTTCGGTGACAAGACAAATTTCTTCAGCCTCATGAGGTTGAAGAGGCTCTGTTTGCGCCTTCTTCACCACCCTGTCTGTGTGGGTGGACCAATTCAGTTTGTATGTGATGTGTACGCCGAGGAACTTAAAACTTTCCATCTTCTCCACTACTGTCTCGTCGATGTGGATAGGGGGGTGCGCCCTCTGCTGTTTCCTGAAGTCCACGATCATCTCCTTTGTTTTGTTGACGTTGAGTGTGAGGTTATTTTCCGAGGGCCCTCACCTCCTCCCTGTAGGCCGTCTCGTCGTTGTTGGTAATCAAGCCTCCCACTGCAGTGTCGTCTGCAAACTTGATGATTGAGTTGGAGGCATGCATGGCCACGCAGTCATGGGTGAAGAGGGAGTACAGGAGAGGGCTGAGAACGCACCCTTGTGGGGCCCTAGTGTTGAGGATCAGCGGGGGGGGATGTTGTTTCCTACCCTCACCACCTGGGGACGGACCGTCAGATAGTCCAGGACCCAGTTGCACAGGGTCGGGTCGAGACCCAGGGTCTCAAGCTTAATGACGAGTTTGGAAGGTACTATGGCGTTAAATGCTGAGCTATAGTCAATGAACAGCATTCTTACATAAGTATTCCTCTTGTCCAGATGGGTTAGGGCAGTGGAGAGCATGCCAAGACGCATGAAAGCTGTGATTGAAAATCAGGGTTATTCCACCAAATATTGATTTCTGAACAATTCCTAAGTTACAACATAGGTATTGTATCGGTTAAAAATGAATATGAACTTATTTTATTTGCATTATTCGAGGTCTGACAACACTGCATCTATTTGGTTATTTTGACCAGTTGTCATTTTCTGACAATAAATGCTCTAAATGACAATATTTTTATTTGGAATTTGGGAGAAAGGTTTTCAGTAGTTTATAGAATAAAACAACAATGTTAATTTTACCCAAACACATACCTACAAATAGTGAAACTGATCATTTTGCAGTTGTCTCTTAATTTTTTCCAGAGCTGTATCTCTGCCTTAATATTTCTGGACCCCAGGAAGTGTAGCTGCTGCCTTGGGGATGAGGATACTTAATGATACTTAATAAATACAGTATCTTTTGTTATGGTTTCTCTTCTCCAAACACTTTGACTTCAGCAGTAGCCCAATACAAGACTAGAAATAGTCCATTGCTACACCCTACATATCCAAAACCAACCTTGGGCAACACTTTTGCATTACTTTGGCATTATTTACGGGTTAGTAACTACACTGTAAAATAGATAAAGTTAAAAGTTGTTAAAGTGTGTTCCAATTTGGATATAGCAAATGCCGTTATGTCCAATGCTTCTTTGGGCAAGCGGCCAATAATCTGCAGCCTATAACATGGACACAACTGTGTGACAGGGGCTACTAGTCTTCAATACATCCCCCCTGTGTTAGTAATGACGAACTGTATCGAGAAGCATTTTATTCATGCCAAACCCATTTTCTCAGAACACCATTGGGCACACTGCCTGACAGTGCCCAAAGACAAACAGGGGGAGTGTAACGGTAAACTGCACCTCAGACGAATTGTGTTTCATTAGCATGACAGGAAGAGCATGTGCTCCTAAACCCCAATTCCCTGGAGACGAGGGGAAACGCGTTGAGGTAAAATGACGGATTATGCGTAACCGTTAAGCAATCAGCTACAGGGAACACGTTGCATTTGTCAAGAGAATGATTCATGCACTTGGGACTATTGACATGGCAGCTGGTGGAGCCCTACAATAGGCTTGGGCGGTATCCAAATTGTCATACCGACCTTGTGCCACATTTGGTAATACCGACACTGAACACAAGGGAAGATATTTTCAAACTAAATGCTAACAAGCACATTGCGAACATTTTATACAGTCTCTGACTGAAAACATTTCAGGACAGACATCTCAGGTAATAAAGTTACACACAACTCAAAAATGCTACTTCACAGATGGCTGAACACACAACACGTTATATTAGACAGCAAGGCTCTTGATCCAAGGACAACAACCTCTCCCTCAACGTGATCAAGAAAGGAAAAGGAGGACCGAGCACGTCCCCATTCTCATCGACGGGGCTGTAGTGGAGCAGGTTGAGAGCGTCAAGTTCCTTGGCGTCCACATCCCCAACAAACTAAGATGGTTCGAGCATACCAAGACAGTCGTGAAGAGGGCACGACAAAACCTATTCCCCCTCAGGAGACTGAAAAGATTTGGCATGGGTCCTCAGATACTCAAAGGGCCAAGCTTCCTGCGATCTAGGAAGTCTATACCAGGCGGTGTCAGAGGAAGGCCCTAAAATTGTCAGACTTCAGCCACCCTTGTCATAGACTGCTCTCTCTGCTACCGCACGGCAAGTGGTACCGGAGTCTAGTTCCAAGAGGCTTCAAAACAGCTTCTACCACCAAGCCATAAAACTCCTGAACATCAATGGCTTCCCAGACTATTTGTGTGGCCACAAAACTTGGGAGGACAGATTGAGGCCAATGCTGACCCCACATCTGTCACGCCCTGACCTTAGAGAGCATTTTTATGTCTCTATTTGGTTTGGTCAGGGTGTGATTTGGGGTGGGCATTCTATGTTTTCTATGATTTTGTGTTTCTACGTTTTGGCCGGGTATGGTTCTCAATCAGGGACAGCTGTCTATCGTTGTCTCTGATTGGGAACCATACTTAGGTAGCCCTTTTCCCCTCCTTTCGTGGTGGGTAGTTGTCTTTGTTTGTGGCACTATAGCCCTTAAGCTTCACGGTCGTGTTTCTTGTGTTTGTTGTTTTGTTGGCGACATTTTAAATAAAGAGGAAAATGTACGCTCACAACGCTGCACCTTGGGTCTTCTTCCAGCATCGGCCGTGACAACATCAGTAGTTTGTAGCCCTTTCCTGCAGTCAAATTACCTCGTGGCCTCACGGGTGGAATGTTATTCATATTTTTCATTATTTCCTAATTAATAAAAACAATACAAATCCGGTGTTTGTGTCAAACTGTTTCATTTCAGTTTTCTGTGATGTATTTAAAGTGTAATATCGGGATGCAAACTCTAAATTGTACGCATTTCATCTCTATATGTTACACGTGTCTTCTTATTGTTAAGCCCATAACCATGTGTGTGAGGTGTCTTTTGTTTCAAAGTAGATTTGTTTAAGACTACCAAGAAACACACTGTGTGACCCTGATTTAGCCCACTGCAGTAGAATGTTAAGACTGAACAACTCAAAGGTAAATAATTAGGGTAGGGAGAGGTGATCCCACATCAGTTATTAGCAGAACTACTAATAATGCTCAACATCAGTTATTAAAGGTAGAAGGTTGTTAACGGGGGATAAGGTGTGGCATCAGGGCAGAAAGAAGGCCAGATATTAGGGCTTAACAGCAGTTATTAAAAGGTAGAAGGTTGTTAACGGGGGATAAGGTGTGGCATCAGGGCAGAAAGAAGGCCAGATATTAGGGCTTATCCCAGGTAGTGATAGTGTCTCTGTCCCCGGTGAAAAGTTTGTGGGTTAACGGGAAAACTAAAAGCTGTACTTAATTACTGTGTGTGTGTGTCATATGTGGGTGAGAGAAATAATGGATTGAGAAACGCTGCTGTATTGAACCTTTTCCGTCTGAAGCGCAAGGTTCTGTATCGACCCATCTTAGTTCTGCATTATACTGCACTGTAGTCTCATCTACCCTTTCTTATGCTATTATGTTGTACTCTCATCGTAACAGTAACAACACATTATCTATGCTTCCTCTTTGGAAAACGTCAATTACAGCTAAAGTGAAAGGTAAGGTAAATGCAGCAGGCTTGAACTCAGCCCTTATGTCTCTGTGCAGTATGGCTGCACAAAGACAGTGAGCCTGCCATAAAACCCAATACACACAGATAAAGTCACGTGTTTCTGAATATATGGACTTGTATGAAGCCATTAATGGAGTTCTATAGTATTTAATTTTACAATGCATTATATGTGGTTCTTGTCAATGTAGTATTTCCCCCAGCATTTGGCTCAGTGAATGAGTGACATCCCTGACCTTGTGCAAACACACACAGCCACAAGTACACCACACACACGCACTCATATGCACACACACAAATGAAAAACACCCCTGACCCTTGAAAGCACCGCGATGCTCTTGGATTAACCGAGCCGTGTGTGACATTGAAGGACCGTGGCAGAATTGCTCCTCACTACTGTATTCCCCCAAGTCGCACCACAGAGTTACAGAAAAGAGAAAGGGCGTTCAGAGCAGTCGGAACACAAGGTACTGGTTGAAGTGATCTGTCACCCACGTACACATATCCATGCTAGCTCTATGAAATAAAACACAAATGCACGCGCATGCGCACACACACACACACACACACACACACACACACACACACACACACACACACACACACACACACACACACACACACACACACACACACACACACACACACACACACACACACACACACACACACACACACACACACACACACACACACACACACACACACACACACACACACCGTCTCTTTGTGGCCCATTCATACATTGTGCACATAGGTCTTTTTACTAGAGGGGGGTGCTATAAATAATGGAAGGACGTGAGGGGATGTGAGGAGGTTTGTGATTGGCAGATGACATGTGGAAGAGGTTTGTGATTGGCTAATAATACTGGAAGGATGTGGGAGGAGGGTTTTGATTGGCTGAAAAAGCAGCTCGGAGTGTGTTTGCTGACCCTTCTCTGTACCCCAAGGGAGTCTCAAGGAGAAATAAAACAGAGTTAGAACATACTGTATTAAGCTTACGCATGGTCAGAATATGGAGTAAAACACACACACAGACACTTGTATAGGCAATCATTTGACAGAATTAAGAACACAAATCATCACACAACTGTGCTCATATGTAGGTTTGACCTGAAATCATAGCTCCCAAAATATTCTATGCATGGTCAGAATATGGAGTAAAATACACACGTACAGGCAACGATATGACAGAATGAAGCACACACATCATCACCCAACTGTACTGAAGAAGAGGGGACAAATGTCAAGAGGACATTTCTGCAATCCTCTCATAGGTTTGACCTGAAAATCGTAGCTACCAAAATATTCTATAATTTCTTTCTGCCTTTGATCATGACCCAATATATTGTCTGTAAAGTTGCTAATCTCTCTAAGGGCCTTGACACACAAAGAGAGAAGCAGGTTGCCTCCTGACCGAGTTGTTCAAGGCTTTAAGAAGATTAACTATGATTGGTCTAGCTCGTCCCATTTCAGCATCAAAACAGGGACACAAAAACACACGGCTCCTAATCTCCTCGCCTCCCGCCAGGAAGAGAATTGGACGTCGAATTGGTAGAATTCTACTTTTAGATGTCGGTGAAATCTGCAGCCACGATTGTGTTATTGTTCTGCCTTTATATTATGTTGTGGCTGTAATCAACCTACCCTGTGAGTAACAATTGCCTCAGTATTTCCCAAGGCTTTACCATTGATCGCCTCCTACTTGCTGTGATTTCAAGTGGTTACATTGAAATATTCAAAAGTGGGAAGCCGTCTAAGACGATTGACTATAGTATGTCAATAAATTGACTACCTCCGATGACGCAGCATAAAACTAAATTAGGATTTTGCACCATATCCATTTTGATTACAAACTACTTTTGTATGTACAGTACCAGCAAAAGTTTGGTACTCTGCATCTCACAAAGACACGGCGGTTGGAACCAAAAATCTCAAATGTGGACTCATTAGACCAAAAGGACAGATTTCCACCAGTCTAATGTCCATTGCTCGTGTTTCTTGGCCCAAGCAAGTCTCTTCTTCTTATTGGTGTCCTTTAGTAGTGGTTTCTTTGCAGCAATTCGACCATGAAGGCCTGATCCACGCAGGTCTCTTCTGAACAGTTGATGTTGAGATGTGTCTGTTACTTGAACTCTGTGAAGCATTTATTTGGGCTGCAGTTTGAGGCTGGTAACTCTAATGAATTTATCCTCTGCAGCAGAGGTAACTCTGGGTCTTCCTTTCCTATGGGGGTCCTCATGAGAGCCAGTTTCATCATATTGCTTGATGGTTTTTGCAACTGCACTTGAAGAAACTTTCAGAGTTCTTGAAATGTTCCTTATTGACTGACCTTCAAGTCTTAAAGTAATGATGGGCTGTCATTTCTCTTTGCTTATTTGAGCTGTTCTTGCCATAATATGGACTTGGCCTTTTACCAAATAGGGTTATCTTCTGTATACCACCCCTACCTTGCCACAACACTGGCTCAAACGCCTTAAAAATGAAAGAAATTCCACAAATTAACAAGGCACACCTGTTAATTGAAATGAATTCCAGGTGACTACCTCATGAAGCTGGTTGAGAGAATGCCAAGAGTGTGCAAAGCTGTCATCAAGGCAAAGGGTGGCTACTTTGAAGAACCTCAAATATATTTTGATTTAACACTTTTTTGGTTACTACATGATTCCATGCATGTTCTTTCCTAGTTTTGATGTCTTCACTATTATTCTACAATGTAGAAAATAGTAAAAATTAAGAAAAACCCTTTAATGAGTAGGTGTGTCCACACTTTTGACTGGTCCTGTATACTCTCTCTCTCTGCTGTGCCCTACATTATGCCCACAGCCTCGGGGGTTGCGTAATCCCGTGGTCGTGACACACAGGCATGGCACAATATCAACAATCCTCAGCTTGTGACATTTACAGGGGGTGGCCATGACTCTTCAGGCTTTACAGGCTACTGTATTACTCAAATCCTTCCAAAGCAAGTCCAAACATGCTATCTCTGACATATTCAAAGCAGTGATGGCTTCATCACCTTTATTGTTGTGGTTCGGTTGAATGACAGTGTTGGTTGCACTTTACTATTGCAGTAATATGATGCAATTGCTTGTTACTTACAAATGCCCAGTTCTGTTGTGAATGGGATGGCTATTTGCTTTGACTAACACTGTTGGACTGAGCCGCCTGCCTATTTCTGTTGGAACCGAGCAATCAACAGGAAATGCCTGCGCCGAGTGCCAAGAAAAGGTGGGAAAACTATCTTCCTTATTGAGACATACAGAACAATAGCTGGGAGGGATATTACAGCCAACAATTGTTTTTACTACTAAACCTACAACATTACTTTACAAATATATATATTTAACTAGGCAAGTCGGTTAAGAACAAATTCTTATTTACAATGACGGCCTAGGAACAGTGGGTTAACTGCCCTGTTCAGGGGTAGAACGACAGATTTTTACCTTGTCAGCTCGGGGATTCGATCGAGCAACCTTTCGGTTACTGGACCAATGCTCTAACCACTAGGCTACCTGCCTCGCCATACTTGCTGCTGGCCACAAGAAAGTCTTGACAATATAGTTTCTATGGGGTATTAATTCAAGGGATACTTGAGCTATACTTAAAAATGTTAACAGCTAAACCACAGGCATTACTGCAATAAAAAACAGGTTATCCGCTAAAGCTCCTAGCCTAGCACTGCACATGAGAACAACAGTCGTTAACAACAGAACCAATCAATTCCTTCCACTACAGTAACACTAGCGCTTAGCAATGACAGAGATAAATTGAATCCTTTGGGTTGTCACTCGGTCAGGCAAAAATCACACGAGCCACACAAACCAAGAGAATGTGGTTGTGTGTGGCTCACTTAAGAGCACGTCATTAGCAACGCCACAGTCATGGGTTCAAATCCTGCAGGGATCACATATGCTGAAATGTATGCACTCAATGTATTTTAAGTCACTTTGGATAAAAGTGTCTGCTAAATGGGATATTAAGAAACCGTATTATGAATGGGGGGGATGCTAATCATTTGCTAGTGATGAATGCTAATGATAAAAAGCGTAAATGATCTGCATTAGGGAGTGCAAATGGGGGGGCTGATAGAACAGTTTTTGTCTACTGCTGAAACCACAACAACCCTCGGCTAGATTTAAATACATCTGTGATATTGGAGTCAGAACAATGATGAAAAGTGCCATCGGAAAGTATTCATACCACTTCACCTTTTCCACATCTTGTTGGCTTACAGCCTGAATTTAACCTTTTCACGCGCGAGTTCCAAATATCTCGAACAGTCGCACCAGCGTGAGTTTTTTTATGTGCATGATGTCAGAATGTACTCACTGTTCTAAAATGTGATTGTTACGCAACATGACACTGCCCTCAAATCAAGGCACGCTGCCTGCTAATTATCTATAGGATGTCTCAACTTGTCAATTTCTAATTATTTTCTAACAGTTTGAATGTGTGTTCCACCTCCTCATTAATTCACATAAGTAGTAGCCTATTTCAATGTTACAGACAATTTATGTTTGAGGATTCACTGAGCAGCACAAACTTCTCTCTTTTACGAGAACCCTGTGTTTCCCCTGATCAAGTATGAAGTAGTCAGATCCAAACTTTTCCCCACTTCCCCAACTTTTCTGTCTGGCGACCGCATTGCCTTCATTGTTGTTTTCCTTACGAACAATAACTTTGGACATCTGTGCGTTCCTACCAAAGTAAATGCATTATTTTCACTATAGCGTGTTGTCGCTTCAACTGTAGCATACCGTATGTATGTATGGAGCATAATGTATTTACTGTTTTATTCACGTTTTCAAGTACTGTTGACAAATCATGTATTCCGATTCTTGCATAGATTGTAATGGACACGTGTGTAAAATACTTTTTTGAAAGTTGTACTCATTATGATGAGCTAATGCTAAGCTATTTGCCAGATGTGTGGCACCATGTTTGTTGACATATCTGTCAGACCAAAGATGTTATAAAAAAACAAGGTGAAGGGATATTTCACTCGATTGACTTATGGTGCTTTGAAGACAACTGGGAACTCTGAAGAATATGAGGTCAAATCATGACATCAGTGATCTTCGGGTCGGAAATACGGAGCTCTAGAAACAGGCCCAAGTTGGATGACCGTTGAAAAAGATTTTTCCAAGTCGGAGCAATTTTTCTAAAAGGTCAGAGAATTCCGAGTGATTTGTCAAAAACGATAAACGACTTATCATTTTTGTGTTCCGGTTCTTGTATACACTAACAAGTACATCAAAGATTTGTATGATGAAGCGGCCAAACTTAATATTTTTCAGGAAATGGGCGCAGCCATCTTTGACTATTTGCGTCTAATAGTGAATGGAATTCTGGGATATGGGAGTTTTCGCTTGTCAAAAATAAACAAGTATCATAAAGAATTTAGCTGCTGTTAGCTTAGCTGACACACATCTCTCCTGAACAATATTACAATATTATTTCTCCCTTGTTTACAATATACCACAACACCGGTGAGCACAAGTCTAGCTGTTAGGTCACTAACTTATGTTTGTTTTTTTGTCAGCGCAACCTGTCATTTAGACTGGTTTATGGAATGAGTTTGGCTGTGGATATGTTCTGTGTGATGTTTGGATTAGTGATGCACCTATATGACATTTTTGGCCGATACCGATATCCAATATTTTCCTTGCCCCAAAAAAACGATACCGATAATAAACATTTTAGCGGCCTTTAAAGCATTCTAGTACAGTTAAATAGTTAACACACACACACACGGACACAGCGGTCTAAGGCACTGCATCTCAGTGCAAGAGGCATCACTACAGTCCCTGGTTCGAATCCAGGCTGAGTCCCACAGGGCAGCGCACAATCGGCCCAGCATCGCCCAGGTTTGGCCGTCATTGTAAATAAGAATTTGTTCTTAAAACTGACTTGCCTAGTTAAATAAAGGCTACACACACACACACACACAACATTGAAGTATGTCGCCATTACCAGTAAAACATAATCAAAACCTATTTCTTTCACTTACTTGCTGTGCTGTTTCGTTGCTCATTTGTTCAGTTGTTTCATTCTCAACCAGGATTTCATTATACGCGTAAAGTAGTGAAGTTTCAGCTGTCTGTCCGTGGACTCTCTTCCAATGTGCGCACTGTCACTGTATCCGTTTCCATCTTGTCCAGCTGTGTATGTAACATTTCACTAAAACCCTGTTTCTTGTCTGCATCGATGTAGCGGTCCTTGTACATAGCATCGAGTATGGTGGCGACACAGTAAAGACAGAATGCCACGCTTGTTCACAGCCTGTGTCGGCAGTTTTGTTGAGCAGGCGTTTCAATGCCATGACAGAGGGTATCACGTCTGCTGCAGGCGCAGTTGATGAGCTTAGAGTCAGTTGTTCGAATGGAGCAAGCGAGTGTGTTCATGTTTTAAACATGTTCTTAAATGCCATTGAAATGGCAGCAGCGGTATGACAACCAGCACATTCATGAGCATGTAATACAACATTCCTCAGTACAAAATCCTCGACGACCCACTGTGCTGTCAGACTCAGCATGCTCATGGGACTGATATTGCTGTTCCACATGTCAGTCGTGAAGATAATAGCAGTGACGCTATTACTGTGTAACTCCAGTAGGGCAACATCTGAAAAATAGCGCACTTGGTAGTGTGTACCGGTGCTCGACCAGTCGGCGAAAGCCAACATTACCCACGACAGAGAACGATTGATTGTCCGGGGCAATTAATTAAATGATCTTTGCGTTAATGGATTTCGCCTTTTGAGTTGAAATGCCGAAATGTTCTTACTCTTTTAAATGACTGCTCGACTTGTTGACTGCTTGATCCACACAGCAGAAATTCTGGGCTAGGTTAGGAATGCTGTGTTGCACATGTAGCGCAAAATTCTACGTGGCGTCATGTACCTATATAGGCACGTCAGCTTTGACATCGGTTTTGCACTTCGGCGTTAAACTAGATATTGGGCCGATGCCGATATTTTAAGCTAATATCGTCCGATTCCGATATATCGTGCATCCCTAGTTTGGATGATGAAGTTCGCATTTATCTTTTACAATAAAATGTCAAATTGAGGAAATGTTGTTTAGACCTTTATTTCCCATCAGTATAAAACATTGTTTAGATGCTTTTCAGACAACAATGCTGTTTAGACTCGTTTGTTGTATCATACGTTCTGTTGCTACTGTTCCAATCACATATTTGCAATGGTACGCTGCATGGTCCACTCAAGAATGATCACAAATATGTGCTCGTACGCGTCAAAGGGTTAAAATGTTAGAAATTGAGATTTTGTGTCACTGATCAATACACAATAACCCATAATGTAAAAGCGGTATAAGTATTTAACCCCTTTTGTTATGGCAAGCCTAAATAAGTTCAGGAGTAAATATGTGCTTTACAAGTCACATAGTAAGTCTCATTCTGTGTTCAATAATAATGGTTAACATGATTTTTGAAAGACTACCGCATCTCTGTACCACACATATACAATCATCTGTAAGGTCCCTCAATCGAGTAGTACATTTCAAGCACAGATTCAACCACAAAGACCAGGGAGGTTTTTCAATACCTCGCAAAGAAGGGCACAGATTGGTAGATGTGTACAAATTTTAAAAAGCAGACGCTGAATATACCTTTGAGCATGGTACAGTTATTTATTAGGCTTTGGATGGTGTATCAATACACCCAGTCACTACAAAAATAACTCAGTTTCCAGTAAGATAGGAAACTGCTCAGGGATTTCACCATGAGGCCAATGGAGAGTTTAATTATCTGTGATAGGAAAAAACTGAGGATGTATCAACAACATCGTAGTTTCCACAATACTAAACTAATTGACAGAGTGAAAAGAAGGAAATATTCCCCCCCAAAAATGCATCCTGTTTGCAAGAAATGTACTTTTAGTCCTGAATACAAAGCGTTATGTTTGGGGCAAATCTAACACAATACATCACTGAGTACAACACTTCATATTTTCAAGAATGGTGGAGGCTGCATCATGTTATGGGTATGCTTGTGATTGGCAAGGACTAAGGAGTTTTTTGGGATAAAAATAAATGGAATACAGCTAAGCACAGAAAAAATCCTAGAGGAAAACATGGTTATTTCCATCAGACACTGGGAAACGAATTCACCTTTCAGCAGGACAATAAACACAAGGCCAAATCTACAGTGGAGTGCAAAGGGTGGCTACTCATCAAGGCAAAGGGTGGCTACTTGAAGAATCTCAAATATATTTTGATTTATTTAACACTTTTTTGGTTACTACATGATTCCATACGTGTTACTTGACAGGTTTCAGGTGTAGAACATAGTAGGTTTCAGGTTTCACAATGTAGAACATAGTACAAATTAAGAAAAACCCTTGAATGTGTAGATATTCTAAAACTTTTGACCGGTAGTGTATTTTTTGTTTAGCTCACATAATATAATTTAAAAGTATGCATTAAGGTGTCGGTAATAGAATAAAACACGGCAAAAACAAATGTAAACAGTAATAAATGCATTTCTATAGCTTCCAAAATATTATTTACAATGGTGCAAAAAAGGGACTGAAATTTTTGCAAATGTATTAAAAATAAACAGAAATACCTTATTTACATAAGTATTCAGACCCTTTGCTACGATAATGGGAATTGAGCTCAGGTGTATCTCCTGTTTCCATTGATCATCCTCAAGATGTTTCTACAACTTGATTGGTCCACCTGTGGTCAATTCAATTGATTGGACATGATTTGGAAAGGCCACACCTGTCTATATAAGGACCCACAGTTGACAATGCATGTCAGAGCAAAAACCAAGCCATGAGGTCGAAGGAATTGTTCGTAGAGCTGGATTGTGATTGTGTGGGGAAGGGTACCAAAACATTTCTGCAGCATTGGAGGTCCCCAAGAACACAGTGGCCTCCATCACTCTTTAATGGAAGAAGTTTGGAATCACCAAGACACTTTCTAGAGCTGGTCGCCGGCCAAACTGAGAAATCGGGGGAGAAGAGCCTTGGTCAGGCCGATGGTCACTCTGACAGAGCTCTATAGTTCCTCTGTGGAGATGGGGGAACCTTCCAGAAGGACAACCATCTCTGCAGCACTCCACCAATAAGGCCTTTATGGTAGAGTGGCCAGACGAGAAGCCACTCCTCAGTAAAAGGGCACATGACAGCCCGCTTGGAGTTTGCCAAAAGGCACCTAAAGACTCTCAGACCATGAGAAACTAGACTGAACTCTTTGGCCTGAATGCCAAGCCTGGCACCATCCCTACGGTGAAGCATCATGCTGTGGGGATGTTTTTCAGCGGCAGGGACTGGGAGACTAGTCAAGATCGAGGCAAAGATGAACGGATCAAAGTACAGAGAGATCCTTGATGAAAACCTGCTTCAGAAAGCTCAGGACCTCAGAATGAGGCAAAGATTCACCTTCCAACAGGACAACGAACCTAAGCACACAGCCAAGACAACGCAGGAGTGGCTTCGGGACAAGTCTCGGAATGTCCTTGAATGGCCCTGCCAGAGCCCGGACATTAACCTGATCGAACATCTCTGGAGAGACCTGAAAATAGCTGTGCAGCGACGCTCTCCATCCAACCTGACAGAGCTTGAGAGGATCTGCAAAGAAGAATGGGAGAAACTTTCCAGATACAGGTGTGCCAAGCTTGTAGCGTCAAACCCAAGAAGACTCAAGGCTGTAATAGCTAGCAAAGGTGCTTCAACAAAGTACTGAGGAAAGGGTCTGAATACTTATGTTAATGTGATATTTCAGGGGGGAAAACTATTTCATCAATTTTGGAATAAGTTTGTAACAACAAAATGACAAAATATGGAAAATGTCAAGGGGTCTGAATGCTTTCCGAAAGCACTGTATATAAAATCATTGGTCAGAACAAAGAAGGGAAGGTTTTTTTGGGGGGGGGTTCATAGTAAGAGAGAGTTATCTGAATGCATGAGAGGAATCTGTGCTTTCAGGGGGAAACTTTGCAATGCTTCCTCCAGCACTGTATATAGTCACAGCAGCCTACCGAAGGACGAAGCACATGCAATGGAAGAAAATGCATTTTGTGGTATCGTAAATTGGTGGTACATGCGACAACCAAACTGTATGGACAATGTTGATTGGCAGGTGAAATGATGCGGTTACAAGGTTAAAAAGTTGGAGTCGGGATCGGGTCAGCACCGTATTGTCCAATAAGGTTGTGGGGTGAGCCCAACATACACAGAGCATTTTTTCCCTCTTCAGGCACACGCTACAGAGGCTAAAAATCAATGGCGTGATGACGTTGTACACAACTGTGCACAACTTTCAGGGACCCGCATTGGCTTGTTAGTGCTAATTTCAAAACTACTGGCTGAAATTATACAAATCCTTTATAAAACGGATCTTTAACATTCCCCTTGCAACATTGAATCCCAGTTGAACAAAAATAAGAGATGCATAAGTGACATCAGTCACACTTGCATTGCAATATCAGTGAGTATTTACGGTAATGATTATTTTGATATGGTTATCATTCTGTGGAAAAATCGAACAGGATTTACGGTAAGGTAGGTCAACACTGTAGTGTCCAGCCAAGTGCCCTGAGACTTTACCTGACCCTTCTAACTGAGCCAGCCTTACTGGCCCCTATTCCTGTGGCAGTGAAACATTGTGCTCTGCACTGCAGAGACAAGTCCAGCTAAATGTGAATGAAGACAACAAGAGCAGAGTCATCACAGACACAGACTGGGTGTGTGTACGTGTGTGTTTTGTGGCTGAGAGAAAGAGAGAGAGAGTTGATGCCACAGCCACTCTCTGACGGACCCATTCACTTCTAACTCGTGCCACCCCGAATGCAGGAAGTGAGTCAAACAGGAAGTGACACAAGCTAGGTCAAACTTTAGAGTAGCAGTCTTGGGTGTTTTTGAATAGGGTTGGACTAAAACTAATTTCAAGCACAATAGCAGCTGTGATGACATTACTTATAGTGTTTGGTTGGGGGAGGAAGATCGCAGCAGTTGAGTTCAGGTTTTATATAAATTCCTACAAGTCTGCTGCAGCACAGGAAATGCTTGAATGAACATCTTCAAGTAACTGACTGCCAGGCTTGATGGCTGGTTTTGTGGCGAGATAGATAAGATGGTGGCACTTCCCACTCCAAGTCTGTGGTTTCCTCCCTGCCTTCGTGCTCCATAAACACGCAATGAAGACTGGACTCTGGACCCGATCACACAGGGCCCATAACCCAGCACGAAATCAACAGTGCCGTTTTCATTAGGCACCAAATGGAAGACAACAGACTGAAACAGGACGGAACGACCCAGACTCCTACAAGCAGCGATAAATTTGTATTGTCCGTTGCATATCTTTTCAAAAGCGTTATGCCCCAAAGAATACGGCCCTGGCTCTAATGGCTTGGATGGAATGATAACAAATGGAGAGGCTTTGTAACTGTGGCCTTAGCCACCGGACCAGACTAAGCACATCAATTCCACACTGCTGCTTCAGAACAATGACATGAGTCTTGACAGCCCAGGCCTAAAACAAGAGCCAAGCATTTGTATCGATCTGTCTGTCTCTGTCCCTTCGTATAGGCATCCAAAACTGATTGGAGGCCATTTCTTAAAACAAGAGCCAAGCATTCATATCAATTTGTCTGTCTTGGGACTCTTCATATAGGCATCCAAACTGAACAGGGGCCAGTTTTTAGTCAACAGATGTTAGTATTTATCACTCAGCACTTCTAGACTGACAATGTTTGACAGCTGGGAAAGTCTGTGTAGCTGTGTTGGTTGGGAATAAACAGCAGACAAGGATTTGGGGAGTGACACACACACACACCCTAATGCCACTAAAGGCTGGTCGGAACTCAAGAGTAAGTAAGCCCGGGATCCTGGAACGCACTATTTCCCCATGCTTATCCTGCTTCCTGCCATCAGCGCAGTGAGACAGAGAATTCCGTAAGTCAGGTTCACTCCCCTGCAGCCCCCAATGGACCTCTCACCCTGGCCACTGATCCAATAAAAACATGGACGACAGGATGTTTCATCCTGAATGGAGATGGGGGGGGGGGGGGGGGTTCCTTTACTTCCCTCTATTTCAGAGCAATGTCAGATCACAGCTCCGCTATCTGCTGTGCCCTGTGCTGCTGCTAACATGAAAAGCTAGGGAGCCGATGGGGAAACTCAGAGGAAGCTGATGCTACCGAATGCTAATGCACATTATGGGGAGGAATCCTCTTTAAGTGGCACAGGGCTCATTCTTAAAGAAAGATTCCACCCAAAAACTATCTTTTGGTATTAGTTTCATTAGTCCATTGTTGATATAGTCCCAAAATGTTTTGCATGTCAGATACATGTTACAATACTGTATCTCCCCCTATTGCTCTATATCCCCCTTCAGCATCCATCCATACAACAGGTGTAGACCTCACAGTGAAATGCTTACTTACAAGCCCCTAACCAACAATGCAGTTTAAAAAATACGGATAAGAATAAGAAATAAAAATAACAAGTAATTAAAGAGACCTTGCTTGATGTACAGTGTCGATCAATGCGGAACAATCTAATATTCTCAGGGATACCGGAGAATGACAACAGCAGAGGCTGTGAGGACACAGTCCGAGACTTTATGTCAACTCAACTAAAAAACTGCCCACTGATGTTGTGCGTAATGCCACTTTCTCCAGACTCCATAGAATGGGTAAGGCCTCCGGAAATAGGCCACGGGCTATTATTGCATGTTTTGATAAATTTAACAAAAGGAAATGAAGAACATGGGGAGAGAACTCAGAAACACTGATTTTGGAATGAATGATCATTTCCCCACCGAGTTCAATGAAAAGAGAAAAAAACTGTATCCCATCATGAAGGAAAAGCGTTGCCTGAATCAACGAGTCTCCATGGTGATGGATAAACTTTACATCAACGGGCAACTATCAGGACTCTAGAGTAACTCCCTGGCTATTTTAATTTAATGTTCAAATCTGAGTTTGTGTGTTGTAGTGTATCATGACAACTTCAACTATAATGAATACATGCTCTATTGATCTCCACTTGATAAGGAAAGGGCTGCATATAGCTCAGGTTAATGTATGTAGCCTTCCTAACAAAATACATGAGGTTTTTAACTTGGTCAACATAAATAATATTCATATTTTGGCTTTGACCGAAACGCATTTGGATGCATCTGTAAATGATGGGTAAATTAACGTTCAAGGATATAGTCTACTGAGAAGGGACAGGAATAGGAATGGTTGGAGTGTAGCACTGTATATTCAGAATCATATACCTTTTAAGAGGGATGACCTTAATGTATGTCAAATAGAGGCACTATGGGCTCAAGTACATCTGCCTCACCAGGCACCCATATTGGTAGGATGTGTGTATAGACCTCCTAGCTCTAAGGTGTCCTATCTGGATGACTTATGCACTGGGTTTGACCAGGCCACAGATAGCAACAGAGATGTATTTATCTTGGTTGATTTTAATATAAATTGGAAGGATCACAATAATTCGAATAGAACTAAATTGATGAGATATGCCGAGAACTGTGGTTTGAAACAAATGGTTAATGATACTACTAGATCTTCAATTAAGTTGGGTCATCGTTCAGACACATGCATTGATCTGATTTTCTGTAATATACCATTGCAATGATTAAAAGCCAGATTAATGCCAGTGGGCTGGACAGACCATAATATTGTGACCATAACCATGAAGACCAAGGTTCCAAAGAAACCCCCTATGATTGTGGTCAAAATACATTTTAAAACATTTAATCATGAGCTATTTCTAAATGATTTGGCTGCTGTACCCTGGGAGCTGATTGATCTAGAGGATGATTTAAATCACGCTACAGAATGTTTTATTGATTTGCTCACTGAGGTAATGGACCATCATGCCCCTATAAGAAAGAGTACAGTTGGTGCCCGTCCATCTCCATGGATTGATGATGAACTGGGTGAGGCTTTTTCTCAAAGAAATATGGCAAAAGTCTTTGCAGCCAAGTCAAAATTAGAAATTGATGAACAGAATTATAGAACATTACGTAATTATGCAGTTAAATTTAATCGAAAGAAGAAAAAGTTATTTTACAACAATGCTTTTATTGATTGTAAAAATGATTCTAAAAAGGTCTGGAACACAGTTAAGTGCTTACTTGGTACATCTATCTCATCATGCCCATCTAGTGTGGAGGTTGACGGGAGAATAATAACAAAACCAGTTGATATTTTTTACACAGAAAATGTAATTACTGAGCAACAATGTAGACATACATTCTTCCAAACAAGCTATTGTCCAATAATCCATTGGACAATAGCTTGTTTGGAAGAATGTATGTCTACATTGTTGCTCAGTAATTACATTTTCTGTGTAAAAAATATCATATTGATGATCATATTATGAGCTACAAGATCTGCTATTTTAGTCTGCAAACGGTGTCAGAGGAGGTGTTAAACCTATTGAAGTCGTTACCTGTTGGTAAATCTACAGGTTATGGTCTTATGGACAATTATTTGCTTCGCTGTGCTGCTCCCCAGATTGCAGTTCCACTGAGATACATATTTAATTGTTCACTGGAAAAGGGGATGTTTGCAAATGTATGGACGCATGCGAAACTGTGTCCTATTCCGAAAGACTGCAAAGAACCCATTACTCCTGCCAATAGTCGACCAATTAGTCTACTCCCTACACTCAGTAAGATCTTGGAGGGTATTGTGAGTAGACAAATTTGGGAGTACATGGAAAAGAATGATCTGATTACAGCCAATCAGCATGCTTATCGCAAAAACCATTCCACTACCACTGCATTGGTTGACATGACTGACCAGTGGCTCAATGCTATGGATAATGGCAGGTTTGTGGGTGTACTATTTTTAGATTTCAGTGCAGCATTTGATTTGGTGGATCATGAAATAATTGACAAAATTAATGCATTATGGTTAAGGAGATAGCATTGAATTGGGTACAGTCATATCTAACTGACAGGAAACAGTCCACCTATATCAATGGTTCATTTTCTTCCCCTCATGTGTTAAACTGTGGAATACCGCAGGGCAGCTACCTTGGGACACTTCTTTATTTAATATATACCAACGACAATCCCTATGCCTTAGTTGAAACTCAAGCTACTATATGTGCAGATGATACTACAATTTATGCAGCAAGACAATCGGTTCAACAGGTACAGCAGGCTTTACAAGGAGATTTGGAGAATATCAGGGAGTGGGTTTGCCAAAACAAACGTGTTTTAAACACCAAGAAAACCAAAGTTATGTTGGTCTGTTCAACTAGGAAAAGGCCAAAACAGCATGGGATACAATTAAGTATGGGAGGAGTACAAATTTAAGAAGTGGCAGAAACCAAACTATTGGGAGTGCAGCTAGACAACTGCTTATCAGGGTCGTCTCAAATAACTAATCTATGTATAAAAAAAATAACTAAAAAAACAGCATGCGTAATCAGGAGGATAGCTAAATATTTACCAGGACAAATTCTTCAGCAAATAACACAAGCATTAATTGAGAGTCAGGTGAACTACTGTTCGGTGGTCTGGGGAAATGCTTCATCAAGTGAAGTTAGGAGGCTGCAGAATGCACAGAACAAAGCAGCAAGGATTGTTTTAAGGTGGAGATATGGTTCTTCTGTTGCAGTCATGCGCAGTGTTCTTGGTTGGTCAACAATCGACAAGATAATTGAAAAAAACATGCTTATTTTATTTCATAATATACATAATTTAAAACGTCCAAGTTCTATTCACAACGGTATTCAGTTGGTAAGAGACAGACATTCCGTAAATACTAGGAATAGATTGTCCACCATCTATGTGTTATCCAGACAGAAAAGAGAAATAGGCAAAAGAACATTTCGATTTAGAGCGATGAAGAAATGGAATAAATTAACTGAGCAAACTAGAAACCTTTCAATATATAAATTTAAACATTATTTTAAAACAATTTAAATATAATACATAGAAATGTTGTGGGACTGTAGTAGATGAAGAATCAATATTTTTTAGATTGAGTATTTATTGGGTCATTATGTTAGTATATTATGTATGTTTGTAATAGTGTGTTATGTGAAAATGTGTTTGTATTATAAATTGTATTTTAATGTTTAAGGACTCTTGGAAGATTAGTCCAAATGGGGACTAAAAGAGATCCAAATAAATTTTTCAAAAATCAAATCAAAGAGCAGCAGTAAAATAACAATAGCGAGACTATATACAGGGGGGGTACCAGTAAAGAGTCAATGTGCGGGGGCACCGGAAAGTTGAGGTTATATGTACATGTTGGTAGAGTTATTAAAGTGATGATAACAGAGAGTAGCAACGGTGTAAGGGGGGGGGGGGGGGGGGAATGCAAATGGTCTGGAGTCTTATGGCTTGGGGGTAGAAGCTGTTGCTCCAGTTTCAACTGTTCTGCCTGCGGCTATGGAACCCTGACCTCTTCACCGGACGTGCTACCTGTCCCAGACCTGCTGTTTTCAACTCTCTAGAGACAGCAGGAGCGGTAGAAATACTCTCAATGATTGGCTATGAAAAGCCAACTGACATTTACTCCTGAGGTGCTGACTTGTTGCAACCTCAACAACTACTGTGATTATTATTATTTGACCATGCTGGTCATTTATGAACATTTGAACATCTTGGCCATGTTCTGTTATAATCTCCACCCCCTCATAGCCTGGTTCCTCTAGGTTTCTTCCTAGGTTTTGGCCTTTCTATGCAGTTTTTCCTAGCCACCGTGTTTCTACACCTGCATTGCTTGCCGTTTGGGGTTTTAGGCTGGGTTTCTGTACAGCACTTTGAGATATCAGCTGATGTAAGAAGGGCTATATAAATAAATTTGATTTGATTAAGAAGCCTCTTGGACCTAGACTTGGCGCTCTGGGACCGCTTGCCGTGCGGTAGCAGAGAGAAGAGTCTATGACTAGGGTGGCTGGAGTCTGACAATTTTCAGGGCCTTCCTCTGATACCGCCTGGTATAGAGGTCCTGGATGGCAGGAAGCTTGGACCCAGTGATGTACTGCGCCGATCACACTACCCTCTGTAGTGCCGAGCAGTTGCCATACCAGGCAGTGATGCAACCAGTAGGATGCTCTCGATGGTGCAGCTGTAGAATCTTTAGAGGATCTGAGGACCCATGCCAAATATTTTCAGTCTCCTGAGGGGGAATAGGTTTTGTTGTGACCTCTTCACGACTGTCTTAGTGTGCTTGGACCATGTTAGTTTGTTAGTGTGCTTGGACCATGTTAGTTTGTTGGTGATGTGAACACCAAGGAACTTGAATCTCTCAACCTGCTCCACTACAGCTCCGTCGATGAGAATGGGGGCATGCTCGGTCCTCCTTTTCCTGTAGTCCACAATCATCTCCTTTGTCTTGATCAAGTTGAGGGAGAGGTTGTTGTCCTGATACCACACGGCCAGGTCTCTGACCTCCTCCCTATAGGCTATCTCGTCGTTGTCGGCGATCAGGCCTACCACTGTTGTGTCATCGGCAAACTTAACGATGGTGCAGTCATGAGTGGCCATGCAGTCATGAGTGAACAGGGAGTACAGGAGGGGACTAAGCACACACCCGAGGGGCCCCTGTGTTGAGGATCAGCATGGCAGATGTGTTGTTACCTACCCTTACCACCTGGGGGCGGCCCGGTCGGGAAGTCCAGGATCCAGTTACAGAGGGAGGTGTTTAGTCCCAGGGTCCTGAGATTAGTGATGAGCTTTGAGGGCATTACGGTATTGAACGCTGAGCTGTAGTCAATTAATAGAATTCTCACATAGGTGTTCCTTTTGTCCAGGTGGGAAAGGGCAGTGTGGAGTGCAATAGAGATGCATCATCTGTGGAGCTGTTGGGGCAGTATGCAAATTGATGGGTCTAGAGATTCTGGGATAATGGTGTTGATGTGAGCCATGACCAGCCTTTCAAAGTACTTCGTGGCTACACATGTGAGTGCTACGGGTCGATAGTAATTTGGGCAGGTTACCTTGGTGTTCTTGGGCACAGGGACGAGCAAAACCTTGAGACTTCCTTCGATATCGTGCACCAGCTGTTATTTACAAAAATACTGCCCGTGCAGCGTATAACCAGCCAGATGTATGTTGATAGTGTCGTCGTTCAGCCACGACTCCGTGAAGAATAAGATATTACAGTTCTGTATGTCCCGTTGGTAGAACCCCGTTCCGCTAGCGGAACCCCTCGCCAACAGCCCATGAAATTGCAGGGCGCCAAATTCAATCAACAGAAATCTCATAATTAAATTTTCTTAAACATACAAGTATTAGACACGATTTTAAAGATAAAATTCTCGTTAATCCAACTACAGTGTCCGATTTCAAAAAAGCTTTTCGGCAACTACTGCAGTATACACTAAAATGTTATTCGATTATATTCTATAACTGGTAGAGCTATCAACATGTGTGTATTCATTAAAATGTCTATGCACACTGAGTAAAAAAAATACGCAAATGATTGGAAGTTTTGTTGTTTCACAGCCTTTCAGAACAGAAGAGTTGTTTGTTTGTACCTGATTCCCGGGTGGCGCAGTGGTCTAGGGCACTGCATCGCAGTGCTAGCTGCGCCACCAGAGTCTCTGGGTTCGCGCCCAGGCTCTGTCGCAGCCGGCCGCAACCGGGAGATCCGTGGGGCGACGCACAATTGGCATAGCGTCGTCCGGGTTAGGGAGGGTTTGGCCGGTAGGGATATCCTTGTCTCAGTATGTTAAAAAAAAAATAATAATAAAAAAGTTAAAAATAAATACTCTACTCTACTCTACTGTAAGTCGCTCTGGATAAGAGCGTCTGCTCTTGGCCGGTAGGGATATCCTTGTCTCAGTATGTAAAAATGTAATAAAATGTATGCACTCTACTGTAAGTCGCTCTGGATAAGAGCGTCTGCTAAATGACTAAAAATGTAAAATGTAAAATGTAGTCACAGAAAGCATACAGCGATTTTCCAACCAAAGAGAGGACTCACAAAAATCTGAAATATTGATAGAATTAAACACCAACCTTTGATATTCTTCATCAGATGACACTCCCGGGACAACATGTTACACAATACATGTATGTTTTGTTCGATCAAGTTCATATTTATATCCAAAAACCTACATTTGGCTTTGCCTACAAAACATCCCGTGAATTTGCGCAGAGCCATAATAAACATTAATAAAAGATACAAGTGTTATTCACAGATTTAAAGATATACTTCTCCTTAATGCAACTGCTGTGTCAGATTTTTTTTTTAACTTTACGGAAAAAGCAAACCATGCAATAATCTGAGTACGGCGCTCAAAGATCAACACAACCCAAGAAGATATCCGCCATGTTGGAGTCAACATAAGTCAGAAATAGCATTATAAATATTCACTTACCTTTGATGATCTTCGTCAGAATGCACTCACAGGAATCCCAGTTCCACAATAAATGTTTGATTTGTTCCATAAAGTCCATCATTTATTTCCACATTCCTCCTCGTTGTTTGCGCGTTCAGTACACAATCTAAACTCACAACGAGCGGGCAGGTCCAGGCAAAAGTTCAGACGAAAAGTCATATTACAGTCCGTAGAAACATGTCAAACGAAGTATAGAATCAATCTTTAGGATGTTTTTAACATAAATCTTCAATAATGTTCCAACCGGAGAATTCCTTTGTCTGTAGAAAAGCTATGGAACAGAGCTCGCTCTCACGTGAACGAGCGTCACGAGCTCGAAGCATTCTGCCAGACCTCTGACTCATTCCCCTCTCATTCGGCCGCACTTCACAGTAGAAGCATCAGACAAGGTTCTAAAGACTGTTGACATCTAGTGGAAGCCTTAGGAAGTGCAACATGACCCATATCCCACTGTATCTTCAATAGGGAATGAGTTGAAAAACACCCAACCTCAGATTTCCCACTTCCTGGTTGGATTTTTCTCAGGTTTTTGCCTGCCATATGAGTTCTGTTATACTCACAGACATCATTCAAACAGTTTTAGAAACCTTTGAGTGTTTTCTATCCAAAGCTACTAATAATATGCATATATTAGCAACTGGGACTGAGTAGCACGCAGTTTACTCTGGGCACGCTTTTCATCCAAATGTGAAAATGCTGCCCCCTATCCATAACAAGTTAATCTTCCGGGTTGGTCATATATTTTATTGTCCAAAGATTGCACGTTTGCTAGCAGAATGGAAGGAAGTGGGGGTTTATTCGATCACCTACGAATTCTCAGAAGGCAGCCCGCCCTCCGGACCCTTTTTCTCTGCCTCACACAAATCATGGGGATCTGGGCCTGTTCGCAAGAAAGCAGAATATCGTTCGCGTCGGGCTCGTCAGACTCATTAAAGGAAAAAAAGGATTCTACCAGTCCGTGGTGAGTAATCGCAGTCCTGACGTTCATAAGTTATTTTTGGTCATAAGAGACGGTAGCGGCAACATTATGTACAAAATAAGTTACAAACAATGCAAATAAATGAACAAAAAAACACAATCGGTTGGGGGCACATACAACGTCTGCCTTCTTCTCCGGCGCCATTTTAGTGTTTTACAAAGATGGTAGCAGAGATTTCTGAGTCTTTAGCTGACACTCCAGAATTCTTCTTAACCTTATTGAGCATTCTGAACTGTGCTCTTGCAGTCATCTTTGCGGGACGGCCACTCCTAGAGAGAGTAACAACAGTGCAGAACTTTCTCCATTTTATAGACAATTTTTCTTACAGTGGACTGATGAACATCAAGGATTTTCAAGATACTTGTGTAACCCTTTCCAGCTTTATGCAATTATTATGTAGAATGCTTTATGCTATTATTATGTAGAATAATAGTGAAGACATCAAAACTAGGAAATAACACATGGAATAAAGTAGTAACCCAAAAAATATTTTAACAAATAACAATATTTTATATTTGAGATTCTTCAAATAGCCACCCTTTGCACACTTGGAATTCTCTCAGCCAGCTTCATGAGGTAGCCACCTGTAATGCATTTAAATTAACAAGTGTGCCTTCTTAAAAGTTAATTTGTGGAATTTCTTTCCTTAATGCGTTTGAGCCAATCAGTTGTGTTGTGACAAGGTAGGGAATTAGGGGGGGGGGGTATACAGAAGATAGCCCTATTTGGTAAAAGACCAAGTCCATATTATGGCAAGAACAGCTCAAATAAATAAAGAGAAACGACAATCCATCATTAATTTAAGAAATGAAGGGAAGTCAATATGCAACATCAAGAACTTTGAAAGTTTCTTCAAGTGCAGTCGCAAAAACCATCAAGTGCTATGATCAAACTGGCTCTCATGAGGACCGCCACAAGAATGGAAGACCCTGAGTTACATCTGCTGCAGAGGATAAGTTCATTAGAGTTACCAGGCTCAGAAACTGCAGCCCAAATAAATGCTTCAGAGAGTTCAGACACATCAACGTCAACTGTTCAGAGGAGACTGCATGAATCAGGCCTTCGTGGTCGAATTGCTGCAAAGAAACCACTACTAAATGACACCAATAAGAAGAAGAGACTTGCTTGGGCCAAGAAACACGAGCAATGGACATTAGACTGGTGGATCATTTGTTTTTCAACAGGACAATGACCCAACACACCTCCAGGCTGTGTAAGGGCTATTTGACCAAGAAGGAGAGAGATGTTTGGGATGAGTCAGACCGCAGAGTGAAGGAAAAGCAGCCAACAGGTGCTCAGCATGTGGGAACTCCTTCAAGACTGTTGGAAAAGCATTCCAAGTGAAGCTGGTTGGGAGAATGCCAAGATTGCCTTGATGACAGCGTTGCAAAGTGTGCCTACTGTAAGAATCTCAAATATAAAATATATTTTAATTTGTTAAACACTTTTGGTGACTACATGATTCCATATGTGTTACTTAAAAGTATTTATGTCGTCACTATTATTCTACAATGTAGAAAATAGTAAAAATGAAGAAAAACCCTTAAATGAGTAGGTGTTCTAAAACTTTTGACCGGTAGTGTGTACACACACATGGCCAAAATTATGTGGACACCCCTTCAAATTAGTGGATTTGGCTATTTCAGTCACACCTGTTGCTGACAGGTGTATAAAATTGAGTACACAGCCATGCCATCTCCATAGACAAACATTGGCAGTAGAATGGCCCGTATTGAAGAGCTCTGACTTTCAACGTAGCACCGTCATAGGATACCACCTTTCCATCAAGGCAGTTCTTAAGAAGTCTGACCTGCTAGAGCTGCCCCGCGCAACTGTAAGTGCTGTTATTGTGAAGTGGAAACGTCCAAGAGCAACAACGGCTCAGCCGCGAAGTGGTAGGCCACACAAGCTCACAGAACGGGACAGGCGAGTGCTGAAGCGCGTAGCGAGTAACAATCGTCTGTCCTCGGTTGCAACACTCAATACCGAGCCGCACACAAGCCTAAGATCACGATGAGTAATGCCAAGCGTCGGCTGGAGTGGTGCCATTGGACTCTGGAGCAGTGGAAACGCGTTTGGCAAATGCCAAGAGAACGCTATCTGCCCCAATGCATAGTGCCAACTGTAAAGTTTGGAGGAGGAAGAATAATGGTCTGAGGCTGTTTTTCATGGTTCGGGCTAGGCCCCTTAGTTCCAGTGAAGGGAAATCTTAACTTCTTGCCGCACGGATCCCTTTTACGGGATCATTTTCGTAAACAACCGCTGAATTGCAGTGCGCCAAATTCTAAATAATACTAAAAATATTTATAATCATGGAATCACAAGTGAAATAAACCAAAACACAGCTTAGCTTGTTGTTAATCCACCTATCGTGTCAGATTTTGAAAATATGCTTTACAGCGAAAGCAATCCAAGTGTTTGTGAGTGTATCAATCACTGCTAGAACAGCTAGCCTTAAATTAGCTTGGTCACGAAAGTCAGAAAAGCAATAAAAATGTATCGCTTACCTTTGATAATCTTTGGATGTTTGCACTCAGGAGACTCCCAGTTACACAATAAATGTTATTTTTGTTCGATAAAGATTAGTTTTATAACCCAAAACCGTAATTTGGTTTGCACGTTATGTTCAGAAAACCACAAGCTTGTTCCGGTCCTGAAGGGCAGACAAATTCCAAAAAGTATCCGTAATGTTCGTAGAAACATGTCAAAGGTTTTTTATAAATCAATCCTCAGGTTATTTTTAACATACATAATCGATAATATTTCAACCGGACGGTAAACTGTTCAATACTACAGAGAAAGAAAATGTCAAGCCACATCTCTCCTGCGCAGGAACTAATCAAAGGACACCTGACACGTTTTGATAAATCTCGCTAATTTTTCAAAATAAAAGCTTTAAACTATGTCTAAAGCCTGGTCACAGCCCGAGGAAGCCATTGGAAAATGAATCTGGTTGATACCCCTTTAAATGGAGGAGGGGCAAGCAATGGAACAGGGATTTTGTTTTTTTTAAATAATGCACTTCCGGGTTGGAGTTCCTCAGGTTTTCGCCTGCAAAATCAGTTCTGTTTTAGAAATTGTGTTTTCTATCCTAATCTGTCAATTATATGCATATTCTAATATCTGAGCCTGAGAAATAGTCAGTTTACCTTGGGAACGTTATTTTTCCAAATATAAAAATTCTGCCCCCTAGCTGAAAGAAGTTAACGCTACAGTATACAATGACTTTCTAGACAATTACAACATCGTGGCAACAGCTTGGGGAAGGCCCTTTCCTGTGCACAAAGCGAGGTCTATACAGAAATGTTTTGTTGAGACCCATGTGGAAGAACGTGACTGGCCTGCAAGACCCCTGACCTTAACCCCATCAAACACCGTTGGGATGAATTGGAACACCGACTGCGAGCCAGGCCTGATCACTCAATATCAGTGCCCGACCTCACTAATGCTCTTGTGGCTGAATGGAAGCAAGTCCCCGCAGCAATGTTCCAACATCTAGTGGAAAGCCTTCCCAGGAGAGTGGATGCTGTTATAGCAGCAATGTTCCAACATCTAGTGGAAAGCCTTCCCAGGAGAGTGGATGCTGTTACAGCAGCAATGTTCCAACATCTAGTGGAAAGCCTTCCCAGGAGAGTGGATGCTGTTATAGCAGCAAAGGGGGGACCAACTCCATATTAATGCCCATGATGAACAGGTGTCCAGATACACTTTTGGCTATGTAATGTATTTCAAAATATAGAAATACAGCCGGTATGATATATTTTGAATCACATGATACAGAATGCCTCATATGACGCTGCGTTTTTAAAAGTTATACATCTTGATCTTGATCTTAAATCTTGATTGCTGACATGCAAAACATTTTGGGACTATATCAACAATGGACTAATGAAACAAATACTAATTGATAATTTTTGGGTGGAGTTTTCCTTTAATGGCGGAAATCAGACAAAACCGTCTCAACCCTGGCAGAAATTGATTGAGTCAACGTAGTTTCCTTGCGTCGTTCAACAAACATTTTAATGCATGATTTTCTTGTGTTAACGTGACTAGTTGATTGAATTTGCAATGAGTCATAACCGTTCATAGGTTGACTCATTGTAAGCCATTTTTTCAATTCTGTATATTTTTTGGTGTAGTAGGACAACAAAATATCTGTGAACTGAAAAACAGTCCATTTTACTACAGAAAGTCCAACTTTATAGCGTTGAACGGCTGGTGCTCTATTGGTCTGCTGTAGCGGCATCCCACGCTCTGGTTTCACATCGCACCCAAATGTTAGCTTAGCTGGCTAGCACTCTGGCGTCGAAACAGCTGCAGAAAGAAACACATGCTACAGCAGGTGTTGTAAACCTCAGATAATCCACACTAGACCAGATTATTTTCCTGACACACACACACCTCCACATTCTAAATCACAACAAAGATCCTGATCCAGTTTTTGGAAAAGAGAGCATGTGCTTCTGATTTGGGGTGAAGTCTTTTTGGTAATTCCTCCAATAACAATATGAAGCTGGGCCTCTTTGACTTGGACACACATGCCCCCACACACACACACGCCCCCAAAAGCAGATTTGGAAAAAAAATACACAAGCGATTGTCCACTATAGCTCAGACGGCATAACAACAGCATAACAACAACTGCATAATATATGTTGACATTTCTGTTGACCAAGGAACAGATTCGGAAATATTCACAACAAAAAACAGGCCACAAATAACAACAAAATGTAAAAAGCATTGGCATTCAACAACGTACAGTGGGGAGAACAAGTATTTGATACACTGCCGATTTTGCTGGTTTTCCTACTTACAAAGCATGTAGAGGTCTGTAATTTTTATCATAGGTACACTTCAACTGTGAGAGATGTAATCTAAAACAAAAATCCAGAAAATCACATTGTATGATTTTTAAATAATTAATTTGCATTTTATTGCATGACATAAGTATTTGATCACCTACCAACCAGTAAGAATTCCGGCTCTCACAGACCTGTTAGTTTTTCTTTAAGAAGCCCTCCTGTTCTCCACTCATTACCTGTATTAACTGCACCTGTTTGAACTCGTTACCTGTATAAAAGACACCTGTCCACACACAATCAAACAGATTCCAACCTCTCCACAATGGCCAAGACCAGAGAGCTGTGTAAGGACATCAGGGATAAAATTGTAGACCTGCACAAGGCTGGGATGGGCTACGGGACAATAGGCAAGCAGCTTGGTGAGAAGGAAACAACTGTTGGCGCAATTATTAGAAAATGGAAGAAGTTCAAGATGACGGTCAATCACCCTCGGTCTGGGGCTCCATGCAAGATTTCACCTCGTGGGGCATCAATGATCATGAGGAAGGTGAGGGATCAGCCCAGAACTACACGGCAGGACCTGGTCAATGACCTGAAGAGAGCTGGGACCACAGTCTCAAAGAAAACCATTAGTAACACACTACGCCGTCATGGATTAAAATCCTGCAGCGCACGCAAGGTCCCCCTGCTTAAGCCAGTGCATGTCCAGGCCTGTCTGAAGTTTGCCAATGACCATCTGGATGATCCAGAGGAGGAATGGGAGAAGGTCATGTGGTCTGATGAGACAAAAATAGAGCTTTTTGGTCTAACTCCACTCGCCGTGTTTGGAGGAAGAAGAAGTATGAGTACAACCCCAAGAACACCATCCCAACCGTGAAGCATGGAGGTGGAAACATCATTCTTTGGGGATGCTTTTCTGCAAAGGGGACAGGACGACTGCACCGTATTGAGGGGAGGATGGATGGGGCCATGTATCGCGAGATCTTGGCCAACAACCTCCTTCCCTCAGTAAGAGCATTGAAGATGGGTCGTGGCTGGGTCTTCCAGCATGACAACGACACAAAGCACACAGCCATGGCAACTAAGGAGTGGCTCCGTAAGAAGCATCTCAAGGTCCTGGAGTGGCCTAGCCAGTCTCCAGACCTGAACCCAATAGAAAATCTTTGGAGGGAGCTGAAAGTCCGTATTGCCCAGCGACAGCCCCGAAACCTGAAGGATCTGGAGAAGATCTGTAGGGAGGAGTGGGCCAAAATCCCTGCTGCAGTGTGTGCAAACCTAGTCAAGAACTACAGGAAACGTATGATCTCTGTAATTGCAAACAAAGGTTTCTGTACCAAATATTAAGTTCTGCTTTTCTGATGTATCAAATACTTATGTCATGCAATAAAATGCAAATTAATTACTTAAAAATCATACAATGTGATTTTATGGATTTTTGTTTTAGATTCCGTCTCTCATAGTTGAAGTGTACCTATGATAAAAATTACAGACCTCTACATGCTTTGTAAGTAGGAAAACCTGCAAAATCGGCAGTGTATCAAATACTTGTTCTCCCCACTGTATGTGTATCGAAATGCTAACCAGGTTAGCAACAGGAGGGCGAATGCTAACCAGGTTAGCAACAGGAGGGCGAATGGTAACCAGGTTAGCAACCGGAGGGCGAATGCTAACCAGGTTAGCAACAGGAGGGCGAATGCTCTGACCATGATCCATTCCACACATTAAAAAAGGGGCCTGAGGCAGTGACATCAGAAACTTGCAATTTAGTCAAACCCGTGGGGTTCGGTTATCTGCTTTCAAGCCAGTAGTAGACCTTAGGAGAGCACGGTATGAAAAACGAGCACAGTCGGGGTCCGTAAGCTGTCCTTTTCCAATTGCAATTAATTCCGAACGACGTCTGCCTACCATAGTAGTTTTAAAATATTAAAGAGTCAGAGCGAGACAGAGAAAGACTTCACTTTTTTTTCATTTTATACTAGCACTGACTTTGCTGATAGCTACCTTATTGAGGAATAATGTACTTACTATGACTAGTCGCTCTGAATAGGAGCGTCTGTTAAGTGACAGAAATGTTGAGAGAGATAAAGAGAGAGAGATAGACCAGCTGAATAAAGACATCAAATCCACTGACAGGGGATAAGAAATCGGGATCTTTAATCAAGGATTTGCTCTCAGCGGCAGATCAAGTATTGAAGAGGTTTTTCCTTTGGTGACAAAAGTGCCATGCTTCATTACTGAACTAAGTGGATTCTATAGGTTGATGTTTTAAGCATTAAAATATAAGATACAAATATTAAAGCTAAAGTGCATCGTCTACAAAGTTCAATCACGTTTTGGGGCAATGCTTTACAAAGACCTCCTTGCAGGGTAACTCATGGGTGGTGACTCAAATGACACCCTATTCCCTAGTAGGGCCCTGCTCAAAAGTAGTTCACTATATAGGGTATAGGGTGCCATTTGGGATCACCCCTGCTGTTTGCAGGGTAAATGTATGGGTAGAACTTTTGACTTTAACCAAAAAGCAAGCACGCAGCAGTGGGGATGTTGGTTTTGATGAGCACCTTACAAAGGATGTACCATATTCAACTCAGTTAATACCTCACCACCATTAGAAACTCATTCCATTTTCCATAGGTAGCCATTGAGAATCACTAGATGTCGTACTATACATTAGACAATATAGGCCCAGGATGTTGTATTAGTTGCGAGTATTAGTTGAGAAACCCATTCCATTTTCCATATAGGACGCATTTGAGAATCGCTGGTTGTCGTACTATACATTAGCCTATATGGTATTTGTCATTTCCAATATTAAATAGGTCACTCCCTATCCCACAGCACACTCAGTCAAGTCAACCCCATCCCTCTTCAACGCAGCTAGCCCACTCCATCAGGAATAATGGGTCCTGCACCAATTAAACACCAATGAAACAGCATGAATAACAGAGGCGCTATTGGTTGGCTAACCTGATTCCAGCGCACACGTTTAATTACTGTGGGTCCATCTATTCCTAGGTGGGTTCGCCATCACTTATCTCTCCCTTCTGAGGAGAAACCGGGGTTGGGGTGTGTGTGTGTGAGTGAGTGGTATATCAGAGACATTGTTTACAATATATATATAATGTGTGTGTGTATTAGGGCTGGGCGATATATTGAATTAATTTGATTCATTTAAATGTATGTTTTAGCGCAATGCTTTAAATGCCTGTATCGCGAGAATCGCGAGATCCGTCTTTTTGGTCTTGTCTCCTTTGCTCCTTCTATGCCGTGTTCACCTTCCCGTTCACTATTTCAGCCACAACCATTGCTGACAGGTGTATAAAAATCGAGCACACAGCCATGCAATCTCCATAGACAAACATTGGCAGTAGAATGGCCTTACTGAAAAGCTCAGTGACTTGTGAATCGCCCATAGGCCATGTCTCCAAGCCTTCGTGTGTATTTGTGCGATGCATATGTGCACGCATGTGCATGTGGAGGTCCCTGACCTCCCATCTGATCTTGAATAGGCTACCCTTTCTGTTCCCTTTGCCTGAGACGAAAGGGCGGATTAGATTGAGATATGTGACAGAAGACACGCTGAGCTCTTCCTTTTCAAAATGTCTGGAATGCCCTTTTATGGATGTACAGATACTAGTCCCCACTGATGGAGGAAACAGGGTTGGGTGAAGTTGCCCCTAGATGCTGATCTTGGGTCAGTTTAGCATTTTCCCCACTAATGGTTAATGTTAGGATTGGGGGAGGGGAAGCTGATCCTTGATCTGTCCCTATGGGAAACTTCACCACGAAGGTCACAACTAACAGTTTCTATATGAGAAAAGGCTAAATTGATTCCACGATTGGTCCAAACTAAAATGCCCACTTCTTCATATAAATGGAGTAATAATATACCTACTCATGCTATTATCTGTGTCAGTTACTACCACAACTATTATGTTTTTTGACTTGACACAAAAATGACAATGTACTACTACAATGCCTACATTCACCAATGTTAACATATCTACCTACATGTACATATTACCTCAATTACCTCGACTAACCGGTGCCCCCGCACATTTACTCTGTACCGGTACCCCCTGTATGTAGCCTCGCTACAGTTATTTTACTGCTGCTCTTAGATTATTTGTTACTTTTATTTCTTTTTTTGTGGTATTTTTCTTAAAATGGAATTGTTGGTTAAGGGCTTGTAAGTAAGCATTTCACTGTGAGGTCTACACCTTATTTATTATTATATATTTCTGGCGCATGTGACAAATAAAATGATTTGATATACGTATACTACATGTGTTTTTTGCAGGTATCTTAATGTGTGAAGAAATTGTCAAAGCCCACCCAAATGTAATTTGAGTAAACAGAACTATTCCTTTAAAAACGCACAACGCATCACCAGGGGCAAACTACCTGCCCTCCAGGACACCTAGAGCACCCGATGTCACAGGAAGGCCAAAAAGATCATCAAGGACAACAACCACCCGAGCCACTGCCTGTTCACCCCGCTACCATACAGAAGGCGAGGTCAGTACAGGTGCATCAAAGTTGGGACCGAGAGACTGAGAAACAGCTTCTATCTCAAGGCCATCAGACTGTTACACAGCCATCACTAACACAGTGAGGCTACTGCCTATATACAGACTTGAAATCACTAGTCACTTTAATAATGTTTACATATCTTGCATTGCTCATCTTATATGTATATACTGTATTCTATACTATCTGTTGCATCTTGCCTATGCCGCTCTGTCATTGGTCATCCATATATTTGTGTGTATATTCTTGTTCCATTCCTTTACTTAGATTTGTGTATTAGGTAGTTGTTGTGGAATTGTTAGATTACTTGTTAGATATTGCTGCACTGTCAGAACTAGAACTATGTGCATGGGACCAATAACATTTGATTTGATTTTGATTAAAAGGGAAATCTGGGATTCAAACAACAGGTAGCCCCCTACCACTTTTTGGATAAAGAGCTGAGGGATGGAGCTGGAGAAATGTTACCACTCTCAAATTTAACTCTCTCTCTGCATTCTCAGCCACTGTTCAATCCCTAAGGAGAGCTCCATAGCCTTGGCTCAGGAAGCCAACATCCCCGCTCTCGTTACCCAGAGATAGAGGACACATCTGGGCCAGCAATGAGGGATCTCCCCTGGGTCACCAGGCTGGCTCCCGCTGTGAATGTGCACAGGTGCCAAAATGGTGCTGGGTACCGTATTCATTAAAGGAATAGTGGGTTATTTTGGCAATTTTGTCATTTTTATACACACCCAGAGTCAGATGAACTCATGGATACCATTGTTATGTCTTTGCGTGCAATTTGAAGGAAGGTAGTTTTGCGAGAACTCCAACGCCCATCTACCTCAGCTATAATGGGGGCCAACTAAAGAAATAGATGATAATGAAATTATGAAGTTGCAAAAGCAGCTACTGGTTTGTTAGAAACGTATGTGAATGTAACAGAGTCCATGTCTGCCACTAAATGATACTTACATTCAAACCGGCACAATAGACAAACAAACCATGCAAACTTCTGGAACAAAAACCAAGAAGCTAGCTTGTCACACCAGGCATGTAGATCTCAGGTTCGGTGACGTCCTTGTGGGATGCTAACGCAGCTATCCGCTACAATCACACATTGAGGTAATAATAGGCATTGCCAAAGTGTTTTAACACGTGTTGTCTGAGGTGTTGGGGAGTAAAATCGTTGTTGAAAAAACTATTGTTTTGAACAAATAATGAAATTACTGCCTGTAGAAGTTTATAAAATATGACATGTTGCTCAAGGACAATGCGAACGAGACATACAATTGAAGTCGGAAGTTTACATACACTTAGGATGGAGTCATTAAAACTAGTTTTTCAACCACTCCACAAATTTCTTGTTAACAAATGGCTTAAGGACAACAAAGGCAAGGTATTGAGTGGCCATCACAAAACCCTGACCTCAATCCTATGGAAAATTTGTGGGCAGAACTGAAAAAGCGTGGGCGAGCAAGGAGGCCTTACAAACCTGACTCAGTTACACCAGCTCTGTCAGGAGGAATGGGCCAAAATTCACCCAACTTATTGTGGGAAGGTTGTGGAAGGCTACCCAAAACGTTTGACCCAAGTTAAACAATTTAAAGGCAATGCTACCAAATACTAATTGAGTGTATGTAAACTTCTGACCCCCTGGGACGGTGATGAAAGAAATAAAAGCTGAAATAAATCATTCTCTCTACTATTATTCTGACATTTCACAATCTTAAAATAAAGTGGTGATCCTAACTGACCTAAGACAGGGAATTTTTACTAGGATTAAATGTCAGGGACTGTGAAAAACTGAGTTTAAATGTATTTGGCTAAGGTGCATGTAAACTTCCGATTTCAACTGTATAAGACACGCTTCAAATGACCTGCCCACCTTGGCAAGCACAAGTAACAACAACAACAAAGATGGCGGTGAGAAAATAGTGCTTAGGCCTAGGAGTGTGAACGTTTAAACAAAGTTGGTATCCTTTACATTAAGAAAATCCATAACACAATTTAGTTTGTTTGTAGTTTTGTTAGGGGAAAAAACACAGTACAGTTATGAAAAAAACATTATTTTCCATGTTAAAGCCTAACTAGATTTCAGCCTGTAAAGGTTAAAATAGTATATGGTAGTTTAAATAAAACCATAAAGCTAAAAGCAAACAATTTGCTAGGCCTGTAAGACAACATATAGCGAGAAATAGATTACCAAGACATTCTTTCTGCCTGCCCCCTCCTCTCTCCTTCACGCTGGTTTGCCTGCTCTTGTTCTTCACCAGAGATCTGTATTTAATAATAAGATGCTCATGTCTCCGCCTTAACAATGGGAGTCATTGTCCCAAAGGCGGGAAGGCAGGTGACAAGCTTAGTTCCAAAATAAGCCCATAGAAACTCATTGGGTTAATTTTGGACAGATTTGAGTGAGACAGACCTCTTGCTTCGCCTCTTCCTCTCGGTCTTCACTAACGATGCGAGTGTGTGTTCAGTCTTCGGTCTGTTGCGTGTAGAATATCCTAGCCTATTCATTGATAATAGGCCCTGCTTTACTGAAGTTTCTAGACATTGTAAGCCAAGAAATGGCAAGATACAGCTTTCCATTGCGAGATACAGCATTTGATTGCTGATAGATAGGCCTATTGCATGGTTCTGACTGGTGGCCGACCTGCCTATACTGTGCCACTCCCCTTTCTCTCTGTCCCTCGCTATGAAAAATGCAAGTGGTTGTGTTCTCGGAAGGAAGTCCTGTATGGATATACTTTGAGAAGTTAAATGAGAAGGAAATGCAAACTTTGCGAGGTGGAATTGAGGTACAGTAATGGCAGTACAGGTGCAATGCTTAACCATCTTAAAAAGGGACACACCGTGAGATCCAAACCGTTGCTGGCAGCAGCACAGCTGCATTGTGAATTTAGGTGGAATTTCTCTTTAACAGGAATAAAAATATAAAAAATACAGTTTAAACATTATTTAAATAAATAAAAATGTCACATCCCTACATAGGCCTACTCTTTAATTAAGATTTAATTAAATATGTGAAAATGCTAATGATTCTGTCAGGTAGATAAGCACTAACCATGCAGGTAAATGCAGGTAACTTGAAAAATGTATCTCTAAAAAACATAAAATAAAGAACAAATTGGATCTAGACAAAATGCTCAGACAATCTTAACGGACAATAGCCTATATTAGAATTCCAATAAAAAGGTGTTTTTAAAATCCATCAATTTTCACACTCCGTAAATTTTTTAGCCCCTCCAGCTGAATATCTTTGCTAGATCCCATTTGTCTTTCATTTCATGCACCTTGGTTTAGGCGTAGGCTACTGTGTATTACTGTGGAGTGGGTAGCGAGTAGCGACTGTACGAAAAATGTCCCCACAAGCCTGTAAGGTGTTATAGAATGAATTCTGAAAATGAGAAAAATGGCAGTGTGGATATTGGAGTGTGTTGAAGGACACTGGAGAAGAAAAAAAAACATCTCCGTAAACACAATTACTTCCTTTCCTTCTCACTGTCTGCGGGGAACTATCCGGCTTAGCCACTGAAAATGTATGTGTACATGTGTTAGGCGAGTATGAGAACATCTGCCGCTGAGGGATCCCGCAAGACAAAGCTAATATGATACGATGTTATGATATATACATTTTTTAAATAACTTTCAACTCTGCTCTGCCAAAGTAAAGAAAACATTTTTTTAATTAAATAAACATGAAGAATTTGTGTGTGTTACATGGGGCTTGCATTTCACGATTTCAAGTTAAAGGGGATAGATTGAAAAAGATGATAAAGAACATCGAGAAAAAGGACATCAAATCTATGAGAATGTATTTATGTATGAAGCATGAAGTATTTCTAAAACTCAGTCACTGCTGTAATGACAGAAAGCGTGCCAATTATCAACAGGTAAAACCTGGCAAGCCTGTTACCTCATACAATATACATATGGCTAAGAGCAAAGACAGGCACAATTTGTTCAAAGGTTAGGGATATTGAAATTGTCTTCACTTAGCCTGCAGAGCATAAATCAGTTTCAGTTTCTAATCGCAAAATGTGGCAATGAAGCATAGAGAGTTATGACAGTGGTTAGACCTACTGTATGTGTGTTCTGTACAATATTACTTGACGTTCGGTGATATAAGAATGTTATGACATGTTTATGACACCATTGTGACACTTATGATATACAGTTCAAGTAAAGTGTTGTCAAATATTGAGTGAATAGGCCTAAGCCTACTTACTGTAAGTGGGTTGGACTGAAAAACAATGCTAAGTAGCCTATAAATACAAGAAGAGACATTGGAGGTAATCATTAGCATATTCTACTGTCATCATTGAACCCGTGATTTCTGGGTTATTAGAGCAATTAGATTAGGCTGGCATACTGTATACAGGTAACTGCCAAAATAAAGGAAACACCAACATAAAGTGTATTAAAGGTCCAATGCAACCATTTTTATCTCAATATCAAATAATTTCTGGGTAACAATGAAGTATCTTAATGTGACTTATCAATTTAAAAATTTAAAAAATAAACAAAAATAGCATCTTAGCAAAGAGCCATTTCTCAAGCAAGAATTATGCTAGGACTGTCTGGGAGCGGTCTGAGGGGAAAACTGAAAATTTATTTCCAAACACTTAAAAGACACACCCTATCCCCTCAGCCCTCAAATTAAGTGGACACTTCTGATGACGTATCATGACATCTGACGAGTATACACTTGCAGGGCGAGGGAGGAAGGAATGATTTCTTAATGGACCACCCTTGGCCGGAAATTCGTCACTCGTTGATCCCGCGATGATTGTGTTTTCAGCCACCGGTAGCTTGTGGGTGCTTTATATGCGCAACAGTCAATTATGATTGCATGTCCACTTCTATTAAATATATCATTATTAATATACGCCTACTGTAAGATAGCTAGCAAATTAATTAGCTAACTGACGTTAGCCTGCCTAGCTGGAACTTCTGACTTACAATTCCTAACTTATTTGCATCCGTTTTTACTTACACTTGTATGTTGACTTCTCAATTGATGTTGTTTTTAAGTTTTCGCTGACGTTTCTTAGCGGATGTACAATCGTCGCAAATGTAATTATGGGGAGTTTCAGGCCCCGGAGTGAACATAATTGTACACTCGCAAAGCTGACTAAAAACGTGGGCTGAGGGGTTCCCCTGCTTGGCTAATTATTTGGACCACCCTCCAAGATGGCGACGAGAGAAACTGGAGTTTCCATTGGCCAAATTCAGGTAGGTCCCTCCCAGTTTCTTAAGTTTAAGAAACGTTTTGCAACAGAATGGACATAATGAAAACATCAATGAATGCATCGATGACGTTATCCCTACAGTGACTGTATGTACATACCCCAACCAGAAGCCATCCACACTGAGCTAAAGGGTAGAGCTGCCGCTTTCAAGGAGCGGGACTCTAAACCGGAAGCTTATAAGAAATACCCCTATGCCCTCCGACGAACCATCAAACAGGCAAAGCATCAATACAGGACTAAGATCGAATCGTACTACACCAGCTTCGACGCTCGTCGAATGAGGCAGGGCTTGCAAACCATTACAGACTACAAAGGGAAGCACAGCCGAGAGCTGCCCAGTGACACAAGCCTACTGGACGAGCTAAATTACTTCTATGCTCTCTTCAAGGCAAGTAACACTGAAACATGCATGAGAGCATCAGCAGTTCCGGACGACTGCGTGATCACGCTCTCCGTAGCAAGACCTTTAAATTGGTCAACATTCACAAGGGCCAGACGGATTACCAGGACGTGTACTCTGAGCATGCGCTGACTAACTGGCAAGTGTCTTCACTGACATTTTCAACCTCTCCCTGTCTGAGTCTTGCAGCTTCATTAAATAGTACCCGCAAAACACCAGTCTCAACGTCAACAGTGAAGAGGTGACTCCGGATTAATGGCCTTATAGGCAGAGTTGCAAAGAAAAGGCCATATCTCAGACCGGCCAATAAAAAGAAAACATTAAGATGGGCAAAAGAGCACAGACATTGGACAAAGGAACTCTGCCAGGCATCCCGGAGTCGCCTCTTCGCTGTTGGAGTTGAGACTGGTGTTCTGCGGGTACTATTTAATGAAGCTGCCAGTTGAGGACTTGTGAGGCATCTGTTTCTCAAACTAGACAATCTAATGTACTTGTCCTCTTGCTCAGTTGTGCACCGGGGCCTTCCACTCCTCTTTCTATTCTGGTAGAGCCAGTTTGCGCTGTTCTGTGAAGGGAGTAGTACACAGCGTTTTACGAGATCTTCAGTTTCTTGGCCATTTCTCCAATGGAATAGCCTTCATTCCTCAGAACAAGAATAGACTGACGAGTTTCAGAAGAATGTTCTTTGTTTCTGGCCATTTTGAGCGCCTGTAATCAAATCCACAAATGCTGATGCTCCAGATACTCAACTAGTCTAAAGGACAGTTTTATAGCTTCTTTAACCAGGACAACAGTTTTCAGCTGTGCTAACATAATTGCAATTGTGTTTTATAATGATCAATTAGCCTTTTAAAATGATCAACTTGGATTAGCTAAGACAATGTGCCATTGGAACACAGGAGTGATGGTTGCTGATAAATGGGCCTCTGTACACCTATGTAGATATTCCATTAAACATCGACATTTCTAAGTGACCCCAAACTTTTGAACGGTAGTGTACATATTACCTCAATTATGTTGACTAACCGGTGCCCCCGCACATTGACTCTGTAACGGTACCCCCTATATATAGCCTCGCTATTGTTATTTTACTGCTGCTCTTTGGTACTTTTATTTTTTTAAATGTATTTTTCTTAACTGCATTGTCGGTTAAGGGCTTGTAAGTAAGCATTTCACCTGTTGTATTCGGCGCATGTGACAAATACCATTTTATTTTATTATAGGGAAAGCCATCCATCCCACCAAAACAGGCTTAAATGTCAGGTAGTCTTTTCAAACAGCTCTTACACTAAAAGGGTGGAAAAATATATAAAACACAGCCAAATCATGTGTTTGACTGCACTGGGCCTTTAATATGGTATTGGGCCACCATGCAGCTGCCAGAACAGGTTCAATGCGCCTTGGCATAGATTCTGCAAGTGTCTGGAACTCTACTGGAGGGATGCGACACCATTCTTCCACGTGAAAATCCATAATTTGTGTTTTGTTGGTGGAAAAATCTGTCTCAGGCAAAAGTCCAGAATCTCCCAATAACGGAGGCGCAAAAAGATGGCGGCCCCCATACACTTACAACAAATTCCTTGTTTTGATAAATTTACCGTATTGTACATTGCTCTCTGTCGCTCTTTTTTGGTATGGTCATTAGCAAAGTATAGCCTACAAGATCCACCTTTAGCTTCAAGACGCAGGCAATTTGAAAAAAACTAAAAAGTAGATTGTTCTGATTTATTGGCACATTGAACCATATCGCCCGCTGTTGTTACACTCAGTGGATAGTGCTAAAATGTTGTGAAATTGTTAAGTTATAATACTTGTTAGATATTACTGCATGGTCGAAACTAGAAGCACAAGCATTTCGATAAACTTGCATTAACACCTGCTAACCATGTGTATGTGACAAATACATTTGATTTGAAATAATTACGTCATATCTGAATTATGCCAGCTTTACGCACGTTCGCCATTGGGTTGAGATCCGGTGACAGACACACACACATTGCCTATGCTCCTTTGAGACACCTCTTTCAAAGTCACTGAAATCTCTTCTTCTAGCCATGGTAGCCAACATAATGGGCAATGGGTATTTTTATACATGACCCTAAGCATGATGGGATGTTAATTGCTTAATTAACTCAGGGACCACACCTGTGTGGAAGCACATGCTTTCAATATACTTTGTATCCTTTATTTTGGCAGTTCCCTGTAGATACCCTATGCAGTTTCATTGACTGGCAAACATTTTCTAGCTACATATCAAGTATGTTTTACCATGCAGCTCTGGAATGTAGGCTATGGGTGGATGGAATTCATAACAAACGGTTTAAACTCGGTGAAAATAGCTCCATGTAGAATAACGGTTATCTGCTTCAAATAACGGGAAAGTGTCTCTTTGAAAATCAAGAGGGGTCTATGGCAAGGCAAACCCTTTCTATGGAGAGCAAAACATTAATAAATGTAGACGTATTAACAAACTAGTAATTTAGCCAATGCAATTGTAGATTTTTTTGGTTGTTCAGAATGCGTATAGCCTAACCTTTGGCATTAAGATAGTTTTATCGTCATTGTTTTTTGTTGGCATACATTCTTAAAATGAACAAAAAAGGAGACTACGACGGCAGACTTTGATTTGATAAATCCAGAGAAATTGACTGTCTAGTCCGAGTGACCTACAACAAACAACCAAATGTCATTGAATTATGGATGTGTGAGGTTGCTGCTACGGACCATGGAACATCTCTCAAAATGTAGCCTAGCTGTCTTGTAACAACATGTAACAACCACTCCGAATTGGAAACATTACTACAGACGCCCACTCACAAAGAAAACGGATTACAATTGCGTGGTGGGCAATGTAAGTAGCTTAGCCTACCTTGGAACACAACTCGGAGAAGAACGGTCGATTTCCCATGTTGCAAAAAGATTCATAGGCACGGGCATGGGCCCATCCGACCCACCCGAATTCGAACCCATGCCTCCTGCTCCAACCGCGGCTCCGGGAGCAGCGGGCATAGGTGCCGGAGGTGGTCCACCGATCCCGCCGCCGCTACCTGGATTCAGGAAAGCGGCCCGCACTCCTCCTCTCTCTACGGCCGCCGCCATCATCGCCTCTCCCGGGGTAGCAGCAGGCTATCAGGCTGTGATGCTCGCTCGCGTAGCCACTCTCGGCTATATCGCAGAAACGTGTCAGTGTAGCAGGCAGCTCAAGCCTAGCATATCGAGATAGTGGTGAAACAGAAGCGTTCAAACACAAATCTGGGCGGGGCGCTATTAAGCACGCACACACAAAAACGAGGTACTATTGGACGCTAGGGGCGCCAGCAAAGGGGCGGGTCATTGGTTGATTGTAAATAAAAAATCAGAGCTGAATATTATTGGATTATAATAACATTGTTAAATGTAATTAACCGCAATGTGATTATAGCTAGTTGACAATTATTAGTCTATACATAATTATTTATTGGACATTTTATGACCATAGTAAGAAACGTTATATATAGACTAATGATACAATATATCAGGAATCATGAGGCATCATAATCAGGGTTCATAATAAAAATTGCTGCAACAACCAATGAAATATCCCTTAATATAAAATCCTACTCCTCTACTAGCCCACAATCCATTCCTGGGAAAGAAATGGCAAGTCATATTAAAATGTTATTTTTATATACAATCAAAATCCACTGTCGCTTGCACATTCCATTAAGAGTTGGAGAAAATATGTTTCTGTAACACTTCATTTGATGTTCTGCTTGTAATGTGTTTATTACATCGTTTATTTTGTGTGTGCTTAATTTAGGTTGGTATTTGCACTTTTGGGACTATTCCATTGGTTCCATTGTACTGGGCAAACTAAATTACTTCACATATAGGCCTATTTGACCCAGGTTTGATCTCCAACTGTAATTTCTGTCAGTATTGGTGCTAATGACTAGTGAACAGACTGAGTACTGACTAGGACAGGGCTTGACTTGGACCCAACCAATAAGGAGCACCCACACCTTGTTTACTGGGATGTAGTGCCTTCCAGTGGCAATCAAAGATACATTTACTGCTTCTACTACTGTATTTATATGTGATTCTAGCTTGTACAGGGACATTGCATGCATATCTTCTCTTCTGCTCATATCTGAGATTAACAGGAGTAAAGCATTCTAGTGTAGTTATAATGCATTGTAAGACTTGTCATGAGCATGTGTATTTATTAGAGATCCCCATTAGCTTCTGCCAAGGCAGCAGCTACTCTTCCTGATGTCCAAACACATTAAGGCACTTATATTACATATAAAACAAAATGTAAAACAGTACATCATATGACATTATTACACCACTACATATCTGCAATACAAAATGTATAATACCACCATACAACAATAATACAATGTACGTGTGAGCAGAGTGCGTGTGCTAGCGCTTGTGTGCATATGCGTGTTTCTGTCTCTTCACAGTTTTTACCTGTTTAAAAAAAAATCTGATTCTTCTGCTTACATCAGTTACCCGATGTGGAAGAGAGTTCCATGTAGTCATGGCTCTATGTAGTACTGTGCGCCTCGGAAGCAATACTGTTACATTGGTGCCGTGACCCGGATCACTGGTTGCTGCGGAAAAGGAGGAGGTCAAAGCGGGGTGCGCGCTAATAGCGTTTCAATCAGTGACGTCACTCGCACTGAGACCTTGAAGTAGTTGTTCCCCTTGCTCTTCAAGGGCCGCGGCTTTTGTGGAGCGATGGGTAACGATGCTTCGTGGGAGGCAGTTGTTGATGTGTGCAGAGGGTCCCTGGTTCGAGCCCAGGTATGGGCGAGGAGAGGGACGGAAGCAATACTGTTACACATGGGTGTCCGAGCTGTGTGCTAGTAGTCTAAAGAGACAGCTCGGTACATTTAGCTTGTCAACACCTCTTACAAAACAAGTAGTGAAGAAGTCAATCTCTCTTCCACTTTGAGCCATGACAGATTAGATTGACATGCATATAATTAATGTTAACTCTCCGTGTACTTTTAAGGGCCAGCTGTGCTGCCCTGTTCTGAGCCAATTGTAATTTTCCTAAGTCCCTCTTTGTGGCTCCTGACCACACTACTGAACAGCAGTCCAGGTGTGACAAAACTAGGGCCTGTAGGACCTGCCTTGTTGATAGTATTGTTAAGCAGGCAGAGCAGCGCTTTATTATGGACAGACTTCTCCCCATCTTAGCTACTGTTGTATCAATATGTTTTGACCATGACAGTTTACAATCCAGGGTTACTCCAAGCAGTTTTTGAAATAATTAGGACTAACTTATTCCTTGCCACCCATTCTGAAACTAACCGCAGCTCTTTGTTAAGTGTTGCAGTCATTTCAGTCGCTGTAGTAGCTGACGTGTATAGTGTTGAGTCATCCACATACATAGAACACACTGGCTTTACTCAAAGCCAGTAACATAAAGATTGAAAAATGTATATGACACCCTCAGAATGTCTTATTATCCTCTTATAATGATTCTGACTAAAATAACAAACATTTTAAGTCAGTTGAACATGTGCTACACAGATCCATATTATAAGCCATGTGATAAAACATAAACATTACTAGGGCTCGTACATGGTTATGTCAAGTAATAAAGCATATGACCTGATGGCTTTATGTCAAGTGTTACTGCAGTTCTCAAAGGAAATCATATTTCTAAACCAAAGATACTGGGTCGACAAGTGCACCAGATCAGACAGTTCGCCATCACTAATTGAATGAGAGGCAACAACTGCCCTCACTTACTTTAGGAGGCGTAACATTTTCTGGCCTATCCAGACAAAGAATAAATGATCTCTTCCTCTGAGTGAGAGAGTCCAGGGCTGCGTCCAGTCCTGGAACGTTCAATTGAACGGAAACGGTGCTGTACCAAAGATTGTCTATTATATTTAGAAGATAGTCGATTGACCACTCTAACAACGGAAATGTATGTCCTCAAAGATGGAAGGCAGGCGGGAGGAGGCGAGATCAGATGGGACCATTCTAGACAATGAGAGGGCAGATACGCATGTGAACAACAGGCCATAGAGATAGATAGTGGACTCATCTTTGTAGCTGTGCCATTATAGCGTCTGTGACAGAATGGTAAGCACCATTGATGCTATCTCCATTTTAAAGTAGTCAATTTTCTTCTTCATTCGTTGATTGCGCCCAACTCATAGGAATACTCATCCAGTTGACAACTACTGAAATCCTCAACGGCAAGGTGTCTCGAGAATTTTCAATTCCAATGATAATGACAATCAATCAATAACTCTGACCAATCCCCAAGATCTGTAAGACCACGGGTTTAATAATAATTAGTCAAAGACTCAGCTTATGCAAAAAGATAGTACTGTTTATTCAGAGAACGTTCTAAAGTCAAGAATACAAAAACATCCATTTTATAGCTGCGCACATACTTCCACACAAACAGTAGGTATCCTACGCACATACATACACACAAACAGTAGGTGAGTTTTATCCTTCTCCACAGTTCGCACCACTTTGTATCACTACCCAGCCGACAGTTCCATTCCCCCAAGATTAGGGTGACCTTGAGAAGTACTCCCTGTCCTCTCCCAAGTCTCTCAGAGGCCTAGCCAGGTCGGTCCAAACACAGTTTTAATTGTGTATTCAGTATTGTGTGCCTATTTTACTAGGCACACACACACAAGTTCAAATCCTAAACTACGCCTTGCTCAGACAGTCTGTGTTTTTCCACTATACAGATACCTTGTTTAACCTAATTCCGGCTAAAACTTCACACATCATCAGATTATAATTTTATGATTATAATCAATTTCACACAGTTATAAGGTTTCAGAGTGGAATTATTTTATCATTATCTTTCAACATTTAAATTATTTTATCACAATGTCCATGTTAAAATGGGTTATGTCCATGATGAGTCCTCTATCTCTATGACAACAAGCACAACTCCAAAGTTAGTCTTTTTTTTCCAAAGTTTCCGAAAATGCCACATGAGTCCACTTATATCAGTTTATTCGTAACAACCTTACCATTACGACACTTCTATTCAATCAAATAAGCCTCATGTAGTAAATTAGCAATTACATTTTTTGTTGACCAAATTCGACACGATCTCATTGACCTCCATACAAAAATGATTCACTTCGTGGGTTTATTTTTGGTTGACAGATCTTGAGTAAAACCTCTCACTTCGCCTCTTCTTCTCTGGCTGTACTGAACGACCAGTTGATGAGGGATGAGTTGGGTTGTGGGTTGGGTAACGCTGTCAGCATGGCCACTTCCCTTTAAATACGTAACTCATGGCTTCAAACCACACCTGACCAAACGGGAGCTAACATACCTCAAAGTCTGTTCAAGAACGTACAAGAGCATTTTGGGGAAACGAGTCGTTCAGTACAAAGCGTTCCACCGCGTACCAAACGTTCAAGTGAACTGAACCCACCTCAGTTTGGGAGACGGCAAATGAACGGTGACTGTCTAGCGAGTCCAGGCATTGTGGTTTCATCTCGCTGTAATATTCTCAGTCAGATTTAGAGCGCTCAACATGATAAAATAATCAAACGAAATAATTTTATAGAACTGAATGAAGACCCTTTTCTCTTGGTCACAGACGGATGAAATCACTCCGTGCTAAAGCTGAAGTTGTAACGAGTCTGCACACATTTTAATGTTGTCTCTGCGCTGCTCAGTGGACGTTTAGGATAAAATTATCTGTTGATAGTTAAATGAAATAGTGCCAATATTGTACTGTCACTAAGTATGATCATAATTATTTTAAAGTTTTAAGAAATGTAAAATATTATAGTAAGCAGTGGCGATCCATCCACCTGTTTTGAGCCAGCTCCAAAATGCAGGTGTTTCAACCTAGCTCGGTGCTTTCTGTGGTGGTTGGGCAGCCAGCGGAAAATACAGAGCGTAAGAGTTGGTAATGTTCTCTAGTTGCGCCATGATTGGCTCAGTATTCTGCCACTCACGGGGACACTACTACCGCAAAATCTACGGCGAGAGCTCGAAAAAGTAATCCCCTTTGGTGATTTACATTTGAAGTGCCCATCCAAGAAGGCTCAAGGTCATTGGCCACAGATAAAATGTCAAATCACATATCTAGAGGCGAAAGAAACGCACACCTATTTAGGCGAGGTGCTGGCTAGCGGAGTGGAACACTTAAAAAATTAAGGAGAGCCGCACACTCAAAAATATTTATGTCCAACGTTTCGACAGACAAGCTGTCTTCATCAGGGTATAATGAGAAACACTGCAGGATAAAGGTCTTTAAATTAAAGATCCAAGCAGCCTGTCGTTTTAACAATACATTGTCGAGGTCACCCCCTCTCCTAGGGAGGGTGACATGTTCGATGCCAATATAACGTAGACGAAATCGAGTGGTTTTCTTCCAAAAAGTGGGTCGCAACTGTCGAGTTTTTGCACCTAATGGTGCTACGATGCTCCGAGATACGTACTTTTAATTTGTTTTTGTTTTACCCACATAATTTTTACCACAAGGACAAGTTATAAAATAAATAACTGCCTTAGTGGAGCACGTGATAACACCTTTGATTGGGATCTGTTTCCCTGTTTGGGGGTGTTTGAAGGATCGACATTTATAAGTGCTATTGCATTGAGCACAGCCATTACACTTGTAGTTTCCATCCAGTAGGGGCGCAAATACACGTTGTGCAGGGATATCTTGGGGTGGTAAATCAGAGTTTACCAGTTGATCTCTGAGGTTTCTGCCCCGCAAGAATACAACCAAGGGAAGGTCCGAAAACACATTATCGATACTATCATCGGATCTTAGAATGTGCCAATGTTTGTAAACGATTCCCTTAATTTGTTCAGAGCACTTTGAATAGCGGGTAGTTAGAACGCAAGAATGCTTATTTTTGCGAGACTGACCTTGAAAATGGTCATGTCTCGTTTTTTATTTTTTTTCTCAATGGCAGTATTAATCTGACCATTTTTGTACCCCCTCTCCTTGAATTTTCTTTGCGTCTGAGCCATATTTCTGTTGAAATTCTTTTGATTCGACAGAATTGGCCGTAGGGCAAACTGTTTTTCAAAGGAAGTGGGTGACAACTATCAGCCCTCAACAAACTGTTACGATCAGTAGGTTTCCTGTAAAGGTCAGTGTATAGAACATTATTTTCACACAAGATCAGAAGATCAAGAAAACTGATTTGACGTGTATCAGATTACATAGTAAATCTCAGATGCTCAGAACAGGAGTTAAGAAAAGCATGGAACGCCTGGAGCTGTTTTGCATCACCCCTCCACAGAACAAAAAATATCATCAATATACCGTTTCCAAATAATGATGTTATGCAAGAAAACATTTTTGAGAGGATTGAAAATAGACTGTTTTTCCATGTAACCCACATACAAATCAGCATAGTTAGGAGCCATGGGGGATCCCATAGCAATACCCTTCGTCTGAATAAATAAATCATTTAGAAACATGGAATAGTTGTGTGTGAGTACTATTTCAGCCAATGTTAAATTACAAAGGAGGGGAGCTGTTCTGCGAGTGGTCTAATAAAAAAGTCAACAAAAGTAGATAGAGGGGCCGTTACTGCATCAATGGAGCCCTGGAGGTTTTGTAACATTCTTGTGTGATTTCGGCAAAGTATAAAAAGTGGCAATTTTAGGGTATTGAATAGCCAAAAAGTTGTGTTCTTTTTTGGTTATCTGACCAGAACTTAAATACGCATTTATATCTACCATAGCTTTGATTGGACTGATCATGTCAACATCATACTTCAACATTTTAGCAAGCAAGCTAGACAAGCAGTCATCATCATGAATCAAGTGGATAATCTACTAGCAAATCCTTTTTAATCCTTGTCATATGATAGATAAAACGTATTGGTGCTCATCAGCCATTGGACATTAACATTACACAACAAGTTGGAAATCGCAAATTCAACATTGAGTGGTTTGGAAGGAGTCAGTGGCTGACTGCAAGCATTGCAAAGCAATCACTAGCCTGCTATTTAGTGGAGTAGGTGTGTGGTCCTAGTCTGGGTTTAAGGGTCTCTTTTCCAAGCTTAAAAGGATAGACATTCACATGCAACACCATGGGCCAGAAAAAAGTTTGATACATTGGCCATGCTGTTAATCCAGCATGACTTCTGCCACGTTCAAAACAACTAGAAACTCGGAAATCTCAGACTTCAGTGAGTTCAAGACAACTGGGAACTCTGGAAAAAACTAGCTCCGACTGGGAAAATACATTGTGAACGGTCATCCAACTTGGAATTCCAAGTCGGGAACTTGGGCCTCTTTCTAGAGCTCCGACCTGAAGTTCTCTGATGTCATGATTCAAACTTGTTTTTTATGAGTTCCCAGTTGTCTTGAAAGCACCATAAATCCAGAGAATGCTGGACTTTGATGACAAATTTTGATGACGAAATTTTCCCAAAAGAAGGACCACCGCACCACCTTCCTGTTCAAGTGATTACAGCACAACAAGGTGAGTCCAAAAATGTCTTGTATGCTGTTGCATATATAATGTAATATGCCAGGGAGATATGTGTACTAAGTGTATGTTGTGTAGTAAGCTGTTAGTAGCCCATGTTCCTCACCCTAATAATTTCTCACCCTGAAATTTCCCAGTTGCGAGTTTCCAGTTGTTTTGAAAGTGGCAGAAGTCATGCTGGATTGACAGCATGGCCAATGTTGAATGTTTATCCTTTTAAACTTGGAAAAGAGACCATTAAACCCAGACTTGGACCACACATCCACTCCACTGAATAACAGGCTTACCGGTAGCCACTGATTTCTTCCAAACCACTCATTGTTGAATTTACTATTTCTAACTTGCTGTGTAATGTTTATGGCCAATGAGTACCGATAGGTTTTATCTATAATATCTCTTCATATGACAACGATTGAAAAGGATTTCTTAGTAGATTGTCGACTTGATTCATGATGATGACTGCTAGCTTGCTGGCAAATTTTTTGAAAGTATGACGTTGAAATGATCAGTCCAATCAAAGCTACTAAAGATATAACGGGGTTTGACGTAATTTTATCTGTGGTCAATGACCTTGAGCATTCTTGGATGGGCCCTTCTAATGCAACTCTACGGCAGCATCCAAGGGGCTTCTGACAGAACACTGAGCCACTCACGGCGCAACTAGAGAACATTACCAACCCCTATGCTCCGTAATTTTTGCTGGCTGCCCTACCACCACAGAAAGCCCAGAGCTAGGCTGAAAAACCTGCATTTTGGAGCTGCCTTACTCAAAAAAGCAAAAACGAGACCATCTTTGTATACGGCTTTATGAACTCAATATTATATATATTTTTTACATTGTTTGCAAACTGATATGTGACACGTATTAATGCCAAAATAACATGCAAAACAGGCCCAAAAAGAAAGAAAGAAATAATATATATCCAGTGCATTCGGAAAGTATTCAGACCCTTTTTCCACATTTTGTTACGTTAAAGCCTTATTCTAAAACTGATTACATAGTTTTTTCCCCTCATCAATCTACCCAGAATACCCAATATTACATAGTTTTTTAGAAATGTTTGCTTTTTTTATTTTTATTTTTTATTTAATGAAATATTGCATTTACACAAGTATTCAGACCCTTTGCTATGTGACTCGAAATTGAGCTCAGGTGCATCCTGTTTCCATTGATCATCCTTGAGATGTTTCTACAACTTCATTGGAATCCACCTGTGGTCAATTCAATTAATTGGACATGATTTGGAAAGGCACACACCTGTCTATATAAGGTCCCACAGTCGAGCAAAAACCAAGCTATGAGGTCGAAGGAATTGTCCGTAGAGCTCAGAGATAGGATTGTGTCGAAGCACAGACGTGGGGAAGGGTACCAAAAAATGTCTGCAGCATTAAAGGACCCCAAGAACACAGGGGCCTCCATAATTCTTAAACGGAAGAAGTTTGAAACCACCAAGACTCTTCCTAGAGCTGGCCGTCCGGCCAAACTGAGCAATCGGGGGAGAAGGGCCTTGGTCAGGGAGGTGATCAAGAACCTGATGGTAAATCTGACAGAGCTCCAGTTCCTCTGTGGAGATGGAAGAACCTTCCAGAAGGACAACCATCTCTGCAGCACTCCACCAATCAGGCCTTTATTGTAGAGTGGCCAGACGGAAGCCGCTCCTCAGGGAAAGGCACATGACAGGCTGCTTGGAGTTTGCCAAAAGGCACCTAAAGACTCTCAAACCATGAGAAAGATTCTCTGGTCTGATGAAACCAAGCTTGAACTCTTTGGCCTGAATGCCATGCGTCACGTCTGGAGGAAACCTGGCACCATCCCTACCGTGAAGCATAGTGGTGGCAGCATCATACTGTGGGGATGTTTTTCATCGGCAGGGACTGGGAGACTAGTCAGGATCGAGGCAAAGATGAACGAAGCAAGGTACAGAGAGATCCTTGATGAAAACCTGCTCCAGAGCATTCAGGACCTCAGACTGGGGCGAAGGTTCATCTTCCAACAGGACAACGACCCTAAGCACACAGCCAAGACAACACAGGAGTGTCTTCGGGACAAGTCTCTGAATGTCCTTGAGCCCGAACTTGAACCCGATATAACATCTCTGGAGAGACCTGAAAATAGCTGTGCAGTGATGCTCCCCATTCAACCTGACAGAGCTTGAGAGGATCTGCAGAGAACAATGGGAGAAACTCTCCAAATATAGGTGTGCCAAGCTTGTAGCTTCAAATCCAAGAAGACTCAAGGCTGTAATCGCTGCCAAAAGTGATTCAACAAAGTACGGAGTAAAGGATCTGAATACTTATGTAAATGTTTTTGTTTTTGAAAATAAATTTGCAACAATTTCTAAAAACCTGTCTTTGCAGGTGTGTGTAGTTTGATGAGGGAAAAAAATAATTGAATCCATTTGAGAATAAGGCTGTAACGTAACAAATGTGGAAAAAGTCAAGGGGTCTGAAGACTTTCCGAATGCAATTATATGTGCAATCTTTGGGTGTAATTCATATGTTTGTGTAATTCATATATTTATCTCAATGTATGATTAAGATTTTAGTTTGATTACGAGCACATTTAATTCATATATAATCAAGTAAATTCACAGCCAGGGTACCATAAGTTGTGTTGTGTGAAGTTAAAGCTAGAATCCTTTGTTGCATCCATAGCTCTGTCTATGAATTTGAGAATGGTTACACATTTCTCCAGGCCCATCACTCAGCCTTTTAAGGCATTTATTTATTATATCATGCTGTATGCTCTCTCTCTTTCTCTCGCGGAAGTATTATCAATAGGAACTTGCTTCATAAAGTACTGTAGGTCAAATTTATCCTCAGGTAGACTCCCTTCACAGGTAGTGTGTGCATGCGTGCATGTTTACATACCTGCAGTAGCTGGGAACAAGGTGGTTCCTGAACACTACTAGGACGGCTTGAATTGAATTGAATTCTCATGGTCTACCAAAAGATGGCAGAATTGTCCAGCAGTTGTGCTTTGCTGATTGAAGTTACAACATAGAGGTCGATAGAGGGACCTTCTTTGCATACATGCCATAATGGCTTCTGTGACCGCATGGGCAGTGCCATTGAGGGCTTTCTTCATTTCAAAGTAATCCATTTCTTTTACTCCAACTTCTATTAGTCGGAGAAACTGAAAGGATGCATACTGCCACCTGGAGTGAGTTGTCTGAACAGGTGTACAGACAAGGTTGGTGATTTACTGCTACCTGCAGTTATTTAATGTTTGCTCAGGAGTAACATTTATTTGTTTATACCTCCTTTCCGTAACCCATAGGAAGTCCCACCCAGTTGACTACTTCAAAATGGTTAAAGTCCTCAGGCTTTGGGGCACTAGCACTGTCTATCTAAGTCTATGAGTTACACTCACAACTTTACTATAGCACCACCAGTAGAGAGCACCCTTTTACTTTTTGAATGACAGATCATCTACGTAACACTGTGCTCAAACACTTGCATTTCTGTCCCAGTCCATCGAATCATCTTTTTCTCAGGTCAATGGAAATGACTATGCCCTAGCACACCAGGGGCCTAATTTCTAAACGTTGTGTACACACAAAATATACCCCAAAACATGCGTGCACCAGTTCTCACGCCAAAGGTTTTGCGTTTATCAAAACTGAACTTGATGTGAGAATGTGCACACGCGTGCGCACAGTTTCTAGTGGCTGAAGTCTTGCGTTGCAAGAAGGCAAAAGTAGCCTCGTGTTAGCCTTATACAAATGGGGAACATATGATGACACTTATTCAAAACAAAAGAACAGGTAAGCCTAGTGAAATATAATAACAAGATGCAATCATCTAAAATAATTAGGAATAGGCATTTATTTCCATGATCATTGCAGAATAAATTCCTCAACTTTTATGACTGTGATAGGCTACTCGCAAAATAGCCTATAGGCAGGCACAACAACAAGGTAGAATAGGCTATCATTCGTCCCATCTCTCATTTAATTGGACCCACTTCCAAGTAGTAAATAAAATAGAATAGCTATTTCAAGCAGCGTATTTTGCTATATGCGATCCAGTCCGAAACACAATTTAATGGTATAACAGACAGTTCACCTTTTCCATTGACGTTTGTAGGCTACGTCGGAATACTGTAATGTGAAATGTGTTGCGTAGCAAAATATTTAATTTATAAATATAATACATAACACACAATGTTCGGTACTGAGCAAATTTCAGTTCTGCTGATCGCAAACTTGAATGTTGTGAAAATTCTGTGCTGCATTATTATTCCCATACCAATATAAGAGAGAATCAGACAAATTATTGTCACGCCCTGGCCTTAGTATTCTTTGTTTTCTTTATTATTTTAGTTAGGTCAGGGTGTGACATGGGGTTTGTGTTTTTGTATTGTCTTGGGTGGTTTGTAGTGTCTAGGGGGATTTGTTAGAGTGTATGGGTTTGTGTTGAGTGGATGTGTCTAGATAAGTCTATGGTTGAGTGTAGGTGTTTAGAAAAGTCTATGGCTGCCTGATTTGGTTCTCAATCAGAGACAGCCGGTTATAGTTGTCTCTGATTGGGAGCCATATTTAAGGGAGCCATAGGCTTTAGATGTTTGTGGGTAATTGTCTATGTTTAACGTTTGTAGCCTGTGTGTGTGCACTACGTTATTTAGCTTCACGATCGTTTGTTGTTTTGTATAGTTTGTGTAAGTGTTTCGTTTCGTGTTCTATCATCTTCATAAATAAAAAGAAGATGTATTCATATCCCGCTGCGCCTTGGTCCGTCTCTCCACACGATCGTGACAGAATTACCCACCATAGGATCAAGCAGCATGATCAGCGGCAACAGGAGCAACGCAAGGAGGAATGGCAATGGGAGCGTAATCTGGACTACACTACGTGGGAGGAGATTGACAGGTGGGCGATCGACCCAGGGCGAATGCCGGAGCCCGCCTGGGATTCTCTGGCGCAGTGCGAGGAGGGATACCGGCGAATGGAGGCAGCTAAACGACGCGGTAGGAAGCCTGTGAGTCAGCCCAAAAAAATTCTTGGGGGGGGGGCTTAAAGGGAGTGTGGCGAAGTCAGGTAGGAGACCTGCGCATACTCCCTGTACTTACCGTGGAGAGCGAGAGTACGGGCAGACACCGTGTTACGCAGTAGAGCGCACGATGTCTCCTGTACGTGTGCATAGCCCAGTGCGGGTTATTCCACCTCCCCGCACTGGTAGGGCTAGATTGAGCATTGAGCCAAGTGCCATGAAGCCGGCTCTACCTATCTGGCCACCAGTGCGTCTCCTCGGGCCGGCTTACATGGCACCAGCCTTACGCATGGTGTCCCCGGTTCGCCTACATAGCCCGGTGCGGGTTATTCCACCTCCCCGCACTGGTCGGGCGACGGGGAGCATTCAACCAGGTAAGGTTGGGCAGGCTCGGTGCTCAAGGGAGCCAGTACGCCTGCACGGTCCGGTATTTCCGGCGCCACCTCCCCGCCCCAGTCCTGTTCCACCAGTGCCAACACCACGCACCAGGCTTCCAGTGTGTCTCCAGAGCCCTGTTCCTTTTCCATGCACTCGTCCAATGGTGCGTGTCTCCAGCCCATTACCACCAGTGCCTACACCACGCACCAAGCCTCCTGTGTGTCCCCAGAGTCCTGTGCGTCCTGTTGCTGCTCCCCGCACTAGCCTTGAAGTGCGTGTCCCCAGCCCGGTACCACCAGTGCCGGCACCACGCACTAGGCCAAATGTGCGTATCCAGGGTCCAGTATGCCCTGTTCCTTCTCCCCGCACTAGCCTTGAAGTGCGTGTTCCCAGCCCGGTACCACCAGTGCCGGCACCACGCACCAGGCCTACAGTGCGCCTCATCCGGCCAGAGCCATCCGTCTCCCCAGCGCCATCTGAGCCATCCGTCTCCCCAGCGCCATCTGAGCCATCCGTCTCCCCAGCGCCATCTGAGCCATCCGTCTCCCCAGCGCCATCTGAGCCATCCGTCTCCCCAGCGCCATCTGAGCCGCCCGTCTGTCCCGAGCCGTCAGAGCCGTTCGTCAGTCAGGAGCCGCTAGAGCCGTTCGTCAGTCAGGATCTGCCAGAGCCGCCAACCAGACAGGATCTGCCAGAGCCGCCAACCAGACAGGATCTGCCAGAGCCGCCAACCAGACAGGATCTGCCAGAGCCGCCAACCAGACAGGATCTGCCAGAGCCGCCAACCAGACAGGATCTGCCAGATCCGCCAGCCAGCCATGAGCAGCCAGATCCGTCAGCCAGCCATGAGCAGCCAGATCCGTCAGCCAGCCATGAGCAGCCAGATCCGTCAGCCAGCCATGAGCAGCCAGATCCGTCAGCCAGCCATGAGCAGCCAGATCCGTCAGCCAGCCATGAGCAGCCAGATCCGTCAGCCAGCCATGAGACATCCAGCCAGGATCCGCCCTTCAGTCCGGTGCTGCCCTTCAGTCCGGAGCTGCCGTACCTCAGTCCGGAGCTGCCCCTTATCCTGGGGCTGCCCCTTATCCTGGTGCTGCCCCTTATCCTGGTACTTATCCTGGTGCTGTCCCTTATCCTGGTGCTGCCACTTAGTCCGGTACTGCCCCTTAGTCCGGTGCTGCCCCTTAGTCCGGTGCTGCCCCTTAGTCCGGTGCTGCCCCTTAGTCCGGTGCTGCCTCTTAGTCCGGTACTGCCCCTTATTCCAGTGGGGTTAAGTAAACGGGTAGTGACTATGGTGGGGTGGGGACCACGACCAGTGCCGGAGCCGCCGCCGTGGACGGAAGCCCACCCAGACCCTCCCCTAGACTATGTACTGGTGCGCCCGGAGTTCGCACCTTAAGGGGGGGGTTATGTCACGCCCTGGCCTTAGTATTCTTTGTTTTCTTTATTATTTTAGTTAGGTCAGGGTGTGACATGGGGTTTGTGTTTTTGTATTGTCTTGGGTGGTTTGTAGTGTCTAGGGGGATTTGTTAGAGTGTATGGGTTTGTGTTGAGTGGATGTGTCTAGATAAGTCTATGGTTGAGTGTAGGTGTTTAGAAAAGTCTATGGCTGCCTGATTTGGTTCTCAATCAGAGACAGCCGGTTATAGTTGTCTCTGATTGGGAGCCATATTTAAGGGAGCCATAGGCTTTAGATGTTTGTGGGTAATTGTCTATGTTTAACGTTTGTAGCCTGTGTGTGTGCACTACGTTATTTAGCTTCACGATCGTTTGTTGTTTTGTATAGTTTGTGTAAGTGTTTCGTTTCGTGTTCTATCATCTTCATAAATAAAAAGAAGATGTATTCATATCCCGCTGCGCCTTGGTCCGTCTCTCCACACGATCGTGACAATTATGTTACCCTCTGCCTATTGGCTACTTAGCTTATTCAAGCCTGTTTCAAAAATACAACAATGCCCCTTTAAGACAAAAAAAGCTCTTATTTGACTCGCTTTTCAAAGATTTCTACAAAAGTATACATTTTGTGTATCTTGTAGGAAGCAATCACTCCCCTATTGCTGAATGGAATAATGGTCTGGGGCTGTTTTTCATGGTTCAGGCTAGGCCCCTAAGTTCCAGTGAATGGAAATCTTAACGCTACAGCATACAATGACATTCTAGATGATTCTGTGCTTCCAACTTTGTGGCAACAGTTTTGGAAAAGCCCTTTCCTGTTTCAGCATAACAATGCCCCCGTGCACAAAGCGAGGTCCATACGAAATGGTTTGTCGAGATCGGTGTGGAAGAACTTTACTGGCCTGTACAGAGCCCTGACCACAACCACCTCGAACACCTTCGGGATGAATTGGAACGCCGACTGCGAGCCAGGCCTAATCGCCCGACCTCGCTAACGCTGTTGTGGCTGAATGGAAGCAAGTCCCCACAGCATTGTTCCAACATCTAGTGGAATGCCTTCCCAGAAGAGTGGAGGCTGTTATAGCAGAAAAGAGGGAACCAACTCCATATTAATGCCCGTGATTCTGGAATAAGATGTGCGACGAGCAGGTGTCCACATACATTTGGTCATGTAGTGTATTTCCTTTAGATACTGTCTTGGCCTAATTCCACTACTTCCAAAGTATGCAGCAAATAAGGGCATTATTGCCACCATTAAAGGTGTATGATGGGTGTTTTTCAGGCGTAGATATAATGCTCGTTCACGCGCACACCGTTTTATGAGAGATCCGATTTAGTGTTACATTTACTGTATGCAACAGTTAGAAATGAGGCCCCAGCAAGATGCTGGATGGGTGCATAAACAAAAACAGCTGCCCAATTCGAGTGCCAGAGGGAATGTGTTAAATGTACAATCTGCTATATTTAATTCATTGTAATAATATTTCAATAAGGATATATAATCCATTGATTTTGGAAGACCATCACTTATAAATCCCGAATGAGCTTAGTACGACTGTCTTACCCCATCATAACCCAAAAATCTAAGGTTGTTTTTCTCTGTTATTTGTAGGAGAGAGTGGGGTAAGTTGAGCCAAAGGGGTAAGTTGAGCCATCCTTGTTTCTTGGAAACTATACACAAAATGTATAATTTGACCAAATATTTCGGAAGAGGTCATCATTTCATGGAGTCTTTGAAGGAAGAAACCACATGGAATAAAAATGGTAAGAAAGTTACGTCCAAAAAAAAGTCAAGTTCATTTGTGTTAAGAGGTTTCAAGATGCTTTCATCAAAACCAAAGTGAATACTTTTTAGATTGTTCTATACATCAGTTGGGGTCTCTTTTTTTAATTGAACCTTTATTTAACTAGGCAAGTCAGTTAAGAACAAATTCTTATTTACAATGACGGCCTACCCCAGACAAACCCAAACCTGGACGACGCTGGGCCAATTGTGCGCCGACCTATGGGACTCCAAATCACGGCCGGTTGTTATACAGCCTGGAATCAAACCAGGGTCTGTTGTGACACCTCTAGCACTGAGATGCAGTGCCTTAGACCGCTGCGTCACTCGGGAGCCCAGGAGTCTCTATGAGCTTCAATATGAAGTTCTAAACCTAGCATGAAAATGCATCCTTGTGGCAATGGTTGAGCCAATGGCTAGTTGAGTAAATTGAAGCGTTTTCTTCCCAGGCGTAATACAAAGCATTATCGCTGGGATATGAGGTGACAACAGGGCCTATGTTAAAAGTGTTTAAAAAAGGGGTTAAGCCTGTTTTAAAAGATGCTTAAATTGATTCAAACACACACAAAAAACAATTGTGATTGTGTTTAATTGTCTTTGGGAAATAAAGATTGACATGGTTTAAAAAAAGTAGTGGGCTATATTTCATTCAGTACAAACATTTTTGGACAAGCTATATTTTCAAAATTGATTATTTCCAGGGATACACAACATCCTGAAATATATGTAGATATCTTTGTAAGAACAAATACCATACTTCTTTTGAACGATTAATGCTTAATGTAAAAAATGGCTCAACTTACCCCACTCTCCCCTAAAGCTTAAAAACATGTTTAAAACTAACATTTTGATCTCATGGACTCACAGTCCTATGAATTGGAGAGTGCTTATATTTATCCAGCCTCTACCAAAACAAGTGATGGCATAGCTGCCGTTTGACTGAAAAATAAATGAAGGACTGTGCCTTTAATGTCATGGCTATTAGCTCTGTAATATGACACAGTATTGGACACACTTTGACTGCTGTCTGGTGCCCCAAATCAATAAAAAGCACCTTCGCTGTCACACTACAAGACAGATGTACCAATACAACAGGGATGCTAATTAGCACAAAATGTTAACACCAACACAGAGTCCAACACTCTCGTGTGCTCACTGTAATTAATTCACACCCATGCAACTTATTATACATTTTTTTTGTACGCTCCTTTAGGGGTTTCCCTGTGGAAGTGCTATGAATGTTTTATGAAGACAATATGAAAAGTGGAGCCCTTGGGTTATGTCCCAAATGCCACCTATTCACATTTTAGTGCACTACTTTTGACCACGGCCCATACGGGGCCAAAACCTATTTGGAATGCAACCTTGCCCTACTCTACCGTTTGTAATCGGTACTCCGGGGAGATAACCGAGCTGAAGCTGTATTTACCCAGCATGTCTGTCAAAACTGGTGCCATCAAAACCACTTTGGTTCTTAATACGAGAGACATGTACAGAATTTTAACAGGATGATTGCTCCCACCCACGATAGGCAATGTACAGTTGCCAATGTGACTGACAGATTGCTGTGTCGAAACACACAAGCGATCCTACAAGCGATGACACAGGATTTTGAATGCACACACACACACACACACACACACACACACACACACACACACACACACACAGGATAAGAATGGCACAGGAGGACGTGTGAGATATGAGATGTATTGTTTCACACGTTGCTGAGCCTTTGAAGCTCTTGCTCCGGGCACTGTTGCATGCTGGGAGGATGGAGACGTTCCTAAAAAACATCAGAGGGGGTCTCCCAGGGAGTCAGCGCTTGGTTGGTGTGTGTGTGTGTGTGTGTGTGTGTGTGTGTGTGTGTGTGTGTGTGTGTGTGTGTGTGTGTGTGTGTGTGTGTGTGTGTGTGTGTGTGTGTGTGTGTGTGTGTTTTGGGGCAGTCTACCACCTTGCAATTTACAAAACCAACTCTATGGTAAGCATTTGCTTAGTTTGAATAAGGAATAGAAATTGTAACATGCTCAGGGGAGAGAAACATGCAGAGGTTTCTTTTTCCCAACAAGTCATTCAGGTAGAATTCAGGTAGAACACTTACGAGGAAAACAGTGGTGTGGATTAGTTAGAGAGGTTACCCCCCCCCCCCCACACACACAACTGACATAGGATCAGATATTTCCTAAATCTTCTAATGGTTGAGGTTAGATCGGGGGTGGGATAATCTAATCTCCAAGATCTGCAGTTACAGTAACACAGTGCGCTACTCTACATACTGTAGCATCATTCCAGAGATTGAAAGGTTGAACATGCCTGCTGCTTCCTGGAACCAGATAATGATGGAGTCAGCAGAAATTTGGCACAAAATGTGGAAGGAAATACTTCTTTATACACAGTAGTATTGAACAATGATAGATAATGGTGTAAGGGAGTGCGTAACTGGCGGCAGGGAAGACGGGCGCAGGAGAGCAAAACTGGGTAATCCTACGGAGCCGTTTTATTCACAAAACCACCGGAAACCAGAACACCAAACAAACGGGTACAAAACCCGTCGCGCGCCAGAGAAAACGTGCACATGCACTTACAATACACAATTCCGCACAAATACATGGTGGGGGAACAGAGGGTAAATACACAACATGTAATGAGGGAATTGAGACCAGGTGTGTGGGAAGACGAGACAAAACACAGGGAAAATGAAAAGTGGATCGATGATGGCTAGAAGACCGGCGACGCCGAGCGCCGCCCGAACAAGGAGAGGAACCGACTTCGGCGGAAGTCGTGACAAATGGCCTGCGACCTCTGGCGGACATTGAGGTTCCCTGGAGGTCCATTAGTGTTAGAGGGCTGGTGAGCTGAGGGAGTTAGCCAGCTGGCCCAAAGGGCTTAACCTCCTGTAGGGCCTAGCTGACTCTCAGCAGGACAATGTGTGAGAATCCTCCACTACAGTCTCCATATTATGAACGCCTCAGTCTCAGCATAAATTATTTCATTCTCAGCAGGAGTTGCCTCTGATATGCCTCCTAATATAGACACCGTACTCCACAATTTCCTTAACAGTCTGAGATGGTCTTTACATAATGGTTACAGCATTAATTAATAGGAATAGATCATGCCTACAGTACTTTGATTATGTATAGTTCCTGATTAGTTCATAGTTAATCATTTTTGGTCTGGGAATAGTCGTTTTATACCATGGGCAGAATATGAACTATGAACTGACCTTTTTTACCAATCAAAAGGGGTCAAGGTCAACATGCTATTGATTTGGAATGGAGGGTCCCCTCAATTCCTTTTTATGGTGTATTATAGTGTGTGTTCAATTCCTTGACAGCAAGTATCTCTTTAAAAAGTATTTATGTTAGTATTGATGTCATCCATCTGACTAAACCTTCCATTACTCTGCCCCTATTGACAATACCGTGCATGGCTAAAACAAAACATCCATCCAAAGTTCTCCATCCATCCTGGTCAAATGGGCGCTATTGGCTTCTGAAATGGAGGCGATTGCCATAATATCTGAAATATTCTCGATTCACGTTTGATCAGTGCTGATACAATCATCACTGTGAAGTATTGAGGCAACGACCACGACACAGCAAAATCAATGCACACATCCCATTAGCTACGCTCCAATGGAGATTAGCTGAGAGGATGTCCTGTCACGTGATCGGCCATTTGATAACGGGTTGGTATAGTCTGATTTGCTCTGAGACCCCTTCACAATCCAATCAATGACTCAGCAGGCTCCTAAATGATGGTCTTTAGGGGTTGAGGGAGTGGGAGGGAGAGGCTTGAAGACGGGCTTTAATTCAATATACATTGCATAAGAGGGGTGGGTAGAAATTAGTAATTATTATGTGGTGGGTTAGGAGAGGTGAGCTGAGGAAAGAATTGAGTGGATTAGGAGATAGTCTGGGAGGGAGGCAGGGGTGACGGAAAGGTGCCGGATAATTCTCCGGACCTTGGTGACAGAATTGGCGGCCATTTTGGATTGAGTGTTCAGGGTGAAAATACTACCTTATGAGGGAGAACACAGTAAAAGTGTAAGCATGAACAATTAAATGTATTTATTATTGTCAAGTCATATGTATTTGTACTTCTATGTACATTTTTGTAAGACATTAACACTTCGACTATAGCCTATGACTATGAGATCATGAGAATGTGGTGTCATGTTAAAAATGCACTAATTTGCACTATAAAGCATTGAGTTCACAAGGAAGCTATCAATAATTCATAAACCCTCAAAACCCATTGGTGAGACATACATTTAAAAAAAAACTTCCAATCTATAACCACGGTTTCAACTGCTCCTACAGCCTTGCTTCGGTACTTCAGTTTAACTGACGCCCGTCCCAGAAAGACAATTTCCATAGATGGCCACATAGAGAAATCATATTTGAGAGCTCTTAATAAGAAACTTTATTCATCACCTTTGTACATAAAACATCCATTGAATCATTGAAAGAATTGTTGCTATGGCCAATTTCTTTTTCATCACTCACGGCCGAAGATATTTCAATTTTATACGAATCTAATGTCTGTCATGTTTTTGGATGACTTGATGACGTCGTCGCTGCTTGCCCTGCTGCCTGGTGCGCACTGAAAGCTAGTGCAAATGTGAATTTGGGCCGTGTAAACCGAATGCAACCCAGATATAGACGGTCCATGAATCGGTGTATGTGAGCATTAGTAAATGATGTCGAAAACAATGGTCAAGCATCTTGGACGCAGTCCCCAGCTATTTATACTGCAGTGTGATCAACTGTTTAATTACAGTACAATGCAATGTCTAGGCATTCATGATGTCTCCTTTAACAGCGACTGTACTGTCATCTCAAAGTATCTTATTTATGGTTCTATCGACCACCCAAAAACATTTTTTCATTGCTTCCGGGCCAGTCCTTGAAGTGCAATCATTTTATTCAAGCTCAGATTATTTGATACATTTGAAAACATCAGAACTTGATAAACCAAATTAAATTGCTGATTTGCTACAAAATAAAAACATTAAAAGGAGCCCCACTATCTTGTAACAAAATGACTGATTAATGTTGCAAATTCAAGTAATGAAACTTTAAAATATTAAGGCTTTTAGATGGTTGTGTTATATGATCTTTTTTATCAGGATTTTCAAAAAAAAACTTGACCTCTAACTTCTGTGCTCCCTGGTACTTTTATGTGTTGTGTTCTTGCTCCGACATGCTTTCGTCCTTTGCTGTCTGACCCAGTTGGGAGTAAGGTGAAGTTTCCCCTGGAAGGTTAGGATTTGGGGAGGGTCAGCCGATTCTAGATCTGTACCAAATGGCAACTTCTACCTGGAGTCCCAGCGGTGAGTACCCCGATACTACCCCCTGCCCTGGCAGAAGTAAGTCAAGGATTGATATTGTATATACACTCTTAGAAAAAAATGTGCTATCTAGAACCTAAAAGGGTTCTTCGGATTGTCCCCAGAGCAGAACCCTTTGGTTCCAGGTAGAACCATTTTGGTTGCAGGTATAAACCTTCCCGGGGTTCCATGTAGAAACCTTTCCACAGAGGGTTCTACATGGAACCCAAAAGGGTCCTGCCTAAAAACAAAACGGATTCTCCTATGGGGACTGCCAAAGAACCCTTTTATAACCCTTTTTTGTAAGAGTGTATAACCGCTTATAACTCCGTTATGACATGCTTGTGACTGTTTTCCCACAACAGCAGATGGATCTTAGTAGAATGAGGCTCTCTCACCTCTCATCTTCACGAAGGCAATCTAAACACATTAAAACCTCGTAGTGTCAAGGGCCGTCCGCATCCATTAAAGTAACCTGTGCAGACTGCGAGGAAACGGATGGAAACGAAGGGTCCCATGCACCGTGCAAGAGTTTTCAGATGACCTGTGCAGCTGCGGGACAAGCGTAGGCAGGCAAAACTCACTGAAGCATGAAGAAGAAGGATGTCATCCTCCGGACAATTACCCGCCTGGCTCCAGAACACCGGAACAGTCCTTCTGACCTGGTTGTGTGCTCAGAGTCTCACACTGTATATACACACACTTTTTCAGATGAGAGTCCAAAGCACTTCCCAAGGGGAAGACCTGGTACATACAGAACACTTTTTGACAACCAGAAGGCCAAGGAGTTGAGGATAAAAGATTAACAGACTGGTTAAAGTTATCAAAGCTGACTGAATTATCCAGGGCGATGCCTTACTTTGTGTAATTTATTGATGGTGTGAGTGTTGTGTCCACAGTCTTCTGACATTTGTATAAATTGTTTGATATTTCATTGTTCCTGATACGTGTTCCAGAAATGCCCGACAAAATGTTCATACTGTATGTGAAATCCTTGTATCTTGACTTTATTTATTCTGACACCATTTGTGTCTTTGGTAGCAGGCTGGTCTTTTGAAAGGTAAAGCGACCGTAACATTGTAGTGTGGACACATTGAAGACTCCTTGTCAAAATAATTTGGGATCTGTGAACAATTGGTAACGTAAACCTGTTTATGGCCTACAACGACTTTAAATGGTGTCAGTAACATAATAACCTGGAACACATGAGTTAGCGAATACCCAAAGACTGTATCCGCACGGTGCTTCACACACACACACACACACACACACACACACACACACACACACACACACACACACACACACACACACACACACACACACACACACACACACACACACACACACACACACACACACACACACACACACACACACACACACAAACATATATATTTTTAAATCTAGAGGGGATGTAACGAATGTCTACTTCATCCTCCTCCTCAGACAAGGAGAGGCGAGAAGGATCAGAAGACCAATATGCAGCGTGGTAGTTTGAAGACATAATGATTTATTAACAGAACCGAAAAACACGAAGAACACTTGATAAATTACAAAACAACAAAACGACGTAGACAGACCTGAACTGGAGCACTTACATAAACACGAAAAACGCACGAACAGGAACAGACTACATAAACGAACGACAAAACGAAATAGTCCCGTGTGGTAAAACATACAGACACAGGAGACAACCACCCACAACAAACAATGTGAAACAACCTACCTTAATATGGTTCTCAATCAGAGGAAACGTAAACCACCTGCCTCTAATTGAGAACCATATCAGGTAACCCATTAACCAACATAGCTACACATAACATAGAATGCCCACCCCAACTCACGCCCTGACCGACTAAACACATACAAAACAACAGAAAACAGGTCAGGAACGTGACAGGGGATGTATATTGGTCTAAGGACAGATACTGAAACATCAAACACTAATCGGTTTACCGCTAAACACACCCACATTTTATGGAGATTGAAATTGATTTCTGAGCCCGGATGCAAGGGACAAGACAACGAAAGTACCCCGATTTGTTTTGTGTGAAAAAATGTCAGGTTTTACACACTCCTTTCGGTTTCTTGCTGACTTCCAGTTACAAGCTCAAAGACGGAAATAACAGAGGGGGTAGCGCCTTATGGGCAAAGACAATGTGTGAGTTACTGGAACAGTCATGGGTTCATAATGAGTTCCATTAGCTCTTTTAGCTCTTTGACGTCTGGAGATTAGAGAGGGAATTGAAACATAGCATTCATCTTACATGTACTTTAGAATGAAAAGACAGAACGCCCCATTCTGTTCGACTCCCTTCAACTTGAAAGGGCTGATCTAGGACTTCCATGCCCATGTAACCTTTTTCATTGTGATCTAAAAGGCCCTTAAATTAGCATTCCTATAAAACTTGCATTTAAAATGTGGGGGAGCAACATCAGACAATGGTTCTGGGGGACTTCCTGCATTGCTATTCAAAGCTCTTTTACCAAATTGCCATTCAAAGCTCATTTCATACATTTCTACACTATCTAATTGGGCAATACATGATGACATCACTTGAGAAATGTGTTTGGGAGAAACATTTAACTTTAGAATGTATGTGTGTGCGTCCCTACTCCCTTGCCGACCTGGCTTTAAATAATATTTGAAGTCATTTCACATGCTTTATTATCACGACTCAGGATATGAATCAGATGCAGACACAGGAGGTGGAGGAATAGTTATTATCACTAAGGGGCAGGTAAAAGAGATCTAGAGATCCAAGATGGCGTAGCAGTGTAGACGTGTTTCTTTAGTCCTCTCGTGTACGTTCGTATTTTTTCGTATTTCTTGTATATATTTTTACATTTTTTTTCTATCTCTTTTCGATTTTTAATTCGATTATACCTTCCGGTAACCTACCTCACCCAATGTGATACGGAATCGCTATTATTTTTTAACTTTGGAACACTTTCAAGAACCCCCAGTAGCTAACCAGCTAATCAGCTACAAGCTAATTTAGCCATTTTTTGCCGCTGCTAGCAGCTTTTACCTTCTGCACAGACACCAGCCCTGTTATTAGCCTGGATATTACTCACCAATTTACCAGCATCGGACTGTCTCTCGACAACAACGCCGGATTCCTGCCGTAATCCCTGAGCCACTACTTCTGATCCTCACAGCTAGCTTGCAGCTAGCGCAGCTAGCGCCACTGCCACGAAGCTAGCACCAGTTAGCAAACACAATTCTACAATTCACAACCTCTCTTTCGCCATCGCCATCCGGCTTGGATTCTCTGTCGACACGACCACGTCTGGTCTGCAGACGAATACCCCATCCGCTGTGCCCTCAACCGGCCTCCGTCTGAGCAGACCCCCTCCGTCTGAGCAGACCACCCCCCGGGCTACTAACTTTAAACGCCGCGTGCTAGCTTAGTGGAGGCCTCCCTGCTCCATCTACGGCTGCCCCCTGGACACTATGATCACTTGGCTACATAGCTGATGCCTGCTTGACTGTCCATTAATTCACGGTACTCCATTCTGTTTATTTGTGTTTTATCTGTCGGCTCTGTGCTTTAACTCAGGATCTGTGTGTAGTTAATCCGACCCTCTCTGCCTAGTCGTCGCCATTTTTACCTGTTGTTGCTGTGTTAGTGGACTAGCTGCTGTTATCTTACCTGTTGTTTTAGCTAGCTCTCCCAATCAAGACCTGCAATCACTTTATGCCTTATTGTATGTCTCTCTCAAATATCAATATGCCTTGCATACTGTTGTTCAGGCTAGTTATCATTATCATTGTTTTGGTTTGCAATGGACCCCGTAGTTCCACTCTCCGTACCTCTGATACCTCCTTTGTCCCACCCCCCACACATGCGGTGACCTCACCCATTGAGACCAGCATGTCCAGAGATACAACCTCTCTTATCATCACCCAGTGCCTGGGCTTGCCTCCGCTGTACCCGTGCCCCACCATACCCCTGTCTGCACATTATGCCCAGAATCTATTCTACCACGCCCATAAATCTGCTCCTTTTATTCTTTGTCCCCAACGCTCTAGGCGACCAGTTTTGATAGCCTTTAGCCGCACCCTCATCCTACTACTCCTCTGTTCCTCGGGTGATGTGGAGGTAAACCCAGGCCCTGCATGTCCCCAGTCACCCTCATTTGTTGACTTCTGTGATCGAAAAAGCCTTGGCCTCATGCATGTCAACATCAGAAGCCTCCTCCCTAAGTTTGCCTTACTCACCGCTTTAGCACACTCTGCCAACCCTGATGTCCTTGCCGTGTCCGAATCCTGGCTTAGGAAGGCCACCAAAAATTCTGGGATTTCCATACCCAACTATAACACTTTCCGTCAAGATAGAACTGCCAAAGGGGGAGGAGTTGCAATCTACTGCAGAGATAGCCTGCAAAGTTCTGTCATACTTTCCAGGTCTATGCCCAAACAGTTCGAACTTCTAATTTTAAAAATTAATCTCTCCAGAAATAAGTCTCTCACTGTTGCCGCCTGCTACCGACCCCCCTCAGCTCCCAGCTGTGCCCTGGACACCATCTGTGAATTGATCGCTCCCCATCTAGCTTCAGAGTTTGTTCTGTTAGGTGACCTAAACTGGGATATGCTTAACACCCCGGCAGTCCTACAATCCAAGCTTGATGCCCTCAATCTCACACAAATCATCAAGGAACCCACCAGGTACAACCCTAAATCCGTAAACATGGGCACCCTAATAGACATTATCCTGACCAACCTGCCCTCCAAATACACCTCTGCTGTCTTCAATCAAGATCTCAGCGATCACTGCCTCATTGCCTGTATCCGCCACGGGTCCGCGGTCAAACGACCACCCCTCATCACTGTCAAACGCTCCCTAAAACACTTCTGCGAGCAGGCCTTTCTAATCGACCTGGCCCGGGTACCCTGGAAGGATATTGACCTTATCCCGTCAGTTGAGGATGCCTGGTCATTCTTTAAAAGTTACTTCCTCGCCATATTAGACAAGCATGCTCCGTTCAAAAAATGCAGAACCAAGAACAGATATAGCCCTTGGTTCACTCCAGACCTGACTGCCCTCGACCAGCACAAAAACATCCTGTGGCGAACTGCAATAGCATCGAAGAGCCCCCGCGATATGCAACTGTTCAGGGAAGTCAGGAACCAATACACGCAGTCAGTCAGGAAAGCAAAGGCCAGCTTTTTCAAGCAGAAATTTGCATCCTGTAGCTCTAACTCCAAAAAGTTCTGGGATACTGTAAAGTCCATGGAAAACAAGAGCACCTCCTCCCAGCTGCCCACTGCACTGAGGCTAGGTAACACGGTCACCACTGATAAGTCCGTGATAATCGAAAACTTCAACAAACATTTCTCAATGGCTGGCCATGCCTTCCTCCTGGCGACTCCAACCTTGGCCAACAGCCCCGCCCCCCCCCCCGCTGCTACTCGCCCAAGCCTCCCCAGCTTCTCCTTTACCCATATCCAGATAGCAGATGTTCTGAAAGAGCTGGAAAACCTGGACCCATACAAATCAGCTGGGCTTGACAATCTGGACCCCCTATTTCTGAAACTGTCCGCCGCCATTGTCGCACCCCCTATTACCAGCCTGTTCAACCTCTCCTTCGTATCATCTGAGATCCCCAAGGATTGGAAAGCTGCCGCGGTCATCCCCCTCTTCAAAGGGGGAGACACCCTGGACCCAAACTGTTACAGACCTATATCCATCCTGCCCTGCCTATCTAAGGTCTTCGAAAGCCAAGTCAACAAACAGATCACTGACCATCTCGAATCCCACCGTACCTTCTCCGCTGTGCAATCCGGTTTCCGAGCCGGTCACGGGTGCACCTCAGCCACGCTCAAGGTACTAAACGATATCATAACCGCCATCGATAAAAGACATTACTGTGCAGCCGTCTTCATCGACCTGGCCAAGGCTTTCGACTCTGTCAATCACCATATTCTTATCGGCAGACTCAGTAGCCTCGGTTTTTCTAATGACTGCCTTGCCTGGTTCACCAACTACTTTGCAGACAGAGTTCAGTGTGTCAAATCGGAGGGCATGTTGTCCGGTCCTCTGGCAGTCTCTATGGGGGTACCACAGGGTTCAATTCTCGGGCCGACTCTTTTCTCTGTATACATCAATGATGTTGCTCTTGCTGCGGGCGATTCCCTGATCCACCTCTACGCAGACGACACCATTCTATATACTTCCGGCCCTTCCTTGGACACTGTGCTATCTAACCTCCAAACGAGCTTCAATGCCATACAACACTCCTTCCGTGGCCTCCAACTGCTCTTAAACGCTAGTAAAACCAAATGCATGCTTTTCAACCGTTCGCTGCCTGCACCCGCACGCCCGACTAGCATCACCACCCTGGACGGTTCCGACCTAGAATATGTGGACATCTATAAGTACCTAGGTGTCTGGCTAGACTGCAAACTCTCCTTCCAGACTCATATCAAACATCTCCAATCCAAAATCAAATCAAGAATCGGCTTTCTATTCCGCAACAAAGCCTCCTTCACTCACGCCGCCAAACTTACCCTAGTAAAACTGACTATCCTACCGATCCTCGACTTCGGCGATGTCATCTACAAAATAGCTTCCAATACTCTACTCAGCAAACTGGATGCAGTTTATCACAGTGCCATTCGTTTTGTTACTAAAGCACCTTATACGACCCACCACTGCGACCTGTATGCCCTAGTCGGCTGGCCCTCGCTACATGTTCGTCGTCAGACCCACTGGCTCCAGGTCATCTACAAGGCTATGCTAGGTAAAGTGCCGCCTTATCTCAGTTCACTGGTCACGATGGCTACACCCACCCGCAGCACGCGCTCCAGCAGGTGTATCTCACTGATCATCCCTAAAGCCAAAACCTCATTTGGACGCCTTTCCTTCCAGTTCTCTGCTGCCTGCGACTGGAACGAATTGCAAAAATCTCTGAAGTTGGAGACTTTTATCTCCCTCAACAACTTTAAAAATCTGCTATCCGAGCAGCTAACCGATCGCTGCAGCTGTACATAGTCCATCTGTAAACTACCCACCCAATTTACCTACCTCACCCCCCATACTGCTTTTATTTATTTACTTTTCTGCTCTTTTGCACACCAGTATCTCTTCTTGCACATGATCATCTGATGATTTATCACTCCAGTGTTAATCTGCTAAATTGTAATTATTCGATTTATTGCCTACCTCATGCCTTTTGCACACATTGTATATAGATTCTCTTTTTTTTCTACCATGTTATTGACTTGTTTATTGTTTACTCCATGTGTAACTCTGTGTTGTCTGTTCACACTGCTATGCTTTATCTTGGCCAGGTCGCAGTTGCAAATGAGAACTTGTTCTCAACTAGCCTACCTGGTTAAATAAAGGTGAAATAAAAAAAATAAAAAAAAATAAAAAAAAGGCAGGTCGAGGGCAATCAGAGGTTCGTAAACCAGATCAGAGTCAGGCAGGTACAGGATGGCAGGCAGGCAGGCTCAGGGTCAGGACAGGCAGAACGGTCAGAACCGGGTAGACTAGAAAACAAAAACTTGAGAATAGGAGAAACGGGAAACATGCTGGTAAGACCTGACAAAACAATTCGAACTGGCAACAGAAACAGAAAAACAGGTATAAATACACAGGGGATAATGAGTAAAATAGGAGACACCTGGTGGGGGGTGGAGACAAGCACAAGAGAGGTAAAACAGATCAGGATGTGACACTTTATATGTGCTTAATTGAGCTTGTCTGGCTTAATGGACCAGTAGAATAGTCACAACGCTGCAAAACCCACCCACCTGGCACTCCAGGCTGACTAGGGCAAATGCTCAAAGTATTTGAGAGATGTCAAATAGTATTTGAACCCAGGTTTAGTCCCAAGTGGAAATTACGCCCATGCATCTCTCCCAATGAGAAGTATTTAAACCATCAGCTGCCACAAATTAGGGTGCATCTGCAGGTATGTAAATGTATGCTAATGTGTGGCCTCTTTCCTCTCCCGCAGCTTTGAAGTAAGCTAGGGCAAGTGGATGGCTGAGAGTTTGGACTAGCTAGCATCAGGAAGCATGTGACTGGAGGCTGATGCAGGCACTGTCCCTCGAGTCCTAACGAGACAGATTTAATGTATACAATCGGTAATTCACATATACACGCAGTTAACAATATAAATAGACCCCTCATATTTAACTCAGCAAGCCAATCAATTAATAATTGTTATATGTTGCATAAATTAGGTACATTTCCTATTAAGTACGTTTTTTTTAACCAAAATGGATGACGATTTAAAACAGAATAAGACTTGTTTGTTCTCCCACCAGGCTTTGAGAATTGTTTGGTGAGCTGTGGAGTACATTTAATTCAACTTTCATTTCATTCTGTGAAGTTTATCTCCAGGATTAAAGTGTTATAGTCTGATTTGATTTGGAGTTGAAGAAAACAGATAGTCTACCTCCCACAGTAGAGAAAGAGTACGCATCTCATGCCAAGTACACAAGCAGAGAAAATGCCAGAAAAATGTCTCAGCGTTTTTTATCACGTGAAGGCGGGAAATGCAAAGAACTGTGGGAAGCGTGTCTGCGGCGTAAGTGCCTTTGGGTGCCAGATGCAATTTTCCACTCATGAGTGGAATACTGAGGATTTGGATGTGTGTGTGTGTGTGTGTGTGTGTGTGTGTGTGTGTGTGTGTGTGTGTGTGTGTGTGTGTGTGTGTGTGTGTGTGTGTGTGTGTGTGTGTGTGTGTGTGTGTGTGTGTGTGTGTGTGTGTGTGTGTGTGTGTGTGTATGCATATGTGTCTGTATCCATCTACATTACCTCTTTGCAAAAGAAACACCCACACACTATGAAATATAAGCTCAAGATATAAGAGTGGACATTCAAAGTAAAGGAAGCCATGCTGAGAGAAACATATATTTAGGTAACGCTTCAGGCACCCTACTGAGCTTATGAACCACGTAACACATTCATAAACAGCTCTAAAGGCATTAGAGGCGCCAATAGAGTTTCAGTTCTGTTTTTTCAAAGGAGATGCAATGCCCTGCAACACATGTTCTATATCTGATTTCCCCTATATGAATGACATGAAATAGCACAATCAAATGCCTGAACACGTTACAAACACTCCTAATCTAATTCCTATTACAACAGTACAACCCTTGAAAACATGTTTTCTTTTTTTAAAGTACCCTTGTGACCTCTGATAGGTGAGAGGAAAAGATTGTATACATGGGTGCATCTCAATAGTCTAAAGTGGCTTCCTCTCCTCATCTCCTTTCCTTCATCTGCACTGACGTGAAATAACTTGAAGGACAAAAGCACAGTGCTGGTGGCAACCACAACGTTACTCTGACCTGTCCTGTGTTTTGAGGTAGTCCAGACCCATTGGGCCAAGTTGGAAAGGAGACTAGGGAAAGAACTACGCTATAAAAATATTTGGACCTACTGTAGACACTGGTTTTGGGTGTGCTTCTGAGGAAATCTATGGGAGTAAATTGGGCTAATTTGATTCCTCCATTTGCATTTCCAGAGCATCTTTTCATTACTTTTTAATGTTTCCATCCCATCTAAAACTTTTTAAAAATAACACATTTGTGGGTCAGACGATACATTTGTAAGATTTCTGGTGTCTGGGAATCTTGGTCTGATCACTGACTCACGTGGTCATTAAAATGAAAAAGTGAAGATTCTGATGACTCATTTCTATCCCAATTTTTACTTTGTACATTAGTTTTATGAGTCCCAACAGTGCTGTTCTTATTCCTGTCTAGCAACACTGTGCTTAAAGTAGTTACAACATCTTATTAATAAGGTGCTGCTTATTAACTGCATTATAATTGCCGTGTGTCACGCCCTGGCCTTAGTATTCTTTGTTTTCTTTATTATTTTAGTTAGGTCAGGGTGTGACATGGGGAATGTTTGTGTTTTATCGGTTTTGGGTGGTTATATGGTAAAGGGGGTGTTGGGTGTAGTGTATGGGTTTGTGTTGAGTGTATGTGTCTAGCTGTGTCTATGTTGGGTGTAAGTTGTCTAGGAGAGTCTATGGTTGCCTGAATGGGTTCCCAATTAGAGACAGCTGATTTCTGTTGTCTCTGATTGGGAGCCCTATTTAAGGTAGCCATAGGCTTTCGTTTGATGTGGGTAATTGTCTATGTCTGAACGTTTGTAGCATGTATGTGCACTACGTTTATTAGCTTCACGGTCGGTCGTTTGTTTGTTTTGTTAGTTTTGTAAGAGTGTTTTGTTTTCGGTTCTCCTTCTTCTTAATAAAAAGAAGATGGCTTATTTTCCTACTGCTGCGTTTTGGTCCGTCAATCCTCCACACGATTGTAACAGAATTACCCACCAATACAGGACCAAGCGGCATGTAAAGCGGCAACAGGACCCACCTACACAGGATTCTTGGACATGGGAGGAGATACTGGATGGTAAGGGGCCGTGGGCACAACCGGGAGAATATCGCCTTCCTCGTGAAGAGCTGGAGGCAGCTAAAGCCGAGAGGAGGCGATATGAGGAGGCAGCACGGAGACAAGGCTGGAAGCCCGTGAGTACAACCCAAAAATTTCTTGGGGGGGGCCTTAAAGGGAGTGTGGCGAAGTCAGGTAGGAAACCTGCGCCTACTCCCTGTACTTACCGTGGAGAGCGAGAGTACGGGCAGACACCGTGTTACGCAGTAGAGCGCACGGTGTCTCCTGTACGCGTGCATAGCCCGGTTCGGTACATTCCAGCTCCACGTATCGGCCGGGCTAGACTGAGCGTTGAGCCTTATGTCATGAAGCCGGCCCAACGCATCTGGTCACCAGTGCGTCTCCTCGGGCCGGCGTACATGGCACCAGCCTTACGCATGGTGTCCCCGGTTCGCCTACATAGGCCGGTGCGGGTTATTCCACCTCCCCGCACTGGTCAGGCGACGGGGAGCATACAACCAGGTAAGGTTGGGCAGGCTCGGCGCTCAAGGGAGCCAGTACGCATGCACGGTCCGGTATTTCCGGCGCCACCTCCCCGCCCCTACCCAGTACCACCAGTGCCTCCTCCACGCACTAGCCCTATGGTGCGTGTCTCCAGCCCTTTACCACCAGTGCCTAAACCACGCAACAAGCCTCCTGTGTGTCCCCAGAGTCCTGTGCGTCCTGTTGCTGCTCCCCGCACTAGCCCTGAGATGCGTGTCCACAGTCCGGTACCACCAGTTCCGGCACCACGCACTAGGCCTAACGTGCGCTCCCAGGGTCCAGTATGCCCTGTTCCTTCTCCCCGCACTAGCCCTGAGATGCGTGTCCCCAGCCCGGTACCACCAGTTCCGGCACCACGCACCAGGCCTACAGTGCGCCTCAGCCGGCAAGAGTCTGCCGTCTGCACAGCGATGCCTGAACTGCCCGTCTGCCAAGCGCCATCTGAGCCATCCGTCTACCCAGCGCCATCTGAGCCATCCGTCTACCCAGCGCCATCTGAGCCATCCGTCTACCCAGCGCCATCTGAGCCATCCGTCTGCCCCGAGCCATTAGAGCCGCCCGTCTGTCCCGAGCCGTCAGAGCCGTTCGTCAGTCAGGAGCCGCTAGAGCCGTTCGTCAGACAGGATCTGCCAGAGCCGCCAACCAGACAGGATCTGCCAGAGCCGCCAACCAGACAGGATCTGCCAGAGCCGCCAACCAGACAGGATCTGCCAGAGCCGCCAACCAGACAGGGTCTGCCAGAGCCGCCAACCAGACAGGATCTGCCAGAGCCGCCAACCAGACAGGATCTGCCAGATCCGCCAGCCAGCCATGTGCAGCCAGATCCGTCAGCCAGCCATGTGCAGCCAGATCCGTCAGCCAGCCACGAGCAGCCAGATCCGTCAGCCAGCCATGAGCAGCCAGATCCGTCAGCCAGCCATGAGCAGCCAGATCCGTCAGCCAGCCATGAGCAGCCAGATCCGTCAGCCAGCCATGAGCAGCCAGATCCGTCAGCCAGCCATGAGCAGCCATGAGCAGCCAGATCCGTCAGCCAGCCATGAGCAGCCATATCCGTCAGCCAGCCATGAGCAGCCAGATCCGTCAGCCAGCCATGAGCAGCCAGATCCGTCAGCCAGCCATGAGCAGCCAGATCCGTCAGCCAGCCATGAGCAGCCAGATCCGTCAGCCAGCCATGAGCAGCCAGATCCGTCAGCCAGCCATGAGCAGCCAGATCCGTCAGCCAGCCATGGGCCGTCCCTCAGTCCGGAGCTGCCGTCCCTCAGTCCGGAGCTGCCGTCCCTCAGTCCGGAGCTGCCGTCCCTCAGTCCGGAGCTGCCGTCCCTCAGTCCGGAGCTGCCGTCCCTCAGTCCGGAGCTGCCGTCCCTCAGTCCGGAGCTGCCGTCCCTCAGTCCGGAGCTGCCGCCCCTCAGTCCGGAGCTGCCGTCCCTCAGTCCGGAGCTGCCGTCCCTCAGTCCGGAGCTGCCGTCCCTCAGTCCGGAGCTGCCCCTTATCCTGGTGCTCTCCCTTATCCTGGTGCTCTCCCTTATCCTGGTGCTGCCCCTTACCCTGGTACTGCCTCTTAGTCCGGAGCTGCCCCTTAGTCCGGAGCTGCCCCTTAATTCAGTGGGGTTAATGTGGAGGGGGGTCATTTGGAGGAAGCTAAGGAGGCGGTTAGTGACTGTGGTGGGGTGGGGACCACGACCAGTGCCGGAGCCGCCACCGTGGAAGGAAGCCCACCCAGACCCTCCCCTAGACTGTGTGCTGGTGCGCCCGGAGTTCACACCTTAAGGGGGGGGTTATGTCACGCCCTGGCCTTAGTATTCTTTGTTTTCTTTATTATTTTAGTTAGGTCAGGGTGTGACATGGGGAATGTTTGTGTTTTATCGGTTTTGGGTGGTTATATGGTAAAGGGGGTGTTGGGTGTAGTGTATGGGTTTGTGTTGAGTGTATGTGTCTAGCTGTGTCTATGTTGGGTGTAAGTTGTCTAGGAGAGTCTATGGTTGCCTGAATGGGTTCCCAATTAGAGACAGCTGATTTCTGTTGTCTCTGATTGGGAGCCCTATTTAAGGTAGCCATAGGCTTTCGTTTGATGTGGGTAATTGTCTATGTCTGAACGTTTGTAGCATGTATGTGCACTACGTTTATTAGCTTCACGGTCGGTCGTTTGTTTGTTTTGTTAGTTTTGTAAGAGTGTTTTGTTTTCGGTTCTCCTTCTTCTTAATAAAAAGAAGATGGCTTATTTTCCTACTGCTGCGTTTTGGTCCGTCAATCCTCCACACGATCGTAACACCGTGCCAAAACACCTAATGAAGTCAAAAACATAGTAATGGAGTTGAGTGTTTTTTGTAATAGCACAAGAAGAAAACAGACTGCTGCTTATACTGCCGGTGTAATAACAATAACTCAACTTCATTATTATACAATTACTAAAGTACAATGTATAACAATGCTACCATCACCATGTTACCATACCAAAGTGCTACCATCACTTTCTTCCATATGGTTTCTCTCTATGGTTGGACATAATCCATTTGGATGAAAGTTATGGAAACACTATGTAACGCTGTTAGTTTTGCAGGTCTTGACACAAACCGGGGCGCCTGGCACCTACTACCACACCCCGTTCAAAGCCACTTAATAAATATTTTGTCTTACCCATTCACCCTCTGAATGGCACACGTACACAATCGATGTCTCAATTGTCTCAAAGCTTACAAATCCGTCTTTAATCTGTCTCCTCCCCAACATCTACACTGATTGAAGTGGATTTAACAAATGACATCAATAAGGGATCATAGCTTTCACCTGAAGTCACCTGGTCAGTCTATGTCATGGAAAGAGCGGGTGTATCGAGGCACAAGGTCGAAACCCAGATGCAGACACAGGAGGCAGATGATTGGAGTCTTACAATGTTTACTAATCCAAAAAGGGGTAGGCAAGAGAATGGTCATGTACAGGCAAAAAAGGTAAAAACCAGTACAGAGTCCAATAGGTACCGAAGGGCAGGCAGATTCAAGGTCAGGGCAGGAAGGATGATCAGGCAGGCGGGAAAGTAGTCCAGAGTCAGGCAGTGGTCAAAACTGGGAGGACTAGCAAAAGAGAATAGAAAAGGAGTACGGGGGGAAAACCGCTGGTTGTCTAAACATACAAGACGAACTGGCACAGAGAGACAGGAAACACAGGGATAAATACACTGGGGAAAATAAGCGACACCTGGAGGGGGTGGAGACAATCACAGGGACAGGTGAAACAGATCAAGGTGTTTTTAATGTTTTATATACTCAGTGTACAATTTACAAATGAGCAAGTTGATTTCTGTAGCGTAGTAACTTTGGATATTTGAATGAACACCTTTAATCCATATGAATACTTTTACACTTAATCACAACAAAATAATAATGGGATCGCCATATTGGCTTGTTGGCACCAGCCCGCACACACACCTACACAATGTTTGATAATGCCCAAGTACAATATGTGGCTGTATATCATCGATTCTGTTTGATGCTCATCAACAGATGGACTTGTTCACTTGTGTATGTTCCAACGACGGACCCATCGTAATGCATGTCAAGCCAATCTGTCAATTAAGAAAAACAAAGCCTTTGAAAAGCCCTGCCTTCTGGTAAAGTCAGTGTTTACCAAAATGGACTTGCAAAGTTTGGTCACGCTGTTCTTTGCACACAAAAAAAGCTGTGGTAATTGAACTTCCACGAGTCTCAGAAATGATGCAGGTAGGCCTATTTCTTCTGTTCAAAAACATACATGTGAAGGGATTTTTTAAATCAAACGTAAGTGGCACATTTCCTACAGTCAAGCAAATGTGACTCACTATCCAATATGGTAATTAACTGTAGTGCAGCAGGCTACATTAAACATCATTTGTCTTTCTGTGTTCTTTCTGTAAAGAAAAAGGTGACATGAACGGTTGTGGTTACATGTTATAAATAACCACCAATGTTCCCAAGAACCCACCCCCCCACCACACTTACACAAGCCCCAGGTGATTACTCAAAGGAAAAAAGCATTGTCTTCAAAGGGGAGAAAATTACAATGGAACTTGAAGTGCCCTTAAACATAAATGGCCATTGTCAGTAATGGGCAGCCTCTCTCCATGGGGTTCACTGGGCCTCCGGCCCAAATAGCACCCTTTCATCTACATAGTGCACTACTTTCTATGGGCCCTAGTGAGAAATACTGCCCTACATAGGGAATAGGGTTCCATTTGGGATACAGGCCGGGTATCTACTGCAGCTCTCTACTTCTGTGCCCCCGAGTGGCACATTCGAGTCCAGATAAACAAATTTGGCACGTGGTATAGTGTGTGGATTATACCACCCGTACGCATTTCACAGGACATACTGTCCTTCTTATGTATAACACACTATAACACTCACAGACAGGTGGAATTTGGAAAAGTCACTTTGAGAACTGTAATTGTAACATTTTCGAGGTTCGCAAAAAAAAGGAATTTCTTTGCATGTCAAAGTTATTTCCATACACCGTCCTGAACTCCCTTTCGAACGACACATTCCAATTCCACCAATACTCACAAAAGTTGCCACTGGGATGATACGATTCATACTTATTATGTGCTATTTGAGCTGTATCAGATCATGTTGTGTTTGGATGGTGTTGAGTGCGATGTTGCCCAAATTGCTCACTTACACCTTCAAGTCCGTTGATACAATTATGCGAGCAACAGCAATTCCACCCCTGTATCGAACAGTCCTTGAGACTCCAAAATCCTCCAAAGGTATTTTTTTCTCAGCTCTAGAAAGGATTTTTTCATTAGTTCATCCAATTTATTGGAGGGTGAAGTCATATGTGTAATGCATGTTGTTGGATGCTGTGGAACTGTTATATCGCCCTCGTAGTTTATTGCCTCTTTGAGAAAATACGATTTGAGAACCTCACATTTTGCACTTGCGTCTCCTGTTTCATTACAGTAATTGAGTTAGCTCTACTTTGGGAACTTTGTGCATTGAATAGAAGAAATGGGGCTGGTGCCAGTTGCAAGTAAAGGAATTTAGACACTCCTTGGAGTTTCCATAGCAATAACCAACGAACAAGTTGTAATTCCTTTTGATATGTTATAATTTCCCTAGTCCCATTTTCCCTGTTAAAATGTAATTACATCGTAAGTAAGAAAGCACTTTAGCTCTTGCTGAAAGCTTTCACAGTGTCATTGTGATTGATTATACATCATTGTATATTTTGAAGTGGTTTTGGCTGTGATAATGTTGACAGTGAGAAAAACCATAAGAATATTGAACCAAGTCATTACAAAACATGTAATAGAACCAGAGTAATTTAAATGATTTTATTGTTATGGCACATTCAAATTGACAGATTAAACACACGTTAAAACATTTAAGAGATACAATTAAGAGTATACTCATGAGAATAAGTGGTTACATCAAAGAAAGACCAATCTTGGTTTCAGGGATTATTTCTCGGAAAAAAGGAACCTACAGGAAAGGCAGAAGGAGACGAAATGATTTCCCGGCAGAGAGAGAGAGAGAGAGAGGCTACAAAGCACAATTAATTAACACATGTATCTACTTGGTGGAAACACTTTCCATTTCTACTCGGATACAGCTCGTGCCTCACTACAGTGGGTAAGGACGATAGTCTGTCTATGCTTCACTGGTGTTTAGATAGATTAGCATAAGCATTCACGACAGGGAGAGTGCCTGGAGTCAATGACACGCGATCCAATAAACGGATGGCCGGTGGCGGTGGCCTTCCCGACACCCCACTCCAACCCCGATCAAGCCCCCCACCTGTGTGCTCATATTTGGGAGTAATGCGTCACAGAACCTGTCCCCTGAGGGGTGTCTTAACAGTCCGATGTTAGGATTTATGCCAAGTGATCAAACATGCCTTATTAGCATAGCGTAGCTTAGCGCTGGGGCTAACGCTCCCCCACACTGGCTCAAAGACCTAGTGTGGTGCTAGCCCTCCATCTCTCCATACCCATTTATTATTACATGCTTAATTAGCCTAGCGAAGCGCTGGGACTAGGCAGCTAGCTCCTTCACACACTGCTAGCCCTCCCTCTTGCACATGTATTATTTACGCCTGACTGTTAATTCTGGAAAAGAGAAGTCTTTCATCAATAATGAAAGAGCCTGTCTTTCCGAAAAGAGAGATTGTGATGTTGAGGTACAGGTTATGGCTTGTAATGATATATGATTATAAGTACAAATATGATTTCTGGAACAGGCATCCTGATTTAAGTCAATGCTCAGGTCATTGTTCCATGATTCTATTTCTAAGTTATTGACAATTCTATTTCTATGCTCCCCTATCGTTATTGTTATAAATTGTGTATAATTGCACCCACATTTAAGTGATCTGAGTATCTCTTGTCTCTCATCCCTGTGTTCCCTTTAAGAAATCAGTGCAAAGGTTCTGAAAGAGCAGCCAAGGTTTAGCCTCCCCCTTCTCCTCTCTCTCTCTCACACACACACACGTACGTACGCACGCACGCACACACACACAGGGGGCCGCTGGAGGGGACGTGTGTGTGGGGGTGTGTGTCACTCGTCTCAGTGGAGTGTGTGTGTGATTTGTGTGTGTGGGGGTGTGTGTCACTCGTCTCAGTGGAGTGTGTGTGTGATTTGTATGTTATTGAACCCCCCCCCCCCCCCCCCAAGCTTCTTTGCCCTCCCCTGATAAAAGGAGGATCTCGACATCTGAGGGGTTGGTTGGACTTCACAGCAGGGATCAGTCACTCTGAAGGAGAGGGACAGAGGGCTTTAAAGAGCATGGGCCAGGAGGGGAAAAGGGATGAAAAAAAGAGAAGAGAATTTGATGGCAGGAGGCAGCTCACACATGACCGTCACCATCGCTCCCTTATATCCCTATCTCTCTTTCCCTCGCTCTCTCTCTCCTCCTGCAGCTGTGGCTTTCTGAGCATGCCTCTTCGCCATCCAACGGCTGAGCGCACACGAGTGGGGGAAGGAAGAGAGGCAAGAGAGGAGGGGCGAAAAAGAGATTCCAGCAGACCTAGTTTGAGAAGGCACAGACAAAACAGAACCTCGAGTAGGAGCAAGGAGGGCAAATGTTTAGAGATTTTCACATTAGAGGACATTTGAAACAGGGAGAGTTGACAATGCTGTGACAATGTGATGGCCATTTCGCAACTCCTTTTCGGAGGGGGAAAGAAGATGACAAAGGAGGGAAAAGGGCTTTTCGTTGATGGCCGTGTGTGTCTCAATGGGCAGTAGGGCACGTCCGGCATTCGAGGGTTGACCGCACTCCGATGGACATTCTAGGACATGCACCTAGAACAGATAGTTGATCAAAGCGACACATTATTTTTATCGTTCCGCAGGAAGAGCTTTCGTGTTGTCAAGGGGAGAGCATCTTTGAAGTGAGAGCACTTGTTATTGAAAAGGACAAGAGGCTTGTTGTTTTTCCAGGGATTCAACTTGAAAGATAAACTTTTATCAGTCCTTTCTTTTTGAGGTTGCACACACAGGTCCCTGTTCCCTTTTATGACTCAAAAGGGGAGTTCGGCGGATGATTTTGTGGGTCAGCGGAAAGAGAACATTGGATTTGCAGTTGTTCATTTCCTTTTGTCAACACAATATATTGGGAATATCACAGTGTTGGGAATGTGTGAGGATTACAATGGAGACGAAACCTATAATTGTTTTGCAGTGGATATCCAATACTCAAATAATGGACCATATCCATCATGTTTTTTCACTCCGTGCCACTGTATGGAATTAGTGCTGGAGTTCCCAATTCCACATTGGCATCCAACCGGAAATGTAATGCTGCGAATCCTTATGATTGATTATGACTGGAGAAGTAAGTGTAAGTGCATTGCTGAAACCATTGCGCTTTTTCTTACTGCTCGGCAAGAGCTTTTTATGCGGCAACTTATCTACAATGTCCAACATCTAAAATGGTATCAACCACTGGCACAATTACAAGAACATTAAAGTAATACAAGAGCAATTCCCAGTTACTTCAAATACTAAAGGACTACAAATCAATGGCGTGGAGGTATTGTGTTTAGAGTGTAGAGTTTTAGAGTTTGGGCAAAAACTATTATTGGTGGTAAGGATTTTTTGAGTTATTACAGTCCCTAGGCAGCAATGCGGTTTCAAAGTTACTCTGCTTGACCTTTTCCCTGCTTGCTAAGTACTGAATAGAGGTTGAAGGATAACTATTCATATTTACGACGGTATTTTGGGGGAACTGATGGCAGGTCATGCAAGTGGACCTGACTTTGTACTCATCTGATGGGACTAAAACTGTCTGAACCAACTGGTGGTATATACCTGATTCAACCAACAGGACTAAAATGAACTGATGAACAGAGACAGTTACCACACATTTATTATAATACACAACCCTCTTTGAACCCAGGTTTTTGCTTTGACCCACAACCTTCATTTATTTGATATTTTATTAAATTTTTTAACAATTTTTTTCCTTGGAACTTCATTTTCCTTTGACCTGTGTTTCGTCCTTTCTTCTTGGATCTTGGTTTCACTTCTTTCTTGGACCTATTTTTCTCTTTGACCTTCGCCACCTGGTCAGTATGGTGCCACCACCGCCCACCAACAAGCCTCATGTGTGCTTGTCGGCCATCTTGATCATGAGTAGCATGGCGCTGATGGACGCCTACCTGGTGGAGCAGAACCAGGGGCCCAGGAAGATTGGTGTGTGCATCATGGTCCTTGTGGGGGACATCTGCTTCCTCCTCGTCCTACGCTACGTGGCCGTGTGGGTGGGTTCCGAGGTGCGGACCTCCAAGCGTGGCTACACCATGATCCTATGGTTCTTCTACGTCTTCGTCCTGGAGATCAAGGTCTACTTTGTCTACCAGAACTACAAGGCCGAGGACGGGAAGAGGGGAAGTTTGGACGGTTGGACTGGCGGCGGCATGGACGGGGTGGCACGGAAGGCGCTGACATTGCTTCTGTCCATCTGTGTGCCCGTGGTCTACATCACGTTGGTGGCCATCGACCACATGGAGTATGTGCGTCCGCAGAAGAAGAAGGAGGAGATCCGGCGTCGACTCTTCTGGGTGGTGGTGGACTTGCTCGACGTCCTGGACGTGCAGGCCAACCTATGGGAGCCTCAGAGGAGAGGGCTCCCCCTATGGGTGGAGGGACTCATGTTCTTCTACTGCTACATCCTGCTGCTGGTGCTGCCGTGCGTGTCGCTGAGCGAGATCAGCATGCAAGGGGTGAACATTGTGCCCCATAAGATGATGCTCTACCCGATTCTCAGCCTGGTGACCATTAACATTATCACTCTCTTCATTCGAGGCGGGAACATGGTTTTCTATAGGGACTCCAGGGTGTCTGGGATACTGATGGGTAAAAATGTGATCGCCATTGTTCTTAAGACGTGCAGTTTCGTCCAGTATCGGAGGCATCTCGGCGAGGTCCCGTCTCCCGCCCTTGGGGTAGAGATGCAGAAGAATTGCGTTGTCCATGGCCCGAAAGTGACTATGCCTGTGCCCATGCCGATGCCCATGCCACCCCAAGTAGTGATTCAAGACTTCACAAAGTTTCCCGAAGAGATGGTGTGTGTGAGTGACACAGAGGTTGAGCAAACGTGACACAGGTCTTGGTGAGAAAGTAATAAAGATACATAACATATTATAAGCATTATTATAGGACATTATAAAAGACTAATTTGTGCGTATAACAAGTTATTAAGCATGATGCCTGCAGGGTTTCAGTAAAGTGTTACCAGAACAGTTGACACAAGGAAGCACTGTGTAGGGTCACGACAAGGTGTTGCACCATTTCCTAGGACAAGGGAGGAAATGACTATAGGGAGAAGTGAATGTGTGTCCCCCCCAATGATGATGATCTAATGGAGAACAAAAAACAAAAATGAAAGGATCTTCTTAAGTATCGGACCCTTTTTTGAAATGTTCGCCTAAAATGACATACCGAAATCTAACTGCCTGTAGCTCAGGACCTGAAGCAAGGATATGCATATTCTTGATACCATTTTAAAGTAAAACCTTTGAAGTTTGTAGAAATGTGAAATTAATGTAGGAGAATATAACACATTAGATCTGGTAAAAGATATTACAAACAAAAAAACATGTTTTCAATTTTTTTGTTCTGTTCCATCATCTTTGAAATGCCAAAGAACAGCCATTAAATCGCATAGGAGTTTAGGCACAATTTAGATTTTGGCCAGCAGATGGCAGCAGTGTTTGTGCAAAGTTTCAGACTGATCCAATGAAGCATTGCATTACTGCACAAAATGCAATTGTATCAAGTCTGCCCAAATGTGCCGAATTGGTCAATTGATACATTTTCAAGTACATAACTATAGAGAACATACAAAAATTATATGGTAATAAAATATTTCAATTTACACACTCCCAGGAATGTTATAAATGATGGATAATTAGCATCCCTAAAGAAAAGACACTAACCTTCACACATCTAGATGGCCAGGTGTGGTGGGTGTGGGGCCAGATACAGCAGGGGTTCAAATTGTAGAACCCAGTTCCTATATTTGAATATAAAATTGATTTTATCAAACAAAACTACGCTACATTTTATTTCTGGGACCCTCAGCAAGATTACTGAATGTAACTACATTATTTACCTTTTGAGGTGAATGTATCAAACCAGTTGCCGTGATACATTTTTGTTGTTGTTGTGCACTCCTCAAAAAAGAGCATGGTATTTTTTCACTGTAACAGCTACTGTAAATTGGACACTTCAGTTAGATTAACCAGAATTTAAGCTTTCTGCCCATATAAGACATGTCTATGTCCTGGAAAGTTGGCTGTTACTTACAACGTCAGTCTAGTCACATTAGCGCACGTTAGCAACAACCGTCCCGGTATAGGGACACCGATCCCCTAGAGGAAAGGGATACTTCTATTTTAATAAGATGGGGATGATTTGTGTCTCTTTGTGCACCTGTAAAACTACCTAAAAATATGAATGTGCTGGATGCTGGATAAAGTAAATGAAAGAGATTCCGCACACTCTACTAATAATGTCTGTGTTTATTATTTATTTCAGCATTGTAGAGGCAGTTCAATGAACAGTAGAGTACTTTCACTCTGACCGGTCCTCCTTTCCAAACAGTTTTTGTTCTAATGCTGTTTGAGTGTCAATGTGAACCATTTGCATTGACTGACTTGTCTTTGATAAATGAGCCCTGCATTGAGAGAGTTCAGGTTGTGATTGTTATGTATTTTGTATTGGATTAAGCGATATGCGTGACACTGAAGAGCTTTAAAAGACATAAAGGAACAATTTGAAGCATTTTCTTTTCCAATCATTTTTTTTTTGTTGCTAAGAGAAGTAGACTGTTTTCTTAAGACGATTTCTTAATGTTCACTGTGGTCAACAAAATAAGATTGAAGAAAAGACTTTAATGCGACTGGTGTATGTGTCTCCGAAAATAGGCCTTTCTCAAATATGTATTGAAAATGAGCGATGTCTGCTAACTTGTTCTGACACATGCTTATGAAGCTGAGCTTTTCAGCTTAGCCTGATGACTACAAAGACAGATATTTGCACTGAAAGAAGACTATGGTGGAGAAATTACAAGATGATGTTATAATACTGTCATTGCATCAAATGGTTGTTTTATGCAACAGAATAGGGGGGTTCTTAGAACACTTTCATCTGTCTGTGTTCTACTGAGGATGGGCCTCTGGGAGATCAAACACTGACAGAAGACTTACGATGTCTTTGGGTGATAAGCCTAACAAGACCATAGCATGAGTTAATGTTTCTATACTGGGGTACCAGGGGGAGATGGCTCCAGTATGGAGTTGGGGGCCAGACCCTGGTCTCTACACGACGAGAATAGTCTTTAGAGCAGATACTGTTTGCTGTGAATTATTAGTATCTTTCATACAAATCCGAACCTTGTGACCCATTTCATACATTTGTGATTTGTCATGAACATCCAGGAGGATGGACTTTGCTATAAAATGCTGTGGCTTAGTCCTGCTGGTTGGGCTCTCAACGAATCACCTACAGGAGGGTCGTTGACAAGCTCCATTACTGCAGTAATTAAATAATAAAGTTGACTTGTTTTGAAGAAATGCAAAAGTCTCTCCTTTTGATTAGAATAATTCCACGGCAAGACATTTTTATCAAAGAGAGATATTCTACACACATTCGTGTTCAGACAGAGAAATCACAAGAGAACTTCTGTCCTGTGAAAACGACATATTTTTATAATTGAGGCATGGCTGTTCTCTTCACTCCCTCCATTCACCATGGCTGTTCTCTTCACTCCCTCCATTCACCGTTGGAAGATGGGTTCCCATTTTTCAAAAGTACAATTTCAGTATACATAAGAAAAACTATATCAAGTGCATAATTAATCCAAAGACCTTGAATTTGGCAATCAGTGCTCCCTCAAAAAAGAAGGGCATGACCCCTCTGCATTCAGAGTTAATATATTCCGAACAGTATGAGCTCTATGTTTGAGAAATGATCAATATAAAAATTCTGTTTACAGTTTTCTCAGAAAGACCATGCTGCATAATTGGTGTGGTATCCATGGCTACCCAATATCTTGTAATGACTGATATCCGCAGTATGAGGAAGATAAGTTAATGATTATGTAACTGCATTTCCTTCTGTATTGTTCCCTGATTGTTTTACAATGCCTTTGCAACAGCATTCTTTGTTTGCGGTTACGCTTTGAACCCTTAAAAGCACATTATTTATAGGGTATTACAGTATGCAGGCAATGTTCCAACTAAATATTTCAGCTCACAATTTATCCCTCACTTTTTGGACCCTTAGGGGAAAATAATACAATATGATAAACTTCATTTAAATATGATCAAGGACAAAATGTACACTGCTGCTTGGCAGTTATTCATGTTTTAGGAGGTGTATGTTGCTGAGGTTGTCTATAAGGAATGGGTAAGTGAAAGTGTAGTGGTCTTGAGATCCTCTGACGGGTCAAAATCTGACCCATACTCACACACGTATATGATATATGCACAAATACAGATGCAGTATTTTTTTGCACGCGTTACATCACAGCGTGGCATGCCACACTCGCCTGCGTCAAAATCGCCTGCAGAAAATTGAAATAACAAATGCCATCGCTCCTCATCATCACCAAGGAAATTACATTACCGTTTTTCTTTTGACCCATAATTTCACTGCAAAAACTGATGTTTGTCCAAAAGACACAAGCATCACACTGCAAGTCTGCATTCAAATACCCAATATCTATGAGGAATACCTATGTGAGAATGCTGTTCATTGACTACAGCTCAGCGTTCATGATATATGTAAATCCTCTGGTGCAGGAAAATTCTCAGCAACAACAGATTGATCAAATTAAGAGCATACATCTGTAGTCCCCTCCAAGCTTGTCACCAAGCTTGGGACCCTGGGACTGAACACCTCCCTCTGCAACTGGATCCTGAATTTACTGACAGGACGACCCCAGGTGGTGAGGGTAGGCAACAACACCGGGCCTGTCATGCCAAATAATGTCCCCCGGCCAAATAGTGTCCCCCTCTACGTCACAATGGAATTCGATAAACTATTAGCGTTGCTATATCAAAGGTGTGATGACCTAATGATTATCATTCTGGAGATCATTACAGCCTAAATTACGTTATTTTCATCATCACTATGCAAACAAGGCTGATTTCCGCGGCAATTTCACTGTTTAAACAAGTTATGTTTAGTTAATAAAATGAAAACATTAAATTCAAGCTACTTTTGGGTACCTTGTTAACATTACAACATTAAAAAAATCCATGTCTTAAACATTGCTACGTTTCGAAAATGGCAAAAAAAGTGTGTAATCTGCTTGACACATTAAAGTTACTTGCCTTACAGATCACAAAGACGGCTAATTTCCACTCCATTCATATGCAAATCAGTTTGATTCAAACACTGGTTCGTCTGGCAGTCATGTTTTTATTTTAACCTGCCCTTCCCTTATCTACACTGAAATAATATAATTTGATGATTTTTTCCAACTCGCATAGCTCATATATGGATCTATTGTAGGTCCTAGGATACAACAATGAATAATGTGGAACAAATAAATACCATCAAAGAATACCTTTTAACTTACAATAATGAACACCTTGTGAAACAGCTATGAAAACCAACCTGGCAATATTTAAGATTTTAATACAAACTTTGATAGGTTTTGGTACGGATTTTTTGTGCGCTCATATGGCAATCACAGACTAAAATACTGAATTCTGGTGTGTGGAATTCTGCCTGTCACTTGTTCTCAACAGGCAGCAAGTCTCAGAAGGGGGACTTGAAGAGGGAGACTGCAATGTCCAGACACTGCCGCTCTCTTTTTTCTGAGTGTTTGCAGTGCTAGCGTTTTTAGTTAATCTGTGTATCTCTGTCACGCCCTGACCATAGAGAGCTGTTTATTCTCTATGTTGGTTAGGTCGGGGTGTGATTAAGGGTGGGTTATCTAGGGGAATTATATGTCTATGTTGGCCTGGTATGGTTCCCAATCAGCTGTTTATCGTTGTCTCTGATTGGGGATCATATTTAGGTAGCCATTCCCCATTGTGCTTTGTGGGATCTTGACTTTGTATAGTTGCCTGTTAGCACTATTTTGAGCGTCACGTTTCGTTTTGTTCGCTTTGTTGTTTTTGTTCTTTGAGTTCTCTTCCTAATAAAAGGGATGGAAACATACCACGCTGCATCTTGGTCCAATCATTATGACGATCGTGACAATCTCACATATTATGTGCCCAGTATGTTAGATCAAGAACACTTTCTTAGCAGATAATGACAACAACAGTAGCTGTAGATGATGTAATGAAAAGTTGGAGGATGGTTGGTAATGGAAGACATCAGGTGGATCCACATCTGGGTGTTGGCCAGAACCCCTAGGTCCTGGAGAACAGGAGCAGAGTTAAAGGGAACAGGGTAGGAGACAGAGACGTAAACAAGCAAACACACAGGTTGCACTTTACTGTGAGAAAATTTGATGGATTAGTGTAGTGTTATTAACAGCGGGCAATCCTTTTTATCTGGTATAAAACCTCCACTTCCTTCTCAGTCCGTGCCTGAAGGTAGTACTCAAAGGCGTTCTGATCTGGTTTGACAACTTCCACCACACCAGGTGGGGTTTCAATGATCTGAAAGTATGTTATACAAAAATAGCAATAGACAAACAACAACACTAAGTCAATCACACATTTGAAAGACTACAGTATATGCAATAATTGTATATACAATTGTATTGTTTACCTCAGTCAACAGCTGCAGCTCCCGTACATACTCGGCCTGGATGCTGCTGTTGTGTGCAAAGAGAATTACCTTCAGGTTGTCCCACCCTTCCTGGTACCAATCAAGGGACCAGCCCATGGCAGTCTTGAGGGTCTGGTTGGTCCATTCACCAAACCTAGAGGATGGGGTAGGAAAGCGATATCTATTGACAATGTAAGACATTGAAATATGTCTGATTATGTACCATGGAAAAACAAATTGTAAAAAATTAATAAAACAAACCATTGGTGACAGAATATAACCTTTAACCTCTCTTGGGTACGTGAGACGTTAGCGTCCCACCTCTTCAACAGCCAGTGAAACTGCTGGGCGCCAAATTCAAATACAGAAATACTCATTATAAAAATTCAGAAAACAAAAGATATTTTACATAGGTTTAAAGATTAACTTCTTGTGAATCCAACCACGGTCTCAGATTTTTAAAAATGCTTTACGGCAAAAGCATACCTTACGATTATTTGAGAACATAGCCCACTAGACAAATCATTACAAACAGTGACCAGCCAAGTAGAAGAGTTACACAAGTCAGAAATAGAGATAAAATGAATCCCTTACCTTTGATGATCTTCATATGGTTGCACTCAGCAGACATTAATTTGCTCAATAAATGTTCATTTTGTTCGATAAAGTCTCTTTATATCCAAAAACCTCAGTTTTGTTCGCACGTTTTCTTCAGTAATCCACAGGCTCAAACGCAGTCAAAACAGGCAGACAAAAAAAATCCAAATTGTATCCGTAAAGTTCAAACATGTCTAACGATGTTTATATTCAAGCCTCAAGTTGTTTTTAGCCTAAATAATCGATAATATTTAAACCGGACAATAACGTCGTCAATTTAAAAGGTAAACAAGAAAGGCACTCTAACGGTCTCGCTCATGAAAAAGCTCTGTGACACTTTAGGGTCCACTCATTCAGACTGCTCTTACTTCCTCATTTTTCAGAATACAAGCCTGAAACAGTTTCTACAGACTGTTAACATCTAGTGGAAGGCATAGAAACTGCAATTTGAGTCCTAAGTCAATGGATACTGTAATGGCATTGAATAGAAAACTACAAAACCAACAAAGAAAAACTACTTCCTGAATGGATTTTTCTCAGGTTTTCGCCTGCCAAATCAGCTCTGTTATACTCACAGACACTATTTTAACAGTTTTGGAAACTTTAGAGTGTTTTCTATCCAAATCTACCAGTTATATGCATATCATATCTTCTGGGCCCGAGAAGCAGGCAGTTTAATTTGGGCATGCATTTCATCCAAAATTCCTACCCTAGAGAAGTTAACAGCCGTACCTTGTTCCAGCGTTCCTGACCTCGGTCACTCAAGATGACCTCAGGAGAACCGTGGGTGTTAAAGATAGTCCACCATCGCCTTGGAAGTGGCCTCGCTAGTCTCATCCTTGATGGGTATCATACTAAACGAAAATCTATTTTTGGTTCCAAGCACCTTTTTAATGGGTTACAGAAGGGAATTTAGAGTTAAGCACATACTCTTCCTTTACTGACCTTACTGGGTATTGCCTCCACCCACTTGGTAAAGTGATCGGTCGCAGGCAGGCACCAGCTGTTGCCATTCCTGGATTTCGTGAAGGGTCCGATGAGGTCAACCCCTAACATTTAAAGAGTTAGAGAGAAGATTACTTTATTCTTACCCGTATCTGTGTAATACAGTCTGCAGATTTTCATATTTGTAAGGACACTGACACACACTATAATATTGAACTCTGATGTGGTCAAATAAAGAAACCATTACAAAACAACTTATCAGGGCAAAATTAGAATTGGGACAGTTACCGATCATGTGCCATGGTGAAATAACTTAGACATGGTACTGACATTTAAGCAAAAAGTGACAAATTGAAACATTGTGTGCTCTCTGATATATTAATTGAAATCATAATAATTTCAGATATAATATTATGTGGTTGATAAACAAAAATGTTATTTCACTTGCCCAGCTGTCTACCCCCTTGACAATTCCCCATCAGAAGAAGCGTAGGTTGAATTTGGCATTCATGCATTTCACTCCGAAATGTACAAAATGCATTTCTGTCAGCATGGCCTCCTTCTCCTTAATAAAAATCGCCCTCCTGTGTGGCTGGCCATCCTACCCCCATAGGTAGATACGATTGCCTAACAAGTTGGAAGAGAAGAGTTGTTGAAATACTAAAGTCTAAGTATATTTGTACTGCCGTCTTTCTCTCTCTTTGTCTTCCACTCTCTTCCCACCTCTCTCTCACTTTCACCCTTTCTTTCTCACTGCCCCCCCCCCCCCCCCCTCTGTGTGTGTCTGTCTAGCGAAGACACCTAGTTTAAGCCTATCAATTTGATTGATCAGATTTAATTTATAGCTAGACACCTCAATATGACAGAGATATAACTATATCAATGGAGGCTGCTGAGGGGAGGACGGCTCATAATAATGGCAGGAATGGAGTCAATTGAATGCTATCAACCACATGGAAACCATGTGTTTGATACCATTCCATTTACAGTTGAAGTTGGAAGTTAACATACACTTAGGTTGGAGTCATTAAAACTCGTTTTTCAACCACACATTTCTTGTTAACAAACTATAGTTTTGGCAAGTCGGTTAAGACATCTACTTTGTGTATGACACAAGTAATTTTTCCAACAATTGCTTACAGACAGATTATTTCACTGTATCACAATTCCAGTAGGTCAGAAGTTTACATACACTAAGTTGACTGCCTTTAAAAGCTTGGAAAATTCCAGAAAATTATGTCATGGCTTTAGAAGCGTCGGATAAATGATGTCAATTGGAGGAGTACTTGTGGATGTATTTCAAGGCCTACCTTCAAACTCAGTGCCTCTTTGCTTGACATCATGGGAAAATCAAAAGAAATCAGCCAAGACCTCAGAAAAATAATTGTAGACCTCCACAAGTCTAGTTCATCCTTGGGAGCAATTTCCAAACGCCTGAAGGTACCACGTTCATCTGTACAAACAATTGAACGCCAGTATAAACACCATGGGACCACGCAGCCGTCATACTGCTCAGGAAGGAGACGGGTTCTCTCTCCTAGAGATGAATGTACCTTGGTGCGAAAAGTGCAAATCAATCCCAGAATAACAGCAAAGGACCCTGTGAAGATGCTGGAGGAAAAAAGTAAAAAAGTATCTATATCCACAGTAAAACGAGTCCTATATCGACATAACCTGAAAGGCCGCTCAGCAAGGAAGAAGCCACTGCTCCAAAACCGCCATAAAAAAGCCAGACTACAGTTTGCAACTGCACATGGGGACAAAGATTGTACTTTTTGGAGAAATGTCCTCTGGTCTGATTAAACAAAAATAGAACTGTTTGGCCATAACGACCGTCGTTATGTTTGGTGGAAAAAGGGGGACGCTTGCAAGCCGAAGAACACCATCCCAACCGTGAAGCACGGGGTGGCAGCATCATGTTGTGGAGGTGCTTTGCTGCAGGAGGGACTGGTGCACTTCACAAAATACAGTCATGGCCAAACGTTTTGAGAATGACACAAATGTCAATTTCCACCAAGTTTACTGCTTGAGTGTCTTTAGATATTTTTGTCAGATGTTACTATGGAATACTGAAGTATAATTACAAGCATTTCATAAGTGTCAAAGGCTTTTATTGACAATTACATGAAGTTGACGCAAAGAGTCAATATTTGCAGTGTTGACCCTTCTTTTTCAATACCTCTGCAATCTGCCCTGGCATGCTGTCAATTAACTTCTGGGCCACATCCTGACTGATGGCAGCCCATTCTTGCATAATCAATGCTTGGAGTTTGTCAGAATTTGTGGGTTTTTGTTTGTCCCCCCGCCTCTTGAGGATTGACCACAAGTTCTCAATGGGATTAAGGTCTGGGGAGTTTCCTGGGCAATGGACCCAAAATATTGATGTTTTGTTCCCCGAGCCACTTAGTTATCACTTTTGCCTTATGACAAGGTGCTCCATCATGCTGGAAAAGGCATTGTTCGTCACCAAACTGTTTCTGGATGGTTGGGAGAAGTTGCTCTCGGAGGATGTGTTGGTACCATTCTTTATTCATGGCTGTGTTCTTAGGCAAAATTGTGAGTGAGCCCACTCCCTTGGTTGAGAAGCAACTCCACACATGAATAGTCTCAGGATGCTTTACTGTTGGCATGACACAGGACTGATGGTAGCGTTCACCTTGTCTTCTCCGGACAAGCTTTTTTCCGGATGCCCCAAACAATCGGAAAGGGGATTCAGAGAAAATGACTTTACCCCAGTCCTCAGCAGTCCAATCCCTGTACCTTTTACAGAATATCAGTCTGTCCCTGATGTTTTTCCTGGAGAGAAGTGGCTTCTTTGCTGCCCTTCTTGACACCAGGCCATCCTCCAAAAGTCTTCGCCTCACTGTGCGTGCAGATGCACTCACACCTGCCTGCTGCCATTCCTGAGCAAGCTCTGTACTGGTGGTGCCCCGATTCCGCAGCTGAATCAACTTTAGGAGACGGTCCTGGCGCTTGCTGGACTTTCTTGGGCACCCTGAAGCCTTCTTCACAGCAATTGAACAGCTCTCCTTGAAGTTCTTGATGATCCGATAAATGGTTAAATTAGGCACAATCTTACTGGCAGGAATATCCTTGCCTGTGAAGCCCTTTTTGTGCAAAGCAATGATGACGGCACGTGTTTCCTTGCAGGTAACCATGGTTGACAGAGGAAGAACCATGATTCCAAGCACCACCCTCCTTTTGAAGCTTCCAGTCTGTAATTCGAACTCAATCAACATGACAGAGTGATCTCCAGCCTTGTCCTCGTCAACACTCACAAACTTCCTAAGGCTAGGGGTTCCGCTAGCGGAACATCTGCTGAAAAGGCAGAGCGCGAAATTCAAAAATATTTTTTTGAAATATTTAACTTTCATACATTCACAAGTGCAATACACAAAATTAAAGCTTAACCTCTAACGAGCCTCTACCCCGGGTCCGGGATCACCCCACACCCCCCCACACACTGATTAGCATAGCTAGCATAGCTTCACAAGTAGATAGTAGCATCTAAATATCATTAAATCACAAGTCCAAGACACCAGATGAAAGATACAGATCTTGTGAATAAAGCCACCATTTCAGATTTTTAAAATGTTTTACAGGGAAGACAAAATATGTAAATCTATTAGCTAAACACGTTAGCAAAATACACCACTTTTCTAACTCCATCAGTTTCTTACTACTTCAGGTGCTATCACCAATTCGGCTAAACTAAGATATTGATAGCCACTAACCAAGAAAAAACCTCTTCAGATGACAGTCTGATAACATATTTATGGTATAGGATAGGTTTTGTTAGAAAAAAATTGCATATTTCAGGTAGAAATCACAGTTTACAATTGCACCTACCATCACAAGACGACTAGAATTACTATAGAGAGCAACGTGTATGACCAATTTACTCTTAATAAAACATTTCATAAGAATAGACAAAGCATAGCAATGGAAAGACCCAGATCTTGTGATTCCAGACAATATTTCAGATTTTCTAAGCGTTTTACAGCGAAAACACAATAAATCGATAAGTTAGCATACCACATGTGAAAACGTTACCAGAGCATCGATTCCAGCCAAAGAGCGCTATAACGTAATCACCGCCAAAATATATTAATTTTTTCACTAACCTTCTCAGAATTCTTCCGATGACACTCCTGTAACATCATTTTACAACATACATATACAGTTTGTTCGAAAATGTGCATATTTAGCCATACAAAACCGTGGTTACACAATGAAAATACTAGGAAATCAAGCCTCAAAATGTCTGACGTCATCTTTCAGAGTGATCTAGTTTAATTGAAAGCTAATCATATACTTGACTAAAAAATACAGGGTTGACAGGAATCGAAAGACAAATTAGTTCTTAATGCAATCGCTGATTTACATTTTTTAAATTATCCTTACTTTTCAATACAGGTTGCGCCAAGCGAAGCTATAGCAAACAAGATGGCGACATAAACGTTTAACATTTATCGACAGAAACACGATTTATCATCATAAATTGTTCTTACTGTGAGCTGTTCTTCCATCAGAATCTTGGGCAAAGAATCCTTTCTTGGGTCGAATCTTCTTTTGGTCGATAGATGTCCTCTGTCCTTCGAAATATCCACTAACGATCGAACGGGACCCCGAAACGTGTCCAAAGTTTCAGAGTGCACGACAAAGAAATTCCTCAAAATCGCACTAAACGGATATAAATTGCTATAAAACGGTTCAAATTAACTACATTATGATGTTTTTAACAACTATAACGACTGAAAACATGACCGGAGAAATATCACTCTCTAAACAACGATTTGGAAGGAGGCAGGTCTGATGTCCATTTTGCGCATGACGCATGCAGGAAGAGAGCGGTACTTCTACGTTTTCGTGTTTTATAGTGGCTCTGATTGCGCAATCGAATCCATTCAAAACGTGATGACGTACTGACACCCAGAGGAAGACGTAGGCAGTGTCGGTTTCTCTATAGCATCTACTGGCACCTTAAAACCGATCCCAGATCAGGGGTAAAAATTTCTGAAATCTGACTCCCTGTCAGGAAAAGTGATGTAGAAGTAGTTCTGTACCACTCAGAGACAAAATTCCAACGGCTATAGAAACTAGAAAGTGTTTTCTATCCAATAATAACAATAATATGCATATTGTACGATCAAGAATTGAGCACGAGGCAGTTTAATTTGGAGACCAAAAAATGCTAATGCGGAACAGCACCCCCTATAGTTGCAAGAAGTTAACTTCTTGTTAATCTACCCATCGTGTCCGATTTCAAAAAGGCTTTACAGTGAAAGCACACCATATGATTATGTTAGGTCAGAGCCTAGTCACAAAAAAACATACAGCCATTTTCCAGCCAAAGAGAGGAGTCACAAAAAACAGAAATAGATATAAAATGAATCACTAACCTTTGATGATCTTCATCAGATGGCACACATAGGACTTCATGTTACACAATATATGTATGTTTTGTTCGATAAAGTTCATATTTATATCCAAAAATCTCAGTTTACATTGGCGTGTTATGTTCAGTAATGTTGTGCCTCGAAAACATCTGGCGAATTTGCAGAGAGCCACATCAATTTACAAGAGATACAAGTGTTATGCACAGAATTAAATATATACTTCTCCTTAATGCAACCGCTGTGTCAGATTTAAAAAAAGCTTTACGGAAAAAGCACACCATGCAATAATCTGAGTATAGTGCTCAGACACAAAAACAAGCCATACAGATACCTGCCATGTTGTGGAGTCAGTAAAAGTCAGAAATAGCGTTATAAATATTCACTTACCTTTGATGATCTTCATCAGAATGCACTCCCAGGAATCCCAGTTCCACAATAATAGTTTGTTTTCTTCGACAAAGTCCATAATTTATGTCCAAATACCTCCTTTTTGTTTGCACGTTTAGTTCACAAATCCAAATTCAAGAGGCGCGGGCAAGTCCAGGTGAAAGTTCAGACGAAAAGTCCAAAAAGTTATATTACAGTTCGTAGAAACATGTCAAACAATGTATAGAATCAACCTTTAGGATGTTTTTATCATAAATCTTCAATAATATTCCAACCGGACAATTCCTTTGTCTTTAGAAATGAAAAGGAACAGAGCTCGCTCTCATGGTCGCGCACATGACTGAGCTCATGGCATTCTGCCAGACCCCTGACTCAAACAGCTCCTATTCTCTCCCCCTTCCTAGTAGAAGCCTGAAACAAGCTTCTAAAGACTGTTGACATCTAGTGGAAGCCATAGGAAGTACAATATGACCCCATTTACACTGTATCTAGGAAAGGCAATGAGTTGAAAAACTACAAACCTCAGCTTCCCACTTCCTGGTTGGATTCTTCTCAGGTTTTTGCCTGCCATATGAGTTATGTTATACTCACAGACATTATTCAAACAGTTTTAGAAACTTCAGAGTGTTTTCTATCCAAATCTACTAATAATATGCATATATTAGCTTCTGGGCCTGAGTAGCAGGCAGTTTACTCTGGGCACGCTTTTCATCCGGACATGAAAATACTGCCCCCTCCCCAAGAGAGGTTAACAGTTGTGAGCATACCCTTCTTGCAAGCGATTTTGAAGTCCATCAATGTTTTCTGTCCAGTTTTCTTCCCTTCGGACAAGTCTCTCACAATTCTTCGAGTAACAAAGCCCAAGTCGACCTGTGAGGAGTCAGTGTGATTGGATGACTGGCTCACCTCGACATCAAGACGTTTTTGAGGGGTCTTCGCTTCTTTCAAGAGGTCTGGCTTAATGAATCTGCTCATCAAGCTTTTAAGCAACTTGAACAAGTCTGTAGAGAGAAATGGCACCATGGGCTTATCGGTCTGGTAGCGTGTGTGGAATCATGTCATTTCTTTGCTCACTGACAAGATGAATTTCATTTTGCTGTCATGAGAGGGTTCTTAACTTCTTTCAGCTAGGGGCAGAATTTTTATGTTTGGAAAAATAACGTTCCCAAGGTAAACGGACTATTTCTCAGGTCAAGATGCTAGAACATGCATATAATTGACATTTTAGGATAGAAAACACTCTAAAGTTTCCAAAACGGTCAAAATATTGTCTGTGAGTATATCAGAACTGATTTTGCAGGCAAAAACCTGAGGAAATCCAACCCGGAAGTGCCTTTTATTTGGAAAAATCCCTGTTCCGTTGCCTGCCCCTCCTCCATTTAAAGGGGTATCAACCAGATTCATTTTCCAATGGCTTCCTCAGGCTGTGACCAGGCTTTAGACATAGTTTCAAGCTTTTATTTGAAAAAATTAGCAAGATTTTTCAAAACGCGTTCCTGCGCGCGAGAGATGTAGCTCGTCATTTTCTTTCTCTGTGGTATTGAATAGGTTTGACATGTTTCTACGAACATTACAGATACTTTTTGGAATTTTCGTCTGCCTTTCAGGACCGGAACGAGCCTGTGGTTTTCTGAACATAACGCGCAAACCAAATGGCGGTTTTTGGTTATAAAACGAATCTTTATCGAACAAAAAGAACATTTATTGTGTAACTGGGAGTCTCGTGAGTGCAAACATCCGAAGATTATCAAAGGTAAGTGATTAATTGTATTGCTTTTCTGACTTTCGTGACCAAGCTAATTTGGGGCTAGCTGTTCTTACTGTTTTGTCTAGTGATTGATAAACTCACAAACGCTTGGATTGCTTTCGCTGTAAAGCATATTTTCAAATCTGACACAATAGGTGGATTAATAACAAGCTAAACTGTGTTTTGGTATATTTCACTTGTGATTTCATGATTATAAATATTTTTTGTAATATTTTTTGAATTTGGCACTCTGCAATTCAGCGGTTGTTTACAAAAATGATCCCGCTAAAGGGATCCGTGCGGCAAGAAGTTAACGGCCTGTGCCTGGATTTGGACATCTCTACAGCCTTCACATATGTTGCCATATGGGGTAAAAACTCTTTCAAGCACGGGCGCATTTTCAACCACCATGTCTGGCAAAACTTAACTGGCACTGGGGGATCTGACGATCCAATGATGTTAAAGTAGTCCTCCCTGTGGCCAATTTACATTTGGTCCATCCATGCAGTTCAGAACCTGTTTTTCTTTTGTAGATCTTCGGTGCTCTTCTCATAGACCGCTTTAAGGTCCAACGCAGTTGCATGTCCCATAAATGTTTCATCATAAAATCTTGTCACAACTTTGTCCTCATCCCGTAAACGGACGTGAAAGTCACACTGCTTTTACTGTGTTTTTCTGTTAAGGCTCTCATCAAAGAGAAGTACATAGTCCTTTAGACTACAAGTGCCTGAAATGAGGAGCCATATAGATTTCCCGTGGATCTTTAACAAGCCAGTCTTTGTAAATGTCTTTGGTGAGCCAAGAGTCCTGGAATTTCAATTTTCCAGGCATAGCTGAAGGTTAGCTTTCTCGCTTGCTTGCCGCTGTTTAACTTGCGTCATTCGACTTCAATCACGCACTTTTTCGAGGCAGGTGGCGCGTGAAACAAGGACACACAGACGGCGGGAGACACACATGCAGACAGCGGAACGTAGCCTGTTACTGAGGTTAAAAAAAATATCTAAAGAACCTAAATTTCTATTCTGGCACAAAATATAATATATAAATTCAAGCACTTTCAATGACCCATGTCTATTTATGTATATTTTCAAAAACTTTCAAGGCCTTGATTTTTTTCTTCTCATTTTCACAAAGTTTCAAGGATTTCAAGGACCCGTGGGAACCCTGGGGTAACGTTACATAAGAAATTTCATGACGGATTATTGGGACCGAGGTCAGAGGAGCAGACTTAGTCAATTACATAATTAGAGATGGTCTTGTTATGCTGCTGGAAATGTGATGGAATAACAATGTGAGAAAAACATCCACGCCAACACATTATGTTCTGGGTAGGCACAATGATGTAGAAAGGTTATTAGTGTGTGAATTAATGTGAGTAGGAAATTTGAAGAATTCTTGCATTTCCCTTCCCGTCTGTTCTCTCAACGAGGGGTACTTTTGAATGAGTGCTGTGCACACACGTCCATGTAATGCCAGGTAGTGGAGTACATAAAGCAAAAGCGAAACATACAGATTACATTTAGACAAAAAATTCTGTTTGTAATACAAATGATATTGATTGTTGCCGTTGATTATCAACAAGTAAAAGTTGAGTATGTGCTATGCTATTAGCTGCAGTGATTATGACAAGACAATATAGAGAGGGAGAGTATGGAGGACAGGAGTAACAGCACCCAAACTTTACAATTTAACTGGACAGTGGCAGAATAAAATGGGGACTGAATAAGGATGGAAGGAGATGGAAAGAGTGTATCATGGGTTTAAATGAAGACTAACATTTCTCAATATTGAATATAAATTAGCTAGCTAAAGTTAGCTAACGTTACAGAAACTTTAACTGGCCAGCTAGCTAGTTAGCTAACGTTGGCTAAAACATACCAACAATTATACAACAATTATCAGGTAACATTAATCAAATCAAATCAAATCAAATCAAGTTTATTTTATATAGCCCTTCGTACATCAGCTAATATCTCGAAGTGCTGTACAGAAACCCAGCCTAAAACCGCAAACAGCAAGCAATGCAGGTGTAGAAGCACGGTGGCTAGGAAAAACTCCCTAGAAAGGCCAAAACCTAGGAAGAAACCTAGAGAGGAACCAGGCTATGAGGGGTGGCCAGTCCTCTTCTTGCTGTGCCGGGTGGAGATTATAACAGAACATGGCCAAGATGTTCAAATGTTCATAAATGACCAGCATGGTCAAATAATAATCAGGAGTAAATGTCAGTTGGCTTTTCATAGCCGATCATTAAGAGTATCTCTACCGCTCCTGCGGTCTCTAGAGAGTTGAAAACAGCAGGTCTGGGACAGGTAGCACGTCCGGTGGACAGGTCAGGGTTCCATAGCCGCAGGCAGAACAGTTGAAACTGGAACAGCAGCAAGGCCAGGTACACTGGGGACAGCAAGGAGTCATCATGCCCGGTAGTCCTGACGCATGGTCCTAGGGCTCAGGTCCTCTGAGAGAGAGAAAGAAAGAGAGAAGGAGAGAATTAGAGAGAGCATACTTAAATTCACACAGGACACCGGATAAGACAGGAGAAGTACTCCAGATATAACCAACTGACCCTAGCCCCCCGACACATAAACTACTGCAGCATAAATACTGGAGGCTGAGACAGGAGGGGTCAGGAGACACTGTGGCCCCATCCATTACAGGGTATGTAGCTTGGCTAGCTGATGAAAAACTTAAAACGCAGCCCTAGGACCATGTCTCAAAAATAAATACCGTGTCTAAATGAATTACCTTGAATTGATTATGAGGTTTAATGTTTGATTTGTTACATTACATAATTAAGTAATGACTCAAAAAAGTTACGGCAATCATCTGTTTTATCACCAGTAAGAAACTGCTAGCCATTTCCTGCTAACAGCTGAGAACTGCTAGCTAACTGGCGAGAACAAAAACAGTCAACAACTTCGGGAGTACAGACCCCTAGAAATCGACCGATCGCGAAAGTAAGAACTGACGAAAATGCACAGTCAAAGAGGAGAATATTTAAGGAAACTTTTTTTTTTATAGAGGCATACTAAGACAGAAGAAACATGACACAGTGTGTAAATGATAACACATTAGTGCAGGACATGAAGACATTTATTAAAATGCTGGAAGTGAATGCTGGAATGAAACAATTAACTATGCAAATCAGCAAAATCTGTGTGCATTATATATTTATTTTTATTTTTTATTTCACCTTTATTTAACCAGGTAGGCTAGTTGAGAACAAGTTCTCATTTGCAACTGCGACCTGGCCAAGATAAAGCAAAGCAGTTCGACACATACAACAACACAGAGTTACACATGGAATATATATAAAAAAACAAAAAAATAGATGCCTGGTGTAACAGTATAACTTTACGTCCGTCCCCTCGACCCGGGCGCGAACCAGGGACCCTCTGCACACATCAACAACAGTCACCCACGAAGCATCGTTACCCATCGCTCCACAAAGGCTGCGGCCCTTGCAGAACAAGGGGAACCATTACTTCAAGGTCTCAGAGCAAGTGACGTCACCGATTGAAAGGCTATTAGCGCGCACCACCGCTAACTAGCTAGCCATTTCACATCCGTTACACTGGCTCAAATAGAAGCCTGTCTCTAATAAGCGCCTGTTGTGTTCAGTGATTCAATTTAAGTTTTACGGTACATTACATTATGCATTTTTTTTTTAAATATATATTTTTATAGTTGTTTGATTATTATCTTAGCTAGTGAATAGCTAATGTTTACTCGACTTCCATGTCGATCCGTTGCAGTTGTCTCTCACCTGTTGTGTATCCAACCATCCACACTCTTCCTATTTCCAGCGCGTCTTTTGACCAAGTGCACTTTACTCGTGAGCACACTTCTGGTTCCAAAACAAAGCCCTCTTTTAAAAAGGGTTCTTCAAAGCAACCCTTACGCTTACAAAGGTTTACAAATAACTGGTGGCAGAGACTGGGTTATTAAACGCACCATAAGGTTACTTGTTTAACCTTATATTATCGTAAAGGATCATACAGGAACCTGAAGTACATTTATTTACCTTAAATTATCCAGAAACCTTTTCTTTTTAGTGTACAGGGAGGTGGTCAGACGCCTGGCAGTATGGTGCCAGGACAACAATCTCTCCCTCAACAAGTATGGCCCGTCCACATCGACGGGGCTGCAGTGGAGCAGGCCAAGAGCTTCAAGTTCCTTTGTGTCCATATCACAGAAGACCTTACATGGTTCACACACACTGGCACAGTCGTGAAGAGGGTGCTTCGTCTCCCTCATGAGGCTGAAGTGACTTGGCATGGGCCCTCAGATCCTCAAGAAGTTCTAATGCTGCACCATCGAGGGCAACTTGACTGGCTGCATGACCACCTGGTATGGCAACTGCACTTTCCACGACCACAAGTCTCTACAGAGAATGGTGCGGACGGCTCAGTGCATCCCTGGATATCCAGGAAATTCATATTAGGCGGTGTCTGAGGAAGGCCCGGACAATACCCAAAGACATCAGCCAAACCAGCCATGCACTGTTCTCTCCGCTACTGTCTGGCAAGCAGTACCAGAGCATCAGGTTTCAGACCAGCAGACTCAGAGACAGGTTCTATCTCTAAGCAATAAGACTGTTGAACAGCTAACCGATGGCTGGTCACCCTCATTAATATACTATCTGCACTGACTATATGCACACTCTCAGGTCTCTGTTCTCACACACATAAACACGTAAACACGCACGCACACGCACACACATTCACCTATATATGCTGCTGCTACTATTATTATGATTTACTTTTTAAATTTTTTGTTGTGTTACAAGATGGGATTAAAATTCATTCAATTGTAATTTTTTGTCAATGATCTACAAAAAAATACAGTGTTATGTCTAATTGGAGGAAAAATAAAACACTAATATATCTTGATTACATTAGTATATTGGGTAAGTCTCTAAGAGCGTTGCACACCTGGATTGTACACTATTTGCACATAATTATTTTTTATTCTTTAAACTCTGTCAAGTTGGTTGTTGATCATTGCTAGACAGCCAAGTCTTGCCATAGATTTTCAAGCTGATTTAAGTCAAATCTGTAACTAGGCCACTCAGGACCATTCTTTGTTGTCTTGGAAAGCAACTCCAGAGTATATTTGACATTGTGTTTTAGGTTATTGTCCTGCTGAAAGGTAGATTTGTCTCCCAGTGTCATTTGGAAAGCAGACTGAACCAGGTTTTCCTCTAGGACTTTTCCTGTGCTTAGCGCTATTCCCCTTTTTTATCCAAAAAACTCCCTAGACCTTGTTGATGACAAGCATACCCATAACATGATGCAGCTACCAGCATGCTTGAACATTTGAAGAGTGGAACTGTGTTGTGCTGGATTTGCCCTGAACGTAACGCTTTGTATTCAGTACATTAAGTTAATTTCTTTGCCACATTTTTTGTAGTTTTACTTTAGTGCCTTATTGCAAACAGGATGCATGTTTTGGAATATTTATATTCTGTACAGGCTTCCTTATTTTTACTCTGTGTTGATCCATCCTCAGTTCTCTTATCAACAGCCATTAAACTCTAACTGTTTTAAAGTCATAATTGGCCTCATGATGAAATCCCTGAGCGGTTTCCTTCCAACTGAGTTAGGAAGGACACCTGTATCTTTGCAGTGACTGGTGGTATTGCTACACCATCCAATGTAATTAATAACTTCACCATGCTAAAAGGGATTTACTCATCTACAAATAGGTGCCTTTCTTTGCGAGGCATTGGAAAACCTCTCTGGTCTTTGTGTTTGAATCCGTGTTTGAAATTCAATGCTCGACTAAGGGACCAGACCTTTATATGTGTGAGGTACAGAGATTAGGTAGTCATTCCACACAGAGTGAGTCTATGCAATTTACTACGTGACTTATTAAGCACATTTTTACTCCTGAATGTATTTAACCTTGCTGTAGCAAAGGGGTTGACTACTCATTGACTCACGACATTTTCAGCTTTTCATTTTTAATTAAGTTGTTAGCAAAAATCAAAAAACATATTTCCACTTATGGGGTATTGTGTGTAGGCCAGTTACACTAAATCTCAATTTAATCGATTTTAAATTCAGGCCGTAACAACGAAATGTGCAAAAAGTCATGGGGTGTGAATACTTTTGGAAGGCACTGTATCTACCCTGACTACCACTGTATCCCTGCACATTGCTAAGATAATGGTACTGACCTTGTGTTTAACATACATTCTCATGTGTTTTACTTCTTGTGTGTTTTTATTCTTAGATTTGTTGTAAAGTCATTTTTATTTTTAGATATCTGACCTTGTATTGATTCTGTGCTCTTTAAGATCCTATTCTGAATTTTTTTTTTTTTACTTTTATTGAACACTATTGTTGAGAAGGAGCTTGTAAGTAATAATTTCGCTGGACTGTTTTACATCTGTATGCTGTGCATGCGACAAATAAACTTTAAAATGTGAGACTGGCTTACCGGAATGCACAACAAAGATATCATGCTCATTCGCCTCTAGGGCGCAATAACCTTGAAGATAAAGTTCAGGCATTAACTCGTGTGAGGTTAAAGGTGCAATATGCAGAAATTGCTCTGCCATTTTCTATGAGTGAGATGCAAGACTTCTCTTTCACATAGGCACATAGTATCTGCACATGTGCATGGGTTCGCTTCATGCTGTTCCAGCGTGGTAGCAACGGGACCAAAACAGCAGAGATGTTAAGCCTCGCCATCAAAAGTTCTTAGTTGTTGCAGAAATTGACCCACTATGCTGTTTACTTTGTACATCTACGTTAAATCGCTGAATCTACCTTTAAAACAGAAAGACAAAACAGAAACAAAACTGAAAGTGTAACAAGTGCCTGATTTGAGGATCAAACCCACAATGATGGAAGCTGTAAGCAAAGGTTTAAAGGAAAAATGTCATAATTTTTCAACCTCATATTCATCATCAACATATGTGAAAACGGTGGGTTGTTTTGTTTTTGTAGTTCACACAATTTGTGCATTTATGTTAAAATAGCTACAGTAGGTGAGACAAGAACACATCACAATCGTATCAAGTACATTTTCCCTGAACAAATTATTTATCAGCGAAGTCAGTTCTAGTGGGAAAAGAGAAGGGGGCACCATGAGAGTTATTTTAGATACTCTTCAAGGAGGTAGGTTTGCAGAAGTTTTTGCAATATGAGCAGGGACTCCGCTGTCCTGACTTTAGGGGGAAGCTTGTTCCAACATTGGGGTGCTAGGACAGAGAAAAGCTGACTGGGCTGAGCGGAGCTGCCCTCCCATAGGGGTGGGAGGGCCAAGACACCAGAGGTCACATAGGGTTTGAGAATAGCCTGAAGATAATGAGGTGCATTTGCCCTAGCTGCTCCATAGGCAAGCATCAGGGTCTTGAAGATGATGTGAGTTTTGACTGGAAGTAGTGGAGTGTGCGGAGGAGCGGGGTGACATGGTAGAACTTAGGAAGGTTGAACATCAGGTGGGCTGCGGCTTTGTGGACTGGGGACAAGTCTGGACAAGTTGCAGGGGTTTGATGGCACAAACGGGAAGGCCAGCCAACAGAGAGTTGTAATAGTCTAGACGGGAGATGACAAGTGGCTGGATTAGGACCTGCTCCCCTTTCTGTGTGAGGAAAGGTTGTACTCTGCGGATGTTGTAGAGCATGAACCTGCAGGAGCGAGTCACTGCTTTGATGTTTGCAGAGAATGACAGGGTGTTGTCCGGGGTCCCACCAAGGTTCTTTGCACTCTGGGAGGGGAACACTGTGGAGTTGTCAACTGTGATGGAGGGGTCTTGGAGCAGGCAGGCCTTTCCCGGGAGGAAGAGTAGCTCTGTTTTGTTGAGGTTGAGCTTGAGGTGGTGGGCCCACATCTAAGCGGAGATATCTGCCAGGCACACAGAAAATGCGTTGCCACCTGGGTGTCAGAAGGGGGGGTGGAGAAGAGTAGTTTAGTGTCATCTGCATATCAATGATAGGGAGACCATGTGAGGATATGACAGAGCTGAGCGACTTGGTGTAGAAAGAAAAGAGGAGAGGGCCTAGAACCGAGCCCTGGGTGGACACCAGAAGTGAGAGCACGTGGTCAAGACACCGGTCTTCTCCACGCCACCTGGTAGGAGCGACCTGCTAGGTAGGATGCAATCCAGGAATGTGCGGAGCCTGAGATGCCGAGCCTTGAGAGGGTGGAGAAGAGGATCTGATGGTCCACAGTGTCGAAGGTAGCAGATAGATCTAGGAGGATGAGAACAGAGGAGAGAGAGTTAGCTTTGGCAAAGTGGAGAGCCTTTGTGACACAGAGGAGAGTGGTCTCAGTTGAGTGAGTTAAGGTCAAGAAGATCGTTCTGAGAGAGATAACGAGAGAGTTGGTCAGAGACATTATTCTCAAGTGTTTTGTAAAGAAAATAAAGAGGGGACATCGGTTTGTAGTTTTTGATGTCAGAGGGGTCATGCTTGTTTTTGCTGTTCTCCAAATTGCGTTTATGAGTTTTTTAATTGTGTATAAATGCAGTAAATTCGTTTTTTTTTATCATATGGAATTTTGCACTTTTTTTTTAACCTTGTTGAGTTGTTTTGAGCTATGTCACATCTGTGCTAATATGGCAAAAATTCGCTAGGTAGCCAACCAACAAAGGTACCGATTTATTTCAGAGCCAAGAAGTGCTCATTGTGCAAATGTATTTGTTTTCAATACAAATTTGGAGACAAAATATAAATTACACGTCAATAATCCTATGATTGTAAACCAACCACATCTGTTTCCTAACTCTTGGATGAGCGCACATCATTTTGGCAAGTAAGCATTCCACCCGTTTATGGATACTCACACACACAGAGCATAGGGAGCAGGGGGAAGTGCAGTGAGCTGGGAAGAGAGCGAGACCAGCAGCTATTTAATTTTGGCAGAAGCAATAGGTAGGGTAGGGTCTGAATGTTGCGGGCATGGAAGGGGCTCGCACACTCGCACACACAAACTCGCAGAGTGAACTCATCAACAGCAGTTCGGTTGTCTTGAGTCATCCTCTTGACTCTCCCTCCCATCATCCTCATCGTTCACCCTAGTCATGGGTTCACTAGGTTCACCGTCTTCACTGAGATGGCAATCTAATGTCTTACTGTCGGCACTCTTTGCTCTCACGGGTCTCTGTCATGTTGCTATAGTTACCTTTCATTCCAGTAATAACAGAATGAGTGAACCAACACAGAGAGGCATATACTCCTTGTACAACAACAACAACAACAAGCGATGACAAGGACTGAAGGTGGGGGCTGCCATATGGAGTGATTTTAGTGGCAACAGAAATTGACTGTGAATTTAATCATTAATTGGACTTAAATATTGTTTTAAAAAATACTATTTTCCGTTCACCGGTTAACCCATTCACATGTGAGTTCCAAATATCTCTAACGGTTGCCTCAGTGAGTTTTTATGCATGTGATGTCAGAATGCACTCACTGTTCCAAAATATGATTGTTAAGCAAAACAGGACAGTTAACACATGCTGCCTTATAATTATCTATAGGCTATGTTTCAACTTGTCAATTTCAAATTATTTTCTAACAAGTTGTATTTTCTAACAACAGTTTGAATTGAGGTGTGTTCCGCCTCCTCGTTAATTCACATAGAAGTAGCCCATTTCACTGTTGTGGACAATTTATGTTTGAGGCTTTACTGAGCCGGACAAACTTCTCTCTTTGAGGAGAGCCCAAGCACTTCCCTAGTGTTTCCGCAGATCAAGTATGCAGACATTTGCGCAGTCTTGCACGAACTGGCACATTTTCTGGCTGGCATTTACAGTTTTATTCACCATGTTTTCAAGTACTGGTGACAACTAATGCATTCTGATTATTGCATAGATTATAATGAACACCTATGATGTGTGTAAAATACTTTTTTGAAGGTTGTAATGATTATAATGAGCTAACGCTAAGCTATTTGCCAGCTATGTGTGGCGCCATGTTTGTTGACAATATACAATGCATTCTGGGTGTCACGCTCTGGGTGTCGCTACTTCTGTGAATGTCTGAACATTGCGTCCAAAAATTAACCGGTCACATTCAGGACATAACTTTGTAAGGACTGTGTTAGTGCAAAATGTTTCTGTGAAAAAACAGTGGCCAGCTCAAATGCTGACTATTGCGTCAATCGAAACTGACGTTGTAAATAAGCGTTCTAATCCCACAACCACAAAAATAAGTTTAAAGAGCTAAAGGAAGTCCCACCATTCTTTTTAAATGGAAAATTTAGTTTAGAATTTTGTATCATTTTCAATTCAGAACAATTTTCTGTTGGCACTAATATCACTCCATTCTGACATTACCTTTGGTATGGTATAGGATGGACTGCTGAATAAACTGCAGGTTGTTCTTTCTTCAGCTTGGCTTGTAATATGATAGGAAATTGACAATTTCATTGTTTTTTATTCTGCACTGGCACAAACTTTAAAAAATAAATGAGTAAAGATCTACAGTAAGCAATTAGACCGTTTCAACTTGAGGTTTGCCATATTACTTACACTACATGAGTATGTTGAACATCTCATTCCAAAATCACGGGCGTTAATATGGAGTTGGTCCCCCCTTTGCCGCTATAACAGCCTTCACTCGTCTGGGAAGGCTTTCCACTAGATGTTGGAACATTGCTGCAGGGACTTGCTTCCATTCAGCCACAAGAGCATTAGTGAGGTCAGACTCTGATGTTGGGCGATTAGGCCTGGCTCGCAGTCCAATTCATTCCAAAGGTGTTCAATGCGGATGAGGTGTCATAACTCTCCTGTGATGATCTGAAGGATCAGTGGGTCTGCTCTACAGCGTGCTCTCTCGCTCGTAGAGGGGGAGATTGGGAAGTCGTCTGTTTTATGGGCGGTCATAAAATACGCTGCCTCCATGCTCTGTAGTGTTCAAGATTGGAATGTAAACTGTGGAACACCGAGAGACCCTTGGACATCGAAAGTTTGAATAATTAAACAATATTATTTCAATATTTATATTTTTGAGAATGTGGGAGTGGTCCGTGGACACTTAAGGGACAGTCATGACGAGTGTGTTTAATTTGGTGATCTCATGAAAGACAGGAAACACTCATTACTGGGTCTTTGGTTGTGTACACTTCTTAATTATGGGGTTTACATTTAAATATTGTGTAAAACATATGATTACATATGAAACTATTTGTGAAAAGATGAAATGTAATGTTAGCCTTCTAAATGAGAGTATGAATTTTCATATAACGTTTAACTAGTCAGTGGCCACACCCCCGTGAACCCAGACATCACATTATGCGGCATAGAACCCCTTCTTCCACAGAGTATAAAACCCACTTCCTACAAAATGTACATTAAGTCATTAAGTCAGAGAGTCCCCACATTGGAATGGCTACAACTCTACCAAGGACAAGACCAGAGAATGCGGAGATCATTCTCACGTTGAAATGGCAAAGAAATCTACAAACTAAAGAACAATTATGCAGACTGCCGCTGTAAATACTTTAGTCTGGTAAACGCATTCGATCTAAGAACAGTTCCGAATGGTACCCTGAAGCATCCATTGTAACAACTACGACAGACTGTGATCCTGGGGAACGCAACCAGAGACTTTTCTGTCGACTCTCTCCAGCAGACGTACCGGCGACCACAGAAAGAGACAACAAGACATACACTTGTAAATATGTAAATTGAAATGTATATTCGAATGAGCGGTCGTTCATGTAAAGTATTAGCAATTTCTATGAGTGTAGTTATCAGCTATGAGTTTCCCGCTCTTGAGCGGTCCACACCCCCCTTCCCTTGTCTACCAAGCCGTCATATCTACTTTGTCCGCTAGGGACTTTATCAATGCATTGTGTTAGTAGCCAATATCTACTGTTTATTTGTTATGTATTTCTGTGATTATTTAGTTAGTTAGTAAATAAATAATTAAGCCAATTTGTATATCGCTGATTCATCATTTAGGCTAGGGTTCATGCAGATATCCAAGGGTTTGCGATGTTCAGTAATGAGAACTGATGAGGTAATAATGATACATTAATAGAAGACTAATCGATAAGATATGAAAATATCTGAAGAGTCAATTCGGGAAATAGAGAATCTATAAACATTTTCCCGTGGTGCCCTGACTTCCTAGTTAATTAAAGTTGACATGATTAGTTTAATTACGTAATAATAATTACACAGAGAATTGATGATAAAATAACAGTCTTCACATTTAATGAGGTCAGGGCTCTGTTCAGGCCAGTCAGGTTCTTCCACACTGATCTCGACAAACCAGTTCTCTATGGACTTCACTTCGTGCATGGGGGCTTTGTCATGCTGAAACAGGATTTGGCCTTCCCCAAACTGTTGCCACAAAGTTGGAAGCACAGAATCGTCTAAAATGTCATTGTAAGCTGTAGCGTTAAGATTTCCTTTCACTGGCCTAGGCCGAACCATAAAAAGCAGCCCCAGAGAATTAAACTTTACAGTTGGCACTGTGCATTGGGGCAGGTTCTCCTGGCATACGCCAAACCTAGATTTGTCCGTCGGACTGCCAGATGGTGAAGAGTGATTCATCACTCCAGAGAATGCGTTTCCACTGCTCCAGAGTCCAATGGTGGCGAGCTTTACCCCACTCCAGCCGACGCTTGGCATTGCGCATGGTGATCTTAGGCTTGTGTACGACTGCTCAGCCATGGAAACCCATTTCACGAAGCTCCCGACGAACAATATTTGTGCTGACGTTACTTACAAAGTCAGTTTGGAACTAGGTAGTGAATGTTGCAGCTGAGGACAAACTATTTTTCGCGCTACGCACTTCAGCACTCGGCGGTCCCGTTCTGCGAGCTTGTGTGGCCTACCACTTCGCGGCTGAGCCGTTGTTGCTCCTAGATGTTTCCACTTCACAATAACAGCTCTTACAGTTGACCGTGGCAGCTCTAGCAGGGCAGAACCGAATTGTTGGAAAGGTGGCATCCTATGACTGTTCCACGTTGAAAGTCACTGAACTCTTCAGTAAGTCAATTCTACTACCAACGTTTGTCTATGGAGATTGCATGGCTGTGTGCTCAATGTTATACACTCGTCAGCCACGGGTGTGGCTGAAGTAGTCAAAGCCACTAATTTGAAAGGGTGTCCACATACTTTTTTATATATAGTGTACTTAGTGTACTCAATAGTGTACTCAACCACTATGGGACATGAGATTACAATGAGGCCTGTGTTGCCCCTCGCTCTACGAGAGGTTAATCTTGGCCACCTCGCCCACCAAAGTTCTGGGACAGTTAGCTTTAGGCCTACCAGGTTCTCTTGACCCTGGTGGAATCCACCTTCGGAACTTTTGGGGATTGTGATCCTGCTCCATCCGGAAAACATGGCCAAGCCAACGCATTATTCTGATCTTGATTTGATGGGTGATATTCTGTCTTTTGGTTTTCCTGTAGAGTTCGAGGTTGGTGATTTTATTTGGCCAGAAAATGCAGCAGATTCTTCTGAGGCATCCATTATGGAATGCCTCAACTTTCTTCATGTCTGCTTTGACGACCCGCAAGCATTCAGACCCATACAACAGGACAGATTTTCCATTGCTGTTGTATAGGTGGATCTTTGTTTTAAGGCTGTAATGTTTGGACATCCAGATGGAGTTGGGAGAAGACACCCTGAGCTTTTCTCAATCTTGCCTTGATGCCCCTTTTGAGCCCTGCTGTCCTTGCTGTTGAGGCTGCCCAGGTATAGGAAGTCCTCCACAAACCCAGGTGGGTCACTGTTTACAACGACTGGTGCCGGGATTTCAAAGTTTTAAAATGATTTCAGTACAAATGTAAAGATCTATGAAATGTTGCATCATCGCATTACAGTGCTTAAATGCAAGGTTGTTGGAATGGTGTGTATAGATACAAGATACCATGATTCGAAGGTGAAAACACAATGAGTGTCAATGAATTCTCATTTATTGGTTTGTTTGAATTTTTTTTCTCCCCATTATCAAGGCAGCATTCAACGTCGACATTATATGACCTTGAAGGAAATGACTCCTTAGAAACCATCTAATTGAACTTCGCTGACAAAGTTGAGCCTGCATGCCAAAACTGTATGCACAGGAAATCAGCGTTATTACTCTGTAACAATTGACATGAATCATACCTTCATAAAACATACATTACACATCTATAAACAATTTAAGTATTAAACAATATTAGTGATTCATTAATATATAGATATATAGTCTGGCACAGTGGTTGCGTCATAATACCCATGAAACCTAGCGATAAAACCAGGCAATGGTTCCTATCATATTTTCACCATTCATTTTTTGCATCTGGGATTTTAAATCAAATCAAATCAAATCAAATCAAATTTTATTAGTCACATACACATGGTTAGCAGATGTTAATGCGAGTGTAGCGAAATGCTTGTGCTTCTAGTTCCGACAATGCAGTAATAACCAACAGTAATCTAACCTAACAATTCCACACTACTACCTTACACACACACACAAGTGTAAGGGATAAAGAATATGTACATAAAGATATATGGATGAGTGGTGGTACAGAACGGCATGGCAGATGCAGTAGATGGTATAGAGTACGGTATATACATATGAGATGAGTACTGTAGGGTATGTAAACATAAAGTGGCATAGTTTAAAGTGGCTAGTGGTACATGTATTGCATAAAGATGGCAAGATGCAGTAGATGATATAGAGTACAGTATATATACATATGAGATGGGTAATGTAGGGTATGTAAACATTGTATTAAGTGGCATTGCTTAAAGTGGCTAGTGGTACATTTTTACATAATTTCCATCAATTCCCATTTTTAAAGTGGCTGGAGTTGAGTCAGTATGTTGGCAGCGGCCGCTAAATGTTAGTGGTGGCTGTTTAACAGTCTGATGGCCTTGAGATAGAAGCTGTTTTTCAGTCTCTCGGTCCCTGCTTTGATGCACCTGTACTGACCTCGCCTTCTGGATGATAGCGGGGTGAACAGGCAGTGGCTTGGGTGGTTGTTGTCCTTGATGATCTTTATGGCCTTCCTGTGACATCGGGTGGTGTAGGTGTCCTGGAGGGCAGGTAGTTTGCCCCTGGTGATGCGTTCTGCAGACCTCACTACCCTCTGGAGAGCCTTACGGTTGTGGGCGGAGCAGTTGCCGTACCAGGCGGTGATACAGCCCGACAGGATGCTCTCGATTGTGCATCTGTAGAAGTTTGTGAGTGCTTTTGGTGACAAGCCGAATTTCTTCAGCCTCCTGAGGTTGAAGAGGCGCTGCTGCGCCTTCTTCACAACGCTGTCTGTGTGGGTGGACCAGTTCAGTTTGTCCGTGATGTGTACACCGAGGAACTTAAAACTTTCCACCTTCTCCACTACTGACCCGTCGATGTGGATAGGGGGGTGCTCCCTCTGCTGTTTCCTGAAGTCCACAATCATCTCCTTTGTTTTGTTGACGTTGAGTATGAGGTTATTTTCCTGACACCACACTCCGAGGGCCCTCACCTCCTCCCTGTAGGCCGTCTCGTCGTTGTTGGTGATCAAGCCTACCACTGTAGTGTCATCCGCAAACTTGATGATTGAGTTGGAGGCGTGCATGGCCACGCAGTCGTGGGTGAACAGGGAGTACAGGAGAGGGCTCAGAACGCACCCTTGTGGGGCCCCAGTGTTGAGGATCAGCGGGGTGGAGATGTTGTTACCTACCCTCACCACCTGGGGGCGGCCCGTCAGGAAGTCCAGGACCCAGTTGCACAGGGCGGGGTCGAGACCCAGGGTCTCGAGCTTGATGACGAGTTTGGAGGGTACTATGGTGTTAAATGCTGAGCTGTAATCGATGAACAGCATTCTCACATGGGTATTCCTCTTGTCCAGATGGGTTAGGGCAGTGTGCAGTGTGGTTGCGATTGCGTCGTCTGTGGACCTATTGGGTCGGTAAGCAAATTGGAGTGGGTCTAGGGTGTCCGGTAGGGTGGAGGTGATATGGTCCTTGACTAGTCTCTCAAAGCACTTCATGATGACGGAAGTGAGTGCTACGGGGCGGTAGTCGTTTAGCTCAGTTACCTTAGCTTTCTTGGGAACAGGAACAATGGTGGCCCTCTTGAAGCATGTGGGAACAGCAGACTGGGATAAGGATTGATTGAATATGTCCGTAAACACACCAGCCAGCTGGTCTGCGCATGCTCTGAGGACGCGGCTGGGAATGCCGTCTGGGCCTGCAGCCTTGCGAGGGTTAACACGTTTAAATGTTTTACTCACCTCGGCTGCAGTGAAGGAGAGCCCGCAGGTTTTGGTAGGGGGCCGTGTCAGTGGCACTGTATTGTCCTCAAAGCGGGCAAAAAAGTTGTTTAGCCTGTCTGGGAGCAAGACATCCTGGTCCTCGACGGGGCTGGTTTTCTTTTTGTAATCCGTGATTGACTGTAGACCCTGCCACATACCTCTTGTGTCTGAGCTGTTGAATTTCGACTCGATTTTGTCTCTGTACTGAGACTTGGCCTGTTTGATTGCCTTGCGGAGAGAATAGCTACACTGTTTGTATTCGGTCATGCTTCCGGTCACCTTGCCCTGGTTAAAAGCAGTGGTTCGCGCTTTCAGTTTCACGCGAATGCTGCCGTCAATCCACGGTTTCTGGTTTGGGAATGTTTTTATCGTTGCTGTGGGTACGACATCGTCAATGCACTTCCTAATGAACTCGCTCACCGAATCAGCATATTCGTCAATATTGTTGTTGGACGCGATGCGGAACATATTCCAATCTGCGTGATCGAAGCAGTCTTGAAGCGTGGATTCAGATTGGTCGGACCAGCGTTGAACAGACCTGAGCGCGGGAGCTTGTTGTTTGAGTTTTTGTTTGTAGGCTGGAATCAACAAAATGGAGTCGTGGTCAGCTTTTCCGAAAGGGGGGCGGGGGAGGGCCTTATAAGCGTCGCGGAAATTAGTGTAACAATGGTCTAGTGTTTTTCCAGCCCTGGTAGCACAATCGATATGCTGATAGAATTTAGGGAGTTTTGTTTTTAGATTAGCCTTGTTAAAATCCCCAGCTACGATGAATGCAGCCTCAGGGTGTGTGGTTTCCAGTTTACAAAGAGTCAGATAAAGTTCGTTCAGGGCCATCGATGTGTCTGCTTGTGGGGGAATGTATACGGCTGTGATTATGATTGACGAGAATTCCCTTGGTAGATAATGCGGTCGACATTTGATTGTGAGGAGTTCTAGATCAGGTGAACAGAACGACTTGAGTTCTTGTGTGTTGTTATGATGATCACACCACTTCTCGTTAATCATAAGGCATACCCCCCCGCCCCTCTTCTTACCGGAAAGATGTTTGTTTCTGTCGGCGCGATGCATGGAGAAACCAGCTGGCTGCACCGACTCCGTTAGCGTCCCTTGAGTTAGAACTACTTCATATAAGGTCTGTGTTTTGAGTAGGCTTGCCCTGGCGTGACGTTTTGATAGCCGTGTAATTCTCTCTTGTACAAGGTGAGTTTTATTAATATATTCGCCTTTACTTCTCAAAAATGTGAAATGCTAATTAGCAACAGAGAAGACCACAAGACTACAATTTCCTGCACATCATCTCTAGTTGACACTGTCCGCTACTGTTCACCAGCGCGATCAGAGGACTGTGTCCAATCCGTTAACTTCTTATGTCCCCTTTCTCTGTCTTAGCTAGCCACTGACTACACTTTAGGTAGCTAGTTAGCAGAGCAGTAGGTCAAACAATGATTTTGTTTCTACTTAGCCTAGATCAATGTTTGTACAGTATGTCGACTTTGGTGTCTATTTCAAAACTTTGTCTAAGGCTGAGCATACGAGCATTTAAAGGGGAGAAGACCACTACAAGTCTGCCATGTGGAGAAGTCTAGCTATAGTGAGGGGCAATTTAGCGGTTTGGTCAGGGCCAGCATGAGGGATAAAGTTTATCCTGTGTTGGTGAGTGTAGCTAGTAAGTTAAGTTTGATATACAGTGTGTTCTATACAGCTGTCGACATTCTACAAGGAAAGAGCCACTTAATCAATATTATAATCATTAACCAGATTGGCCCGGATGACAGACTTCGATGAGTGATAACTCCATTCTAGAATGTTGTCATGGATGAGAATGGATTTAAAAGAAAATCTTTTGACATTCAGAAGTGACTTTGTTTAGACATTCAGCATGTATTGTAGTTTCATTTTCAAAGGCAGTATTTATTTATTCGGGGTTGTACATGCATTCACAGTCTTGATTTATAGGATCCTTCCCACTGTATGATTGATATGTCAAATGATCCAATCTCAAGTTATCAATGAAAAGTTGATGGGAAAACTGCACATGTGTCACGTTCCTGACCTGTTTTCTGTTTAGTTTTGTGTGTTAGTTGGTCAGGACGTGAGTTTGGGTGGGCATTCTATGTTGTCTGTTTCTATGTTGGTTTAGGGTTGCCTGGTATGGCTCTCAATTGGAGGCAGGTGTTTGGCGTTCCTCTAATTGAGAGTCATATTTAGGTAGGCTGTTCACAAGGTTTGTTTGTGGGTGGTTGTCTCCTGTGTCTGTGTCGATGTTTGCACCATACGGGACTGTTTACGGTTTGTTCATTTAATGTAGTCTGTTCCTGTTCATTTCGTTCTTCACGTTGTATGTAAGTTCGTTGTTCAGGTCTGTCTACTTTCGTTTTGTTATTTTGTATCATTTTCAAGTATAGTTCGTTTTCGTGTTTGTTCGTTTTGTTTATTTAAAATAAAATTCATCATGTATTCACAACCCGCTGCGCCTTGGTTCGATCACTACTCCTCCTATTCTTATGAAGAGAGAGAGGAACGCCGTTACAACATGTCCTCGTGAAAATGTGTTTATGAAATATTCTACAGTACAGCTGTAATGTCATCAATCAAATCAAGCTTTATTTATACAGCACATTTCTTACAACGAATGCTTTTCCAGGTGTTCAAAGTCATGCATTGAAAGGCATGTGGCACTTAACATCCTTCCTCTTGGCAGGTCTCTATAGGTAACCAGGGGATTCTCTGTACTACATGCAAATGCCTCCACGGAGCTCATAAGTATAGCCATGCAGCCTATTTTGGCGGTTCACAATATCGGCCATACAGATGTGGAATGCGAGTGCAGGAAGCCAGCCGTGCCCAACCAGGTGCAGTCAGTGGATGAGCTGTACCCAGCCGAAGACTACAACCCTCTGTCCCGAGACACCAAAGAGGAGGATCTGTGCCAGAACAACCGCAACTGGCACACTATGAGTAGAGAAAGGTTGGTGGCCAGCAATTATAGAGCAGTGGTTAGGGCCAAGTGAATTACTTCTCCGCTGCTAAAAAAGGTCCTCAGTCGTTGGATGGGGTGTTGTCTGTAAAATAGGGCACATATAACGAAGAGGAGGGCACCAGACCATCCGGTTACGCATCAAGGCAAATGGCTACAGGGATGGATGTGCAGGAGTCTGGGCTTTGGGTCATGGGGTCTGGGATACTGGGTGCCTCACCGGATGATCTGGTGGGCACCACAGCAGTGGTGGAGGTCAAGTGTCCTTATGGTGAAGGGACCTTACCATTGAAGAAGCAGTGATGTCGAAGGATTTATATATCAAGAAAGGACTTATAGCCTCCGTGAAGAAAATCCTTACTGGCACTAGGTCAGCTCCACATCATTGGAAGGGACACCTGCTTCTTCACTGTGTGGACCACCAGAGACTCCAACACCATCCCCGTCAGTGTGGCGACCTCTGACAGACTCATATTGCTCCTCCTGTTAGTACCGGTTTTCAGGGAAGCCAATGGTCCAAAAATTTTCCATATAGTTCATACACACACACTAGGCTCCTAGAATAGGTTATATTACACTGTGGTGGGAAAAGTATCCAATTGTCATACTTGATTATAAGTAAAGTCACCTTATTAGAAAATGACTCAAATAGAAGTGAAAGTCACCCAGTAAAATAGTACTTGAGTAAAAGTCTAAAAGTGTTTGTTTTTAAATATATTTAAGTATCAAAAGTAAATGTAATTGCTAAAATATACTTGGAAGTATCAAAAGTAAAATAATATTAAATTGTTTATATTAAGCAAACGGCACATTTTTATTTTGTATTTATTTACAGGTAACCAGGGGCACATTCCAACACTCAGACATAATTTACAAACGAAGCATGTGTGTTTAATGAATTTGTGTAACGGCAGCCTTCCTTCTCTTCAAGAGAAGGCGTAGCAGGGATCGGACCAACACGCAGCATAGCCAGTGCTCAACATGTTTAATTAAACGATAAACAGAGAACACTTACAAATACAAAATAACAAAAAGTGGCAAACCGATACAGTCCTAGCTGGTGCAGAGAAAACACAGAGACAGGAAACAACCACCCACAAACCCCAACACAAAACAAGCCACCTATATATGATTCCCAATCAGAGACAACACAAAACACCTGCCTCTGATTGGGAACCATATTAGGCCAAACACAGAAACAGACAAACTAGACATACAACATAGAATGCCCACCCAGCTCACGTCCTGACCAACACTAAAACAAGCAAAACACACAAGAACTATGGTCAGAACGTGACAATTTGCCTGATCAGAGGCAGTAGGGATGACCAGATATGTTCTCTTGATAAGTGTGTGAATTGGACCATTTTCCTGTCCTGCTAAGCATTGAAAATGTAGTGTACATTTGGGTGTCAGGAAAAATGTATGGAGTAAAAAGTACATTATTTTCATTGGGAATGTAGTGAAATAAAAGTAAAAGTTGTCAAAATATAAATAGTAAAGCACAGATACCACAAAAAAACTACTTCAGTAGTACTTGGCCATGTTCTGTTATAATCTCCACCCGGCACAGCCAGAAGAGGACTGGCCACCCCTCATAGCCTGGTTCCTCTCCGGGTTTCTTCCTAGGTTTTGGCCTTTCTAGGGAGTTTTTCCTAGCCACCGTGCTTCTACACCTGCATTGCTTGCTGTTTGGGGTTTTAGGCTGGGTTTATGTACAGCACTTCGAGATATCAGCTCAAAGTGCTGTACAAAGGGCTATATAAATACATTTGATTTGATTTGATACTTTAAAGTATTTTTACTAAAGTACTTTACACCACTGATATTACATACAAGTTTTGCTCAAAGCAGCCAACTAAAGTCATGTAGTTAACATAAGTTCAATCACAAAGGCTGGTCTGAGTGCATTTCCTCATAGTTTCAATCAGTAGTACAACACAATTCACATTGCATTTTATCATGGGCACACTGGGAATTGATATATGTGATGTTTAAATGATGTCTTACCCCCAGAGTGAGAGAGTACGTCACCTCCAGCAGATCTCCTGTCTGAGGGTGGCGTTGATCATGCACTGCTTCTCATGGGGTGAGCCTGATGTTCCGCATAAAGTCAAAATGTTTATACATCTACAAATTAAATGTTTTACACAATATTGTATCATATTTGATGAGTTACTGACCTGTCTGTCCACAGGCTTGATCTGCAGTGGTCTCCACAACCGGATCACACTGGCACAGGGTGTCCATGCACCGGATAGCATGAGGGATGCACTTCCTTTGGATTTGAAAACAAAGAGACATGTGGTCAGTGGTAGGTCTTTTTCCAATGCTGTATCACCATCTTTATCTGGACAGAAAACAAATGTTTTATCACACAACACCCAATCCTCATGCTTCAACAGTATGGATCTTCCAATCAACAGTATGGATCTTCCTCTTCTACCATGGTGGATGAGCTAACTTTTCTGGTAAATACAAGGCCATTTCTCTTTCGCTCCGGAAAATGGCAGCTACAGACCCGAATGTTGTCACTGGGTTTCCGGTCTGACCATCTGAAAGACAAAAAAATAGATATTTTTACAAGCTAGCTAAGTTGATTACTAAAATGGTAACATCTACTGTATATTAAAATACCATCACCCACAGACCTGTCTATAGTAATGGTAAACTCGTCTGGGCTTTGGTCTATCTGCACGTCTAAAATCCTGCTATGTGGATGGGACATTTCTGCTGGGTTGGAGGAATTATCTGGAATGCTCAACTTGATGATCAGGACAGTCTACGGTACTATTTCCCAGAAGAGGTGAAGTATTGCAATGCGCTATACGACTATACTTCTGATTCTAATTCTCAAGTTTCAAGTTAAAACCCTCAGCCGTAATTTCACTGAGGAGGACCAACAGTGATAGGGGGATCGTCTGAAAGGGACTGACATGAAGGGAGTAAAATACGAATTTTGGGCACTGGCCGGCAGACCACGATTTCTACATTCAGGTCCTAAATATGTGACATGTGATGTTTGTAAAGGCAAAATTTCACTGCAGTGTTAGGCTAGTTTGGCCCATTGTCTACAAGCCCAGTCTGAAAAGTACTAGCCTCTGGATAGCTTAATTTTCATCCCTGCTGACATTTCTAACTGGCTTCACAGGTCATTTGATTAGTCATGTACAATAGATGCACTCGTTGAACAAAACCGTTTCTGTGTTTTGTATGGGGAAAACATTGAGCCCACAAGTCCTTTGTGAGCTAGTTATTCAACTTTAGTTATTGTAACCAACCAAGGTGCCTAACTAGCTAGCTCACCAGGCAATATTTAGCTCGATAGCTAGTTAACATTATCTCACTGTTTGTGTAGTCATACTTTTCTAAGTGGTGATATGCTAGCTAACCAACTATCCTTGCCATGGTGCTGGCCTGTCGTTAGCTAGCAAGTCTGACTACATGAACGGTGAGTTAACTAGCTAGCTAAATATCCTAGCTAATATCCTAGCTATAATATCCTATTATAGCTAGCTATAATAAATATAGCTAGCATGTCACAATGTGAGAAAAGTAGCTGGCTAGCTCACTAAAGACTTGTCAGTAAAAAAGTCACAACAGTCATTAATGCTAGCCTATGCTGGTTTTCTTTTTACTTGTAAGGAAGGTAACATGCGTTGTACACGTAACTACAGTTTGTGGTTATCTAGAAAAATGTCCTAAGCACCTACCATAGCTAACAACAGTTCTGTATGATAGCCACATTAGTGGTTCATTAGCAAAATTACAGGCGAATATATGAATAAAAGTTACATTGTCCAACAGAGATTTGTGCGGTTATGAAAACGTCATGCCAGGGTAAGCCTACACGAAACACAAACCTTATATGAAGTAGTTCTAAAATCCCAGATGCAAAAATGAATGGTGAAAAAACTATTGGAACCATTTCTGTGTTCTACCGCTAGGTTTTATATTATTATGACTCATACTGTGGTACTCAATGCATTTAAAGATAATTTTTTTTTACTATATGTATTTAAAGTATACCATAAAAGTGTATTTTGATGTAATTCCTAGGGTTTCACCGCCACATTGAAATGAATGGACCACTTAGCAGCGTTGCCTTCTATAAATTGGTGTATGTGTGCCTTATATTACCACAGAGTTTTCTTATACTCATACCCAGGTTGAGTTAAATAGTCTACCCACTGGACACACCATGCTATTTCAATGTGAAAAATTTGGTAATATTTGGTTGAGACATTGATCAATGAGATTACAACCTACACTGAACAAGAATATTAACGCAACATGTAAAGTGTTGGTCCCATGTTTCATGAGCTGAAATAAAAGATACCAGAAATGTTCCATATACACAAAAAGCTTATTTCTCTCAAATGGCGTGCACAAATTTGATTACGTCCCTTTAGTGAGCATTTTCCCTTTGCTAAAATATTCCATCCACCTGACAGGTGTGGCATATCAAGAAGCTGATTAAACAGCATGATCATTACACAGGTGCACCTTGTGCCGGGGACAAATAAAGGCCACTCTAAAATGTACAGTTTTATCACACAACACAATGCTACAGATGTCTCAAGTTTTGAGGAAGCGTGCAATTGGCATGCTGACTGCAGGAATGTCCACCAGAGCTGTTACCAGAGAATGTAATGTACCATAAGCCGCCTCCAACGTTGTTTTAGAGAATTTGTCAGTACGTCCAACCGACCTCACAATCGAAGACCACGTGTAACCACGCCAGCCCAGGACCTCCACATCCGGGTTCTTCACCTGCAGGATCGACTAAGATCAGCCAACCGAACAGCTGATGAAACTGATGAAACTGCACAACTGAAGAATTTCTGCACAAACTGTCAGAAACCATCTCAGGGAAGCTCATCTAGGTGCTCATTGTCCTCACCAGGGTCTTGACCTGATTGCAGTTCGGTGTCGTAATCCGACTTCAGTGGGCAAATGCTCACCTTCGATGGCCACTGACACTTCACGGATGAATCACGGTTTTAACTGTCCCGGGCAGATGGCAGACGTGGTATAAGCTACGGACAACGAACACAATTGCATTTTATTGATGGCAATTTGAACGCACAGATACCGTGACGATATCCTGAGGCCCATCGTCTTCCCATTCTTCTGCTGCCATCACCTCACGTTTCATCATGATAATGCAGGGCCCCATATCACAAGGATCTGAACACAATTCCTGGAAGCTGAAAATGTCCCAGTTCTTCCATGGCCTGCATATTCACCAGACATGCCACCCATTGAGCATGTTTGAGATGCTCTGGATCGACATGTATGACAGAGTGTTCCAGTTCCCGCCAAGATCCAGCAACTTCGCACAGCCATTGAAGAGACGTCTATGAAACAGAAGTTTGGACATTAGAGTACAGCGCAGTAGAGTATAGTTCAGTACAGGATAATACATTATAGTGTGCTCTACTGTGTACTGTACTCCACTCTATTCTACGCTACTGTACAGTACAGGACTGAACTATACTCCACATGACTATACTGTAGTGAACACTACTGTACTGTACTGAACTCTACCCTACTTTTCTTTACTGTACTATACTCTACTGTCCTATAATGTACTGTACTGAATTATACTGTACAGTAATGTACTGTATTCTCCAAATGTGTGAAACAGAGACGTCTATCATTGGTTCAGATTTCGTCCGGACCAATCATTGACGTCTAAGTTTGGGCCAAATGAAGGCCGGTCCAGACGTCTGTGGACGTTGAAATCAAGGCAAGGGCGGACTTACCAAATGTCTACTTTTCAACATCCATGTACATCCGGTGTCATTTGGTGCTCAGTGGGTGAGGATGCTAGTTAAAGTAAATGGGGAGAGGGAGAGAGAGTCCAGATTTGACCCCCAGATGACAGATTTGAGATTTGACCCCCAGATGACAGAAAGAAAAAAGTTATCAGCTGAACATAACAGAATGCCAGTGGAAGGGAGGACAGTGGCATGTGACTACATGTATCAAATAATCTCTCACACCAAGGTACTTCATTCCTCAGTGTCAACATGCACAGACGCAAAGATGGGCCCAGTCACCATCCCCACGGATGCACGCACACACACACACACACACACACACACACACACACACACACACACACACACACACACACACACACACACACACACACACACACACACACACACACACACACACACACACACACACACACACACACACACACACACACACACACACAGACAGAAAAATAAACTCAGTTTATTTGTCGCATACACAGTTCAGCAGATGTTATAACGGATGCAGCTCAATTCTTGTGTTAATAGCTCCTAACAATGCAGTAAAAATGTCAAACAAGTACACAATTAATAATAAGAATCAAGAAATCTGCACTCTATATTGTAGCAGGGTTCCACAAACAGTGGAAACTTAGAGGTGCCCTTTATACAGTATGGCAACGCCGTATGATTTGTCAAACATCTAGTGCTTATGAAGATATTTTATATGCTGCACTGTATTATAGCCTTTATATGTTGTAGTTTGTTAAGAGTGGGGCTGCCTTCACAGGTTGAAGCCTTCCAGGAGCAGGTCTGGACCTAAAGGATGGACACCCCGTTGCTCTAATGACTGTGTTTATAGAATGCTGTATCCATGTTGTCTTAATTTGGACAGGAAGGATGCTGCTGGGTAAACGGTCCTTAGAAAATTCGCAAATATATATATTAACGTATTTTTGTTGATGTTCAGTAGGAGGCAGATACCTGGCCTAGAGCGTGTTCTCTGCCAAGAGAAGCCAATATTATAAGTTCCCAGTAAGCCAAACTGGTTGACCTGAAATGACAGTTACACCTGACCTGGTGCTCATTTTAAAATGTTGTTTTGCATATCGATGTTGATACAATCCAATCTTATGTGAAAGCCTGACATTAGTTCCACCAGGTTATCCCGGCCAGGATACGCTCTAGGCCAGGTATTGCATTTGCATCATACTTCAGATCCCCCTTCTATCAGATATTGGATAGTTAGACTTAAATCATTTTCTAAGAAAATTCCAAGGACTATTTACTCAGTGGCATCGTTCTGAATTACAATACGACGTGGCAGCATACATTAAAAAATGTATTTAACCTTTTATTTAACTAGGCAAGTCAGTTAAAAGGATCAGACTCTTTTTTTCAATTTTCGCCTAAAATGACATACCCAAATCTAACTGCCTGTAGCTCAGGGCCTGAAGCAAGGATATGCATATTCTTGATACCATTTGAAAGGAAACACTTTGAAGTTTATGGAAATGTGAAAGGAATGTAGGAGAAAATACAAAGAAAAAAACATTCGTTTTTTTTGTTGTTGTTCCGTCTTTGAAATGCAAGAGAAAGGCCACACTGTATTATTCCAGCTTAGGCGCAATTTAGATTTTGGCCACTAGATGTCAGCAGTGTATTTTTTCGACTGATCCAATGAACCATTGTATTTCTGTTCAAGATTTGTATCAAGACTGCCCAAATGTGCCTAATTGGTTTATTAATACATTTTCAAGTTCATATCTGTCCACTCCCCTCAAACAATAGCTGTAATTGTAACGGCTCTCATCGAAAGTAGTGGACCAAAGCGCAGCGTGGAAAGTGTTCATGATTTTTATTATCAAAAAAACACTCAAACAAAATAACAAAACGAAAGCAAACAGTTCTGTCAGGTAACAGACACTAAACAGAAAACAACATCCCACAAAACCCAAAAGGAAAATGACAATTTATATTTGATCCCCAATCAGGGACAACGATAGACAACTGCCCCTTATTGGGAATCAACCACACCAACATAGAAATAAGGAAACTAGAATGCCCACCCTAGTCACACCCTGACCTAACCAAAATAGAGAATAAAAACCTCTCTACGGCCAGGGCGTGACAGTAATAGCTAATGTAAATTGAACAGTGCAGTTAGATTAACAAGAATTTAAGCTTTCTGCCCATATCAGATATGTCTATGTCCTGGTAAATTTTCTTGTTACTTAAAACGTCATGCTAATCACATTAGCGCACGTTAGCTCAACCGTCCCGTGGGGGGGGGGGGGGGGGGGCACCGATCCCGTAGAGGATTTACTTCTTATGGGCAGGTAACGTCCCACCTGGCCAACATCCGGTGAAATTGCAGAGCGCGAAATTCAAATTCTAGAAATATAAATATTTAACATTCATGAAAATACAAGTATTATACATCAAAATAAAGCTTAACGTCTTGTTAATCCAGCCGCTGTGTCAGATTTCAAAAGGCTTTACGGCGAAAGCACACCATGCGATTATCTGAGGACAGGGCCCCGCATACCAAAGCATGACATTTTTTTTCAATCAGGCAGGTACGACACGAAAGTCAGAAATAGCGATATAAAAAATGCCTTACCGTTGAAGATCTTCTGTTGGCACTCCAAAAGGTCCCAGTTACATCACAAATGGTCCTTTTGTTTGATAAAGTCCTTCTTTATATCCATAAAACCTCAGTTTAGCTGGCACGCTTCATTCAATAATCCACCGGTTTCCCTCTTCAAAATGCATACAAAATGAATCCCGAACGTTACCAATAAACTTATCCAAACAAGTCAAACAACGTTTATAATCAAACCTCAGGTACCCTAATACGTAAATAAACAATACAATTTAAGACGGAGAATAGTATGTTCTTTACCGGAGATAAATAACAAATAACGTGCTTTCCTCCAAGCACATGGAAACACTACAGCCAAAATGGGAGCCACTTAGAAAAACTACAACTTCTAACTCATTTTCCCAAAAACCAGCCTGAAACTCTTTCTAAAGACTGTTGACATCTAGTGGAAGCCCTAGGAACTGCAATCTGGGAGGACTTCGCCTCATAATAAACATGAAAGCCATTGGAAACAGTGTTAGGCTGAATTCTTTTTTTGTTGTTGGATGGTTTGTCCTAGCGGTTTCGCATGCCATATCAGTTCTATTATACTCACATACATTATTTTAACAGTTTTCGAAACTTTAGAGTGTTTTCTATCCAATTCTACCAATTATATGCATATCCTAGCATCTGGGCCTGAGTAACAGGCAGTTTACTTTGGGCACGCTTTTCATCCGGACGTGAAATACTGCCCCCTACCCAAGAGAGGTTAAAATAACTAACTTTGGCCTTCCGAATAGCCTGAGTGTACTTATTTCTCATTTACCTGAACGAGAGCCAGTCAGCCTGAGTATGCGTGTGCCGAGCCTTTCGCCAAATGCAATGCTTGAGGTGGGGTAACTCTGCAAGATCACAGTCGAACCAGGGGCTGAACCTGTTTTTTAATTCAATTTTTTTTTATGGGGGCGTGTTTGCTAACAATACCACTGAAAATATCAAAAAAGGAGGTTCAAGCGTCTTCAACGGAGGGGATCAAACTGATTTCTATACCATTTTACAGAGGCCAGGTCATGAAGGAAGACTTTTTTCATTAAAGTTTTTTAGCAAGCGTCTATGACAAATCAGGACAGGTCGTTTCACTGAGCAGTCATTACGAACACAGGCTGTAAAACAGTGATCACTAAGGTCATTACAGAAAACACCAGACTGATTCCTATCAGGATTATTTGTGAGGATAATATCGAGGAGAGTAGCCTTTTCTAGGTGTTTGGAGATTGGTAATAATAATCTGAGAAATGATTAATGATTCACCAAATTATATTTTGAAAGAGGAAGTAAAGTATTTTAAGAATATGTTTTCGTTTCAGGCTCCACCTTCTCCACTAACCGAAGCGAATTGTATGGATTTTTTTTCCTATTAATAATGTAAAATTAACATTTGTACAGAAAGACTCATGTGAAGGCCAAATTACAGAGGAGGAACTTCTTGATGCAATTAAAGCCTTTAAGGCTGGGAAAACTCCAAGGCTGGATGACATACCAGTGGATGTATACCAAACTTTTTTTATATACTCAGAGGACCATTATTAGCATGTTTTAATCACTCCTATATAAACGGTAGATTATCGACACACAACAAGGTCTGATTTCATTATTACTGAAACAAGATCCAAGTGTTGTATATATAAATATCCAGTCCATTTAAAAAATTGGAGGCCTCTTACATTTCAGTGTTGTGATGTAAATTTCTAGCTAAATGCTTGGCGCCTGGAATTAAAAAGGTATTGTCAGATATTATTCATCCTAATCAGACAGGTTTTTTACATAAAAGAATACCATGAAATATCGGGGACACCAGGCCTGGTTTTCATACCTGATTTTGAAAAGGCTTCTGATAAAGTACGACTGGAGTTTATATATAAATGCCTAGAATATTTCAATTTTGGAGAATCTCTTATAAAATGTGTTAAAGTTACTGTATGTATAGGTGTAAAATAGTGTAAAATAGTATATAGGTGTAATAGGTGTAAAATAATAAAATAAAATAATAAAATAAAATAAAAAAATAAAAATAATAGGTATAAAATAGTAAATAATGGCTGCATCTCAGAAAGTTTTAAACTGTCAAGAGGAGTAAAACAAGGTTATCCACTATCGGCATATCTATTTATTATTGCCACCAAAATGTTAGATGTTAAAATTAGATCCAACAATAATATTAAGGGATTAGAAATCCGTGGTTTAAACAAAGGTACGCTGTGCGAAAAAAAGTACGCTGATGATTAATGTTTTTATTTAATGTTTTCTTTTAAAACTACAATTAGAATCCCTCCACAGCCTCATAGAGGATCTAGATACTTTTGCTATCATCTGGATTAAAATCAAATTAGTATGATAATACTATATTATGTATTGGATCACAAAAAATGCTACTTTTACATTACCCTGTAGTTTACCAATAAAATGGTCTGACGGGGATGTGGACATACTCGGTATACAAATCCTGAAAGAAAGAAATTATCTCACTCGAATAAATGTTTATAGAAAGTTAGCAAAAATAGATAAGATCTTGCTACCATGGAAAGGAAAATACCTGTCTATTTATAGAAAAATCCCCATGATTAACTCTTTAGTCATATCACAGTTTACCTATTTGCTTATGGTTTTGCCTACACCTAGTGAGCTGCTTTTAAATTATATGAACAAAAAATATTCAATTTTATTTGGAATGGCAAGCCAGACAAAATTAAAAGGGCCTATTTATATAACGAATATGAATTCGGAGGGCAGAAATGATTAAATATTAAATCATTAGACCTCTCACTAAAGGCATCAGTCATACAAAAGTTATACTTTAATCCGGATTGGTTCTCTAGTAAATTAGTAAGAATGTCTCAAGAATGGCCTTTTTCCCTTTATTCAGATTACAACTGCTCACTTTCGGTTATTTGAAAACAAGATAATCTCCAAAATATCGTTATTTTTTAAACAAGCCTTAGAAAGTTGGTTGCAATTTCAGTTTAATCCACCTGAAAAGACAGAACAAATAATATAACAAATATTGTGGTTAAGTTCAATTATACTAATTGATAAAAAAAAACATATTTTTTGATAAGATGTTTAAAAAAGGTATCATTTTTGACAATTATGTCATAAATAGGACTGGTGCCAGAATAACAACCTATCCCTCAACGTAACCAAGACTAAGGAGATGATTGTGGACTACAGGAAAAGGAGGACCGAGCACGCCCCATTCTCATCGACGGGGCTGTAGTGGAGCAGGTTGAGAGCTTCAAGTTCCTTGGTGTCCACATCAACAACAAACTAACATGGTCCAAAAACACCAAGACAGTTGTGAAGAGGGCACGACAAAGCCTATTCCCCCTCAGGAAGCTAAAAAGATTTGGCATGGGTCCTGAGATCATCAAAAGGTTCTACAGCTGCAACATCGAGAGCATCCTGACCGGTTGCATCACTGCCTGGTACGGCAATTGCTCGGCCTCCGACTGCAAGGCACTTCAGAGGGTAATGCGTATGGCCCAGTACATCACTGGGGCAAAGCTGCCTGCCATCCAGGATCTCTACACCAGGCGGTGCCAGAGGCCTTAACATTTGTCAAAGACCCCAGCCACCCCAGTCATAGACTGTTCTCTCTACTACCACATGGCAAGCGGTACCGGAGTGCCAAGTCTAGGACAAAAAGGTTTCTCAACAGTTTTTACCCCCAAGCCCTAAGACTCCTGAACAGGTAACCAAATGGTTACCCGGACTATTTGCATTGTGTGTCCCCCCCACCCCTCTTTTACGCTGCTGCTACTCTCTGTTTATCTTATATGCATAGTCACTTTAACTATACGTTTATGTACATACTACCTCAATTGGCCTGACCAACCAGTGCTCCCGCACATTGGCTAACCGGGCTATCTGCATTGTGTCCCACCACCTGCCAACCCCTGTTTTTACGCTACTGCTACTCTCTGTTCATCATATATGCATAGTCACTTTAACCATACCTACATGTACATACTACCTGAATAAGCCCGACTAACCGGTGTCTGCCTTGCTACTCTTATTTTCAAATGTCTTTTTACTGTTGTTTTATTTATTACACACACACACACATATACCTTTTTTTTCGCACAATTGGTTAGAGCCTGTAATTAAGCATTTCACTGTAAGGTCTACTACACCTGTTGTATTCGGCGCACGTGACAAATAAACTTTGATTTGATTTGGTGGAGTTATGTCACACATGCAGCTAACACAGACATATGGAAATGTCTGCTCTACCCAAAATTACAACCAACTAATTGTAGCATTACCACAAAAATGGAAGAGGCAAGTAAAAGGGGAAAAAAGTAAGGAACTTGTCTGTCGGCCCTGCATTAAACACCATAAATGGTTAAAGAAATTTGTGATAAATAAAAACATATACCAATTTCATTTAAGGACCAAAAAATTGACAGCTGTGCCATTTAATTGCAAAATAGTTGGGGAGAGATTCTCTATGTACCGATTCCATGGCACATGGTTTATGAATTGACACGCAAAACAACGCCGGATTCAAAACTTAGAATTTTTCAATTTGAATTATAATACAAAATTCTTGCAACCAATAGAAGATTGTATGGGGGATACAATCTTCCCAGCTCTGCAGATTTTGCTGCGAGGACGCAGAGTCATGTTCCTTTCATATTATTCATTTACAAAGTGTTGGCTGCTCTTCGATTCACAATACAACCACAATTAGTGTGGGCCTAATAAATATTTGAAGTGTAGGCTACACTAAAGTCCCACTTATACCATGTATATTGCTGAATATTCCTTTCTTATTGGCTTGAAGGGCATTCTAGAGCGTGCTTTATTTCCATATAACGCACGGTATTCATAGGTTGCACCTCCGTCACTAGGCTGTGTCATGACTCTCCTGTGAGGATCCAAAGATCAGGTTTACAATGGATCTGCCTTTCACCAAACCCCTCTCACTCGCAGAGGGGAGGAGGGATTGATGTGGGGGTTTTATGTATGCAGCAGAGGACTTTTCTTTTGGTCTTCAGTAGTTGTGATTGGAATCTCTTTGTTACAGAGACATTTTGCCACCCAAAAACTCTAATGTCTAAAAGTGAACACTGGAACAATATTTATAACATCCAGATGTGGGGAATGATGAGAGATGGAATATGGAAAATGAATGTCTATTTTGGGATGTCATTAAAAATGGTATAAAAATGATATAAGAAAAATATTGTAACTTGAAGAGTTTTCACACTGTGTATGTCAGGTTTTCATCCTTTACGTTGTGTAGGAAATATCATGGATGAAGAGAATATTTTTGTTAAGATTGGAATTATGTTATTTTAGTTTTATAATGAGAACATAGTTTTGACCCTGAAAATCAACACGAGGTGAAGATGACAAAGTAGCCTCTCTAACAATCAATGTTACGGCTGAGTAGCTGTTCTAAGTACTGCATCTAGGAAAGTGAATTTAAGTAGGACCATCCTGTTACTCTCTTCAAATCATCAACTACACTGCTCACATCACCCCACTGGGGATCATCGACACGGCTGATTAGCTGTCTTCAGAGGACCACTCTTCCAGAATGGGTGAAAGTAAACACCATTCTGTTAGTTCTGCTTAAGACTACAGGACAAGGGATTGAAGCCACGGACAACTAAGAAGGACATTGTGACCTCTTGTGGACAATCAGAGCCTTACACTTAAGAGCGCTGGAGAAGGCCCAACGGAACACTTTTCACAAAGGTCTGGAACCAACAGAGATACACGAGGAAGGAAGACATTCAAACACATAAATACATTCATTACTTCTTACCCCAAACGGGCGGCGATTCGTGGCAAAGTATTATGATTACTGCGAGTGTAGTTCCAAGTGTATAAGTTTGTCTCTCTTTCTTTGACAATTTGTTCCTCTCTACTCCTCCCTCTTTTCATAAACAATAAGTAATGTTGTCATTAGTCCACTAGGGACCTGTTTCCATCGTATTAAGTGTGTGTGTGCGCATGTGTGTCCTGTGTTATCATTTAGTTAGATAGTAAATAAACAATTAAATCAATTTGTGTGGTACGGAATGATCAGTAAAGCTGGGGTTTGTGCTGATGCAAGGAGTATGCGACTTTCAGAAGTATGAGACTAATATGAGGTAATGATTAATAAATGACTGTTATCGATATATATCTTATATATCATCTAGAGTTTAATTCAGGAGATGGTAACTCGTTAAACAACTTCTTCCATGGTGCCCCAAATACTAATGAGTTAATTATTACATTATTAATTTAATCGAGTAACAATTAAACATACTTAGTTGATTCGATACATAACAATCATCAGATTAATGAAAGTCACATCAGGACAGCCGCGTCATGCCATTGTTCTGAACAATCTCAAGCCGCACTCTATCGTTGGCTGGATAGTGGTGCCCTGAAGTGGTGATAAGTCCCCCAGACAGCACACATCCATCTCGCAGATGTCGGCCTGACAGCAGTATATTGTTAGTAGATTGCGTTCCATTTAGAAGGTCAGCAGGAGGGGGGCTGTGAGTGTCAGCATCACAGAGTCGGCCATAGATCGTGTAGACAACAAAATTGGGACCCTGATAGCACGCGTCTGCCCAACGTAAGCACGATGTATACATTATACATCAGGAAGATGTAGTATGGAGAGTGTTAGGACATTGGCAAGACGTCTTGCAGATGTATTTTGAATGCCTACATTCTAAATTCTACATCGTTTATACGTCGGCCAGGCATCCACATTCTATTCTGATGTCTCGGCGGCGTCTTGCCTATGTGCAAACGCTCTCCAAACTACATATTCCCTACGCATTTTGATACGTCGTCCGAAGGTGTGTGTGCTGACTGGGGACGAGTGCCACAATGCTGCCTTCTATCGAAGCATAATCATTCCTCGCCCGCGGGTTACATTTCACATCTTTTAGCCTACACATGGACAGTCAAACATTTTCGGGTCATGATTGGCAATACTTTTATCAGAAAATTTGTATAAAGCCTATAGGCTTAAATAAATGAATAAAAGTGCCTTTTCTGATTTACAGTTAATGCCCCATGCATTCTTTTCACCACATGGCTCAAATGTTACCTTTTTTTGTAAATATAGCCTTAGCCTGTAATAAAACCTTCATTCTATATTGTAGTAACTTGACAAGGAATGACCACACACATTTCTATATAACTCCTTTATTTTCAACCTAAGAAATACAGCCCACTCAACATGTGATAGTCGCCTTGAACAGATCCGACTTTGGATGATGACCCCATCAAAGGGGAAAGGTCACAGTCAATGCCAATGCTTATAATAACCATGCACACAAAATAGCAATCATACTGTTACGCTCGTCGTTTGAATGAGGAGACCAATGTGCAGCGTGGTAGGCGAACATCTTACTTTTATTAAAATGAACATTGAAACCAACAAAATACAAAACGAACGTAAAGTTCTGCAGGCTACACAGCAACTATACAAAATCAAGATCCCACAAACTAAGGTGGGGAAAAGGCTGCCTAAGTATGATCCCCAATCAGAGACAACGATAGACAGCTGCCTCTGATTGGGAACCAACCCAGGCCAAACAAAGAAATAGGAAAACTAGATTGCCCACCCTAGTCACACCCTGACCTAACCAAAATAGAGAATTAAAATGATCTCTAAGGTCAGGGCCTGACACATACTGTACTGCCTGTAAGTACAATACATATTCAAAGTAATATAGGGTCCACACTATAACACTTCTCCCCCTATAATTTCAATCCCCCCCTGTAAGGAAAGAACATAAGGTTAACCAGAAAACCACATCAGTGTTTTCTTTTCTCTTTTTCACAACACTTTAGAACTTCTGCTAGTGTTTCTGTAAATGTAAACAAACCAAAAAATATGACAGTCCTTATTTCTTTTCAACTAGGTCTGATGTTCCAACCAAACACTAACACCACGAGACTCTCAGTCTCAACTACAGAGTTATCCTTTCAGGAGGCTTGTGACTACCCTGTGATCTGCGCAGTACTCCTGGTGTGCCACGAGACACAGGTAAGGTGTGTACTGGCGGAGCTAGGTCTGTTCCTCAGATACTGTTTCCTGTGGGGTTTCAACTTGCATACTACCACCCGCAGCTGTTCTGAATGAAAACATGGTATTTTCTTTGTCATAGCGCAGGCGGATGTGGTCCTGGTGTCTGCGCATGACTCGACCATCAGTCAGTTTGACCACAAAGGAGACTGGACCACTCTGACTCAGAATGATACCTGGCAACCAGCACTGGCTGCTGTTTGTGAAGTTGCGGATGTAGACAGTGTCATTGGGTTTTAACTGTCTCTCCCTCGCTAGGTGGTCATGTCTATTTATGTTCCACTCGTGCTTTGATGTCTGGACGCAGTAGATCCAGGTGCGCATTTGGCTTTCTGCCCATCAACATTTTAGCTGGAGCCGGTTCTATTGTTGTTTGCAGCGTGATGCAGTTCTTGAACAAGAACCGAGAGAGCTTAGTTGTGATGGTTCCCCCAGTCATCCTTTTAAGTCCCTCTTTCAGTGTCTGCACAGTACGCTCCTCTAAGCCATTTGAGGCCGGGTGAAAAGGAACGCTGCGGACATGACGAACCCCGTTTCTCCGCATTAATTCTTGGAACAAGTCACAGGTAAAGGTTCTGTGGAATGTTTTTGTATCTTCCCCTGCATATGCCTGTTACATAAGCAAGGAGACACACTTTCAGTTCATTACACAGAAAGTCAACCAGTCTGTTTTTTTTACATCCATTATGAATGACAACAGTTCTTCTCTCAATGCAAAAATATATTTCCAACACTCCCCCTCATTAACCACCAAGCCTCGGTGTGAAATAGAACATTGTCATGCTCTGAACCCATATCTCCACATAGTTTTGCGAACAGGTGTGCGCGCAGTGGATGTGGTTTGATGTACAGTAGTTCACAATCGAAGTTACCTGCTGCTGCATATCTCTGAGTGCTGTGCTCAGCTCTTTTGCCGCCAGTTGCTCGGTGTATCATACAATGCGTCCATCTGGCAGAGGGAGATACATTCATAACTAAAGTATAGAGGCCTGTTCGCCGTCCCGCCATTCGAGCCCCATCTGTGCAAAAGCCCACCGTTCGATCCCATGGAATCTGTTTTTCGTATTTTGTAGCCACCCACCACACTGTGTCGTTGCATGCTCTGGAATTGTGAGATAGAACTATATGTCCTCGCGAATTGCATGCCCCGGCATGTGTAGCAAACAAAAGTCAATGCGTGGGCATCTCGGCCCTCACAGCTAACGTCTGTTTGGAGAGCATAAGCTGGGGAGTTTTTGAATCGTTCAGTCAGTTTCCTCTTGATTGCTAGCAATAGCATAAATTCTTTGTTTGACAGCGTTATCTGACAAAGGTATTGATGTGAGTATCTGTGCCTCTGCCTCCCCACACATTACCATATCAATTGCGGCAGGTAATATCAAAGTCTTTGCAATAGTGTAGCAGGCCTAGCTATTCACCGTGGGAATTATTAAAGTGCGGCTGGTTGAGAGAATGCCAAGACTGTGAAAAGCTACTACTTTGAAGAATCTCAAATATAAAATATATTTTGATTTGTTTAAGACTTTTTTTTTTACTACATGGTTCCATATGTATTATGTCATAGTTTTGATGTCTTCACTATTATTCCACAATGTAGAAAATTGTGAAAATAAAGAAAAACCCTTGAATAAGTAGGTGTGTCCAAACTTTTGACTGGTACTGTACATATTAATGTATTTTTGTCGATGTTCAGAGGCAGATACCTGGCCTAGAGCGTGTTCTCTGCTAAGATAACTTCCCAATAAGCCAACTTGGTAGACCTGAAATGACAGTTACACCTGACCTGGTGCAGAAAATGCTTTTTTTAAATGTTGTTTTGCATATGAATGTTGATACAATCCAGTCTTATGTCAAAGCCCTTACAATGTTGTGGTCTTTAATGTGATTACAGATGCTGTGGTCCAAGTGGTGTGGTCTTCAAAGACTATATTATATGCAGGGATCATGGTTAAATAAAAACAGTGGGGAAGTTAATTCCTTTATATATTTACCACTTCCTTTACCTTACCAAGGTTGTGGTTAACTGGGAACTAACTAATGATATTGGCTTACCGTGTCAGAAAACTCACTGCAGGCCTGACATTACAGTTATACCATGTTGTCTGGGCCAGAACACGCTCTAGGCCAGGTATTGCATTTGCATCATACTTCAGATCCCCCTTCTACCGGATCTTGACTAATTACAAGATCTAAGAAAATTCCAAGGACTATTTACTCAGTGGCATTCTTCTGAATTACAAGATGACGTGGCAGTATACATAACTCTATACACACTAGGGATTAATGACAGAAACACAGATCCTGATATTTTCTGACCGAGCTCCCTCCCATTTTTATGTGAAAAATTATTTCAAACAAAATGGCAATTGAGTAAATAGATATTCACAAAAAAGCGAGATCAAGGGCTTACCACATTTATAAGTGGTCTTTAAGTCAAGTGAAAGGTGCAATGTGTAAGATTTTCAGGCGATTTCCCGTCAACTTTTTAATCTTATTTATTAATGCCTATCTGAGCTTAGTAGGGGAGACCAGGGGCAATTGTAACACTTTGAATTTCTCCAAACAGAAACAAGCAAAAGTGATCAATCTCACTCATGGCTATTTAGGTTCTCTCCCTGCTTGAAGGGTTTCAGCCAAATATCTCACTATTTGCTTGTTTATTAATGGACTGTTTTTTTCCCTTAAGGGTGAAATTATTTTTTTCCACAGGCTGTGCTGTATATGTTTTATACTGTCCTGAGCATTAATGTGCAAGAATTCAAACTAGCATAATTTTCGTTTCTATATTTTGGCTTAACATTGGCATGATTGACATGGGTCACAATTGTTTCTGCCCATTTTGAGCCTGTAATCAAACCCACAAATGCTGATGCTCCAGATACTCAACTAGTCTAAAGAAGGACAGTTGTATTGCTTCTTTAATCAGAACAATAGTTTTCAGCTGTGCAAACAAAATTGCAAAAGGGTTTTCTAATGAGCAGTTAGCCTTTTCAAATGATAAACTTGGATTAGCTAACACAACGTGCCATTGGAACACAGGAGTGATGTTTGCTGATAATGGGCCTCCGTACGCCTATGTAGATATTCCATAGAAGAATCTGCCGTTTCCAGCTACAATAGTCATTTACAACATAAACAATGTCTACACTGTATTTCTGATCAATTTGATGTTATTTTAATGGACAAAAAATGTGCTTTTCTTTCAAAAACAAGGACCCCAAACTTTAGAATGGTAGTGTACATCATCTTAATGCTAAAACTTTGGACCTATGTTTTGATACTTTGTATGTAAACAAAAGGATTTAGTTAACACTTTGGCGCCATACTTGTGAACTTTTTTTTTTACTTTGACCATGATTTAAACCATTGGTTTAAAATGGCTAGCTGCTAGCTTTTCTCATAAGCCAACCTGGCCAAATTAGCCATGATGCTGAGCAGATAAGTATATCCGCGAACAAAATAACAAATCAACCTATCAGAGACTTTAAACGGTAGAGCCACCGTCCAATCGTATTTGTTCAACAGGTCAATTTGTCCAACAGAGGCAGAATGTTAAACCATCCAAGAGCTTGGTTTAATTTGTTACCTATGGTCTAAGTGGAGTGTGCTAATATATTTTACTATGATGCCTCCTTGACTAGGCCACTGATGTCATACAAAATGCAAGTGGTTGCACATATACATGTTTTTGCTCATACATGTAACATACATCCATGCACTTTCACTGAAAAAAGTAGGAGGATTATATAACATGTAACTTTGTATTTAGACATCATAAAAGGCGAAGGCTGGAGTTGTGGTGTGATCCATTAAAATGATCTACTCCACGGTGTTGGCATATGGTGGCTGTGAGTTCGAATTCCCATTCAAGGCAAGATTATTTTTAAGGAGAAAACCTTTCACTGCTGTTCCTCAAGTGAAATAGCACAAATTTTACGAAGTAGCCAACTATCAAAATGCATGTAAAACTTTGCACAATTTTACCTATATTCACATTTCTGTATTAGGCCTGTAAGATGTATATAGCCTGTAAGATGTTCCTTTCATATTAGTAATTTACAAAGTGTTGCCTGCTCTTCGATTCACAATACAACCACAATTAGTGTGGGCCTAATAAATATTTGAAGTGTAGGCTACATTAAAGTCCCACTTATACCATGTATATGTACTTATACCATGGCATTGCTGAATACTCCTTTCTTATTGGCTTGAAGGGCATTCTAGAGGGTGCATTATTTCCCTATAACGCACGGTATTCATAGGTTGCACCTCCATCACTCGGTCACGTCATGCCATTGTTATGAATGTTTTGAAGCCGCCCTCTATCGGCATCGGGATAGTGGTGCCCTAAAGTGGCGATAAGCCCCCCAAGACAGCACACATACATTTTCCCGATGTCGGCCTGACAGCGGTATATCGTTAGTCGATCGCGTTCCATTTAGAAGGTCGGCGGGAGAGCGGCCGTGAGTGTGGGAGATCGAAATGCATGCGCGCTCAGCATCACAGAGTCGGCCGTCGATCATGTAGACATCTAAATTAGGACCCAGATAGCACGCATACGTCTGCCCAACGTAGTCACGACGTATACATGATACATCGGGAAGATGTAGTATGAAGAGCGTTCTACATCGTTTATATGTCGGCCAGGCATCAACATTCTATTCTGATTTTTATTGGCACATCTCGCCAATGTGCAAACGCTATCCAAACTACATGTTCCCTATGCATTTTGACATGTCGGCCAAAGGTGTGCGTGCTGACTGTGGACGAGTGTCACATTGCTGCCTTCTCCCGATTCATAATCATTCCTCAACTGCGGAAGGGGGGCACGTTTCACATATTTTAGGCACAGCCTACCCATGGACAGTCAAACATTTTCTGGTCATGGTTGGCAATACTTTTATCAGAAAATATGTATAAAGCCTATAGGCTTAAATAAATTAATCATAAGCGCCTTATCTGATTTACAGGGAATGTCCCATGCGTTATTTTCTCCACGTGACTCAAATGTTTCCTTTTTTTTGTATTAATCAAATATTCACTGCTCTTAGCCTGTAATAAAACCTTCCATCTTTATACAAACTAACTGCACACCCTTTGCATAAGCTATATTTTTGTTAAATGTGATGTTTCTGTTTCTCTGTCTTTCTCTTCTCTGTGCTGGAGTTCTTTTAAGAACTTGGTATATCAACACCCTGACCAACACCACTGAGGCGGACGCGTATATACATTTAATAATATTTCCCCTGATGTCATTAGCCGACCTCCTCTTTCTCTCTGTTGTTGCTTCATTCCTTCCTCGGTTTCAACAGTTAAATGAAATACATTGTGTTGTCCTTATCCTCATCATTCTAACGACACCCTTAAATAATATAGGACCAGAATTAGATGCAGAAGGCTTTCACTTCTCTTCACGAGGATTGAATGGTTATGGGTCGGGATAAATGACTGCTGTAGCATATTGCACGCTCGCTCTTCTTTCAAACTATCCTTGAGTTCTATTGGTGGCTGTATTTAACATCCAGCAAACAAGAGCTTGCGTCCCTCTTCGAAAAGTCTATTGCTATAAGAAATGCTAAAAACAATATTGTCCAGCAAGCTATTATGGTCTAGGTTTCCCTGCATTGGACTCCAAGAACTAAGGAGCGTTTTTTAAGGATAGAGGCCGAGCACAGGTGCGTGCGTATTGCGCAAGAGACAGAGGCGATTATGTTAAATCAAATCAAATTGTATTTGTCATATTAGAAGTCTATTATGCAGAACCCATCATTAATTAGCTAAATATAAGGCTAATACGGCATTGAATGTATTACCTGAAAGAGGTAGGCTAGGACATCTATATATAGAGCTTTATATTCATCTAGAACAGGATGATCTATTTTGGATGCAATTTGAATGGAGTTGATGGAGAGAGAGAAAGACTGACAGAGAGTGCTCGCGCGTGCACTGATTTCAAGCAACGGTATTTGAGTGCTAGGCCGTTTTAAAACTCTGCAGCTGCAATAAAATAAAAATGTGATTCCCGAAAGCAAGATGGAGATGGGTAAATTAGACCCGCATTCGGTCTTTATATTACCGTAGCATACACCATGTTGCAGCAAACGCAGGCCTACCTGTCATAAGAAAAAAAGCATTGTGAACTGCGCTCCATACTGAGATGAGCTGTTTGCCCCCACCATGAGCATTGATGACTCATCATGCAGAGGCCGTAGAGAAGCCAGATTTCGACATTGCATACAATTTAACATTTCCATTTCACGCCATGCTGTTCATATAAATCATTTATTATAATTTACTGGTTTCTCAAAGTTATTTTTCCCGGGAAAAGGGAGTGGTTTTGGGCGGTAAATCTCGGTAACCAGGTTCCCCCCTTTCAACTCTATATCAGAAATGTTTCAGATCTCTAAAGTACTCTAATGTCCCAATGAGTGTTTCAATTACATCATAATATTGTTTATTCTATGTTTTATTCAGTGTTACAATGTGAACATGATACAGATTTTTCACCTATATTTGTTTATGCCCGGATTTTTTTTGTATGGAGACGGCCATGAAGAATAGACTATTAAATCCTTAGATCCACAGAAAGCTGCATGATTTTGTCTATATAAATCTTGAGTATCAAGTGAGTAATGCATTACAATTGTACATTTCAGTCCTTTCCAAGTATCGTTCCAAATAGAAGGTGCATGACAGTACATTAAGTATTACTTATACTGTTGTTATGATTAATGGTCAAATAAAATCACCAAAATTGAATTACGGTCGAGTCGAAAACAGTGGTACCACATATGGAACTCGATCTAGGCCCTTTATTTTCATAAGCCAATGAATGTTGAGCATAGACAGTGTTGTCATTCTGTGGTGTAGTAACGCTACCATCCACTGGAGGGCAAAGGATGACACTAGATTGTTAGATATACACACTTGTGAGTTTAAGCAGGTGTAAACTTCTTAACCACTTCCTTTCCATGTAAAGTGATGCGTTTAAGACGTCAAAAGTAAACTTTTGTTACGAAAGTATTCAGACCGCTTGACTTTTTCCACATTTTGTTAAGTTACAGCCTTATTATAAAATTGATTAAATTGTTTTTAATTCCTCATCAATCTACACACAATATACCTCATGACATATCAAAAACAGGTTTTTAGAAATTTTTAAGAATTTATAAAAATAAATCAAATGTCACATTTACATAAGTATTCAGACCCTTTACTCAATACTTCGTTGAAGCACCTTTGGCAGAGATTACAGCCTCGAGTCTTCTTGGGTATGACGCTACAAGCTTGTCACACCTGTATTTGGGGAGTTTCTCTCATTCTTCTCTGCAGATCCTCTCAAGCTCTGTCAGGTTGGATGGGGAGTGTCGCTGCATAGCTATTTTCAGGTCTCTCCAGAGATGTTTGATCGGGTTCAAGTCCGGGCTCTGGCTGGGCCACTCAAGGACATTCAGAGACTTGTCCCAAAACCACTCCTGCGTTGTCTTGGCTGTGTGCTTAGGGTCGTTGTCCTGTTGGACAACGACAGTCTGAGTCTGAGGTCCTGAGCGCTCTGGAGCAGGTTTTCATCAAGGATCTCTCTGTACTTTGCTCCATTCATCTTTCCCTCGATCGTGACTATTCTCCCAGACCACTGAAAACATCTACACAGCGTGATGCTGCCACCACCATGTTTCACCTTAGGGATGGTGCCAGGTTTCCTCCAGATGTGACGCTTGGCATTCAGGCCAAAGAGTTCAATCTTGGTTTAATCAGATCAAAGAATCTTGTTTCTCATAGTCAGAGTTCTTTAGGAGCCTTTTGGCAAACTCCAGGCGGGCTGTTATGTGCCTTTTACTGAGGAGTGGCTTCCGTCTGGCCACTCTACCATAAAGGCCTGATTGGTGGAGTGCTACAGAGATGGTTGTCCTTCTGGAAGGTTCTTCCATCTTCACAGAGGAACTCTGGAGCTCTGTCAGAGTGACCATCGGGTTCTTGGTCACCTCCCTGACCAAGGCCCTACTCCTCCGATTGCTCAGTTTGGCCAGGCGGCCAGCTCTAGGAAGTTTTGGCGGTTCCAAACTTCTTCCATTTAAGAATGATGGAGGCCACTTTGTTCTTTGGGACCTTCAATTCTGCAGACATTTTTTGGTACCCTTGTTCCTCGACACAATCCTGTCTCGGAGCTCTACGGACAATTCCTTCAACCTCATGGCTTGGTTTTTGCTCTGACATGCACTGTCAACTGTGGGACCTAAAACTTAGAGGTAATCAAGACCTGGGGGAACCACAGTCTTGCATTGGATATCTTGTTCATAATGTATTGCAATGCTTTTCACAATAAAAAACGAAGAAATTCAACATCAGTATTTTCACTTTTTGCCTTTATGGCACATTATCGCTCATATCCATCTCTGAAAAGTTTGTTTTGACTTTATATTTATTGTAGCTGACAGTGTGCTGAATCCATAGATCTAAAACACTTCATGGTGCTTATTACAGAAATGCCTGTGGAAGCCAAAATGTCAAGGTAGTGAAAAACTACTTCATGGGGTAAGTGTTATCAGCAGATGTCTTGAAAATAGAAAAAGGCATCGAGTCAGTAGTTCCTGCGCCATAGACAGGCAATTGCTTTGGAGTTGTTGAAAGAATGCTTTGGTATTTCTATATGATCAACCATTACATCATCTAGACCTACATGAAACAGTATAGTACACAAGGTAGACATTTGAAATTTGGTTGTGCATCAGCAGTCACTCAATTAGCCCATGTTCGCAAATTTGTTTTGATTGGTAAGTTAGTCTAGTGGCCAGCTATCTAAACTTGTAGTAAGCATGGTCGAATTACCGACCGGGGTGGGGCCCTTTGATCATCAGTTATCATATTAAAAACGGCAAACATTTGCCTCCACCCTATGGCAAAATGTGTAGGATTGCAAGAAATTAGCTGTAAAACTGCTAATGCGGGTATATGGATGTGGGGGGGGGGGGGGTTGATTTTACTCCTGGCTCAGAGTTTGTCTTAGCAGTGTCATAACATCATCCTAAAAATGACTCTGACATGGGAGTTTTTTTCTTGTCTTAAAACAGGTTTTAACAGAATTCCTGAGACGTTTGTGGATACAGGCCCTGGTTTCCATGTTTGATACCATTCCATTCATTATAATGAGCCTGCAAAATGTCTAAATGATCACAGTTTATACTGCGTGTTCATCTACACTACCAGTCAAAAAATGTAGAACACCTACTCATTCAAGGGTTTTTCTTTATTTGGACTATTTTCTACATTGTAGAATAATAGTGAAGACAACAAAACGATGAAATAACACAACTGGAATCATGTAGTACCCAAAGAAGTGTTAAACTAATCAAAATATATTTGAGATTTTTCAAATAGCCACCCTTTGCCTTGATGACAGCTTTGCACACTCTTGGCATTCTCTCAACCAGCTTCAACTGGAATGCTTTTCCAACAGTCTTGAAGGAGTTCCCACATATGCTAAGCACTTGTTGGCTGCTTTTCCTCCACTCTGTGGTCCGACTCATCCCAAACCATCTCAAATTGGTTGAAGTTGGGTGATTGTGGAGGCCAGATCATACGATGCAGCACTCCATCACTCTCCTTCTTGGTAAAATAGCCCTTACACAGCCTGGAGGTGTGTTGGGTTGGCGCTCCCCCTTGGGTTGTGCCGTGGCGGAGATCTTTGTGGGCTATACTCGGCCTTGTCTCAGGATGTTAAGTTGGTGGTTGAAGATATCCCTCTAGTGGTGTGGGGGCTGTGGTTTGGCAAAGTGGGTGGGGTTATATCCTGCCTGTTTGGCCCTGTCCGGGGGTATCATCCGATGGAGCCACAGTGTCTCCTGACCCCTCCTGTCTCAGCCTCCAGTATTTATGCTGCAGTAGTTTATGTGTCGGGGGGCTAGGGTCAATCTGTTATATCTGGAGTATTTCTCCTGTCTTATCCGGTGTCCTGTGTGAATTTAAGTATGCTCTCTCTAATTCTCTCTTTCTTTCTTTCTTTCTTTCTTTCTTTCTTTCTCTCTCTCGGAGGACCTGAGCCCTAGTACCATGCCTCAGGACTGGCATGATGACTCCTTGCTGTCCCCAGTCCACCTGGCCGTGCTGCTGCTCCAGTTTAAACTGTTCTGCCTGCGGCTATGGAACCCTGACCTGTTCACCGCACGTGCTACCTGTCCCAGACCTGCTGTTTTCAACTCTCTAGAGACAGCAGGAGCGGTAGAGATACTCTCAATGATCGGCTATGAAAAACCACCTGACATTTACTCCTGAGGTGCTGACTTGTTACACCCTCGACAACTACTGTGATTATTATTATTTGACCATGCTGGTCATTTACGAACATTTGAACATCTTGGCCATGTTCTGTTATAATCTCCACCCCTCATAGCCTGGTTCCTCTCCAGGTTTCGGCCTTTCTAGGGAGTTTTTCCTAGCCACTGTGCTTCTACACATGCATTGCTTGCTGTTTGGGGTTTTAGGCTGGGTTTCTGTACAAGACTTTGATATATTAGCTGATGTAAGAAGGGCTATATAAATAAATTTGATTTGTTGGGTCATTGTCCTCACAAAGACATGGCGGTTGGAACCAAAAATCTCCAATTTGGACTCTCTCAATTTGGACACTGCTCGTGTTTCTTGGCACAAGCAAGTCTCTTCTTATTATTGGTGTACTTTAGTAGTGGTTTCTTTGCAGCAATTCGACAATGAAGGCCTGATTCACACAGTCTCCTGTGAACAGTTTATGTTTTGATGTGTCTGTTCCTTGAATTCTGTGAAGCATTCATTTGGGCTGCAATTTCGGAGGCTGGTAACTCTAATGAACTTATACTCTGCAGCAGAGGTAACTCTGGGTCTTCCATTCCTGTGGCGGTCCTCATGAGAGCCAGTTTCATCATAGCGCGACTGCGCTTGAAGAAACGTTCAAAATTCTTGACATTTTCCGTATTGACTGACCATCTCTTAAAAAATGATGGACTGTCATTTCTCTTTGCTTATTTGAACTGTTCTTGCCATAATATGGACTTCATCTTTTACCAAATAGGGCCATCTTATGTATACCTGATTGGCTCAAACACAGTAAGGAAAGAAATTCCACAAATTCACTTTTAAGAAGGCACACCTGTTAATTGAAATGCATTCCAGGTGACTACCTCATGAAGCTGGTTGAGAGAGTGCCAAGAGTGTGCAAAGCTGTCATCAAGGCAAAGGGTGGCTACTTTGAAGAATATAAAATATATTTTGATTTGTTTAACACTTTTTGGGTTACTACATGATTCCATGTGTTATTTCAGTTTTGATGTCTTCACTATTATTCTACAATGTAGAAAATAGTAAAAATAAAGAAAAACCCTTGAATGAGGTGTTCTAAACCTTTTGACTTTTGAGAAGTAACATCTCTCAGCTATATAATTCTGGTTTATCTTCACGTTTACCAGGATGTCCAAGGTGATCTTTACTGTTCCCTCATCACGGTAGCTCTCCACCACTGTTTCCTGCCTGACATCGTTCTCTAGCTGGCTTCCTACAGGAAATTCAGGCTACAGGCTGAAATCTTTCTAGTTGTTCTTCAGTCAGCGCCTTCAGCATCCAGCAGCAACAAGTCTGTGACAACATGTAAGGAATACAACTACTGGCAACAAGAACATCCATATTTTTGGGGATATACTGGAATATTTTAACTTAATCTCTCAATCTCATAATCATGGGACAGATTCACTCACTAACACAATTTGAAAGCTTTCAAATTATTTCAGAGTTGGCTTTAGCCTGCCTGGAGTTTGTACTTCTGGGATCACTGGTTCCATTAAAACAGGCAGGCTCAATCAAGAACAGCCTTAGTATTTGAACTCCCATTCAATGACCCATCTAACCCATTGTCTTGCAAGTAAACCCATTTAATAAACAAAAACAGTTTTTAGTCAGGATACAGTCTTGAACTACACCCATCTGATCCATTTTGTGACTCATCATTGGTGAAAACATTGATTTGACAATGTGAGTGCACTTAAGTGCCATCCAACCAAGTTTGTCAATGAATGATCATAACATAGATGCTAGGTTTGGTTGAGGAGAGGATTGACACTCATGATATTGGCAATGACGTATATATTTCATACAAAAATGACCCTTCTGCATGTTCCAATGAAATAACATGATACATACAAACCATACGTATTTGCATTGGAAGTCCTCATAAAAACATACAAAATCAACAGTGTGCTTTCAGAAATTCCTCGCCGGTGAGCAAATACGGGAAGACGATATGAAGTACTAGATAATATACCATAGTTGTGATTAAGTCCTCTCCCATGGGACACCTCCATGGCCATGATAGGGCCGCATTCGCTTGGCTTCACTCTTTCAGCCCTCTCCTAACCTTATTGGCTCAGTCCAAACTTAAGATGCATGCAAGCATCTGAGACTCTCACATAAATCATACATTGTTAATGGGATTCGGACCAGTTCAACTTACTCACATGAATCTCAAGATAGAAGAGCGGCCCCTTGGTAGATTGGCCCTTAGTAAAAACAAAGCAGTGTAAACTGTTGCTGGGACAGCTTCTGAGGCCAAAATGTCCCACCATCATCATCATAAAGGACAAAGAAAAGAGCAAGACTGTTCCTGGGCCAGTTTCTGAGGCCAAAATGTCCCAATCAGGACAGTCACTTCTGCTGGAAAGGCAGCTTCCTGCGGTCTTTGCCAGCATTCCTCTTCCTCTTCTTGCTGAGGAAGTTTTCCAGCTTGCCGCTCTTCTTCAGTTCGCTGTACTTCTCTGCCAGCTCCAGCTTCTTCTTGTCAGCTGTGAGAGGGTTAAGAGAGCAGAGTAAGGCTTTTGAGTATCCTATCTGCGCTTTCACCGTAATGGCATTACTACAACCAGAGTCTTGTGGTCAATGAAGATGACGTTTGGACAGCGATACAGTCTCTTATTCCATTGTAATATGTCTGATTTACAATGTGAAAAAAACATGAGATTCCCCACCCAACCAAACAGGGTACAGCATTGTATTATAGTCTAGTGGCAAATTCTGAGAGCGGTTCAACGATATTGCATTGTTGTTGCCTTGATTATAGAACTGTATCATATTTGAAGTTAAGAGCTTTACAACATAGAAAAATAATGTCTATAGAGAAGAATAAATAGACTTCAGAGTAGAAGAAATAGAATAGAATGTCACGCTTTTACATCCCAACTTACATTTCTTGAGGAAGAAAGGCTTCAGTCCCTGGCCCGCCATCTCTCTCTGCTTCCTCTTGAACTCTAGCTCCTTCTCACGCTGCTGTTCCCGGCTCTTCCGGGCCCGCTCCTGGTTCTCCTGAATATGAGAAGGAGTCGGGTGAATTATATAGAAAAAGCAGCCCTCATTCTAAAACTACTTTGCATGGTTGTGTGTGTGTTCAGCAGTTAACTCACCATTCTTTTCAACAGGAACTGAAGTTTCTCCTTCTTCTGGTTGCCCTTCATTGGTTTCTTGAGCTTCTTCTGCACTACCTATATATATACCACAAAGAATGAACACAATTAAATTCAGTGATAGTCAAATGTAAAAAATCTTGAGGACAAGCAGGACCATGTTGTACAAGAGATAATGCAGAACAAGTCCTATTTAAAATGTATGTTGTCTAAAATGAAAAACGGACTGATATGGACTAGACAAATATGGACTGATTAGAATTGATCGTTCACACACATCTCTCTCGCGCTGTTTGATGTCGGTGATGAATCTGTATGTTTTCTCAAAGATCTCCGGTTTGTATTCACCGGACAGATCGTCAAATCGAGGATCTCTTGACACCTGAGAGGGGGGGAAAAGTGACAAACGATTACAATTACACCTGGGGCGGCAGGTAGCCTAGTGGTTAGAGCGTTGGGTCCAGCAACCGAATCCCCGAGCTGACAAGGTAAAAATTTGTCGTTCTGCCCCTGAACAAGGCAGTTAACCCACTGTTCCCAAGTAGGCCGTCATTGTAAATATGAATTTGTTCTTAACTGACTTGCCCAGTTAAATAAATAAAAGACAGCATGCAACAAGATGGTTTGAGAGGTCAAAAGCAACATTTTGGAGATGTCAATCTACAAAATACTTCAGAAGAGCCTTACGGATTTCTTGACAGGAACTACTTGTCTGAGAAAAGGGGCGGGCCTCTTGGCTGATATCTCCATTGGCCTTAAAGAGAAAAACAATGTTTGAGAAAGGATTGTTAGGAGTTTAAATACATACACCATCCCCCACAGTAATGAAATAACAGATTTTCTCCAAAATGACGTACGCTCAACATATACTGAATAAAAACACATACAATAAGGTTCACAAAGGAATCGAAAACCCATAACACATATTTAGAGTGCCATCCATGCTCCAACTCAGCTATTGGAATGGCCTTATTCTAATGCATGAAGGGGAACAGACAATTGGACATTACCTATTCTTGTTGAGGCGTTTCTTTGTGGGAGTTTGTTTAGCCTTGGTTGTTCCGTAGGCTATTTCATTGTAGACCTTTGTCCCCACCTTGTTTTGAAGCTTCATAATGTCCTCAAAAGACATTGTTGAAAGCTCTGTAAAAGTCATAAAGAAAAATGAAGGATTCACTGGCTCGCTTAGAATACATGACATTTCACTAGTCGAGAATATTTTATAATCTTATTATGTATAAATTATAAATTGAATCTTCAAACGCAGACAATTTCCATTTGGTTACAAATTGTATAGTTATAATTCTGTATGGATATAGGACTTGTTCTTCATAAATGAGATGGAAAACACACCAAACTATCCTATAGACCGTCATTGTAAATAAGAATTAGTTCTTAACTGACTTGCCTAGTTAAATAATGGTTAAATAAATAAAATAAAAAGACCTAACATTTGTTCCTGGGAGTTCAACTGCAGTGAATGAAACTACGCATACGATTTACCTTTTTTAATGCCGTCTTCTGTTTGTATTTCACCACTGCTGTTTACCAATTCCGGTTGATCTGCGTCATCATCGACATCCTCAGAGTCCTCAGTGTCACTACCCAAACCTGTCTGGTCAACACCATCACTCTCTGCATTTTCAACCTCTGCATCATCTTCATCATTAGCCTCTTCTTCACTGTCATCCTCAAGAGCCTCTCCACCACTCAAACTGTACTCCTCTTCCTCTCGGCCAGACTCTTCCTGGCTCATACCTGAGGAGCTCTTTTTACTGAGTAAGGCAAAGTTTTCTTCCAGTTCAGAGTCTTCACCACTACTGTCAGGGGCTTTATTTGACAGACTTTTGGTCTTTTTTGACTTGTTATCCAACCTAGACACAGTGACAGCCACTTCTTGATGTTGCTTTCGCTTCATCGTTGCTTTCTGGTGCCCGGAGGACATTGTGGACTGTGAAAAGAAACAAAGGAGTTGTAAGCCTTAGCTCACTCGCTTACAAAGTGTATGTGGCCTGAAATAGATTTAGGTAGCCTACTTTGAGAAAGTCGATTTTAAACAATAACAACAAAGGGTGAAACACCTCTACACCTAACATGTTGCTATGAGGCTGCACGTTCTAGCAACACGTAGACACACAGGTACCAGAAACAGCACGCGTATTTAGAGTCCTTGGAAAAACGGTGGCTTTATAAATAAATGTGATTGATTGGCTCACCTGCCTATGCCGAGAAAGGTTACATAAAACCCCTAAAAACAAATTGCCGTGCGCTACATTGGAAAGCCACTCCTTGGTGGAACGGTAAGTATGGTAGCCAACTATTGCTGTTACGCCTACATAAATACTGTAGCTTTTATTTTGTGACATGCAGAAATAATGTCTCTCAACGCAAGTCCCCGGCGTTCACTCTCCCCCCGAATAGAACACAACTCGAGTACCAGGCTTTAGAGAGGCCTTGTCTTGCATGGCTAATGTTACTAGTTAACGTTAGCTATAGTGGCTAGCTTGCAATAAAAAAGTCAAACTAACAACAACGGTGGATATAACACGGTATTGTTTTTGGCAGAAGAGTTATTAAGTAGGTACGTTAACGACCTACCATTATATGAACGACGATCCTTACTTAGAAACGAAGTATAATAGCAACCAGCCCAAGAAGTTATCCACGTGGGTTTTAGTTGTGTACTGTTAGCTAGCTAGCTACTCTGAGTCTGACTGATTCCCGTGCAATATTTAATCGACCAACGGGGGGCACTGTTGAATAGGTATTGAGATACAGGCAGACGCGGGCCCAAAGATGTATGTGTTACCTTAAATTTGACCTTGTTACAATGCTGACATTTTCTAATTCAATGCACCTTTCTCTGTCTATCCTAACAAGAATGTGTTGCTCATCCCCCGATGTACTTCAGACCTTTATTCTTGATAAAATTGGACAACACTGCTCAAACTTTTTTGTCATTCTCATTGGTAGGTAGGCTTACTTGCAGAGTGAAAAAAACGGCCCCGCTTTAAATGATGTTCAGCTTTTAAAGGCTTTATAGTGCCTTCATAAACACTTCATGAATGTGTTACAAATCATCTATAACCGTATGTCATGCATTATACAGGCTTCATAAATGTGGCATAACTGTGTGACATAATCGCCAATATCAAATGTGACATAACCCACTTATGTCGAATATGATATAAACATGTGACATGTTGTGCTGTAGGATTTCCCGTGCTCTGAAGTGTAGTCATGTTTGTCACATTACACCTAATCTCGTTCCCGGACACTTATGCCCAAATGCGCGGAAGGTCCAACGAATCAAATTTGGCCTTCATTAGTTAGGGTTAGGTTTAAAATCCCATTTTAAGAAGATAAATTGTGGAAATGTGTAGGGTTTGCTGTCCTTCAAAAATCAGCAGTACATTAATTACCTATTTATTGGCACTTTATTTTGTGTCCTGTAATACTTAGTTTGAAGTGAGACACTTTCAGTCATTCATAAAGACTATATCGCATGATGCTGTACTTACTTTAAAGTCAGACCCCTTTGGTAATTTGTAACACATACATAAATTCCTTGTATCATATGACGCTGTACTTACCCTAAAGTCAGACACCTTTGGTCATTCATAACACATACATAAAGGCTTAATGATGTAAACACACACGTATTAACACTTAGGGAATTCACTATCAGCTCAAACAAATACACATTAAAGACATGTTTAAAGCGTTTCCTTTTATTTTTACATTCTTAAAACAATACAAATACATTAGGTTTGAAAAAGTCCAGCAATGTAATTATATTGAACATTACACAGGGCTGTGTATAGTGTAGCCTGTGACAGGTACCAGACACAAAGATCAGGAGCTTGTCCCTGAGCTGGTGGACGAATGGTTCTCGACTGCTGGAGGTACTGCATGTTGGTTAAACCTTAAAAGTAACAAAGAAAGTTGGCAGGTCTGTTAGGAAACACCATCTGAATAAAGGCATTTCTGTGCTGCGCCAGAAATAATCTAAATGGGGAGATGGGGAAACTCCATTCGATTCGTATTATTATATTCCTCTTTCATTTACAAATCTCCTGATGTGACTATGAGATGTGGCTGTTTCTAGGGGGATTTTTATTTAGCTGAGCCTTCTAGCTAGCTAAATTTACTTAGCTAGCTACCTAGCTCGCAATTGCTGTAAAGTGACTGAAATTATTTGAAATAACGATTAATCTAATTCAACACTTAACTACTACAAACAAATTGAAATGACAATAAATAAAGGTTAACTTACTTGTTTTCCGCTATCCGGTGGCACCACAAGTGGGCATTGCTTTGCGTGTGCTTACAGGAACACCAATGCTCAAGAGACCACCAGAATGATCCTGCGGTGCAGAGGTGAATGCCACCTCTACAACAAAAGCTTGGGCATTAATAAAAATAAATGAAATGTTACATTTACATAAATATTCAAACCCTTTACTCAGTACTTTGTTGAAGCACCTTTGGCAGCTATTACAGCCTTCAGTCTTCTTGGGTATGAAGCTACAAGCTTGGCACATCTGTATTTGGGGAGTTTCTCCCATTCTTCTCTGCAGATCCTCTCAAGCTTGGATGGGGAGCGTCGCTGCACAGCTATTTTCAGGTCTCTCCAGAGATGTTCGATCAGGTTTAAGTCTGGGCCACTCAAGGACATTCAGAGTCTTGTCCCGAAGTCACTCCTGCATTGTCTTGGCTATGTACTTTGGGTCGTTGTCATATTGGAAGGTTAACCTTTGTGCCAGTCTGAGTTTCTGAGCACTCTGGAGCAAGTTTTCATCAATGATCTCTCTATACTTTGCTCTGTTCATCTTTCCCTAAATCCTGACTTGTCTTCCAGTCCCTGCCACTGAAAAACATCCCCACAGCATGATGCTGCCACCACCATTCTTCACCGTAAGGATGGTGCCAGGTTTCCTCCAGACGTGATGCTTGGCATTGTCTGGTTCACCTAGGGGTCATGAAAAGGGTTGTACCAAAATGTTTGATGTATTAGAATAATTGATTATGCTTATGTTATATTAATAGAAGGGGAGGGGTTATAAGACCCCTCCCTCCTTACATTTATAGGGTCCTAGACTACAGATTAACAATATATATATTCATTATATAGTTTTAGAATTGTCCACAGTTGTTTGCTCTTTCTCTCTCTTTTATAAAGAAGACCCCTCTTAGAAATGTGTGACTGAGACAGAACTCTGCAGGGGAGTGTGGGAGATAAGAGACTACTCAGACATTCCACAATAAATCAACTTTGGGGAGGGGACATTTATTGCCTAGCTTTTAGATAAACACTGAAACTCTATGTTTGTACAGCTGTGGATGCAGGGTTTTGGTCTCAGGAGTAAAAAGGTAATGACGTAGTCAGTGACATCACTAAGGCTGGACTTCGCTTTAATAAAACAACTTGAGACCTTTTGTTTGATGCAGAACTTACTTGGAAACATGCGTGCTATGTTCCTGATTGTCAACTTCTGAAAGAAACGAACCCTAACAGCATTCAGGCAAAATAATTCAATATTGGTTTCATCAGACCAGAGAATCTTGTTTCTCATGGTCTGAGAGTCCTTTAAGTGCCCTTTGGCAAACTCCAAGCGGGCTGTCATGTGCCTTTTACTGAGGAGTGGCTTCTGTTTGGCCACTCTATCATAAAGGCCTGATTGGTGGAGTGCTGCAGAGATGGTTGTCCTTCTGGAAGGTTCTCCCATCTCCACAGAGGAACTCTGGAGCTCTGTCAGAGTGACCATCGGGTTCTTGGTCACCTTCCTGACCAATGCCTTTCTGCCTCAATTGCTCAGTTTGTCCGGGCGGCCAGGTCTAGGAAAAGTCTTGGTGTTTCCAAACTTCTTCCATTTAAGAATGATGGAGGTCACTGTGTTCTTGGGGACCGTCAATGCTGCAGAATTGTTTGGTGCCCTTCCTCAGATCTGTACCTCGACACAATCCTGTCTCGGAGCTTTACGGACAATTCCTTCGACCTCATAGCTTAGTTTTTGCTCTGACATACACTGTCAACTGTGGGACCTTATATAGACAGGTGTGTGCCTTTCCAAATCATGTCCAATCTATTGAATATACCACAGGTGGACTCCAATCAAATTGTAGAAACGTCTCAAGGATGATTAATGGAAACAGGATGCACCAGAGCTCAATTTTAAGTCTTGTAGCAAAGGGTCTGAATACTTGTGTAAATAAGCTATTTCCTTTTTTTATTTCTAATGAACGTACTAACATTTCACCCCCAAAAATATTTGCTAACATTTCTGTTTTCATATTGTGTGTAGATTGATGAGGAAAAAAACGAATTCAATCCATTTTAAAATAAGGCTGTAACGTAACAAAATGTCAAGGGGTCTGAATACTTTCCGAATGCACTGTAGCTACAGTATTTTTGTGAAGTGAAACATCAGGGAGGTTGTCTGTGGAGTATGGAAGTGGAACTGAGGCTAGTGTGATGGCAAGGTTATATATTTCACAACTACAGTGTTCTGCTGGAGGGAGAAGTCTCCACGAACGATTCCACTGTCCTCTGAAAGTTATTTAGTTTTTTTGATTAATTTGATTATATGTAAGCAATGATTTATAATTGATTTTGAGGTCAATGTCAAAATAAGTACAAATAGCTGGGGGATTCCAACGTTATGGACATTACATTTACACGCACAATCACAACTTTAATGTCTCAGAATGGCGAAACAATATATAAATTAAACTTTTGATCTTTGTGTCTATAGTCGTCCTTGGGGGGAGTGTATACTCAACAAGGCAGACTTCTAAATATAGGCATGCTAGAGAAATGAAGCAAATGAGAGACATTATGGACGTTACATGAAATGGACAAGCCTTTTTGGGAGACTAAACATATTTAGCAAAGGTCTGAGTTTATAAGTCTTAAGGCTGCAGTGACACGACGTTAATGTTACAGTACTCGAGTCCAGGACTCGGACTTGAGTCCGACACAAGTCCCAATTATCATGACTTGTGACTCGACTTGTGTAACGGATGTGAAATGGCTAGCTAGTTAGCGGGTACGCGCTAATAGCATTTCAATCGGTTACGTCACTTGCTCTGAGACCTGAAGTAGGGTTTCCCCTTGCTCTGCAAGGGCCGTGGCCTTTGTGGAGCGATGGGTAACGACGCTTCGTGGGCGACCGTTGTTGATGTGTGCAGAGGGTCCCTGGTTCGCGCCCGTGTCGGGGCGAGGGGACGGTTTAAAGTTATACTGTTACACTTGGACTTGACAATTGTTGACTTGGATTTGGACTCGACCATTGCTGACTTGGACTTGCCTTCTCGTGACTTGTATTTGCACTTGCACTGGATAGGCTGATCTGATAAGCAGAGTATGAGCAGCTCTGGCTGCGCAGAGCAGCGATGGTTCTGTTCTCTAGCTGCGGGAAGGACGTGCCACATCCGGCACACACAGCCTACATCAGCTGGTGAGCTGCAGGAGCACAAGCGATGATTGTGGCCAGGCAGACATCGCTCAGGCTTTTACTCCGATCATAGGCTACACTTTTGACTTTCTTGCTTCCCCGTAACCACCAGTCACAAGCCTAATATTTAGCTTTGCCTTTTTAAGAAACACAAACAGCTTTGCGAAATTGCAAACAATAGTATTGAATTTAGTAGTAAAACAACAGTCTAGCTCTCTCTCCCCTTGAGTAGGCGTATAGAAAAGTAGGCTGTCTTTGAATTTGTCATTTTCTCTCTGACTTGGACTTACCCATAGGAACTCGACTCGGACTCGAGCACAGGGGACCTGAGACTTGACTCGGACTTGAGCTTTAGTGACTTGACTACAACAATTTTAGTTGCAGTTGCAGGTTGCACGTGACATCATCTCAATCAACGTTGCTGTTACATGAAGCAACTCAAACACAATTAAATTAGCATGCAACAGCCGATCAAATTGAAGCTGCTTCTGTCATATTGTTTGAGAATTCTAAACTCACTTCATGTCATCTTCTTCATTACATCGTGATTTCACAAATTAGACAAAATGCTGGTTGTACAATTTTGCTAGCTAGACACAATTTCATTGCCAGCCCTGTTTGATCAAGCCAGCTAGCAACGAGCTAACCAAGCTAACCAAGCTCTGCACACATAGACAACAGCCACCCTCGAAGCATCGTTACCCATCTCGCAACAAAAGCCGCGGCCCTTGCAGAACAAGGGGAACAACTACTTCAGGTCTCAGAGCGAGTGACGTCACCGATTGAAACGCTATTAGCGCGCACCACCGCTAACTAACTAGCCATTTCACATCGGTTACACTAGCAACAAATTTGCTAGCTAGTTCATGTTGAACAATTTCAGTTGAAACTGGTCAGAAAGAGGTCTGGGTTCAGTTAAAAAAAATGTTTTTTTATTGACGTCCAAACCATGCACGTTGCTGTTACATGAAGCAACTCAAACACAATTAAATTAGCATGCAACAGCCGATCAAATTGAAGCTGCTTCTGTCACCCTTTACTAACCCTGACGCCAGTATTTTTATATAGCTATATAGCACCTATTTCAGTCCAAGTCCGTCACTGGTCTAAACATGCATACACCCTCAGATAGAATTCTTAGCAAGCAATAGGGAGCGGGTGGGAAAACAAAAGGGATATATATTGGCAATAATAATGTTACATTTTATTTGGCAGATGCCTTTCATGACACTCAAGGACATCGTACATAAAATCTAGTGCTGTACATTTATCTAATCGAGGACCTTGAATACAGTTTTAGTACATTCAGATACAATGATCAGCACTACAACTCCATTTTTATACAACACTCCACTTCGACTCACACTCTCTCCCTCCCTCCGCTGAGACAATTCAGTTGAATAAAAATAAAAGAGTTATTTAAATGTATGGTCCTATGTGCCTCACAAGTAATAGGCTACAACAACTGACATATTACCAGTGTAATTATAAAAGTTATACAACTTTTGACCGGTAGTGTATATGAAAATAGGTAAATGCGTGAAACAATATTTATTTCCAGTACCCTATCATTTTTCGGAATTGAATTGGAAGTAGAACTTAGGTCTGTGCTTCTCTGTCCGTGCACTATAGTTAGGCCCTATAAGCTATTGATAATTTCATTGATATCACACAATACATTGTAGGTGCACTTGATGTCCCGCACCAAGTAGAGAATTGCACTCCCTTGCATAAAGTGATCTCGTCTAAGAATATTATTTCCACTGTTCTAGTCTATATAGGCTATGGCCCTGTTATTATGTGCATTACCATACTATTAGTCTATAATTTAAGTTTTATTTGATGGTGTTTCATATGCAGCGTGTAACCTATTGCAAACCTGATCTACTTTGATTGGCCTCCGTGTCAGTGATTAACACTAGAAAAGCCTGGCCTCGTTGGACCCCCTTTCGGGCCAATGAGGTGTCTTTTGAAAGTCAACATTCTATTAGTCTAATAAATACATTTCGTATATACTATCGGAAGAATAAGAATTTGGTTTCCGTTTATGAAGGTCTTGGGTAACAGAATATGGAAGAAAATGTATTTCAAAAAACACAATAGCATTTTTATTAGTTTATTTAACATTAGGCTGGCTATATGTACAAAAGAAAAACCACTAAAACACCACCATTCAAGTGTTATAATCTATAAATAAATACCATCACAAAGAGTATTTATTTGTTAAGGGCAGGTCTTAAGGAATTTATATCTGAATTTAAGAAAATACATTTCAAAAGAACAGAATGGCATATTCTGAGTTTAAATATATTACTATGCTTTGAGTGTAGAGAGTGTGTCCCGTGTGCTCCCACTCCCCCTCACAGGCGGCCAATCATTACGCACACCTGTCACCATCGTTATACGCATCAGCACTTCATTGGACTCACCTGGACTCCATCACTTATTGATTGCCTCCCCTATATCTGTCTATTCCTCAGTTTCATTCCCGTGTCATCGATAATGTCGTTTTTGTTCCCCCTGTCCAGACGCTGTCCTTGTTTTGTTTCATGTCAGTTATTTATAAAATATTCACTCCCTGTACTTGCTTCTCGTCTCCCAGCGTCTGTCCTCACAGAGTGCATGTAATAGCAGTAATTCTGCTAAGAATCTGCTCTTTCGGATATTATATAGACATCAAAATGTTTTACCTGCTTGTGATTCTGTAGGAGAATTAGCAACAGTCACTTTTTCGCACTCTGTTTTTTTCCCTGCCTCTGTGTTATTTTCCAAGCTGTGCTGTTCATCAGATTCTTCCTATACAATTTATAATATTCTCACCCACCAGACTATTGTCAATGTAATCTTGTCTTTAGGGTAACAATTGTTATATGTGTGAAATTTGTTTTGATATAGTTTAGGTGTAGTTTCAATTGACATGCCCTCTTAAAACTGCTTATTAAAAAAATGGTGTTAAACTTATTTAGGAAAAGTCACGGATGGGGGGACATAACCTTTGAAATGGCAGAGTAATTTAAAAAGTACATTTGTTTTGAGTCAATACGGAGCTCTCGGCTCTCCTCGTGTTAAATGACATTTGTGGCCGCCTAGCCTAATATCTCCTGGTCGCTGAGCCAGTGAGAGGTTGCCAAGCCTATTGTGATTATTACTGTTATACCTGGGCATTATGTTTTAGTCTCATAGTCTATTAATTATAGGTCTATGGTTTAATATGTGTAGGTCGACGTGAGTCGCTTGTTAAATGCAAGCGTCATTGATTTACATAGGCCTAGAAGACTATTTGGTCTGTATAAAAAGAAGTGATGTGGTCTGAAGTGGTCTGTATAAAAATAAGTGATATAAAAAGAAGTGATGCAGTCAGTCTCTCCTCAACTCTTAGCCAAGATAGACTGGCATGTATAGTATTTATATCAGCCCTCTGATTACAATGGAGAGCAAGACGTGCCGCTCTGTTCTGGGCCAGCTGCAGCTTAACTAGGTATTTCCTTGCAACACTCGACCACACGACTGGACAATAATCAAGATAAGACAAAACTAGAGCCTACAGGACTTGCTTTTTGGAGTGTGGTGTCAAAAAAGCAGAGCATCTCTTTATTACTGTCAGACCTCTCCCCATCTTTACAACCATTGAATCTATATGTTTTGACCGTGACAGTTTACAATCTAAGGTAACACCAAGTAATTTAGTCTCCTAAACTTGTTCAACAGCCACACTGTTCATTCCCATATTCAGCTGAGGTCTAGAACTTATGGAATGATTTGTGCCAAATGCAATGCTCTTAGTTTTAGAGATGTTCAGAACCAGTTTATTACTGCCTGCCCATTCCAAAACAGACTGCAACTCTTTGTTAAGGGTTGTAGTGACTTCATTAGCTGTGGTTGCTGATGTGTATATGGACACACATGCCTTGTTTAATGCCAGTGGCAGGTCATTGATAAAAATAAAAGAGTAGAGGGCCTAGAGAGCTGCTGTGAGGTACACCACACTTTACATGTTTGACATTAGAGAAGCTTCCAATAAAGAAAACCATTTGAGTTCTATTAGATAGAAAGCTCTGAATCCAAGATATGGCAGAGGTTGAAAAGCCATAACACATATGTTTTTCAACAACAGGTTATGGTCAATAATTTCAAAGGCTGCACTGAAACCTAACAGTACAGTAATTTGTGTCAGTGCAGTACATGTTGAGTTCCCTTCTCTATAAGCATGCTGAAGTCTCCATATACCAAAAATGTGCGAACCAAAAATGTGCGAATATGAGCTTGGTTGTACCGTTGTTGCTCAGGTCCTATTGCAGGAAGATAGGGGTTGAACAATAAGTTGGTCTGTGCATACCCGCTGTCACCAAGTATGATTCCACTATGAGCATACAAAGAGGAGTTCTAGAGTTGAACCTTTCCGGCGTGCAACAATGTTGGAGAACTGCAAATTGGGAGTGCACACACTTTGTACAGTTTTTAAGATTCCTGTACTTCTCAGCATCTGCTGTAGACGGGAATATGACTTCCATCTATACAGCTAATGACTCCAGGGAAGTTCCCATATTCATATAACTCTACCTTGTAGTTGGCTTGGGTAACAGCATAATGGAACTTCATGTAATTGTCTTTCAGTTCGAAATTGTAGACTTTGTGGACTATTCTGCACACTGTCTGTTCACTTGCACCACACAAATCTCCTGTTTCACAATTGAAGGTTCCAGATGCCAAAAACCTCAATGTCAGCTGCATTTTCTTTGTATATACGGAAACGATCACGAAAATTGATTTAATCAAAATCATTCAGTGGGTTGCTCCTGTCTATAATCGCCCTTCTGTCTGGCCATGGTGGTGGTCTTTGATCATCATTGAAATAGTCCAGGTAATACATTTTTTGGCCAGGTTTAATTTAAGCTTTCACTAAGGTCTTCGAAAGCTAAGTTAATAAACAGATCACCGATCATCTCGAATCCCACCGTACCTTCTCCGCTGTGCAATCCGGTTTCCGAGCCGGTCACGGGTGCACCTCAGCCACGCTCAAGGTACTAAACGATATAATAACCGCCATCGATAAAAGACAGTACTGTGCAGCCGTCTTCATCGACCTGGCCAAGGCTTTCGACTCTGTCAATCACCATATTCTTATCGGCAGACTCAGTAGCCTCGGTTTTTCTGATGACTGCCTTGCCTGGTTCACCAACTACTTTGCAGACAGAGTTCAGTGTGTCAAATCGGAGGGCATGTTGTCTGGTCCTCTGGCAGTCTCTATGGGGCTACCACAGGGTTCAATTCTCGGGCCGACTCTTTTCTCTGTATATATCAATGATGTTGCTCTTGCTGCGGGCGATTCCCTGATCCACCTCTACGCAGACGACACCATTCTGTATACTTCTGGCCCTTCCTTGGACACTGTTCTATCTAACCTCCAAACGAGCTTCAATGCCATACAACACTCCTTCCGTGGCCTCCAACTGCTCTTAAACGCTAGTAAAACCAAATGCATGCTTTTCAACCGTTCGCTACCTGCACCCGCCCGCCCGACTAGCATCACCACCCTGGACGGTTCCGACCTAGAATATGTGGACATCTATAAATACCTAGGTGTCTGGCTAGACTGTAAACTCTCCTTCCAGACTCATATTAAACATCTCCAATCCAAAATCAAATCAAGAATCGGCTTTCTATTTCGCAACAAAGCCTCCTTCACTCACGCCGCCAAACTTACCCTAGTAAAACTGACTGTCCTACCGATCCTCGACTTCGGCGATGTCATCTACAAAATAGCTTCCAATACTCTACTCAGCAAACTAGATGCAGTTTATCATAGTGCCATCCGTTTTGTTACTAAAACACCTTATACCACCCACCACTGCGACCTGTATGCTCTAGTCGGCTGGCCCTCGCTACATATTCGTCGCCATGCTAGGTAAAGCTCCGCCTTATCTCAGTTCACTGGTCACGATAACAACACCCACCCGTAGCACGCGCTCCAGCAGGTATTTTGCACTGATCATCCCCAAAGCCAACACCTCATTTGGCCGCCTTTCCTTCCAGTTCTCTGCTGCCTGTGACTGGAACAAATTGCAAAAATCGCTGAAGTTGGAGACTTTTATTTCCCTCACCAACTTTAAACATCTGCTACATGAGCAGCTAACCGATCGCTGCAGCTGTACATAGTCCATCTGTAAATAGCCCTCCCAATCTACCTACCTCATCCCCATACTGTTTTTATTTATTTACTTTTCTGCTCTTTTGCACACCAGTATCTCTACTTGCACATGATCATCTGATTTATCACTCCAGTGTTAATCTGCTAAATTGTAATTATTCGCTCCTATGGCCTATTTATTGCCTACCTCCTCATGCCTTTTGCACACATTGTATATAGATCCTTTTTTTTTTTCCTACTGTGTTATTGACTTGTTTATTGTTTACTCCATGTGTAACTCTGTGTTGTTGTCTGTTCACACTGCTATGCTTTATCTTGGCCAGGTCACAGTTGTAAATGAGAACTTGTTCTCAACTAGCCTACCTGGTTAAATAAGGGTGAAATAAAAAAAATAATAAAAAAGATCAAAATGAATTATAATCGTCCTTCTGGAAATCAGACTTTTTAAATCTAGACTATGGCAAGTCTGAGACTATTTTAAACCATGTCTGTAATAGAAATTTGTCCAGTTTAAAAGTGAAAATTTGTCTAGGATTAGGCTTAATCTGTGTCCGCGAAACCACCTCATAGAGTTTGTTTTATGGTAGGATCAAGATGGTCAGATTTATATTAAGATACTGCATATTGAAATGTATTCGTGGAATGCTTAATGTTTCATTAGCATCATGGCAAAATGAAAATGTCTAGTAACCCATGTTGGTATAAGTGTTGGAAACGCAGGAGTATGTGACTGAACTCTTTGTTCTTGCTATCAGCAAAACAAGAGCTGTCATTGTAAGGGGTGAGCTATAGCCATAGGAATTCGAGGTCATGCAGCTACAGTGCACATAAGACGGTTGGTTCTTGGAACAGTAAATGGACAGGGCTGTTTCACGCCTTAAGTATTTTTGGTCGTCATGGTGTTGACCCTAAGTCAATTGACTTCAGTTGAGCCTCGAGACAAAGGGGGCGTGGGGTGTAAGGGTGAAATACAAACACGAGAAGGGTGTTTATTTGTGAGAGCGAGCAAGTTAGCACGGTGTAATTGTGTCGCGTTCATAAATCAACGAGGGAATTTCCCCACATCTTGTACAAGCCAAATATGTGAACACAGTTCCACCAGAGTATAGTATTACACAGGGAAATATCTGAGAAAACAAAAGTAATCTTCTTTCTACAAACCCCCAATCCATCTTCATGAAACAAAAACAGGTATTTTCTCCTGTTCCTATAAGAACAAACAACATTGTATAAGTCCCAGTCCACATACAGTATAGGCCTATGGCTTATAACATGGAAAATACCTGTAAGTGATTGCCAAAGAAGGACAGAGGATGTTACAGTAGTAGCCTGATGTAGTTTGACCCATAGATAGGACACCTGGTTCAAATCAAGTGGAAGCCTGAGGCCTGAGTAAGCACAATGTGTTTCCTATGTGTGTCTGTAAATGTTTGGACTGTGAATGTGGAATTAGAAAAATAAGTGGGAAATTGCATTGGATTTTGTTACTCCTCAAAACAAACTCCTAGGGATTGTTATGAAAAAGTGTGAAAACTGTTAGAAAAGACAATGGATTCTTGAGGCGTGTTTGAGGACAAGCAAATACCCTCACCTTTAGTCTTTGTAGAGTAAACATTTGACAATTTGACCAGTTATGGAGAGAAATAAAGAGAGATAGGGAGAAAGAGAGAGAGAGAGCAGACTGCAGACGTGAGATCTAGAGGTGCTTCATGTTTGTTGTTCTTGTTAAAAGCATGACCTCATTGTCCAGCTGTGAGCAGGCGAGACCAGAGTGAGAGCGAGAGAGAGCGCAAGAGAGCATTTTACCCCTCTGTTACTCTACTCATATCTGAGCATGGAGCTTTTTGTTTAGGGAGGAAGTTTTTACAGCTCCAGTTTTACAACCCTCAGTCACTCTGACTCTGCCCAGCCCTTGACAGAAAGTGGTGACCTCACTCCTCTAATGAAACTTCCCCCCTCTCTTTCCCTTCCTATTTTTTCTAAGAGAGCACCCAGGCAGCAAGCCAGACACTTTCCCTTTTCACTCAGTTCTCTCTCTCTCTCGCTCTGTCTCTCTCTCTGTCTCTCTCTCTCTCTCTCTCTGTCTCTCTGTCTCTCTCTCTCACTATTGGCTTGGTGGTTGCTCAGAAGAGGCACTCCTCCCTCCTCATATTGGTTTCCCCTGACATGACACAGGCGCTGTAGCTCAGTGGATAGCTTCGAAACAGACAGGAGGGTACGTTCTATTGTGTGTCCTGTACTTGTCTTCCTCTCCATGAGGTGCAAGGAGGCGGGTGGCTTTTTGAGTGAGTTTTGCGTTTGACAATTTTTTGGGGTAAAAGAGCGTTGTTTATTCGGGGATTCGTCTTATTTTTCCTCTAATTTTGAACTTCTGATACTGGACATTGCAGTACATGAGGTGAGATATCTGTATTGTTTTGTGATTCTTGTCACAGTATGCCCATCTAGACGAAACTGCACAGCTATCAAAAACCATGTCTGAGGGTGTCGTCAGAAAAATCCAACCCTTTACCATTGGGACCAGGCTGTCTGTCCCCTCCGAAGCCAAATGCCAGGAGTTCGTGGACGTCTATCTGCCGAAGTCTGCTGCTCCGAACAAGTTGGAGCTACACGACCAAATGTCCCTTTACGTGGGCCAGTCCCAGGGGTGGCCTGGGGACTCGGAACTCCCACAAGTGGCCACCCAGGTCTACGCTTCAACACCAGAGGGACATCAGGATGAGAGAGTGGAGGAGGACAGGAATTCTGTGTCCCCCACTGCATCCTCTAGATCCATCAGGAAGATTGCTATTTGCCGGAACGTCGAGACAGTCCCCGACGTGTCCGTGTGTGACTCTGACCTGGCCACTTCAGTTAGATCCACGTCAGAGACCATCCGAAGCAACTGCAACAGTGTTCACCCAAAACCGCCATCCTTGATGGTAGAGGACGACTTGGATAAGAGGTCCAACTCTCAGTCTAAGGTAACCTTGGATTACAGTTGTTTTATTCATGGTGTCTCACATGTTATTGAGTTGGGATTGGCTACAAGCCAGCACCAACTAATGTACATTTCAAATCACTTGGTTCAAATCAATTGACTTTGAAATGGTGAATATCTCAACCAGTGTTATGGACATTTGTTTTGTTTCTGTTGGTCAATGTGACCAGTGTTAACCATTCTCGAGCTTTCTGAAAGCAAATGAGTTTACTTGTTTACTTTAAAGAAAGTAAGTCCAGAGCCAAAAGGCAATAGGAGGATTGGGAATTAAATCCATAACCACAAAACCCAGTGTAAGTAATGTTTTGTTTTTCTCCCTCATTTCACATACTATGTGATGCTCTCATTACGTAATAGTGTTTTTTAACATACTAATAATTACTGGATTTGCGTTACTGACTAAGCTGAGTAACAACATCAGGTTCTTTCCATTGGACGCCTTCCACCCTGCAACACAATATACTTTTTTTTCAGCTGTTACCAAAAGCAACGTGATATAAACACCACCATAACGTGCATTGTTCCAGCATGAAACCTCCACACACACACACACACACACACACACACACACACACACACACACACACACACACACACACACACACACACACACACACACACACACACACACACACACACACACACACACACACCATAACGTGCATTGTTCCAGCATGAAACCTCCACACACACACACACACACACACACACACACACACACACACACACACACACACACACACACACACACACACACACACACACACACAATGTGTGCACTATTACCTCAGTGTTGCATTATCCACACTGTACTCTGGAGCTATGAGATCATCAGCAGGCTTTCATTAAGCTAGGCAAAAGGCCACGTTTCGGATGAACTGGTTATTTCCACAGAATAAACGACTCCCAATTCCATAATTGAAGGGGTTGTGCGATAAAAATAGCAATCAGGCACATTGCGTTGGCGGATATAATGATGCCAAACTGAAGTTGGTACCTGTGATTAAGTGTTTCTCCAGATCCACAGCTGGCAAACGGGTTATTTCAATATTTGCGAGTGCCTTTCGGAATTTAACGGGATCCTGATTGTATTTAATGGCGACATTGAACAACTATTTTGAAATGTAACTCCACACGTTCCATAAGTTCCACTCCAGTGGCACAAGCATACCAAAATAAGCTTACAGACGAGGAAGATCGTGTACTTATTATCACATACCATGTTAAGATGCATATTTTATGCACTCCGAAAGCATGACATACATTTGAAGTAAACCGGAAAATTAAGTTAGATATTTATACAGACAACAGTCCCATGGTTACAGTTTTCAATGCTGAGCGTGCAACTAGCAAAAGGACAGTGGGAGGGGGAAAGGAACGCCCCAACAGCGAGAAAGAGGAGCAATTATTTTGAGATGAGATCATGGCTTTGGCTCTCTTCGTTCTTCATCTCGGCCCTGTGTAGGTGGGCTGGCTGAGTCACACAAAGCTGTGTTTAGTACACGTTCCATTTTTCACCAGGCTTGAGTATAGCTCTGGGGGTCCGTTTTTGTGCATCCGTCTGTACATTTCCCTGTTTCTCATGACAATGTCTACATCTCTTGAAGTTTTCAACTTTTCAAGTACCCAAGACTAAATAGACACATTGTTTATAGCCAGCCAAGCTATCCAAATACTACAGGGTATGTGCATTCAGTTTTGTGGTCTTTTGTAGCCTACCTGTGGCTGGAACTACCAAGGCACGTGGAAATCTTGCAACATGATGAAACCTGTGCAACAGTTCTTACATGAAACCTGTGCAACAGTTCTTACATGAAACCTGTGCAACAGTTCTTACAGAGACACATTATTGTAAAACATTATAAAAGCTCATATACAAGCTTATCAACGCATCATACTGCAAGCTTTAAGTAAACTGTTACCAAAGTTTGTATTTCACTGCAGAAAATACAGTACATTACGTTCCAGGAAAACAAACGTCATTCTAAGATGAAAAGCAGGCAGGCCTAACAAGTTTCAGATTATTGTGGAGACTGTAGGGAACCAGCAGCAGGTTGCTCCATGATTTAGCTACACACAGTGATGATGTAAGAGGTCTCAGAAAGATAATAGGCATCATTCAACGTTTTGCATGAGGTCATCAGTACAGAATGTATTGGCATGGCATTGAGAGAACGGCGACAGACAAGGAAAAGGTTATGAAATCGCATGGCGTAGATGGAGATGGAGTAGTGCTCTGGAGCTCGCAGAAAATGATTAATTGCAAAGTAGCAGAAGTAAATTATATGAAATGAATGTATCGCCTGTAGTGATTTAACAGCTATGGTAAAAAAAAAAAAAAATGTTTTTAATTTTTATGTTACTAATACTGATAACCATCTGTATAATGCATGACCATGCTCATAGTGCAGTAAATGCGATAACCATTCATAACACATCATGAGTACTTTTAACAGCACTTCTAAATGAATAACAGCTACATTCCTAATACATTACACTACAACTCATGGATCCCTGTGACAGCCAATGTATTGCAAATGCTTAAATGACCATACAGAAATCCTTTGTAATATATTACACATAGGTGGTTCAAATATATACTGAACAAAAATATAATCGCAACATGCTACTAAGATTTTACTGAGATACAGTTCATATAAGGAAATGTAAATAAATGTGTTAGGCCCTAATCTATGGATTTCATATCACTGGGAATATGAAAAATGGTAGGTGCGTGGATCAGAAAACCAGTCAGTATATGGTGTGACCACCATTTGCCGCATGCAGCGTGACACATCTCCTTCGCATAGAGTCGATCAGGCTGTTGGTTGTGGCCTGTGGAATGTTGTCCCACTCCTCTTCAATGACTGTGCAAAGTCGCTGGATATTGGCGGGAGCTGGAACACGCTGTCTTCCTCGTCGATCCAGAGCATCCCAAACATGCTCAATGGGTGACATGTCTGGTGAGTATGCAGTCCATAAAAGAACTGGGACGTTTTCATCTTCCAGGAATTGTGTACAGATCCTTGCGACATGGCACCGTGCATTATCATGCTGAAATATGACGTGACAGCGGCAGATGAATGGCACAACATTTCTGAGATATTTTATTTCAGCTCATGAAACATGGGACCAACACCTTAGATGTTGTGTTTATATTTTTGTTCAGTATATATATCACCGTTCAAAAGTTTGGGGTCACTTAGAAATGTCCTTGTTTTGAAAGAAAAGTACATTTTTTGTTCATTAAAATAACATCAAATTGATAAAAAATACAGTGTAGACATTGTTAATGTTGTAAATGACTATTGTAGCTGGAAACGGTTGATTTTTTATGGAATACCTACATAGGCGTACAGAGGCCCATTATCGGCAACCAAGCATCCCGGAGTCGCTTCTTCACTGTTGACGTTGAGACTGGTGTTTTGCGGGTACTATTTAATGAAGCTGTATTTCTGATCAATTTGATGTTATTTTAATGGACAAAAAATGTGCTTTTCTTTAAAAAACAAGGACATTTCTAAGTGACCACAAACTTTTGAACTGTAGTGTGTATTATATACAGTTGAAGTCGGGAGTTTACATACACTTTAGCCAAATAGATTTAAACTCAGCTTTTCACAATTCCTGACATTTAATACTCGTAAAAATGACCTGTCTTAGGTCAGTTAGGATCACCACTTAATTTTAAGAATGTGAAATGTCAAAATAATAGTAGAGAGAATGATTGATTTATTTCCAGCTTTTATTTCTTTCATCACATTCCAAGTGGATCAGAAGTTTACGTACACTCAGTTAGTATTTGGTAGCCTTGCCTTTAAATTGTTTAACTTGGGTCAAACGTTTTGGGTAGCCTTCCACAAGCTTCCTACAATAAGTTGGGTGAATTTTTGCCCATTCCTCCTGACAGAGCTGTTGTAACTGAGTCAGGTTTGTAAGGCCTCCTTGCTCGCACACGCTTTTTCAGTTCTGCCCACAGATGTTCTATAGGATTGAGGTCAGGGCTTTGTGATGGCCACTCCAATACCTTGACTTTGTTGTCCTTAAGCCATTTTGCCACAACTTTGGAAGTATGCTTGGGGTCATTGTCCATTTGGAAGACCCATTTGCGACCAAGCTTTAACTTCCTGACTGAGGTCTTGAGATGTTGCTTCAATATATCCACATCATTTTCCTGCCTCATGATGCCATCTATTTTGTGAAGTGTACCAGTCCCTCCTGCAGTAAAGCACCCCCACAACATGATGCTGCCACCCCCGTGCTTCACGTTTGGGATGGTGTTCTTCGGCTTGCAAGCGTCCCCCTTTTTACACCAAACATAACGACGGTCGTTATGGCCAAACAGTTCTATTTTTATTTCATCAGACCAGAGGACATTTCTCCAAAAAGTACAATCTTTGTCCCCATGTGCAGTTACAAACCGTAGTCAGGCTTTTTTATGGCGGTTTTGGAGCAGTGGCTTCTTCCTTGCTGAGCGGCCTTTCAGGTTATGTTGATATATGACTCGTTTTACTGTGGATATAAATACTTTTGTACCTGTTTCCTCCAGCATCTTCACGAGGTCGTTTGCTGTTGTTCTGATATTGATTTGCACTTTTCGCACCAAAGTACATTCATCTCTAGGAGACAGAACGCGTCTCCTTCGTGATCGGTATGACGGCTGCATGGTCCCATGGTGTTTATACTTGCGTACTATTGTTTGTACAGATAAACGTGGTACCTTCAGGCATTTGGAAATTACTCCCAAGGATGAACCAGACTTGTGGAGGTCTACATTTTTTTCTGAGGTCTTGGCTGATTTCTTTTGATTTTCCCATGATGTCAAGCAAAGAGGCACTGAGTTTGAAGGTAGGCCTTGAAATACATCCACTGGTACACCTCTAATTGACTCAAATGATGTCAATTAGCCTATCAGAAGCTTCTAAAGCCATGACATAATTTTCTGGAGTTTTCCAAGCTGTTTAAAGGCACAGTCAACTTAGTGTATGTAAACTTCTGACCCACTAGAATTGTGATACAGTGAATTATAAGTGAAATAATCTGTCTGTAAACAATTGTTGGATAAATTACTTGTGTCATGCACAAAGTAGATGTCCTAACCGACTTGCCAAAAATATAGTTTGTCAACAAGAAATTTGTGGAGTGGTTGAAAAACGAGTTTTAATGACTCCAACCTAAGTGTATGTAAACTTCCGACTTCAACTGATATATATATATATATATATATATATATATATATATATATATATATATATATATATTACCCACATGGGACCAATTCTTCTTGTTTACAGACTGTCGTAAAATTGAACTAACTGTCCAATAATATATGTAAGAAGTGGGAGCTAGAGTCGTCTTTTTAATTCATCACTTCTTTTTCATTTATTTGTGCAATTGTGAAACACAAGAATTATGAGTACCACAGGCTTGCAACTGTCTCTCAGTGCACCTGCAATGTTTGACATGTCTGTATAAATTAGATTGGGAAATGTAAAGGAATGTATTTCATGATATATTGCAGGCTTGTTCTGTTTTGACTATCAATAATATATTTCATGATTATATTGCAGTTTTACTTTGTAACAAATGACTATCAATAATAGTACATTTACTCCTTTTTGCTTGCTCACTTCCAGATGTTTAATCCCAGGTTCCAAACTGTTTAGTTAGCCAAACACGTAAATAAGTGTTCCAGTGTATTTTTATATATTCTTTTCAGTATATTTTCTGTATTTATAAACAGTAATCTCCTCACTAAAGGCACAGTACTCATCAAATGTACTCATGTCATCATGGACAGATACTTTAGTGTAAGAGCATATCTGCTGCAGTAAACATCCCTTGAACTCATTTCGTATCAACTTGATTTTAAAGACTTGTTATTACTCAATCGTGTTTCTATACAGGTGGACTCTTGGTTCAAGAGGAAGTATTGGGATCTGAAGTATGGCTGTAGTGTCCTTGGATGTCCTTTGCAGGACCCAGAGGACGTGTCACCGACCCAACAGCGAGACCGAAAGGACATTGAGAATTCCCTCATACAGATGACGAGAAGTCTGGACATAAAACAGGTTTGTGCTTCAATTAATGAATCAATGTTTAGTGCACAAAGGTCCATGATATGGTGAAGCTCATAGTTCAGTGTTTCTCAATCCATAAAACATATGTTGTTCTAGCCCAGCACTAACACACCTGACTGAGTTGAGTCAGGTGTGTTAGTGCTGGGCTCAAACAAAAATGTGCACCCTGGAATGGATAATGAAACGTTGTCATGGACCTTTATGCACTACACATGAATTACATTTACTTCCTACAATATTGTACTGTATCCACATACATGCCCTCAAGTGTCAGAACCATGCATTGAGTAAACTGGTTCACAGATTCTTCCTTTATTTACATTTACATTTACATTTAAGTCATTTAGCAGACACTCTTATCCAGAGCGACTTACAAATTGGAAAGTTCATACATATTCATCCATATTCATCCTGGTCCCCCCGTGGGGAATGAACCCACAACCCTGGCGTTGCAAGCGCCATGCTCTACCAACTGAGCCACACGGGACCAAATTATAATGTCCTCTATAGGATGGACATCAGTACGAGACGCTTGACGTGGAGACCGACCACAGGGGAGAGAAGAGGAAGAGACTGCAACAGATAGAAGGCAACAAAATCCCTTCTAGAGAGAACACCGTTAACCAAACGTAAGTCCCATTTTTGACCGTTTGAGCAAGATGTATCAATAACACCTTACTTTAATTAAAACATAAAGCAATAACAGCAAGGCACTCGAGGCCCCTAAGCTGTGATATACTCATGATAAATCATGGCCACTCGCGCTTTATTTGAGTTTTTTTGATTTCTCTATGGCTCAATCAAATCAAATGTTATTTGTCACACGCGCCGAATACAACAGGTGTAGACCTTACTGTGAAATGCTTACTTACAAGCCCTTAACCAACAATACAGTTTTAAGAAAAAAAGTGTTAAGAAAGTATTTACTAAAATAAATTGAAGTAAAAAAGAAAAATAGAAAAATAACAAATAATTAAGGAGCAACAATAAAATAACAGTAGTGAGGCTATAAACAGGGGGTACTGGTACAGAGTCAATGTGCGGGGGCACCGGTTAGCCGAGGTAATTGAAATAATATGTACATGTAGGTAGAGGTAAAGTGACTATGAATGGATAATAAACAGTGAGTAGCAGCAATATAAAAATGAGGCTGGGGGGGAAATAGCAAATAGTCTGGATAGCCATTTGATTAGCTGTTCAGAAGTCTTATGGCTTGGGGGTGGAAGCTGTTAAGAAGCCTTTTGGACCTAGACTTGGCACTCCGGTAGCACTTGCCATGCGGTAGCAGAAAGAACAGTCTATGACTAGGGTGGCTTGAGTCTTTCTCTGACACCGCCTGGTATAAAGGTCCTGGATGGCAGGAAGCTTGGCCTCAGTAATGTACTGGGCCGTACGCACTACCCTCTGTAGTGCCTTGCGGTCGGAGACTGAGCAGTTGCCATACCAGGCGGTGATGCAACCAGTCAGGATGCTCTCGATGGTGCAGCTGTAGAACTTTTTGAGGATCTGAGGACCCATGCCAGATCTTTTCAGTCTCCTGGGGGGGAATAGATGTTGTCATGCCCTCTTCACGACTGTCTTGGTGTGTTTGGACCATGTTAGGTTGTTGGTGATGTGGACACCAAGCAACTTGAAGCTCTCAACCTGCTCCACTACAGCCCCGTCGATGAGAATGGGGGCGTGCTTGGTCCTCCTTTTCCTGTAGTCCACAATCATCTTCACGTTGAAGGAGAGGTTGTTATTCTGGCACCACACTGCCAGGTCTCTGACCTCCTCCCTATAGGCTGTCTCATCGTTGTTGGTGATCAGGCCTACCACTGTTGTGTCGTCGGCAAACTTAATGTTGGTGCTTGGCCATGAAGTCATGGGTGAACAGGGAGTACAGGAGGGGACTGAGCACGCACCCCTAAGGGGCCCCGTGTTGATGATCAGCGTGGCAGATGTGTTGTTACCTACCCTTACCACCTGGGGGCGGCCCATCAGGAAGTCCAGGATCTAGTTGAAGGGAGGTGTTTAGTCCCAGGGTCCTTAGCTTAGTGATGAGCTTTGAGGGCACTATGGTGTTGAACGCTGAGCTGTGGTCAATTAATAGAATTCTCACGTAGGCGTTCCTTTTCTCCAGGTGGGAAAGGGCAGTGTGGAGTGCAATAGAGATTGCATCATCTGTGGATCTGTTGGGGCGGTATGCAAATTGGAGAGGGTCTAGGGTTTCTGGGATACTAGTGTTGATCTGAGCCGTGACCAGCCTTTCAAAGCACTTCATGAATACAGACGTGAGTGCTATGGGTCGATAGTCATTTATGTAGGTTACCTTGGTGTTCTTGGGTACAGGGACTATGGAGGTCTGCTTGGAACATGTTGGTATTACAAACTCGGTCAGGGACAGGTTGAAAATGTCAGTGAAGACACTTGCCAGTTGGTCAATGCATGCTCTGAGTCCACGTCCTGGTAATCCGTCTGGCCTTGTGAATGTTAAATCGTTTTAAGGTCTTACTCACATCGGCTACGGAGTGCATGATCACACAGTCATCCGGAACAGCTGATACTCTCATGCATGCTTCAGTGCTGCTTGCCTCGAAGCGAGCATATAAGATATTTAGTTCGTCTGGTAGGCTCGTGTCACTGGGCAGCTCGCGGCTGTGCTTCCCTTTGTAGTCCGTAATAGTTTGCAAGCCCTGCCACAGGGCTTTGCCTGTTTGATGGTTTGTCGGAAGGCATACTGTGATTTCTTCTAAACGTCTGGGTTAGAGTCCTTGACTAGGCTACATATACTTTGTCCTTGGTGCTATGGATGTCTATTTGTTATGGCTACCGTTAACATGTTGTTTTCCTAACTACTCCTATGTAACTACAGCTTTCCATGTTATGTAACAGTACTTGATCTGACTTGAATTACTTCCACATCCATCTTGGATTTCAAGTCATATCTGGGAATTTGACCCCATTGTGATCCCATTGCCAAAGCACTGAACTAGATACTGTGTCTCTTTGGTAGCAGGCTGAGGTTCCAGTCACTGTTAAGAAACTATCACCAAGACCTCAAACTGGCTCTGGACGTCTCCTCCTTCTACCAACAGGCTGACACCATCATCTGCACCATCAACAGGAAGGTAAAAAGGCAGAATAGGAATTTGGACAAGAGTCCTATTTTGCACCAGTGATCCTTTAAAGGTACAATCTGCAATATTTACATGCTGTTAAATGTTTGATTGATTCTTGAAAAAATATATGCGTCATGAGCTTAAGTACATCATCATACATCATCATGTCCCCATCATAACATCATAACCCCAAATTTAAGATCGTTTTACTCCATAGTTCCTCTTTGTTATCATTTGAATGGCATGTGGAAATGTGGTCCCAAGGTTCTGCAGATTATCATTGTTTTGTAATTACACGTGATTACACATGCTTATTATCATAAGATTGACTCTATATTATTTTGTTTGTTTGGTAGAGAAGCGTCCTGTCTGGATCAGATAACCAGGGGAGCTGCGGTCAGACAGAGATCTACAATATTGCCAGTCAAATCATGGTGAGTGGCACATGGGTTATGTAGCTCAAAATAATTCATGCATTTATGGGGAAATGCAGCAATGCATCATTCATGCATCAGGGTTGTGTTCAATTCCATTTCAAGTGAAATACCGGTCGTTTACAAATGTTCTCATTGAAAATACTAAAATGTACTCCGATATGAATTTAAAAGGAATGCACTACAACTGTAATGTATGGTCTAAGCACATTTTGTAACCTTTATCTAACTAGGCAAGTCAGTTAAGAACAAATTCTTATTTACGATGACGGCCTAGGAACAGTGGGTTAACTGCCTTGTTCAGGGGCCGAACGACAGATTTTTTACCTTGTCAGCTCAGGGATTCGATCTAGCAACCTTTCGGTTACTGGCCCAATGCTCTAACCACTAGGCCACCTGCTCAGTACTCAAGACTACCTCAATCCTAAGTAGAGAGAAACACAGAGAAACTATCATAAGACAGTGAAACATAACACTAAAATCTAGACTACTCCTTCCTAGACCTTCTCTGAATCTTTTTGGGGCGTTTCCCCCTTCACCATAGAAGAAGCCTTCTATGACGGGATGTTATACTTCCGTGTTAAATCTAACCGTAGACTTCCATTTTCAAGAGCGTGGGTCGTTTTCCAAGACTGTAAATCAACTGTAAATGAATTGTGTCACATCCATCCACTACCCCCATCCCCTGCTCGACCATGCTCTCTCCAGATGCTGAACGAGACTGTTTCACGCCTTTCGGACCTCCACCCTACCCTGGCTGCCAGAGTGACACGGAAGCAGGCTGAGGTGCAGGAGAGCTGGGGCCTTCTCCAGGAGGGTAGTGGGTAAATAAGGGTCCTAAAGCCCATAATGTTTGTTTGTCGGTTTCTCTAATGCAGCGTTTCCTAAAATTGGTCCTCGGGGACCCCAAGGGGTGCACGTTTTGGTTTTTGCCCTTACACTACACAGCTAATTCAAATGATCAAAGGTTGATGATTAGTTGATTATTTGAATCAGCTGTGTAGTGCTAGGGCAAAAAAACTAAATGTGCACCCCTTGTGGTCCCGAGGAACAAGTTTGGGAAACCTTGCTCTAATGGCACCCTATTCCCTATATACAGTAGTTCACTATTTTTGACCAAGGCCCATGCGACTCTGATCAAAAGTAGTGCATTACATAGAGAATAGGGTGCCATTTCAGGATACCCTATAAAGTCCTTCTATTATATAACACAGTGTTTCCTAACTCCAGTCCTTGAGTACCCCCAACAGCACACATTTGTTGTAGCCTTGGACAAAAACACCTGATTCAACTTGATTACTTGAGAAGTAAAATCAGATGTGCTTGTCCAGGGCCACAATGTGTGTTGTTGGGGGTACTCGGGGAAACACTGATCTAATATCGCATTATCTAGGGGTGTGTTACAAGGATGCCATCTATCATCGTGTCTATATATTATGGCAATATTTTCTATAAATGTAAGATCAAATGCGAACATCAAAGGATTTTGAGAATGTTTGCAACGTTCACACATGGTTCCTGAATGCCCTTCACATAAAAAGGACTGGAATGGTTTCTTCCAAATTGAGAGATTTATTTTCAATAAATATATAAATACAAAAACAGGCTTCAAAATGGCAGAGCTAAAATGTTAAAAACATGGACTAAAAGATGATTAAGCCCCAGAATATAATAATAACCTTCACTGGTCTATCGTTGCTTACCTCTTCTTCCCCACTGGCACTCTCCCACACACATTTAAACATCTGTAGCTCATTATCTCAGTGGGAGCCAATACCAATTCAATACCAACTCAGTAGCCAATACCAATTCAATACCAACTCAGTAGCCAATACCAATTCAGACACAAACACTCAATTACTACACACTTAACTGGTTCAGGTGAATTGGTGGAATGAGATCTCAACTATGGCATGATATGAATAATGTATGTTAAGCAGGAACCATGGAATACAATTAACATAGAAATAAACACTCACAAATACAATTTAAATTAGGGGCAAGGTTCAAATGTTCAAGTGAGGATGTGTTTGTATCACTCAACCCTATTGGTTTATTGAAGACTGTGGTTTCAGGAGGGAAATATACACAGTCTGACAACCAGGTTGCTTACCTGTAGCCTATTTTTCAGTGGTGAAAAAAGTACCCAATTGTCATAGTTAAGTAAAAATAAAGATGTCTTAATGGAAAATGACTCAAGTAAAAGTGAAAGTCACCCAGTAAAATTCAACTTGAGTAAAAGTCTTAAAGTATTTGGTTTTAAATAACAAAAGTAAATGTAATTGCTAAAATATACTTAAGTATCAAAAAAGAAAGAAAAAATAACATTTAAAATGCCATCTGTAAGCCAGATGGCAACATTTCTGTTTTTTTATTTACTTACGGATAACCATGGACACACTAAGACATCATTTACAAACGAAGCATTTGTGTTTAGTGAGTCCGCCAGATCAGAGGCAGTAGAGATTACCAGGGATATTCTCATGATAAGTGTGTGAATTGGACCATTTTCCTGTCCTGCAAAACATTCAAAATGTAACGAGTACTTTTGGGTGTCAGGGAAAATGTATGGAGTAAAAAGTCCATTCTTTTCTTTAGGAATGTAGTGAAGTAAAAGTAAAAGTTACCCCAAAAATGTCTTTTTTATTTTTACTTAAAAGTACTTCACACCATTGCTATTTTTCCCTCCATAAAATCGCTTACATTTGGTAGTGCTGAATAAAATCAATAATGGAGGTCACCAATAACTGAATTAGCGAGCCGTTGCTACAGTATAATGGGCAGCCCTTTTGACCCAACCCACACGTCGACTCCGAACTTTTCAACATGTTGATAAACATTGCGTAACAGTTTACGTCTGGATGAACTCATATGGAATATGTGTTCCAGATGAAAAGGTTTGATGTTTACAATTGGAATAATGGAAAACATACTCGGTGAAGAAGAAGATTGTTTTTCTACTAACACTCTTGTTGCGTAACTAACACGACATTCTGGCATTAGAACCAATGCCCTAATGGCAACTGAAGCCCACATTGAAATGATTCTTGCCCTAATAAGCCATAGTCTGAGTTTCACTCATAACAAATGCAGTCCAAATAATCGCCATGGAATCAATTCGGGGGAATTCATTCTTGACATTCTCTTTGTGTTATGCAATGCGCCAACTTTAAACATGACACGGATTTTGCAAGCCCCTGTGTCTCAGTAAAAGTGTTCTGTGTAGAAGCTGGAGCGATGTGTAAAATTAGATATAGATAAATATAGAGAAAGACATTTTGGGGAAGATTATACTATACGATAAACCTGCTCCTAATTTCTTCAGCAGATGTGTGCAGAGTGCCTCATAAGTATGGTATGGCCTAGTGACCAGGGATACAGATGGATGTAGCTTATAAAGCTCATTGAACAGAAGTATACTGGTCAGTTACCATGTTAGTCATTCGATTGTGGGTTAAATGCACTTCTGCCTTTTTAAAGTTACATTTTGGAAGTTTAATTACAAATGTTCTACCTCAGATGTTGGATTTAAACTGTATGGTTTACAGAGGCATTAACACATTTCTTAACCCATTGAACCATAACATTTTAGGGTATCAAACCTTTGAAATATAAACAGATGACCCACATTCCAAGCATCTGTGTGGAGAGGTGTGCCCATTTCTGTCGCGTGTGTATCAGCATCACAAACGCTGTATTTTTGTTGTACGGGCGGCAATGGGCTCTCTTCTGTCAAAACTGGAAATAGATTTCCTTCACAGGCGCCGGCGGGAAAGAACGTTCGAATTAAAGACAACCGACATACACAAAGTGTTCCTTTTTGATTCCAAGATGTCTGACTCCTCCCAGCTGTTCCCTCTCTATTTTATAGTCTCTTTCAAAAACAAAAGCACTTTCCTGAAACCATGACCTCACCCCTTCAGAGGGGGGGGTGACATCATTCCTTTATACCCCTGCCAGCCCCAGTCAGTCACTCCAAGGACAAAGCCCTCTGTCTGTTCAGATTGTCATGGTTGCATAACATGTCTTTAGCTAATTCAGCTTATCCGGTGGATCCAGTCAATGTTGTTCATCCTGGGATTTCTGAGTCACGTGACACGTCTCCAAGCAGAAGCGCTCTGGACATGTTGAGGAGTGCTCAAACTTGTGGGTATGACTCAAACCCTGAAGAATATACTGTGAAACTGATTAACAGGCATCCGCAGCTGCCACAAAGGATCCACTTTGGACATATTGTCTCGAATGCATGACAATAGGTGCTATGCCGTGGTTAAGTGGTATCACTCCCTTCGCTATGTACCACAGCCCTGGGGTCCAGAGTTCAATCTTCGTGTCCACCCTTCTGACCTCTCCCCCACATCTATCTACCCCTTTGTTTCCAATCTGCCTACATTAAAAGCACTAAAATACAGTATGTGTTTTATTTTTAACACTCCGCACCACAATGCTTTTCTCTCATCTTCTTTGTGGGGCTGAAAATAGAAGCCTCAGGAAACACAATTTCCCTAGTATATCACCGGGGTGTATACAATACACCAATGTTTGCTGTGGAGAATGAGCATAATATCGTACCTTGTAAAAGACTACTCCCGGACACATGATTACATCTGCATGTTTGTTGTTGTCAATATTTCGGACAGTGACTTTTCTCAAGACAATTTTGAGTTAGTTCTCTATCCGAAACCACAATGGCAACAACAGCAAAAACAATGTGCAGAGGTAATCGTATGTGCTGGAATGGTCGTTTACAGTGAGCTTGTTCTTGCTTTATCACGATTTTAGCCCAGTCACTCACATGAACTGTTCTATTTCATTACCAATGAATCTAACACTGAGAGTGTCAACTGGCCTTCTGGATGAAGTAGGGTAGGGTCACTATCATTGATAGAACCAGGGTTACAATAAGTAACCCATCATGTTTTGCCATGCAGGAGCGAGTGGCCAGATTTGCCCACCACCCTTGACATAAATTTCTCCTGCGACGAACCTGGCTCACCGAGTCAAACCAGAGATACGGAACATGAGGCCCAGAGGACCATAGGAAAGGACATCAAAGAGGAACAGAACCGTCTCAAAGGGTTCGAGGTCAGCAGACCCATTTTTTCAAATAACTAGGAAATTCTCTTTAAAAGTAGTTAAAGGGATAGTTCACTCAAATGACAAAATGACGACAGTTCACCCAAATGACAACATGACATATAGGTTTCCTTACCTTCAAAGCAGTCGATTAAAAACGAATATGTAATTTTGTAATATGTGGTGTAATTTGGGTGAACTGTTATGAAACAGGTAAATCATCAGAATAGGTGATACTTGATACCTCTGTGAAATAGTATTTGAACTCTAATTATATGACCTACCAATGACCTATGTCATTTCCTCTCTTTTTTTTTTTTAGAACATGAAAGACTGTGGTGTCCCCAGGAAGCTGACTGTTTGTCAAGTTGAAGAACAGCCTTCCGAAAGCTATGCCCGAGTCTCCTGTGACACCGCCAGCAGTCTGGATGACTTGATTGGAAGACGGCGTGCGGAGAGGCAAGGGTACAGACTTTCATCAGCGTCTTGTTTTTTGAAACCAGATTAAATTGTTGACGACACTTTAAGCAGAACATTAAGTGGACGTGTGTGCTTGCTTTGCAGAAAGGACCAGACAACCCATTTGAACACTTGTTCTCCAGATTCCCAATCGGAACTTGGTATTCAGTTGCAAAATTCTACCACATCTGCTGATAAGGTAGCTATGGATTGATTTCTGGTGTTTTTTGTGGTCTGCTACTACAGTACCAGTACTAATACTTTAGAGTAAATATCCAGTGACAATGTTCGCGACATGAACAGTGTGTGTTGATTTTAACGGGGTTTACAACTTTGGTGCGGTGTAAACATCGAGAGTGAACCCCCAGTGCGCTGTAGTTTTCCTTTATCTGCAAATGATTGAATTTGGGCCTGGATGCATCCCACTGGGTTAACCAAACGTCACTTCCTCCTCTTGTTTCCTCACTTCCTCTTCCTTTCCTGTTTCTTGGTTGAAGACTCTGTCATGGCTGAAAGACAACCTTGCTATGTCAACCCCCAGTCCAGATGTGACTAAAAACCTGCCAGCTGATATTGACCAAGACAATGTTGTTTCGAACACGATTTGCTTAGACCTGTCCAAGGGAGTAAGTCTTGTAGCTTTTCTTTGCATAATATGCAGTCTTTGCGACGGTACTTATCGGATTCAGAAAGTTTTACATTGGGCAATATATACTGAACAAAAATATAAATGTAAAGTGTTGGACCCATGTTTCATGAGCTGAAATAAAATATCCCAGAATTGTTCCATATGCACAAAAAGCTTATTTCTCTCAAATTTGGAGCATAAATTTGTTTACATTCATGTTAGTGAGCATTTCTCCTTTGCCAAGATAATCCATCTACCTGATAGGTGTGGCATATCAAGAAGCTGATTAAACAGCATGATCATTACCAGTGGCGATTTTAGCATTTAAATCTTGTTGGGGCAAACCACTTTTTTTTATTTTTATGTATGCCAGCTAAGCTACTACACAACACAACACTAAACAATACATTCATTGCACTATAATGGCGACAAGCGGTGCCCACAAACTGTTAGGGCCTACATAAAGCTGTCCCAACAGCAGAGCTTTCTTTTCAGCACCATGGAGTGAATCCTTACCACTGCTACACCAGGCTATCAGCGGAGCCTTGTCTGGCAGCGAAACAGTTCATTCATCCTCATTTACTGCCTTTTTAAAAAACATAGCTGATATGGCTGACCATATCACCCTGGCATATTACATAAATTATGCAGCAGCATATAAGACATTTTTGGAATCACTTTGTTGTACGCGCCGGTCCCTCTTTGGCAAATTTTGTCATCAATAAAAATTATTTACAATTCCGAGTTGGATGACTGTTCAAAACGTATTTTCCCGGTCTGACTTCCCAGCTGCAATGCTTGCAATTAACCACTGTCACCGATTCCTTCCAAACAACTCATTGTTGAATTTGCTATATCCAAATTGTTGTGTAATGTTTATGTCCAATGGCCGATGAGCACTGATATGTTTTATCTATATTTTCTCTTCATTATATCTCTTCATATGACAAGGATTAAAAAAGATTTGCCAGTAGACTTGATTCACGAATCATGATGATGACTGCTAGCTAAAATTATGAAAGTAAGATGTTAACATGATCAGTCCAATCAAAGCTACTGGACATAGAACGTGATTTGACGTAATTTATGTGGCTAATGACCTTGAGCCTACCAAAAGAACATGCAAACAGGCAAGCCCCCCCTCCCAAAAACAATAATAATATATATATACATTTATTTATATATTTTTGCAAATGTGGGACTCTGCCCCACCTGCCGTGAATGACGAGTTGCCACTGATCATTACATAGGGCCATTACAACACTACCACAGATGTTTCAAGTTTTGAGGGAGAGTGCAATTGGTATGCTGACTGCAGTAGAGCCCACCAGAGCTGTTGCCAGAGAATTGAATGTCCATTTCTCTACCATAAGCTGTCTCCAACGTATATTTAGATAATTTGGCAGTACGTCCAACCGGCCTCACAACCGCAGACCACGTACAACCACACCAACCCAGGACATCCACATCCGGCTTCTTCACCTGCGGGACTGTGGGTTTGTACAACTGAAAGAAATTCTGCACAAACTGTCAGAAACCGTCTCAGGGAAGCTCATCCGAGTGCTCGTCATGCTCACCAGGGTCTTAACCTGACTGCAGTTCGGTGTTGTAACTGACTTCAGTGGGCAACTGCTCACCTTCCATGGCCACTGGCATACTGGAGAAGTGTGCTCTTCACGGATGAATCCCGGTTTCAACTGTACCGGGCAGATGGCAAATAGCGTGTATGGCGTTGTGTGGGTGAGCAGTTTGCCGATGTCAACGTTGTGAACAGAGTGCCCCATGGTCTCAGTGGGGTTATGCTGTTGTGCTGATGTCAACAGGCATAAGCTACAGACAACAAACAAAATTGCATTTTACCGATGGCAATTTGAATGCCATGATGCGATCCTGAGGCCCATTGTCGTGCCATTCATCCGCCGCCATAACCTCATGTTTCAGCATTAAAATGCACGGCCCTGTGTCGCAAGGATCTGTTCACAATTATTGGAAGATGCAAATGGCCTGCATACTCACCAGACATGTCACCGATTAAATGTTTGGGAATACGACAGCGTGTTCTAGTTCCCGCCAATATCCAGCAACTTTGCACAGCCATTGAAGAGGAGTGGGACAGCATTCCACAGGCCACAATCAACAGCCTGATCAGCTCTATGTGAGGGAGATGTGTTGCGCTGCAAATGGTCACACCAGATACTGACTGGTTTTCTGATCCTTCTGATAAGGTATCTATGACCAACAGATCCATATGTGTATTTCCAGTCATGTGGAATCCATAGATTAGGGCCTATTCATTTATTTCAATTGAATTACTTCCTTATATGAACTGTAACTTAGTGAAACCTTTGACTGTTTCGTTTATATTTTTGTTCAGTATATGTATGATGAGATTTGCAGGTGATATCAGAGTTGGGGTCATTCATTCTGGCAAAGGGTTTAAATTGAACATTACTTTCATTATCGGGATTTTCCTATTGACTAATAGAATTTACAATTCAGAAATGTATAAATGTGACTGTTAAAATGGAAAATATTTTATTTTATCCTACGAAATGACATAATAGACTAGAGCAAAGATTCATGTTCCATGCTTTGGGACAGGAAAAGCCAGGGTCAACCCAAGGCCAGCACAAAGGTGGTGTGAAGATGGAGGACCTCCTTGGCCAAGTGGAGACGCTATGGGAAGTTCTGAGGAGAAGACATCATAGAAGCATGATTGATGCAAACAGCTCTGAGAGGCTCAACTTGGAGGTATTGATTATTGGTGTCTATATACTGATCTGGGCCTGTATTCATAGTGTCTCAAAGTCGGAGTGCTGATGTAGGATCAGTTATGTATTTTACATCATATTAATAAGATTATATGGATAGGGGGACCTGATCCTAGATCAGCACTCCTATTCTGAGACACTCTTTGGTCCCCAGAGGGCAATTTATACAGCATTGAAGACAAATCCATGCTATCCTTTGTAGAGGGATGACAATCATGAGACAGACAAGGATCGGCTCGAAGGACGCATGTCAGAATACAGGGCAACCACGGACAACGTGGAATTCTGGAGCGTCCCAGATGTCAAGGATCTCTCTGAGACATTGGAGGAAAACGACAGAGGAATGCTGACAGAGCTGCTTAGGTGTCTTGACCAGGATGAAAACTTTGATCGTTGTGAGGTAGAGGAACAGGTAAGGTTTCAGCTTTATCCGTTTACGTGGTTTTCCAAATACCACTTTATTAATGTCCTTCTTGCAACTCGGTTTCCTCAAACCTCTGTAAAAGGAAGGTGGGGTGTGTTTTTTCTCTAGATACATACACTCCCACTAAAACTCCCATTAGACCTCAACAAGACATGGTCACTGGCCTTGCAGGCAAAGCTAATCACACTCCAATTCTATCATCAGATAACTTAAATTAGATTAATACAACCACAATCTACCAAAATACTGAATAATTTATTTGAGTATCATGGCAGACCCTTACTGGACAAATGGATGACCAGGGGTGCATGGACCACCCTATGGAGGAATTGGTGGAGGTCCTGGAGGATCTTGGTGAAGCAGTGGAGAAAAGAGGACATTCCCTCTATCAAAGTCAAGACACCCAAGAACGTATGAGTCAGGTAGGAGTTGACGTAACAGTTTTCTATTTGGATGTGGTCCTCTGTAGCTCAGTTGGTAGAGCATTCCCAGGAACCCCCGTAAGTAAAATATGCATGCATGACTGTAAGTCCCTTTGGATGAAAGTGTCTGCTAAATGGCATATATTATATTATTATTTTCTGTTGCTTTTAACATAAAAAAACGCCACAAATTTGCACACTGTGCTTGTAGTGTAAATAGTGTAACCAGTCAATGCTAGTAAAGTCAGGCTGTTTCTGTTACTATTGTTCAGTTTGTGAAACTCTACAAGCACAAATTGTCATTTTTTACCTATTGGCTAAAATAAAATCTGTGATGCCCCCTCTCCTCTCTTCTCTCCTTTCCTCTCCTCTACTAGCAATCAACACTGAAGCTGCGCATCAACCAGCTCTTGTCCAGGTGTGCAGAGTTCAGCATGGACATTCTGGACACTGAGACAGACATGGCGGTCAGATGTGAGCCCTATAGTTCTGAACTCGAGGGACTGCAGGAGCAACAGGATGAGCTAGAGGTATATACAGTGTATGTATGTGTGTTAAAAAGAGGACATTCCCTCTATCAAAGTCAAGACATCCAAGAACGTATGAGTCAGGTAGGAGTTGACTTAACAGTTTTTTATTTGGATGTGGTCCTCTGTAGCTCAGTTGGTAGAGCATGGTGCTTGCAATGCCAGGATAGTGGGTTTGATTCCCAGGACCTATCATCTGATAGGGTACCAGTCAAAAGTTTGGACACACTTACTCATTCAAGGTTTTTTCTTTATTTTTACTATCATGTAGTAACCAAAAAAGTATTAAACAAATTAAAATATATTTTTGAAGAATATAAGTAGCCACCCTTTGCCTTGATGACAGCTTTGCACACTCTTGGCATTCTCTCAACCATCTTCACCTGGAATGATTTTCCAACAGTCTTGAAGGAGTTCCCACATATGCTGAGCACTTGTTGGCTGCTTTTCCTTCACTCTGTGGTCCAACTCATCCCAAACCATCACAATTAGGTTGAGGTCGGGTGATTGTGGAGGCCAGGTCATCTGATGCAGCACGCCATCACTCTCCTTCTTGGTAAAATAGCTCTTACACAGCCTGGAGGTGTGTTGGTCATTGTCCTGTTGAAAAACAAATGATAGTCCTACTAAGCGCAAACCAGATGGGATGGCGTATCACTGCAGAATGCTGTGGTAGCCATGCTGGTTAAATGTGCATTGAATTCTAAATAAATCACAGACAGTGTCACCAGCAAAGTACTCCCACACCATCACACCTCCTCCTCCATGCTTCACAATGGGAACTACACATGTGGAGATAATCCGTTCACATACTCTGCATCTCATCAATGTGGTTGGAACCAAAATTTTCGAAATTTGTACTCATCAGACCAAAGGACAGATTTCCACCGGTCCATTGCTCATGTTTCTTGGCCCAAGCAAGTCTCTTCTTATTATTGGTGTCCGTCAGTAGTAGTTTCTTTGCAGCAATTCGACCATGAAGGCCTGATTCACGCAGTCTCCTCTGAACAGTTGATGTTGAGATGTGTCTGTTACTTGAACTCTGTGAAGCATTTATTTGGGCTGCAATTTCTGAGGCTAATGAGCTTATCCTCTGCAGCAGAGGTAACTCTGGGTCTTCCATTCCTGTGGCGGTCCTCATGAGAGCAAGTTTCATCATAGCGTTGGATGGTTTTTGCGAATGCACTTGAAGAAACTTTCAAAGTTCTTGACATTTTCCGTATTGACTGACCTTAATGTCTTAAAGTAATGGACTGTTGTTTCTCTTTGCTTATTTGAGCTGTTCTTGCCATAATATGGACTTGGTCTTTTACAAAATGGGGCTATCTTCTGTATACCACCCCTACCTTCTCACAACACAACTGATTTGCTCAAACACATTAAGAAGGAAATAAATTCCACAAATTAACAAGGCACACCTGTTAATTGAAATGAATTCCAGGTGACTACCTCAAAGCTGGTTGAGAGAATGCCAAGAGTGTGCAAAGCTGTCAAAGGCAAAGGGTGGCTACTTTGAAGAATCTCAAATATAAAATATATTTTGATTTGTTTAACACTTTTTTGGTAACTATATGATTCCATGTGTTATTTCATAGTTTTGATGTCTTCGCTATTATTCTAAAATGTAGAAATAGTAAAAAATAAAGAAAAACCCTACCATGAGTAGGTGTCCAAACTTTTGACTAGTATTGTATATATATATTCATATATACACACTACTGTTCAAATGTCACGCCCTGACCTTAGAGATCCTTTTTATTCTCTATTTTGGTTAGGTCAGGGTGTGACTAGGGTGGGTACTCTAGTTTTGCATTTCTATGTTGGTCTGGTATGGTTCCCAATCAGAGGCAGCTGTCTATCGTTGTCTTTGATTGGGGATCATATTTAGGAAGCCTTTTCCCACCTGTTGTTTGTGGGATCTTGTTTTTGTATTGTTGCTTTTGAGCCCTACAAGGCTGTACGTTTCGTTGGTTGCTCTTTCTTGTTTAGTTGCTGGTTATCATTAATAAAAATGATTAACCTACCCCACGCTGCATCTTGGTCCGACCATCCTTACAACGACGAAGGTGACCTCAAAAGTTTAGGGTCACTTAGAAATGTCCTTGCTAATTTTTTGACCATTAAAATAACATCAAATTGATCAGAAATACAGTGTAACATTGTTAATGTTGTAAATGACTATTGTAGCTGGAAACGGCAGATTTTTTATGGAATATCTACATAGGCGTACAGAGGCCCATTATCAGCAACCATCACTCCTGTGTTCCAATGACACATTGTGTTAGCTCATCCAAGTTTATTATTTTAAAAGGCTAATTGATCATTAGAAAACCTTTTTGCAATTATGTTAGCACAGCTGAAAACTATTGTTTTGATTGGAGTCCACCTGTAGTCAATTCAATTGATTGAACATGATTTGGAAAGGCACACACCTGTCTATATAAGGTCCCACAGTTGACAATGCATGTCAGAGCAAAAATCAAGCCGTGAGGTCGAAGGAATTGTCCGTAGAGCTCCGAGACAGTATTGTGTCGAGACACAGATCTTGGGAAGGGTACTGTGATAGAAGAATTATGTATTTACCTGATTGGTTTGATATTAATAGTTAACGATTATATACTTGACTAATTGTAAGACATTTCTGTTCTATTAATGCTGTGTTTCTGAAAAGGGATGGTTTCCACTCTAGCTTCCTGCCGTTAGTCTGGGAGTATAGTCAAGCAATGGGTTTTGCTTGAGATAGCTTGAGCTGACAATGACTTGTTGATTAAAAACCTAAAGTTCCCCAAGAACACAGTGGCCTCCATCATTCTATTTGTTTATTTGTTTATTTTATTTGTGATATCCAATTGATAGTTAGTCTTGTCCCATTGAGAGGCAAAGGTCGAGAGCCATGCGTCCTCCGAAACACAACCCTGCCAAGCTGCACTGCTTCCCGGTCATGGCCGGCTGTGACACAGCCTGGGATCGAACCCAGGTCTGTAGTGACGTCTCAAGCACTGCAATGCAGTGCATTAGACTGCCGCGCCACTCGGGAGGCCGGCCTCCATCATTATAAAATGGAAGAAGTTTGGAACCACCAAGACACTTCCTAGAGCTGGCCGCCCAGCCAAACTGAGCAATCGGGGGAGAAGGTCCTTGGTCAGGGAGGTGACCAAGAACCAATGGTCACTCTGACAGAGCTCCAAAGTTTCTCTGTGGAGATGGGAGAATCTTCCACGAGGACAACCATCTCTACAGCACTCTACCAATCAGGCCTTTATGGTAGAGTGGCCAGACGGAAGCCAGTCCTCAGTAAAAGGCACATGACACCCCGCTCGGAGTTTGCCAAAAGGCACCTAAAGGACTCAGACAATGAGAAACAAGATTCTCTGGTCTGATGAAAGCAAGATTGAAATCTTTGGTCTGAATGCCAAGCGTCATGTCTGGAGGAAACCTGACACCATCCCTAAGGTGAAGCATGGTGGTGGCAGCATCATGCTGTGGGGATGTTTTTCAGCAGCAGGGACTGGGAGACTAGTCAGGATCGAGGCAAAGATGAATGGAGAGAGATTCTTGATTAAAACCTGCTCCAGAGCACTCAGGACCTTAGACTGGGTGAAGGTTCACCTTCCAACAGGACAACGACCTTAAGCACACAGCCAGACAGCGTAGGAGTGGCTTCGGGACAAGTCTCTAAATGTCCCTGAGTGGCCCAGCCAGAGACCGGACTTGAACCTGATCAAACATCTCTGGAGAGACTTGAAAACAGTGTGCAGCGACGCTCCCCATCCAACCTGACAGAGCTTGAGAGGATCTGCAGAGAAGAATGAGAGAAACTCCACAAATACAGGAGTGCCAAGCTTGAGGCATCATACCCAAGAAGACTCCAGGCTGTAATTGCTGCCAAAGGTGCCTCAACAAAGTACTGTGTAAAGGGTATGAATACTTATGTAAATGTTATACTTCAATGTTTTTTTTAATACATTTGCAAAGACATTTTGAATAGGGCTGTAACGTAACAAAATGTGGAAAAAGTCAAGGGGTCTGAATACTTTCTGAATGCACTGTATGGTCCAGTGTCTTCAGAGATATTGTGTATGCTTCAGCTTCCTTTAACGCTCCATAGCATTGTATAAAAAAAACTCTAGAATTGTCAGATATCATCTCAGATTCAGACTTTACACCTGTGTTAAAATTTCGAACATCATTAATAAAGGGAAAGTTGTCTCAAACTATCCAGCATAAGCTGTCAATAGTGTAATCTTGGCTATCCAGTCATGATACATGAGGAGTTCAATCATACTAGCCATGGTATCCCTCTGTAGATTGAAAGACCAGAAAGAAATATAGATTTTGTTTTCATAGCAGAATGCAACCCCATGTCCATTATCTATCATAAGATCATGACAGGCATTATTAGTTCAGAACTCGCTAAATTGGATTGGTTTTGAGCCTCTGTCAGGCTTAAACTCCGATACAAGAATATTCATCTCACCTGCGAAAGTGTAATTGTTCCACATACAGTATAAAACATACAGTATGATCTTCTTTCAGAGGGACTATCAGGTCATAAAAGAGGAGGTGGAGGAGATGGAGGGACTGGCTTCGCAACTACAGGTCCTCCTACCTGAGATGGCAGGGGCTTTGGGGGAGAACGTCCATGCGACCCAGCAAGCTTGGCAGGAGTTGGGCTGGAGCATGGCAGAGAACCAATGCAACCTCCAACAATTTCGGCAACTGCAAGACTTTCTTAGGGCCTACCTGGCCATGATGTAAGGGATTACACATACAGTATGATGTCAAATATTGTTCTTGGTACAACTGGAATGTTGTGCCTGTTTTGTCCTGAATAATGTACATGTAAATGTTTAGTGCTCATGAATGCTTATTGTAATAACCAATTGACCTACTGAGCTCTCTCCCCTCTCTCCCCTACAGCTCATGGACAGAGGACACACAGACTTGCATTTTCTCAGAGGCTTCAGCCCAGCAGTGGAGATTGGCAGAATCGAGTGTTCCATCTGAGCTAGATCTGAGGATAGAGCAGAAGTTTGACGAGTTTGACAAGCTCGCTGCTGCTGGGCAGAAGCTTATCAAGGAGCGACATCACTTGGCAGATATTGTGAGTTCTTTTACAACAGGGGTCACAAACATATTTTGCCCTGTGGACCACAGCCTTTGAAAAGACTGTGATTAATTAAAATATTTTGTACTTTCACGTGTTTTAAAAATGTAACTAGTCTAGGTGCACAAACCCCAATGACCCAACCATTAGAAGAGACTGAAAATATCTGGCAACTGTTTCTACAGATAAAGGAGAGGACTGAGGAACTGCAAAGCATGCTGGGATGGATCCTGGTGTACTGGAGGGCGCAGAAAGACCAGCTGGGTCGGGAGAGGTCAAGGGATTCAAGAAGAAGTGATGCCCCTCAGGGAGACGCAACCAGATTTTCACAAGGCCAACCCCAGGTAGGATATCCCTGCTACCCCCTAAAAAATGTATAATAATAGTAAATAAATAAAGGATATCTCTGCTTTCACGTCAATACGATATTTATTCGTTATAACAAATTCTTTCAGAACAATACCACTGCTCTCTATTAGAATTAGACACATTTAATGCACTGAACTACATCGCTGTGGTGAAGCTACTGTATAGATGTGTATAGAAGACCAAGTGCTTTCTGACAATATTCAACCTGCCCAAATCTTGGCAAATTATGCTCCTAAGGATCAAGGCTTATTGCACAAAACCTAAAAATAATTTAAATATTTTAAAATAGGAGTTATTGAACAAAATCTTTGGTTTTCTTTGCAGAATCTATCCTCTCTGGCAGAACACAACAAGTCCTCGGAAAGACTGTCCACAAAGCACAGGCTGATGGTGGCGAGCCGGTTTGAAGGACCACAAAAATCCCAACCGGGGATAGGTCACCATGGAGAAAACTTTGCCAAGCTGGTAAACGTCACACCACACGTCCCCTTGGCTGTGGCAGTAAACTCGCCCAGCATTATCCTTGAAGAGCCCTGTGCTACTGTCACCCCACTGGGCAGCAGCATCAACCTCATCCTCAGTTTTGACCAACAGCCACCAGGGGGCAGTCTGCAACAGGGGCCAGTGGAGCCAAGGCAGGCAGTGGAACCTGTGCATAGGGTGAGTACAGATCACCACATATTCATATCTACATACCACAAGACAACATCAACCAAATTAAATGGAGGATGCAAAGTTTTGGACAACAGTCAGATTTGAATTATGTTGCTGTAGATGTCTGTAAGCAGGTAGTTGATCCAACGTGTACGATGATGTTATACTGTCAAGTCTACCTAAAAGGCACAAATACACTACATGGCCAAATGTATGTGGACACCCCTTCAAATGAGTGGATTCGGCTATTTTAGCCACACCTGTTGCTAACAGGTGTATAAAATTGAGCACACAGCCATGCAATGTCCGTAGACAAACATTGGCAGTAGAATGAGCTCAGTGACTTTCCATGTGGCACCGTCATAGGATGCCATCTTCCAAACATGTCAGTTTTAACATTTCTGCCCTGTTAGAGCTGCCCTGGTCAACTGTAAGTGGAAACGTCTAGGAGCAACAACGGCTCAGCCGCGAAGTGGTAGGCCCCACAAGCTCACAGAACGGACCGCCGAGTGCTGAAGCGCGCAAAAATCGTCTGTCCTTGGTTGCAACATTCACTACCGAGTTCCAAACTGCCTCTGGAACGGTTTGTCGGGAGCTTCATGAAATGGATTTCCATGGCCGAGCAGCCGCACACAAACACACTTCACCATCTGGCAGTCCGACAAACAAATCTGGGTTTGGCGGATGCCAAGAGAACGCTACCTGCCCCAATGCATAGTGCAAACTGTAACGTTTGGAGGATGAGGAATAATGGTCTGGGGCTGTTTTTCCATGGTTCAGCCTAGGCCCCTTAGCTACAGGGAAGGGAAATCTTAAACCTACAGCATACATTGACACTCTAGACCAGGAGTGGGCAATTCCAGTCCTAGGGGGCCTGATTGGTGTCACAGTTTTGCCCCAGCTAATACACCTGACTCCAATAATCACCTAATCATGATCTTCAGTTTAGAATGCAATTTGATTAATGAGCTGTGATTGCTAGGGATGTAGAAAAAGTGACACCAATCAGACCCCAGAGGATTGGAGTTGCCCACCCCTGTTCTAGATGATTGGTTGCCTTCAACTTTGTGGCAACAATTTGGGGGAGGCCCTTTCCAGTTTAAGCATGACAATACCCCCGTGCACAAAGTGAGGTCCATACAGAAATGGTTTGTCGAGATCGGTGTGGAAGAACTTGACTGGTCTGCAGAGAGACCTGAACTCAACCCCATCGAACACCTTTAGGATGAATTGGAATGCCGACTGCGAGCCAGGTCTAATCAGTAGCGACCTCACTAATGTTCTTATGGCTGAATGGAAGCAAGTCCCCGCAGCAATGTTCCAACATCTAGTGTAAAGCCTTCCCAGAAGAGTGGAGGCTGTCATAGCAGCAAAGGTGGGGATCAACTCCATCTTAACGCCCATGATTTTCGAATGAGATGTTCGACGAACAGGTGTCCACATACTTTTGGCCATGTGGTGTATTTCAAGGCCGATAAACCCATCCCCACAGCTAATAACACAAAACATCTAGTAGAACCTCAAGACATTCAGGCACATTTCTATTGTGTTGATCTTAAAAAGCTTTATATTGGGACTGGGATAGGGAGAGCTGATCCCAATGGCTTAGAGCAGCTATTAGTAAAGGAATGTGCTGTAAGATTTCTGTAAGGTCCCCCATTCCAGATGTGGTGTTTCATCAACTTGGCTCACACTCAGTGGATTAGTCATGGTCAAGCCATTGCAGCTGGGTATGAGACCACCTCATCTCCATGTGATTTTGATAACGTTTGCAGAATGTGTGATCCCATTTTGAAGGCTTGCAGCTGAAGTGATGTCTTAAAATAACGTACAGTATTTTCCTACAGAATCCACTACATATTTCATAAAGTTTGCACGAGTATCAAATTGGGTCTTCGTACATGAATCTAAGATGTCTTTGATCATGGTTGCGTAAGCATTTAACTTCCAAGGATAATGAAAGTCACATTTAGCAGAGTTTTGTATTTTAATACATCCAATTATCTTAATCTGTTTCAGGTGAGCACCTATCTGCAAGTCACAGATGGAAGTCCTGTTTTTGAAGAGGTGGCATCGCCTCATATCACAGACACGAGCCACCTGTCAACCACCGTTTCCACAAGCTCAACCAACGCTACTTTCGTACCCCAAGTCAGTACTGTCTTGTTCCCCACCTTACCCAGAACCAGTCCCACCTCTACCTTAAACCTGAAGGGACCGATGAAAAGGAGGAAGAAAATTACACACAGGCACACTGTGACTGGCATTGTCGGAATGCCCAAGCCGGAGGGGGTTACTACCGTGCCCATCGGTGCCACTCACAGAGCCTACACCTGGCCACTGGAGGATAAGAAGGAATGCCGTGCCAAACAAGGGAGTCCAGTAAATACAGAACTCCAACTGTATATCAAAAATAATTCTGTGGTGAGTGTCATAGATAGAAACTCTTCAGACACGTCAAGCATTCCTACCGTTCCTACCATCCAGGGGCATTTCTTGCATGGACCCAATGAGATGACCATTAGGCAAGACAAGAGCCACTATGGCGTTATCCCTCTTGGGTCGATGTTGAGCTTTGACCTGCCCAAGGATTGGGGGAAAATCTCACAGATGGGTGCAAAAGACCTCACAACTGAGAAAGTGCCTTCTGAAGCCAATGGGGACCATGCCAGTCCACCTTCGAGTCTGTATAGACCATCGTGCTCAAACACACTCGGTCAGACTCACGTATCGTCCAAAGTAATTGGACAGACTTTCGCCCTCAGTCCAGAGAAGGAAAGGCATCTTGAAGCTGATGGGGAACATGACAGTCCGAATGGTTCACCTTCGATTCCGTGTAGACCGCCAGGATCAAATACACTCAGTCTAACTCAGAAAGTGATTGGGCAGAATTTCACCCTCAGTCCAGGGGAGGAAAGTATCTGCAAAACAGGGGACTTTGCTGGTCAAAATGGTTCACCTTTGAATCTATACAAATTGGCAGACTCAAACCCACTCAGTCAGACTCACAAAGGGATTGGCCATACTTCCGCCCTCAGTCCGAAAGAGGAAATGAGCTGTGAAACAGCAAGGCAGGACTTGCAGAAGGTCAGCGCAGAGTCTGCTTCTCTTTTGGTTCAGTGTGCCTCGCTACCTGCGAAAGATGACGCCTATCACGACCTAAGATGCGCCACGAGGAGTCCTGCCCTTGCTGCTGGACATGAGAACATTTTCTCCAGCACTGTGGGTCTCCACGATGAGGATAAGGTTGAGAGTTCTGTTCCAGTGGCCATTTTGGACTCTAACAAGCAACGCACTGAACCACACTGCAGCAGCTCGATGATGTATGACTACGCCCGCACTGAACCGCCACCAAACCACAAGCACAACTGTTTAAGTGTTCACACTAAGATTCAAGACCTCAATAACCACATATACTTCCCTTCGGCAAAGAGGCAATTCACTTTCCAAAGTGCACTTCGAGTTGTAGAGATCAAGATCTTGTCTACTGTGTCTGAAGACTCCACGTGGATGGGTGTGCGCAGGTCTGGACGAGTCATTGTGTGCTCTGAGGACAACTGTTGCGTGTGCTCCGACAGCTCCACACCCATGATGGTATTGGAAAAAGAAACTTCACCCAAAAGAGAACCAGATCATATTCATCCTGATCATTGGCAGTTTGAGGAGGAGGAAGAGGAGCTGGAGGATATTTGGAATGGCACAGACCGGGAAAGAGCGCCTTGAATTACTGTGGTCCAAAAATATGAGGTATGTAAGATCAACAAAAGTGTTCATCTTATATTTGTATATATCTGCATTCAAAACACACACACACACACATACACACACACACACAATGCATCTGCAATAGTGTAATACACATACATTCTTGCATTAATATTTCTACACACAAACCAACTGGTTTCATACTGCAAAGTGTAGCCTAAGTAAATAAGTAACATTGATTTAGATTTCAGACTTTTACATTTCAATTCTAAATCAAGTTCTACATGGACACCGCATTAGGAAAAGCTTGAAGTGTATGCATGTCTGTTTTAACACAGATAACACCTTTTGATACAGCCTGAACATTCTGAGTGAACAATTGTCTGAAACTGGTTTTGCCCTGAACAACTCAATTTTAATCTTCAATGTATTCTCATGTTCCTTCTTCTCCCACCAGGTGGTGCCCATGCCACGCTGAAGCACAGACCAGTGACCAACCAGCCAGAGATGAAAGTGGCCCTAAACGTATAGCGTCTCAGAGTAGGAGTGCTGATCTAGGATTAGTTTGCTTTTTTAGATCATAATGAATAAGATGATATGACAGATCCTAGATCAGCACTCCTACTCTGAGATGCTTTGTGGGATTCGGACCCAGATCTATGATCAGTTTATTCTGCCCCTTTTCCAACCTTGACTCCAAATGGACTTTTACTTCACATTGCCTCAGTGACATTAGAGGACTATCGTGTGCAAGCAGCAGTGGTGGAGAAAGTACTCAATTGTCATACCTTAATAGAAAATGACTCAAGTCAAAGTCACACAGTAAACTATTACTTGAGTAAAAGTCCAAAGGTATTTGGTTTTAAATATACTTAAGTATCAAAAGTAAACTGAATTGCTAAAATGTACTTAAGTATCAAAAGTAAAAGTATAAACCATTTCAAATTCCTTATATTAAGCAAACCAGATGGCACAATAATAAAACAAATGTTTTAATGGACGGATAAGCCAGGGGCACAGTCCAACCCTGAGACATAATTTACAAACAAAGCATGTGTGTTTAGTGAGTCCGCCAGATCAGAGGCAGAAGGGATGACCAGGGATGTTCTCTTGATAAGTGTGTGAATTGGACCATTTCCCTGTCAAAATGTAACAAGTACTTTGGGTGTCAGGGAAAATGTATGGAGTAAAAAGTACATTATTTTCTTTAGGAATGTATTGAAGAAAAATTAAAAGTTGCAAAAATATAAATAGTAAAGTACAGATATCCCCCCAAAAATACTTAAGTACTTTACACCAGCTGCAAGCAGTCTGCAAGAATCTCACTACAGGAGACTGAAAACATCCATACAAGACCAAAGTAGTCATGAATGTACTGTTCTTCAATAAGGGAAATTAGCTAGAATTCCCCATATTAAACTCTTACCTGTGATTTTGACTAGGTATCCTCAACCCATTTTTTTTTAACCCTTATTTTACCAGGTAAGTTGAACACATTCTCATTTACAGCAACGACCTGGGGAATAGGTACATGGGAGAGGAGGGGGGATGAATGAGCCAATTGGAAGCTGGGGATGATTAGGTGGCCATGATGGTATGAGGGCCAGGTTGGGAATTTAGCCAGGACATCGGGGTTAACACCCCTACTCTTAAAAGTGCCATGGGATCTTTAGAGACAACAGAGAGTCAGGACATCCCATACCAAACGTCCCATACCAAAGATGGATTTCCACTCAATAATTGATGGGTGTCAATGGCCAATGGAGGGCCGAAGCACTACAATCTTCTTTGTGTCTCTTTCCATTGGTTACTGGCTGTTACCATGACTTGACTGCCTGATACAACATAAAACAATACACATTACTGTATTGAAGCAATCAGACACTTGATGCAAGGTCACAAATAGTGCAATACACTGAACTGAATAGACTTACCCCATTGAATACAATACAAGATGATCAAAATGTATTTGCTCTGTCTCTTTAATGCCACTTGGTGTCTAATTTCTTTCAACTGTGTATGGATTGCATGCAGGGCACATAAAGAAAGAACTGCCATTGATACCTATTTTAATCTGCTGTACAGTAGACTATCATTTATAATTGTAATCACTTTTGTAAAGAAAAAATTAATAAATCAAAGATAATTTGCAGTCTCTGTTCATATTGAATTGAAGTGGTTTGTCAGTTTATTAGTTGTAATAGAGAAGCCTATTTCAGGTTATCATGAAGAAGTTCAACCTCTCATACTCTTTCAATGAATTTGAAGTATCTAGGAAGATTGCCTTTACGAGTAGACATTTTAGAAGGCCAGACTCAGATATATTCACTTTATTATTGTTACAAAAAGCAAGACAACTTGTAGTCCAATTCATGGCTGTGCAAACTTCCAGTTGGGGGTAGTAATGGACCATTTAAGAGCCTTCATTTAGAAAGGCTACTTTATGTGGACACAATGTGGACCAAAGTGGATTCATTGTCGAGCAGTACAGGAAAGATAATGTGTCACTACTATTACTTATGCTCACGTTTTCATTACTGTATTCTGTATGATTTTACTCATTCTTTCTGCATTATCTGTGTCTATGTTTCAGTAATTACAAGTGATGATTGACATCTCAGAGAACAAACGAGCAATAACGTCACGGTAGGTCAGCCTATCCCTAAACAAATTACCGCATGGGATAGGCGGGACTTCTGCCGATGCTGCCAGCGCGACCCAACAGAAACTAGTTGTATAGACAGACACAGCTAGGCCTATTGATACAGTTCATGAATTGTAGGGACGGGGCTTTGTCTAGTTGCAATTGCAAAAAGTCATTGATAAATACAGTTTATTCTTCAACTAGGATGTTAAGCATTCAAGTTAATCGTTTTGGATAAAATGGGATGGGAGTTATCTAGATCTCGCCTGAGGTAAGATCTTTTTTGTTGTTTTAAGTAATTCGATTAAAGTAGCCACATTTATAAGAATTACACGTTGGCATGAATTGATATGAAAGCTGTTCAAATGGTATCATAACCGAATGCAACTTTAAAAGTCGGCCTGACCAGCTAAATCTGGTGTCGAATGGTAAAAACAACAGCGAGATCTGAAAAGGGTCTGCGATTCTATTGTGCTGTGAGTTCGCCCTCAACAGCGGGCTCTCTAGCCTAAATTACATTAACTTTTCATTAGAAGCAAAACACCGTTCATAAATTGTAAACTGGACTGATATTTTGTAGCCAGAATTGATACGATACGGCTTCTTGATATTCTACAAATAACAGCGCTAGCTCAACTTCTTTCCTTTGAGTCAAATGTTGATTGTTTGCAAAACTCACTGCATGCTATGTTGGGATTCAAAGGGAAGAGGTATACAAACCTTTTGCCAAAATTATACAAACTTTTTTGTGAAGAATTCTATGAGAAACAGTGACATACACACCTAAAATGATACATCCTATATTGGTCTTTAAGTCAGGACAACCTAAAGGCGTCCACATACTTCCCGTCTGGAACAGTTCCTGCATATATTATGACGACATTTTGTGACGTTTTTGGTTTTCGGCAAATTTTTTTTTTCGGTTGTTCGTGCACAGATTTTTGTCTAGAGGCAAGCCGAAATAGGTTGAGGAAGATTGGTGATTGGTCAACAGTAGGGATTGTTCAATTAAGTGTTTGTAATTCAAGGAGAGACTAATAGTTTTTTATGCAAAAAAATGTACTTGAGAAAAACTGCACTAAACATCATAGTTAATGTAAAATTGCCCAGCTATGATCTCCTTGACAAAAAAGTGAAAATAATGACCGATTTCTTCAGTTATTTTAGATTAATTCAGACTATTTTGAGGAAGTGTATCTGGCTATGGTGTCTCAAGATGGACAAACAGTACTATTATGGCCTTTTTCTTGTTTTTCTAGCGAAGCACCCTCGTTTGGGTCCCCTAGCTGTAGCATGCAGTAGGCTTAAAGGCCTACATGCTTCCCGTGGAGAAATATTCGGAAACAGTTTGTGTATATATTATGACAGCATTTTGTGATGTTTATGTTCGTTTTGGACTTCAGCAAGGGTTTCTTTGTGCGTTCGTGCGCACACAAAAAATTGAGACAAGCCGAATTTCGGTAGCCTAAGTTTACACCTCTTCATCAGTCATTGTTCAGCAGTGGGGATTCTTAAATTAAGTGTTTGTTGTCGTTCAACGATAGACGGCTCGTTTTCATTCTGTTTTTTTTTCACTTGAGAAATACTGCACCAAAAAACTTATTTGGATGTAAAATTGCGAGACTATGATCTCCTCGACTAAAAAAATCTAAATGATTCACAGATTTCTTGAGTTATCTAAGATTCATCCTGACTATTTGAGGAAGTGAATGGCTACTGGCTATGGCACCTCAAGATGGACAAACAGTACTTTTGCTGCTTTATTCTTGTTTTTCAAGTGAAGATGTGAGCACACTCGTTTGGCTAGGTGCCAGCCGCACTGAAGCATGCGGAAGCCTTAATAGTTAGCCCTTGATCATGACTCATTGGATGAAGGTCATTGGATGAAGGTGTTATCTGTACTGGGGAGTTTTGTTAAGAGCCCTGACACTCGTTCTGAACATTGACATGCATTGCTTGTGGTACAGTTTTGGAAGTATAACGACTTTATATTTCATATCAGCAAGAAACGTTCAATTGATGCACAACTTTTTTATGGGGTTAGTGTTCCCATAAGGCCATATCTCCATCTTACAACAAGTGTTTACAGAAGAAATACGGAAGACTGAGGGACCACTGTGCTATCTAGCATGCTCCGAACACCTGTGTGTAACGGAAGAAGGCCGCCAGAAACGTCACTGAAAAATACTGTCGGCTACAACTGTGATAAAGCTGGTTAAAACAGTGTGTATTTTGCATATGTGAAATTATTTTGTTGGGATAGGAAAGTAAAGTGGTTTATTTTTCTAGAATCGTATTGCAATTGAGAATCAATTCCCGTTTAGATGGAGCATTTGGCTGTTTTGGCAGCCAGAGCCAGTCTACCTCCGAAAATAACATGAGGTCCTTTGGCCTTTAGGAGTAACGGCAATTATTAGGCTCCTTAAGAGTACATCTTGGGCTTGCTAATAGTAGGCCTGCTATTGAAACAGATAAATAAGTCTGTCAACGGAGTCAGAAATTCACAGGTTTCAGATTTGCCCCATGTTTTTTCTCTCAGGTTTTCGCTCACACCTTTTTAAATAAAATATCTAATTTTGTTGTTTTTCTAAGTCCACAACAACGCGTAAACCACATCAGGAGACAACTTTTGAGATCTGGGATTTTTTTTAAAATTTTTGAGTGTAGTTTCCCTTTAATTCAAAGGCTCAGGTACCTAACACTGTGGTTAGTGGTGTTTCGGTTGCACATGAGATGGAGTTTGCAAAACAAATGGCCACTGGATTGATAACAATAATCATGATATTATTTCGCAAGGTAGGCATAGGCTACTTTGTAGCTAGTTAACATTTAATTGAGAAGGCTTTTGGGAAAGCCTTTCCATCTACCTGGGGCCTATCATTAGCATTGCTATATTTTTCCTGTTCCTTAATTGTTTGAAACCTGGACATTTTATTTCATATTATGAGGCATTTCTTACCTAGCTTCAAAGTAGCCTATAGCCAAAATTCCACCATAGAAATGTGGAGGCAATTTATTTTATTAAGCCTTCCTCATATGTATTATCCTGTTCAATTAGTGTTCTTTCATTGTCTAGCAACCAGTGTTCTTTCATTGTCTAGCAACCAAAGGCATTATCCTAGTCATATTGGCAACCCATGATGGCTGTTGCATCTTTGGATCACTTTCTACATTTCAAATGGATATTTCCATCTCTGATGGTATGCATCCTGGGCATTAAGAAGTGAGTAAATGCAATGACCATTGAAAATAAATGGTTATACGCCGTACACTTGCGCATACCCTCCACTACGCCACTGAGTATGCCTTCTCAAATTGGATACGTTTGCTCTACAAGACATTTTGTATAGTTTCTAATCAATCTATCCTAAGTATGTAGGCTGTTGCTAAAAATGGTGTTTTGATAGCGTAGTGATGATGATATTATTATGCTATCAAAATAAGTCTCACACACACAAGCATATATGAGGATAATTTGTCAACTAAACTAGTTGGTACCTGTGTAAAGGGTTGGGTTTTATTAAAACTAAGTCTGTTTCTTCTACCCAGTGTGGCAGTGTTAACCTTGACAGTCCAGCTGTTGCCTTCATCAGCCTACAACGCGGCACTTTTGATTTCAGACTTTTGGAGAAACGCCTGCTAAGTGCATCTTCTTATAGCTCGCTGATGCTTTGCGTGTTTGAGATGTCAAACACAATGACTTGTGAAGTGGTTTATCGGGCCACGAGAAAAGGAATCTGACAGAAATGCTCAACTTTGAAAAGAGGGAGTCGTTTTCTCCAGGATAGACCTTGGTAGATCAAGAGGCAGCCAAGAATACATTAGCCGAGATTAGCTTTTTCCTAAATATAAAGTCCCCAAAACACACAAGGATCCCTAAAAAAATGGCTATGGGAACAAGGGAAGTGCTGTGGTCCTTTGGCTCCCAAAATCCTTCCACTCATCAACATGCCTAAAATGCTCAAAACTGGCAACCAATTCTAGCCTGCATACCCTCCTCATATGGCTAAAATCAATAGCATTTGTATTGCCAAGCGCCTGGGAGGACAAGCTTAAGGGTGATTTTGTTTGGCCAGATTAGCTCCTTTTATCTGAATTTGCAAAAGTACCTGTCAGCACTCAAGCCTGCTCAATGGGGCTCCAACTTTTTTTTTTACTGGAGGCAGCTAATTAAAAGGCATAGCTTTTGTTTTGTAAACCTGTTCCTGGAATGCTGGACAGCTGAGATGAGCCAAGCCCGTTTATAGATGCAGTCCACACTCCAGAGCAGTGTATTCAGGGTATTTTCTGTCTGCATTAAAGGTCCCCTTGAGCAGGCCAAGGAAAGTCGTCCCTCAGCAAGGTGTTCACTGTAGATGAAAGTCATCCACAAATCCTTATCTGCGTTCCCTTTTCCCCCTTTTCCACTCTTGATGTTTGAAAACTCAGAGTACTTCTTGCTGTAGGGCGTTGGAGCGTAATGTTATCTGGATCTGTTGTTTGCGGGTCAGGTTTCTCTACTCATCTCCATATTCCCCACCTCCTTGTACTCTGCTTCGTTGGTTCCCCCGGGGAGGTTAAATAATTGGAGTGTGATCTCATTGCCAGTATCCTACTTGGCAGGGATGATCATGTGCATTGTTTGCGTGATTATAGATAATGGAGTGCGAGAGAATCAATCCTGACGTGTTTCGTGTTCCTCCAAACAAGGTCAAGAGAGGAAGGACTAAGTGCCATACTGCTGTAGACTAAACAAGTTCTCCTCTTGTCCTTCACTTGACCTTTTTCTTACCCTGCCCAGTAGTGTACCGCACATATTTCAATTCCTAACCAGGTGTCTGCAACTTTGTGCCGCATGACTAGAAATACTGTGTGGTGCAGAACAGGAAAATGGCCACTGGCGATAGTCTGCACATCGAATCATCCACATGTGTAACCTGACCGCAGGCCAGCTTGTAGACCTATTTCAATGTGCATGACTAGAAAGGCTGCATGATAGTGTTACAGACAAGGGGTTTTGGGACTGGGTAAACACATTTTTTAAAGGGCCTTCAGCAACTCTTATGACCCGGTATCTGGTAACAAGGGAATGCACGGACGCAGACTGGGATTAGCTAGCCTGGGCCATCTGTGCGAAGGACAGCGGTAGCCAGCCCTTTTCTTGGTGTCCCTGCATGGAGTCCGGAAGTCTCTGCTGGAATCTCCGTTGACCTCCCTTCATCTGGGCCACTCTGGGGGTCTTTAACTTCTCACGAGTCACCAACCCTGATCCGGTAGCACCCCCCCCCCCCACTGAGTAGCATAGCTAGCATAGCGTCACAAGTAACTTGTAGCATCTAAATATCATTAAATCACAAGTCCAAGACACCAGATGAAAGATACAGGTCTTGTGAATAAAGCCACCATTTCAGATTTTTAAAATGTTTTACAGGGAAGACACAATATGTAAATCTATTAGCTAACCACGTTAGCAAAGGACACGATTTTTTTACTCCCAATAGTTTTTTCCTGCGTCAGTAGCTATCACTAATTCGACTAAATAAAAATATATATAGCCACTAACCAAGAAACAACTTCATAAGATGACAGTCTGATAACATATTTATGGTATAGCATAGTTTTTTTTGGGAAAAATGTGCATTTTTCAGGTATAAATCACAGTTCTACATTGCAGCTGCAATCTGAAATAGTGCTGACCCAGCCAGAACAATTACAGAGACCAACGTCATATAACGAATTACTCATCTTAAAACATTTCAGAAAAATACACAGCGTACAGATATTGAAAGCCCAACATCTGGTGAATCCAAACAATATTTCAGATTTATTAAATGTTTTATAACGAAAACAAAATGTAGCGCTAAATTAGCATAGCTATACCAGGCAGATTCGGCTAGGCGCCCACGGCCAGTTCACATGCACAACAGATATGATATAACATCGTAAATTGGGTCTTACTATGGCTGATCTTTCATCAGAATGTTGATCAAAGTGTCCTTTGTCAAGATGAGTCGTTGGTTCCGTTCAGAATTGTTCCTTTCCCACTCCATTTAGCACAGGTACTGGTCGAGTGGCACGGATCTCTCAAACGTAAATAAAATGGTCGTGCCATTTTATATTATATTATATTGAACTATATTGAAAAAACATACATTACGATGATCTGGTCACATGTATCAAACAAACTTCGAGACGGAGATAGTTTTCATCCATAATGGCCGCACAACAGAAGACAATCGCAGCTACAAGTCGCACGATTTAGAGAACCGGAAGTTGTCGGTCACGCCAAAGAATTAGCTCTCATTTCACGTCAGTCCCAGATAAACAAGATATTTTTCCTCTGACGTCCTCTTGACACCCAGAGGAAGGCCAATGAGGTGTGTTTCGGGTCATAGGGGGCACGACCATATATAGGCAGAGAGTTGAAGCTGGCATACACATCTTGCTTTTTTCTTCTTGGTCATGGAAAGTGCTGTCAAATGACTTCTGTATCACTCAGAGACAAAATTGAAACGGTTTTAGAAACTAGAGATTGGAAAGAAAACAATGGTATTATTTATATGCATATAGTAAGAGCAATAATTGAATAAGAGGCAGTTTAATCTGTAGAGCATATTATGCTAATGGGAAAATAGCACCCCCTGTATTCTCAAGAAGTTAATGATTTGATTTCACCATGAAGCTGGAGGGAAGAGCTGCCTCCACAATCACCTCCCTTAATTCCCAATTCTCCATACCACAGGTGAAAGGAGACTGTGGCCAGGCATGCGCCACTCCTCCGTAAACCCCATAGAGAGTTTAGTTGCAGGTCGATGGAGAAAAAAAACGTATCCTTCCCCATGATAGCAGCAGAGAGCCCTAAAGAGGCGACACCAGCTCGGGGGAAAGGCCTCTGACTTCCGCTCTACTGATCGCGGTGACATTCAAACGTGAATCACCTGGTCTTAGCACGCTGCTTTGCCAGCCCAGCTAGTCAGTCACGGGGGCCATAGCCCTTGCAGGTTGACAAATGGGATTTAACAGGTTTACCAGTATGGACGGCTTTATTCACTCGACTCGTTTGTGTGTTTAATCTATTCTTAGCTGTAATTACTATACGGTGACTGGGCCTGCGCGGTGTTTGGGCTGGTGCCATAAACTGGTCAGGTGATTGACTTAGGTCACGGACCACGGTCAAGGTTTAAGGTCAATTAAGTGGATTGACTTAAGTGCAAGGAGTTAAAGCCAATTAAATATTTAAATACCGAAGCAACCTTTTGATGAACTTCCTAGACGGCACAGCTCTACTTTTTCGAGTTTCGAAGAATGCAAAATAATTTCCGGTGTGTAATATGTCAGCATTTCTTCATAGCTATGGCTCTCGGTGGGTCCTTGGGAAAAATATGAACGACTTGAATCAACACTACTGCTGTTCTCTTACACTCCTGTAAAGGAAGGATAACATTTAGCCTGCTCGTGTGTTGTTGTAACCGCATTCCCAGTCTCTGTAACCGTTTGGAACCTCTGCGCTATCATCTGACATTCTCTCTATCCAGCACCACATACTCTCAAGGGAGTGGATCAAGCTGCTGGCAAGGCCTTTTCCAAACACGCAGCCATCTGCCTCGACACCTGACACCATAGCCCACACTGGGATCCAATTCGACTTCTCCTCAGACACACGTTCGTTTCTATTAAAGACTGTTTCAAAGCTGATGACAGAGCTTTATCGCCGCCAATCGAATAGATGGCCTATCTCCGTTCATAGGAGTCATCCACACGTTCCTTTATTTTCACCCAGAAATGAATCTGTTGACGACATGTTTTAGTATTTGAAAATGACTGTGGACCAATCAAGTGTGCCTGAATGCTTTAGCTGGGGCGGTGTTGAACCGGTTTGGATGCATTTCAAATTAGATGTGACAAATGGATGCGGTGTGTAATCTTGCTGACAAGTATAAATGAGGACTTTGGGCCTTTTGTAAATGTATTTGTTTCATTGGTTTGTGCAAAGGGTATTTTTGACTGTGCCGTGTTTCTATTCGTAACATTTTCATTTGGCTGAATTGATGGTTATTGAATCTTTAAGTTAGTAGTAATAGGAGGCCAGGTCCGATACAGTTGCTAAGTACACGCTTTGTTTCCAGAGTGCTCGGTGAAAGTAACTTTAGGATCTTAGACATTTTGAACTTTACATCAAGCTACTAACAAAGACAAGTGCAACGTTGCTTAAAACAAACGGTGTTTAAAGAAGACGGCCACCTTTAATTTCCTCAAGGTTGAAGCTGGTTTCAGGATGTCAGCAAATTGCCTCCGGGTGAAATTTTTAATAATTTCAGCTCGAAATAACCTCTAATTGACAGGCACTTCCTTGGTTGGTGTTCATCTGGGAACTACGAACCAACGAATCGAGCTTGATGGGTCTATGAAAGAAAGAGGAGCCTTATGCTATTGTAGAAACACCCGTCGAAAGGTTGGTAAAGCAACAACCGTTGTTGTCATTGAGGTGTATGCAATCAAAAGACAGACCGGTTTATTTAGAGTGTTACGACACTTGGAGGCCTTCGTAACTATTGAGTAGCGATGCGCTACAAAGCAGTAGTGTGGGTGTCTACATAGACAATCATCTGGGGCTTGTCTTAACTGGTCAAAGCAAAAAAACGTTGTCATATTTGGTCACCGTCTCGTTGAAGTTTTCTATTGGTTCTTGGCAGCTGTGCTGACAAGTTTCTTGTGTTTTTCCTCTTTAACACTACTAATGCATTTGAGGATTGAGCAAGGCTTTTTTTTCAGATGACAGTTTCAGTGACAATGGTTCTGCAATTATTAGTGAATGACAAGCGACTTTGTTGTATTAATGTGTACATTAGCCCTTTGGGGACATTGCTCTCCATTTCTGTGCTTTGCAACATTTGTTTGCTCGATTTACTAATCGTAGTTTGTTACATTTAGTCCCTCAGCGCTATCAACTCCAAACGGGAGTCCCAGAGTTTGTGTTATTTCAGCAACGACATGGGAACCATTTAGTATTTCCATTTGTCATTGCCAGAGGAGACAGCTTTCGAGCCATTTGTCTAAGAATTAATGAGGATGTCGACTAAATGTCCTCGACAGTAGAGTACAAATTATGTTGTTTGTGGCCTACAATTCCCACCATATTACACTGATGGGATATCCCATGGCATTTCTATTTTTCTTTGTGGGTTCGTTTGTGTGGGTGGATGAGGAGCCCTATATGATTGATTCATTTATGTGATCCTCCTTAACCCTTTTCTTGTGTTGTAAAGGAAGATTAGTTTGCTCTGACTGCTTTCGTAACAAATCTGTCTTCAAGTATTGTTATTCTTCGTCGTTTAGTGGATGGTGGTAAATAATAGGGCGACATTGTCCTTTTTCTGGAACACACTATCATTAGAATTATTATTGTGATAATGACAGAATGACACTGGGTGGGTTATGGCATTGTTAGACCCATTTGTAGACCGCACCCAATTGTAATCATGGGGTGATTTTTTTGGGGGGTTAAGGTGCAAGTGCCCTCGATGCACCACATTGACAGACGTGGGTCAGCCACATCCAATCAGAGTTTTTATCTCAATCAAAAGGTTGAGATAAATAAAGCCTTTTCTGTTTGGCTCCCAGAGAGGTGTTCTCACCTAATCCCCGTAGACCGACATCCGCAACCTATGATAGGTCACTAGTGTAACCTTTGTATAACCCTGGGAATCCTTAGATTCTCTGAGGATTTGCATGTCAAAAGTAAAAGTCCTGTCAATGACCAATCACTGCACTGACGTTCTCCCCTTGGTGTCGGTTAGTTGCAGGGGCCGATTTACTAAGTCTTTATACGTGCTTGACCTGTACAGCTGTCTACCAGATGTCTTCCATATATTTGTGAAAGAGAAGAAAAATATAGATCCTTCTCTTAATAAGTGTCATTTGGCTTAATGACCTTTTCAATGACTGAAACATTTTAAAGGGCTAAAAATAAAGGACACCATGAAAAAGTTGTTGCCTTGTTCAATCTTTCAGATACAAACTAAGCCCACCTTACCAGGTATTTTCATACAAAGTCAGGAAAGCAAAGTCTGCCACGTCATTGACCCTGAACTCAAGCTTGTGATAACCGTAGCACGGCCAGAGGGGTTAACTGCAGCCCCTCTGAAGCGAAACAACCTGGGGGAATGTGTTGTGTTTTCTCCGGCCCAGAGCAGAAGCGGGGTACTGACCTCACTGGCCCCAGCCTCGAACGGGAGATAAGAAGAAGATTACCGGCCTTCCCTCCCTGCATTCCTTCTCCTCATTGAGGCGAAAAGGGACATCTCAATTGGAAGCCCTCGGGGGATCTCCTTTTGACATTCCTGGATCACTCGACTCTTCTATCTCCACTGATGTCGTTTATGAATTGGGATGGGAAGTCGTCGGATCAAGTCCCACTGAGCAGAGCTGGCTGAGGGAAATGATGGATGTGCTGATATTAGCAGGAGGAAGTTTGTCACCAATTTTCTTTCTTTTTTTTCTTTTCTTTTTTTTCCTTCTTCTTTTTTTTTGTTTTAAAGGACGAGTACTAGCAACACATTGTCTTTGAACATTTTTGGTCGACAAGTCAAAAGGTAGAAAAAGATGACAGCATATTGGTGGTTCAGTTATTATAGGAACCAAGAAGAACTTTAGTTGGTTAGAGGATGGTGCTTGGAACACCAAGGGTGTGGGTTTGATTCCCTTTTAGGTTATACTTATTGGAGGCCTAAGTGGCTTTGGATGCTAAACAACCATATTGGCTCTAATGGTTTTGATTACTGTCACCATGTTGGCTTGCATGTTAGAGGAATGTTCTGAATCAGGCAACTTCGTCAGACTAATGCATGACTACCAACTAGGGCCGGGCGATGTATCAAAATGAATTCAAATGTATGTTTTCGTGCAATGTTCCAAATGCCTGTATCGCAAGGTTTAAATTTTCCGTTAGTTTTCATGAGTGTTATGTGTTTTTGGTCTCGTCTTCTTCGTTTCTTCTGTGCTGTGTGCACATGTGCACCTTCCCACTCGCACACAGACACCAATTCCTAATAGTTCAACTGGCCTACCTTGTTAGCAAGCAAATAGATCCAAGTTGTCTAGACTCGAAAAATGAGGATTAGCTGGCTACTCACTAGCACGTGACCTTGTGCTTGAGAGCTTGTGCAGGAGACATGTGTTCGTTTTCTACAATGCCTGCTACCAGAAGGTGGTCATTACAAGTGGATGTGCATGGTTCTGGTTACATTTGGAACCAAAAATCGAATTTCTGAAGACAGACTTGAAAGCCAGATCTGTGATTATTGCAAAAAAAGCAGGTTAATAATTCAACTATTTTGATAAAATAATGAAATTATTTGTGTGTGTTATGATTGTGGAATGCTTATTTTGCCTAGGTATAATGTTTCACGCCCCGAATTCATTAGATTATTATTTTTTTTAATTTTCCAACAAAGCTTATTTAGAGAAAACGTTAAAGAAATTGAGATGTATATCATGAAACGCCCATAAATTTGGAAAAAATCGAAATAGGATTTTTAGGCCATATCACCCAGCTCTACTACCAACCAGTCATAAGACCTCATGACAGATGTTTTGTTATGTAGTCATTTACCAACAGTGTGACCTACTCCTAGTGGCTTTGGATTGGTATCGAGTTCTATTTTGGTTGTCGTGCTTTTTTTAATTACAGTTTCCTTATAGGTTTTAAAGTATTATGTTTTGTTTACACCATCTGTGTGTGTTGGTTATTTTTCTGATCCACGTCTTTCAATTCTTCAAACGTTTATCCCTGCCACCACACTAAACTGTTTTCTGCTCCCAAAAGGGATTTTGTAAGAAGCTTTGGGGATACAATAACACACATTTTAGGTACCGACCAGTTGAAATGTTATTGCGTACCTAAGTCTTCTAAATCTTCTTCACTTTTGGGAGCAGCTTCTCTGCTACCTTTGGATGTATTTGTAGAGGGTCCTCAGCACAGTAGGCCTCACCACACAGGAAGAGCTGGGTTTTTTTCTGTCTTTTTTTCTCCAGTCAAGCGATTCCACCATATGCTTCAAACAGAGAAGCTAAATCTTTTTAAAAGTGCTACTCAGTGTCTTACTCACCAAGAGTTTTGTCTATGGATAGGCTTGTCTATGGATTTAATTCATAATTCATGGAATACGTATTGCCAGCTTCACAATTCTGCCACACACATCCTGCCGGATAACATTGACCCCAAGTTGACCCCGCTGACCAGGAAGCCCATCGATATCCCACTTCGGCCATCCACTCGAAGCCATTCCGGCAACTGTGGAAATTATATAGTGAACTCGCCCTCACGACGAGCTGCTGATGAACCGATTACCGGTGCCGTCTCTCGTGTGCCGTCACGTGGGGAGTCCTCCGTTCTACAAAGGGAACCATTAGATGGAAGATGACCCCATCTGTTTCGAGGTTAATTGGAATTATGTTCGCTAATCAAGAGCGGCAACGTGGACCCGGGAGCAGTTTCAACGGGCTTAATTAGTTGCAACGGCAGATAATGGGTAGTGACCGTAATCACCGGATAACATGCTCTTTGCCGTAGTTTGCAATAGTAATCACTCCCAAAAGTACGACTTTATGGATTTAGGATGATGGTGTCTTTTATTCAATGTGATTATTCAATGGACGTTTCTGGCCAACACGGCCATGAACACTCAAAGGCCATAGGTCAAAACGCAGAAAGAGCCACTGGCGTTGTTCAAATTCACTTCATAATGGGCAGAAATGCTCTTCTGATATCATTCAGGGGGCCAGGGTTTTCGTGTGTGTGTTAAGGCTATCTATGGGGCTAGTCTATTCACATGTTATATATAGACATCTAGCATAAATGTATATAGACATCTAGCATAAATATCTGAAAATCTTGGCCCACGTCTATATGGTCCATGTGTTGTTGGATGACTGGGTCATAATGTGCGAGTTTGTCGTAATTGGAAAATCATGTGTTAGGTGGGTGTTAGGGCATATGTCTGTTTGTTACTAGACTGTTGTGTTTTGGTATCTGGTTTATATATGGTGTGGGTGTGGGCGCAGGAATTTGTAGGGCTGACTAATCCTCCCTTACTCAGCACTCATTGTGCACTTTCAGAGTAGAGAAAATGGCTCCTAAACACACAGGCATTTCAACAGGTAATGTTACACCAGAGAAATATTTTATTCTTATAGTCGTCACTGCCTTGAACTATTCTGTTGTATAATACAAGTCAGCATTTCCCCAAAGCCTTGTTCGCTCTTTTCCCCTCTTTCTTTCCTAACCCAGGATACACATTTCATCCGAGTACCTGCCTCCTTTAAAAAGGCATGTCTTTTCATGAGATCATTAGCTCTGACAGACTCGAGAGGTCAAAGGTGGCCACTCCTCAGAGACTAGACATACTGCTCCTGGAGACATGTTTGCTGAAGGAAGCCTCGATGCAGGCATGCCCCACGCCCGCCCCTGCATGCTTTTCCCTGAGTAGAGGAGAGAAGGGGGGGATGGAGGGAGAGGTAGAGAGGACATGGGGGGATGGAGGAGCACGGTTGGGGGGGGGGGGGGGGGGGTAGTTCAATCTGTCTTGGTTGAGGCTTCCCAAACCTGCATCCTAGAATCTACTGATGTGACCGCCTCCGGTCGGGGAAGGGCTCTGATGGGGCATTAAACATGCATTCACTTTCACTCACTCACTCACTCTCTCCACTCTTCCTCTGTCATTGTCTTATTTCTGCTCTTCATCTCTTGAGGCTTTTAGTCTGCTCTCTCCCTCTTGCCCTCACTCTTTCAATCTTTTTTATTTTGTCAATGGCTGTCTGCTGCGTCTTCTCTCCTTCTAATGATTTCTTTCTCTCTGTTTTCAGATGCTTAGTTCTCTCTCTCTCTCTCTGTGTCATTCAATCTGACCTCTACATTTCTCGCTACCGCACTTTTCCCTTTAAAATTTTTTTTTTTTGTATTTTACCCCCTTTTTCTCCCCAATTTCGAGCTTGTCTCATCGCTGCAACTCCCCAACGGGGTCGGGAGAAGCGAAGGTCGAGTCATACGTCCTCCGAAACATGACCCGCCAAACCGCACTTCTTAACACCCGCCCGCTTAACCCGGCAGCCCGCCGCACCAATGTGTCGGCGGAAACACCGTTCTACTTATTGTAAAGTGTGGGAATAAGCTTATGCCAGACTTAGCCTACGTTTAACCTCTCCCTTGTTCATTTCAAAGGATGTTCATGACCCAATTCATATAAATCATGTCAAATGAAAAATTTATATTAACCCCCCCTACAGAATATGCTTTGGCAAGATTTTGAGTGATGCAAAGACTCCAGTGGTCATTCATAATTCATAGATTCACCAAACATCATATTATTATTATTATTATGTGTTTCATTATTCCTGGTAGATACTACTGGTTATGATTGCAGACAGAGCCCAGAGAATGGGACGGTGCAATATTAAATGAGTCATGTTTTGATAAGGTGCATGCATGGGTACGTCTACGTCACCAGAGATATGCCCATGCTGTAGAGATATACCTAGCGGACTGAAACTTCACTGTTGTAGGCATAGTACAGCTAGTGCTATCTAGACTTGCGTTGGCAAACTAAGCCATGACATTAGCTAACTAAATGTGAAGGTAACTCGGCTGAGGAGTAGTAGAGAATGGAGTGTTTGTTTGTTTTACCCCCCTTTTCAACCCAATTTCGTGATATCCAATTACCATCTTGTCTCATCGCTGCAACTCCCCAACGGGCTCGGGAGAGGCGAAGGTCGAGTCATGCGTCCTCCGAAACATGACCCGCCAAACCGTGCTCCTTAACGCTTGCCCGTTTAACCCGGAAGCCAGCTGCACCAGTGTGTCAGAGGAAACATGAATCAACTGACGACCGAAATCAGCCTGCAGGCGCCTAGCCAACCACAAGAAGTCGCTAGAGTGCGTTAAGCCTAGTAAAGCACCCCCGGCCAAACCCTCCCTTAACCCGGACAACTCTGGGGCAATTGTGCGCCGCCCTATGGGACTCCCGGTCACGGCCGGGTGTGACACCGCCTGGGATCGAACCCGGGTCTGTAGTGACGCCTCAAGCACTGCGATGCAGTGCCTTAGACTTCTGCGCCACTCAGGAGTCCTTAAAATGGAGACTTAACTTGAAAATGTGCAGGATACCTCTTTCCGGTATTCCCTGACTTCAGTTTTTTTTTACTGTGTTATGCTTGCAGACAGAGCCCAGAGAATGGTAGCACTCCTCACAGGCCAATTTTTTAAAAATGAAACTGCTAAAACTCAAAGATATTATAATTGCAAGAAGATTTGTTCGAGCCTAAAATGTTAGTCTGTAATCGTAACATGGTGTCTGTATGTTCACAGATGAATTTTAATGTTTACGTTTCACGCATGGCTTTTCTTACGATCCTAACAATTTCCGTATGGATTTTCTTACGATCCTACTGATAGTGGAGTCCTATCAACAGATCGCTTGAAGATGCATATCTTTCATTTTAGCGGGAGAAGTATGGAGCGAGATACCTGACAAAGGTTGAACATCATAGGACAGCGCCTGTCAGTCACAAAGTGAGTGACAACAGTGAAACACTGCTGGTTTGAGTCTGCTGTTCGGTCCTACCTCTCTTTACCTGGGTGTGTTGTGTGCGCTGTGGGTACTGTAACATTTCTGCACTGAGCGTGATAAAATAAACAGATTTAATTGTTTTTTTAAAAGCTAATGATGCTTACAGTGCTGTGAAAGTATTTTCCCGCTTTCTGATATTCTCTAATCGCATATTTTTTTTTTTATACTGAATGTTCAGATCTTCAACCAAAACATAATATTAGACAAAGGGAACCGTAGTTAAAAAAAAAATTATAAACTGAAAAAGAAATGTATTTACAGGAAGCATTTGGGTGCAGTCATTGCTGTTAAAGGTGGCACAACCAGTTATTGAGTGCAAGGCCGCAATTACTTTTTCACACAGAGCATTCGATATTGCATAACTTTGTTTATGACATAAGTATGTAATCGTTGTTATTTGTTCACTCAGTTTCCCTTTATCTAATATTAGGTTTTGATTGAAGTATCAGTATCAAAAGTATGCAAAAATAGAAAAAAATCAGAAAGGGGGGGAAATACTTTTTCACGACTCTGTATGTGATATTTTCGAAGATGTTGATATATGTCTAATGATTTTAATCCAAGTGTTGACAATGGAGTAGTCATCTACTGCTTTCTGTGTAGCAAAGCCCACATTTAACACCTGTATTGCAAATAGCTTAGAAAGTGCATCTTAAAAGGAAGCTTGACGCCTGTGGATGTCCGCAGACTCTTTGTAATTTATGTCATATTGTACAACAGCTGATGCAAGTAACACTGTAAAAGTGTGAAAACATTTTTCTAGCGATGCACCGATATAACATGTTTGGACGATACCGATATCCAATATTTTCCTTGCAAAAAAGCGATAACCGATTTTAAACATTTAGACGGCCATTTTAAGCATTCCAGTACAGTTAAGTAGTTAACACACACATGGACGCGGCGGTCTAAGCCACTGCATCTCAGTGCAAGAGGTGTCACTACAGTCCCTGGTTCGAATCCAGGCTGTATCACATCCGGCCGCGATTGGGTGTCCCATAGGGCGGCTCACAATTGGCCCAGCGTCGGCCCGGGTTTGGCTGAATGTTATCATTGTAAATAAGAAATTGTTCTTAACTGACTTGTCTTGTTAAAGGTTACACACACACCACACTGACCAAACAGTGATTTTGTTGGCATTTACGTATGTCCCCATTACCAGTAAAACATAATCAAAACCTATTTCTTTCACTTACTTGCTGTGCTGTTTCGTTGTTAATTTGTTCAGTCGTTTCATTCTCAACCAGGATTTCGTCAAGCAGTGAAGTTTCAGCTCTATCCGTGGCCTCTTCCTCGGTGCGTACTGTCACTGTGTCCGTTTCCATCTTGTCCAGCTGTGTATGTAACATTTCACGTAAACCCTGGTTTCTTGTCTGCATCAAAGTGGCGGTCCTTGTACATGGCATCGAGCATGGTGGCGACACAGTAAAGAGAGAATGCCACCAAATCGCTTGTTCACAGCCTGTGTCGGCAGTTTTGTTGAGCAGGCGTTTCAATGCCATGACAGAGGGTATCACGCCTGCTGCAGGAGCAGTCGATGAGCATATTTTTTGAGTCAGTTGTTCGACTGGAGCCAGCTAGTGTGTTCATGTTTCAGACATGTTCTCAAATGCCATTGACATGGCAGCAGCGATATGACAATAAGCACATTCATGAGCATGCAATACGACTTTCCTCAGTACGAAATCCTCGACGACCCACTGTGCTGTCAGACTCAGCATGCTCATTCTCATTTTTAGCTAATATCGGACATGTTCACCGACTATATCGTGCATCCCAAATTTTGTTTTGCTTGTTCTGCAAAGAAAATCAGACCCCCCCCCACCCAGCCGGGGGAGCCTGGCTGGCTACTATTTCAATTTGGCTGGCTACTCCATGTGCTTGTGGAAAACACTGCTATGGCCACTGGTCAGTTTGTAGAAACATCATCTGTTTGGCTGTACAAATTCACCATGTACAGATGTGCTCGTTTGCTATCAGTCTGGAACAGGAAAACAAACATACTGTAAAAGGGAGTTCTGAAAATCCAGTCAGTGACTCACACACACACACGACTCACACACACCCTGTCTCACTCTGCACCCTATCTCAGGGCGGCAGATAGCCTAGCGGTTAGCGCATTGGGCCAGTAACCCCAAGGTTGCTAGTTCGTTTCCCCGAGCCGACTCGGTGAAAAATCTGTTGATCTGCCCGTAGGCATACGTGCCTTGCTCAATTGCTCCGGGGTAGGTGTCAGTAATGTCTGATCCCTGGCCGTCTCATTGCTATATGCAAAGAAAACATATTTACATTTTCGCACCACACACTTGTACGGGTTGCTCTTGTACATGTGTGGCCTGTAAAAACAAAAGACCAAGAAAAAACATGTCTGTTTTTGCTGCCTTGCCAACTCTTGTGGCCATGACGACCACCACAGGATTTGTCTACAGCCTACTATACAGCTCAGACACGCGGACAGGCTAGAGCTTGGAGGCCAACCAACTACAATGCTTTGGGTCTAGCCTTAAAGCTCCAGTCCCTTCAAAGACCGACTGTACTCTCTCAGCGAGACCTAAATGTCATACAGCGATGTCTCATACGCTGCCGTAAGCACCACAAGAGAACCCCCAGTCTGTCTGTCATTAGCATCACGCTTCCCATCCACTTCAGAGCTGACATAGTGCAGGTGTTCTGGCTCCTCGGAGGGGGGAGACGGTAATTAAAGCTAGTGATGGCTAAATTGCTTACGTCGTTAGCGTTGCGCGCTGCGCCGCCCCTGCACGTGTGTGAGATGGGATTTAGGAGGAGAGTTTTGAGAGTCCGTGAAAACAAACAAAGCGTTTTATTTGTATTTTCGCCGTATAGTAGAGGATATTTGCATGATCAAGCAAGCCTGGTTGATGATCAAGCAAGCCTGGTTGATGATCAAGCAAGCCTGGTTGACTTTGTAAAAGTTAGACTGCTCTGTTTCTTCTCTCCCTAGATGATGAATGGACATACCATACCCCTCCACTAGCATACAAAGGAATGGAAATATCTTGCTCTACATTCAACTAGACAGTTAGGCTTTCTCTGGAGCAAAACCTTTCATTCAGCTAGTTACTAAGTTTATGATCATTTGTGTGTATTTTTTTATTTTTTACCATGCCTGTATACACACACACACTTTAGCATGGATTAGTGTGTGCTAGGCCGGCGGGTATGAACGTTTTCCTGCTTTTAGACTCTTACCAGTCTGTCGAAGATGGGGGTGAATAGACTGGGTGAATACAGCATGATAAATATTGAAAGTTAAGGCACCATCTCATCTTTTTCTTCCAGCTTATCTCCTTCACACAGGGGCCTCTGAAGGGGGAAAAAATGCTGCCCCTTCCCCTTCACTACCCCTTCAACCCACTCACACAAATGCAACACTCCCTTCTTTTACTCAAGTGGACCACGAACTCGTATCATTTTGACTTTGGCACAGCGGGCTGCAAAACAGATGGCACGTCACTTCTTTAAAATGGGAGTGTCAGGTGGTAGAAACATCTGCTGGCTATCCCCCCCCTGCCAACCCCCCCCACCCCCCCCCAACACTCCCACTCTTTCCTACACACACACCCAACCAACAGATGTGTTGAAGCAATGCCACACTTTATGCAGGCTTGAAAGAGCCTTAAATTACAGTCTATCCCCCTCCTAAAATGTTTTCCCGACAGGCCTTAAGCCAAACGGAGAGGCAGATTCTGTCAATCAAATTCCTCTTCAATGATACGGTGCACGCCTTCCCAGCCGACCGGTTGCTGTCTCTGAAGAACATAGTCCAATCGGTTGGTTGTTGCCTAGAGACGGAAGAAGAGAGGCATCAACATACTCACTGCGACCATGCAATCTCCATCTCTCTCGGTTTATCTCTACCTCATATACTTCCACTCTCTTCCCCATTCCATTGTTGCCTAATCATTTTGTTACCCATCCCTCTTTCCTGCACTATTTCACTTCAAACCTATGTGAATTATTGCTATCACACTCGGTCACCAGTCCAACAGATCACTCAACTTGTGGCTGGCACTGCTTTCCTCTGCGAATGGTGGGTAACTAGGTCATATTCATTAGGTAACAAACAGAATAACACAGACTGAAACAGGGAGGCACTACCTGTACTTGTCCATTTAAGAAACCGTTTTTTTTCCCATTGCAAAATGTTTGCATTGCGTGGTGGCCAACTGCACACAGGGGAGAAGGACTGCCCCCTCTCATTGAAGCCATGGAAGTTTAAGGCCGACAGCGGTACATCATGCATTGTTAGCAGAAAACAACAGGATCCTCTGTTATAGTGAATGGAAAAACATTTGGAGTCTCTCATTCTTCTCTGCAGATCCCCTCAAGCTTTGTCAGGTTGGATGGGGAGCGTCGCTTCACAGCCATTTTCAGGTCTTTCCAGAGATGTTCAATCGGGTTCAAGTCTGGGCTCTGGCTGGTCCACACTGAATTGACATTCATAAACTTGTCCCGAAGCCACTCCTGCGTTGTCTTGGCTGTGTGCTTAGGGTCGTTGTCCTGTTGGAAAGTGAACCTTCACCCCAGTCTGAGGTTCTGAGCGCTCTGGAGCAGGTTTTCATCAAGGATCTCTTTTGTACTTTGCTCAGTTTCTCTTTCCCTAAATCCTGACTAGTCTCCGAGTCCCTGCCGCTGAAAAACATCCCTACAGTATGATGCTGCCACCACCCTTCACCGTAGGGTGATGAGCAGTGCCTGGTTTCCTCCATACATGATGCTTGGCATTCAGGTCAAAGAGTTCAATCTTGTTTCTCATGTTATGAGAGTCCTTTTGGTGCCTTTTGGCAAACCAAGCGGGCTGTCATGTGCTTTTTACTGAAGAGTGGCTTACGTCTGGCCACTCTACCACAATGGCCTGATTCTTGGAGTGCTGCAGAGATGGTTGTCCTTCTGGAAGGTTCTCCCATCTTCTCAGAGGAACTCTAGAGCTCTGTCACTGACCATCAGGTTCTTAGTCACCTTCCTGACCAACGCCCTTCTCCCCCGATTGCTCAGTTTGGCCGGGCGGCCAGCTCGAGGGATAGTCTTGGTGGTTCCAAACTTCTTCCATTTTAAGAATGATGGAGGCCACTGTGTTCTTGGGGACCTTTAATGCTGCAGAAATGTTTTGGTACCCTTCCCCTGTGCCTCGACAAAATCCTGTCTTGGAGCTCTACGGACAATTCCTTTGACCTCATGGCTTGGTTTTTGCTCTGACATGCTGGGACCTTGTATAGACTGGTGTGTGTGTGTGCCTTTTCTAAATTATATTCAATCAATTGAATTTACCACTTGTGGACTCCAATCAAGTTGTAGAAACATATCAAGGATGATCAATGGAAACAGAATGCACCTGAGCTCAATTTCGAGTCTAATAGCAAAGGGTCTGGAATTACCTGGACTTCTGCATAAATTGGTCATCAAATTGATCTGATCTTCTGAGTCACAACAGTAGACATATTGTGCTTAAACTAATAACACACATTATTGTATTTTTCTTGTCTATATTGAATATATCATGTTGGAAAATGTATGCGAACCCCTAGGCTAATGACTTCTCCAAATGCTAATTGGAGTCAGGAGTCGGCTAACCTGGAGTTCAGTCAATGAGACGAGATTGGAGATGTTGGTTAGAGCTGCCTTGCCCTATAAAATAACACGCACAAAATGTGAGTTTGCTATTCACAAGAAGCATTGCCTGATGTGAACTATACCTCGAACAAAAGAGATCTCAGAAGACCTAAGATTAAGAATTGTTGACTTGCATAAAGCTGGAAAGGGTTACAAAAGTATCTCTAATATCCTTGATGTTCATCAGTCCACGGTAAGACAAATTGTAAATAAATGGAGAAAGTTCAGCACTGTTGCTACTCTCCCTAGGAGTGGCAGTCCTGCAAAGATGACTGCAAGAGCAGAGCGCAGAATGCTCAATGAGGTTAAGAAGAATCCTAGAGTGTCAGCTAAAGACTTACAGAAATATCTGGAACTTGCTAACATCTCTGACGAGTCTACGATACGTCAAACACTAAACAAGAATGGTGTTCATGGGAGGACACCACGGAAGAAGCCACTGCTGTCCAAAAAAACATTCTGAAGTTTGCAAAAGTGCACCTGGATGTTCCACAGCGCTACTAACTAAATATTCTGTGGACAGATGAAACTACAGTTGAGTTGTTTGGAAGGAACACACAACACTATGTGTGGAGAAAAAAAGCACAGCACACCAACATCAAAACCTCATCCCAACTGTAAAGTATGGTGGAGGGAGCATCGTGGTTTGGGGCTGCTTTGCTGCCTCAGGGCCTGGACAGCTTGCTATCATCGACGGAAAAATGAATTCCCAAGTTTATCAAGACAGCAGAATGTAAGGTTATCTGTTCGCCAATTGAAGCTCAACAGAAGTTGAGTTATGCGACAGGACATAGACTCAAAACACAGAAGTAAATCAACAACAGAATGGCTTCAACAGAAGAAAATACGCCTTCTGGAGTGGCCCAGTCTGAGTCCTGACCTCAACCCGATTGAGATGCTGGGGCATGACCTCGAGAGCAGTTCACACCAGACATCCAGAAAATGTTGCTGAACTGAAACAGATTTGTAAAGAGGAATGGTCAAATTCCTCCTGACTGTTGTGCCGATCTGATCCACAACTACAGAAAATGTTTGGTTGAGTTTATTGCTGCCAAAGGAGGGTCAACCTTTGTCAGCAATAATTAAACTTTTTCCACCCTGCACTGTGAATGTTTACACGGTGTGCTCAATAAATACATGAAAACATATTGTTGGTGTGTTATTAGTTTAAGCAGACTGTGTTTGTCTATTGTTGTGACCAATTTATGCAGAAGTCCAGGTATTTCCAGAGGGTTCACATACTTTTTCTTGCCACTGTATGTAAATAAGGAATTTAAATTTATTTGAATACATTTGCACACATTTCTAAAAACCTGTTTTTGCTTTGTCATTATGGGGTATTGTGTGTAGATTTAATGTTTTTTTTATTTGATCAATTTTAGAATAAGGCTGTAACGTAACAAAATGTGGAAAAAGTGAATGGGTCTGAATACTCTCCGAATGCACTGTGTCATTGAACCAATTATTTTAAAATCGCACACAGAAGAAGTTATGAGGATAATTTAGTTTGTAATGGCGCCCTGCCGCCTTTTACTCCATGTGTAACTCTGTGTTGTTGTATGTGTCGAACTGCTTTGCTTTATCTTGGCTAGGTCGCAATTGTAAATGAGAACTTGTTCTCAACTTGCCTACCTGGTTAAATAAAGGTGAAATAAATAAGAAATTCTCCATAGACAAACATTAGCAGTAGAATGGCCTTCCTTAAAAGCTCATTAACTTTCAACATGGCACCGTCATAGGATGCCACCTTTCCAACAATTCAGTTCATCAAATTTATGTCCTGCTAGAGCTGCCCCGGTCAACTGTAAATCCGGTTATTGTGAAGTGGAAACGTCTTGGAGCAAAAACGGCTCAGCCGCGAAGTGGTAGGCCACACACGCTCACAGAACGGGACCGCCGAGTGCTGAAGAGCGCAGAGTGTAAAAAATCATCTGTCCTCTGTTGCAACACTCACTATCGAGTTACAACTACCTATGGACGCAATGTCAGCACAATACCGGTTTGTCGGGAGCTTCATGAAATAGGTTTCCATGGCTGAGCAGCCACTCGCAAGCCTAGGATTACCATGCGCAATGCCAAGTGTCAGCTGAACTGGTGTAATGTATGTAGTGTATGTTGATGACAAACAATCTGGGGTCAAGAAGGTCAAGAGGGTCTTGTTAGTCTCTGGTTGTTGTGGCTGCAGAGTGAACGTGTCCAAATATGTATTAGGATCTGTTTGGTGTTCGGAGACAAAGGTTTGATCCAAAGACTGTCTTTCTCCTGTTCTCTCTCTCCTTCCATGTCTGTCATTCGGTCTCCATTTGAATCCCTCCCACTCTTATTATTCCCCATATTGCTTTTTCTCCCTCTCTGTCCATCTTTATCACTCCCACTCTTATTCCTTTCCTTCTCTTTACTTTGCCTCTGTCCATTTCGGCCTCACTCGGTCTTATTTCTGTCTCTTGTCCTCTCTCTGCCCACAGACAACACATAATTGACAGCTGTCTGATTTGGGAGGCAGTGATCTACAGCACTCCACCAGACTGAAACGCTGGCAGCCCCCCCCCCCCCCCCCCCACACACACACACACACACACACACACACACACACACACACACACACACACACACACACACACACACACACACACACACCTCCTCTCTCACCCACAGAGATCTATTTTAAAAATACAGATATGAAATATGGAAAGTTTTCAATGGTGTGTGGAGAACAACCGCCGGTGATTCGTGTCTGTGTTAAATATGGATTAGTATAATGGCAACCACATATATTTTTCGACCAATGAGAGGGGTGTCTAACCCTCAACCAAAATATGTTTTGATGAGACAAGCCTTCTAGAAGTTCTCACGCACCTGTTGTTGCGTGATTGAGCAAACTGACAAAGTAATCATACAATTGTAACCACTGGGACTGGCTTTCATTGACGTTCTTCTGACGCTTAAACCATTGTTGCGTGCTATTTTGTGTGGCATTCGATGCACTCTGAAACGACATTAAAAAAGTCGTGACATTAACGCTAGTTTTAATATTGCGTCGACTCCTTGACTCCGATCTTTTGTGTCACGTGTGACTCCGAAGCAGAGTGCGAAATACACCGGGGCATTCGGGAGGGTGGCGGGTGGTCTGTATTGAGTGCACACGCTTGCACATTTTTTTTTTAATGAGCCTAATAATCAACACGCAATTTTAACAGTAAAAATGAATGACCTTTTTATTGTGGCATGAACATAACCCGTCATGATATTTTCATCTGACTGTCCAACAAATCAATAAAAAAAAGTAGGCTACCTGTGCACGTTCGTCCACTCTAAAATAATTCCAGTATACAAACTGCGTGTGTACTTGCATCATTTTATGAATGGAAATGGACATCTGTTACATTCAGTGATTGCCATTTAGTTAATAGACAAATTGACATTTTTTTTTGTGGTCTGATAAGTCGGGACACCTAAAATGCGTCAAACTGTCCTGGGGAAAACGTGATGGTCACACGGTCAACTTACTAAATTAGGCTACAATGTGTATTACTGTGAACTTCAAATAGGACTACTGGTAGCCAGTGTGTACTGGTAAAAATAAATAGTGCTTAATGTATTAATGCTTGGAGTCTTTACAGATTGTGTGACATAAAACACTACCTTTCCTTACATTAATTACAATTATGACCGTGTTATTTGTCATTTATTAAGCATTTAACAATTGAACTTAAACCCTGTATGAATCCTTGATCTTAAGAGGTCTCGGGAAATGTCCTGTATGTGTAACTATGCCTACGTAACGTTTCGCCATGAAAACAGTTCTCGTGTACACAAATCCAAAATAATTTCGGCCGATGCCATTGCAAAATCGAATGCTTCTAACCGAAAGAGGTAACTATACGCCTACTGTAATTAACGTATACTTGTTGGATGGATTGGATGCGCATTGGTGTCCAGCTTTTGGCTAGTTGTCTAGTGATATTGTCAACCATCAGCTGAAAGAAAGCAAATATATATATTTTTTAAATCGACTTTTGGGCACGGAGAACACCAGTGCTCGTGTGCACCTGAAACACAAAGCAATGAGCACTCTAAACAGCTACCTGACAAAAGCAAACAATGATAAATCAAGGGATAAATCTAATGCTTTGGAATAAAATCATAGGCTGTTTTTTTTTTAAAGGACGCATTGCAAACAAATGAGGAAGTACAAAGGAAACTGTGTAAAGGAGCTCAGCTGTGGTCGAAATTCAGCACTACTGATTGGACAACGCCACCACATACAAATATGGTTTAAACCATGACTGAGCGGTGGGGGTATTTGTTTTCATATTTACCACTGTAAAACATACCACTGCATTTTAAACATGTAGGATCATTGTTAATTTTGCATTATTTAGAGCCCCCCCCCACCCTAGAGTCTAAACAAACTGAACAAGATTTCTCTTTTTGCCTGTTTAGGTTGCACCAGGCAGACGTTTTCAGGGCTTGATTCTGAGCACACAGAATCAAGCCCTCGGCATCAAACCCTGCATTGTAAGACGTTTATACAGTTAAGACCAGTGTAAAACAGATTAGGAAGGGTTACTTATTGACTTAGAGACCGATCGCTCTAGTCTGTCTAAATAGAGGCACTGGTGGCGGTGTACTTGAGGATTAAGCAGAAGCATCATGCTGTTGTCGAGGATGTTTCTCTTAGAATTTGGTTGATCCCAGATGATCTCGTCAGACTTGGTAGCGCTTTCAAAACACGCTCCCAAGTGAAAGGGAGTGGTTAGATGAATGGAGTGCAGACGCACACATGCAGAGACGCTTGCATGTACAGACCCGCACGTACACCCATACACGCAGGCCCGAAATCGAGACTGCATTGTACATTCGGATCTCTATGAAAAATCACTCTCCCTCCATACCTTTGTCCTATTCTTTCGCTGCAATCCACAGGAAGACAAAAATATGCCGCCCAGAGAAGGTCCTATTGGAGGCTCTGAAAGCACCAGATCCTTTGCCTCCTTAGCATTTTTCTTTTTAAACCTCATGAACTTAAAGGGGCTCCGTTCTTTTATTGTGTCCCCCCAGAATAAGTTGAAAGGCCCTTCTTCAATCCTGTTGTTCCCCCTCTAAAGGCCCTTTCAGCCCCTCAGAAGTTGGGGGGTTGCAACGTGGACCGGGGTTATTTTGGGCGACACAATCGGGTTGTATCTGCCGTCCTGATAAACTGAATGTCATGGTGTCCCTTTCCTCTATACACATGCTAATACCTCCCAATCAGTTCGGCAGTTGGAGAGTGTGGGCATTTGTTCAGGGAGGACACCCGGGGATAGCTAGCTACACATCCCATCCCTCTCACAGTAGGGTGTGAGGGGAGTCTCACTAGCTCTCTGTTCAGTGCTCCCTCTGTCACCAGATGGTCGAAATTTGGGGGTGGATGGATGTACTTCTCCTTAAAGGTGTTATTGTTCGACAACTAGGCCAAGCTATAGCCTGATATGGGATGACTGACTTGACTTCATTCAAGCGAAGCAGAGCGACTGCAATGCAATCAAGCTACCTGCTGCTCTGTTTTTTCCTTCTCCTTTTTCATATTCATAGGAGACTTCAGTTGCCGCCTCTCTTTCCCTCGTTTTTTCTCTTTCATTAGCATTCCAGCATGAATGATGATTCCTCCTCGCTCCCACCTAATGGGGTACATTTTTTTTGTCAACAGACAATGCAACAGACGGCTTTCCTCAAGCTCTATGGGGAAATCCTGGCGGGAAAATAGGCTTGTGGAAAAAGCGACTGTCCGTCTTCTCGTTTCACTCTCCTACTCTGTCTCTGCTACCATTGTCATTGGACATAGCACTGCCCTTAGCACTGGCACCGGAGAGGATGGCTGCCGTTTTTATGGGCTCTTAACTAGAGGTCGACCGACTATGATTTTTCAACGCCGATACCGATACCGATTATTGGAGGACAAAAAAAGCCGATACCGATTAATCGGCCGATTTTTATAATAAAAAAAAAGTGTGTATATATATATATATATCATACACACACACACATTTTTGTAATAATGACAATTGCAACAATACTGAATGAACAATGAACACTTTTATTTTAACTTAATATAATACATAAATACACACACACACACAGCTCTGAAGTGACAATGATACTGAAGAGTCTGCTTAGGAGACAAATACTCTCAACTGTTTGAATAAAAATAGAGTTTAAGTTACCTGTGATGAATGTTGAAAACAAAAACTGTCATTTCTATATGCAGGAAATCCTATTTTAATAATGGGCATGGTAAGAATTGACGACCAAAGTGCGAGTCATAATTCCCATGACACCTTCTAGCAAAATCTGAAAAGCGGTTCCTTCATTTATTCCATAGGATATTTTTAGATTCCCTTAAAATAAGGTCTGTTTCGTGTAGGCTTACACCACCTTGCCAATTTTATACTGTGGTAACTGATCAATATTGGCTAAATATAAGCGAAAATCTGTCTTTCTAGAGTGGATTTATGAAAATATGTTGACAAACGTTACCTTATCCTGGTGAGATTTACACGGGTATCAAAACGCCGAGGCGGTTTAAGCCTGCACGAAACACAGACCTTATTTGAAGTAGATCAAGAAATTCTCTATGGAAGACATGAACGGTAAAATAACGAAGGAACCCCTTTCAAGTTCAGCCGCAAGTTATTACAGGAATTATAACGCGTCGACTATTTCTCTCTAAACCATATACCTTTGACTATCACCTCAAAAACAAAACGTTTATTCCGTTCCGTATTTTATCTAACGGGTGGCATCCATGAGACTAAATATTCCTGTTACATTGCACAACCTTCAATGTTATGTCATAATTACATAACATTCTGGAAAATTAGTTCGCAAAGAGCCAGGCAACCCAAACTGTTACATATACCCTGACTCTACGTGCAATGAACGCAAGAGAAATGACACAATTTCACCTGGTTAATATTGCCTGCTAACCTGGATTTCTATTAGCTAAATATGCAGGTTTAAAAATATATACTTGTGTATTGATTTTAAGAAAGGCATTGATGTTTATGGTTAAGTACACATTGGAGCAATGACAGTCATTGATTGATTATTTTTTATAAGATAAGTTTAATGCTAGCTAGCAACTTACCTTAGCTTACTGCATTTGCGTAACAGGCAGGCTCCTCGTGGAGTGCAATGTAATCAGGTGTTAGAGCATTGGACTAGTTAACTGCAAGGTTGCAAGATTGGATCCCCCGAGCTGACAAGGTTAACAATCTGTCGTTCTGCCCCTAAACGAGGCAGAACGTTCCTAGGCCGTCATTGAAAATAAGAATGTGTTCTTAACTGACTTGCCTAGTTAAATAAAGGTGTAAAAAAAAAAATAATAATAAAAATCGGCGCCCAAAAATACCGATTTCCGATTGTTATAAAAACTTGAAATCGGCCCTAATTAATCGGCCATTCCGATTAATCGGTCGACCTCTACTCTTAACCAACCGTGCTATTTTGTTGTTTTTTTCCGCATTGTTTGTAACTTATTTTGTACATAATGTTGCTGCTACTGTCTCTTATGACTGAAAAGAGCTTCTGGACATCAGAACAGTGATTACTCACCTTGAACTGGACGAATCATTTTTCTTTAATGAGTCTGACGAGAGGCATTTACTCCAGACACTCGAACAGATCCTCATCCCCGTAAGTCGCAGGAGAAAACGGCGGAAGAGATATTTCGGAAAGATATCGGGGTGCCTTGTGAGGATCCTCCGACGATTGGCTAATCTGCCTTTGCCATCGGCCAATGTACAATCGCTGGATAATAAATTGGACGAACTAAAAGCACGTATATCCTACCAACAGGACATTAACTGAAATATCTGAACAACAACATGATTAACATACAGCTGGCGGGTTACACACTCCATCTGCAGGATAGAACAGCAGCCTCTGGTAAGACAAGGGGTGGCGGTCTATGTATATTTGTAAACAACAGCTGGTGCACGATATCTAAGGAAGTCTTTCACGGAGTATCTCATGATAAGCTGTAGACTACACTATCTACTAAGCGAGTTTTCATCTATAATCTTCGTAGCTGTCTACATACCACCACGGACTGATGCTGGCACTAAGACCTAATGAGCTGTATAACACCAAAAGAAAACAGGAAAACGCTCAGCCAGAAGCGGCGCTTCTAGTGGGCGGGGATTTTAATGCAGGGAAACTTAAACCTGTTTTACCTCATTTCTATCAGCATGTTAAATGTGCAACCAGAGGGAAAACAACTCTGGACCACCTTTACTCCACACACAGAGACGTGTACAAAGCTCTCCCTCGCCCTCCATTTGGCAAATCTGACCATAATTCTATCCTCCTGATTTCTGCTTACAAGCAAAAATTAAAGCAGGAAGCACCAGTGACTAGATCAATAAAAATGTGGTAAGATGAAGCAGATGCTAAGCTACAGGACTGTTTTGCTAGCACAGACTAGCACATTGAGGAGTACACCACATCAGTCACTGGCTTCATTAATAAGTGCATCGATGACATCGTCCCCACAGTGACCGTACGTACATACCCCAACCAGAAGCCATGGATCACATTCAACATCCGCACTGAGCTAAAGGATTGAGCTGCCGCTTTCAAGGAGCGCGACTCTAATCTGGAAGCTTAGATCAAATCGTACTACACCGGCTCCGACTCTCGTCAAATGTGGCAGGGCTCGCAAACTATTAGACTACAAAGGGAAGCACAGCTGAGAGCTGCCCAGTGACCCGAGCCTACCAGATTAGCTAAATTACTTCTATGCTCGCTTCAAGGCAAGTAACACTGAAACATGTATGAGAGGACCAGCTGTTCCAGATGACTGTGTGATCACGCTCTCCGCAGTCGATGTAAGACATTTAAACAAGTCAAAATTCACAAGGCCGCAGGGCCAGACGGATTGACAGAACGTGTACTCCGAGCATGCACTGACAAACTGGCAAGTGTTTTCAACCTGTCCGAGTCTGTAATACCAACATGTTTCAAGCAGACCACCATAGTCCTTGAGCCCAAGAACACTAAGGTAACCTGCCTAAATGACTACCAACCCGTAGAACTCACGGTGTAGCGATGAAGTGCTTTGAAAGGCTGGGCCATGGCTCACCTCAACACCATTAACCCTAGACCCACTCCAATTTGCATACCGCCCCAACAGATCCACAGATGATGCAATCTCTATTGCACTCCACACTACCCTTTCACACCTGGATAAAAGGAACACCTATGTAAGTTAAGAACCCTGGGACTTAACACCTCCCTCTGCAACTGGATCCTGGACTTCCTGATGGGCTGCCTCCGGGTGGTAACAACATATCCGCCACACTGATCCTCAATACGGGGGCCCCTCAGTGTACTCCCTGTTCACTCACGGCCAGGCACGACTTTTACACCATCATTAAGTTTGCCGATGACACAGTGGTAGGCCTGATCACCAACAACGAGACAGCCTATAGGGAGGAGGTCAGAGACCTGACCGTGTGGTACCAGTACAACAACGTGATCAAGACTAAGGAGATGATTGTGGACTCCAGGAAAAGGAGGACCGAGCACGCCCCCATTCTCATCGACGGGGCTATAGTGGAGCAGGTTGAGAGCTTCAAGTTCCTTGTCCACATCACCAACAAACTAACATGGTCCAAACACACCAAGACAGTCGTGAAGAGGGCACCACAAAACCTATTCCCCCTCAGGAGACAAGATTTGGCATGAGTCCTCAGATCCTCAAAGGTTTCTACAGCTGCACCTTCGAGAGCATCCTGACTGGTTGCGTCACTGCCTGGTATGGCAACTGCTCAGCGTCCGACCGCAAGACACTACAGAGGGTATTGTGTACGGCCCAGTACATTACTGGGGCCAAACCTCCTGCCATCCAGGACCTCTATACCAGGTGGTGTCAGAGGAAGACCCTAAAATTGTAAAAGAATCCAGCCACCCTAGTCATAGACTGTTCTCTCTGCGGTATCGCAGCGCAAAGTCTAGGCCCTTGAAGCTTCTAACAGCTTCTACCCCCAAGCCATAAGACTATTGAACATATAATCAAATGGCTACCCAGACTACTTACACCCCCCCCCCTCTACGCTGCTGCTACTCTGTTATTATCTACACATAGTCACTTTAATAACTCTACCCACATGTATATATTAACTTGTCTAACCGGTGCCCTGCACATGGTTCTCCCTGTATATAGCCTCGGTATTGTTAATTTACTGATACTCTTTAATTATTTGTTACTTTTAGGTATTTTCCTCAACTGCATTGTTGGTTAAGGGCTTGTAAGTAAGCATTTCAAGGTCTACACCTGTTGTATTCGGCACATATGACAAATAACATTTGATTTGATCAAATGAATATAGAAATGAAAGAGAACACTAAGGCTGTGTGCGTGCACATGGCTTGTTCTTCTATGTTTTGTTCACACCCTCCTATGTGCCCAGATTCAAAGTGTCTGCAACAGCAACAAGTTGCAAGAGCCCAAAACCAGCCGTGTTATGAGCGGCAACCCTCGTAAAACTGATGATTCTACCGATCCTTGACTTCGGCAATGTCATTTACAAAATAGCCTCCAACACTCTACTCAGCAAACTGGATGTAGTCTATCACAGTGCCATCTGTTTTATCACCAATGCCCCATATACTACGCACCACAGCAACCTGTATGCTCTCGTTGGCTGGCCCTCGCTACATATTCGTCGCCAAACCCACTGGCTCCAGGTCATCTATAAGTCTTTGCTAGGTAAAGCCCCGCCTTATCTCAGCTCACTAGTCACCATAGCAACACCCACCCGTAGCACGCACTCCAGCAGATATATTTCACTGGTCATCCCCAAAGCCAACACCTCTTTGCTTAAAGTTAGTGAGGGAGATATGAGTCTCCAGTTCTCTGCCGCCAAAGAATGGAACGAATTGCAAAAATGACTGAAGCTGGAGACTCATATCTCCCTCACTAACTTTAAGCATCAGCTGTCAGAGCGGCTTACCGATCACTGCACCTGTACACAGCCCATCTGTAAATAGCCCATCCAACTACCGCATCGCCATATTGTTACTTTTGTTGCTCTTTTGCACCCCAGTATCTCTACTTGCACATCATCATCTGCACAACTATCAATCCAGTGTTAATGCTAAATTGTAATTATTTTGCCACTATGGCCTATTTATTGCCTTACCTCCCTAATCTTACTGCATTTGCACACACTGTATATAGATTTTTCTGTTGTGTTATTGACTGTACGTTTGTTTATCCCACGTGTAACTCTGTTGTTTTTGTCGCACTGTCTTTGCTTTATCTTGGCCAGGTCGCAGTTGTAAATGAGAACTTGTTCTCAACTAGCCTACCTGGTTAAATGAAGGTGAAATAAAATAAATAAATAATAACAACTGATGTCATCAACCGAGTGCTGACCCATTTCTTTTGTGTTTCTTGTTACTCGGCAAACGGTTACCGTCACGCAGAGACATTTGTCCACGGGCCTGTGTATGCTGTTAACATCATATTGGTGTTGCAGCTGTACTGTTTGGTGATGATGAGGTCCTACTACTGTTTTCCTCGCTTTTGTCTGTAAGACGAGTGGTAAGATGCAGTGACACAGTAAACAGTCTTATCTCGAGCACCTGTCCTTTCCAAACAATGCCCGACTGCTGTATATGCTGGTATTGTCTTCAACTCACCTTTTTTTATTTTTAATTATGCTCTCAATGGATGGATGCTGCCTTTCAGGTGATTTTGTAGTTTATTCCAAAGATTTGCATAAATGTAAGACATTTCTTGAAGAGTCTAGTGCTTACATAGTGGCCCTCCAGGACTGAGTTTGGGTTCAGTGTTCAGTATGCTGAAGTTAACAAAAAAGAAAAGGGGAATGCATGATTGAGCCTTTTATAGATTGACACAGCAACAGTCTGCAGTTGAAAGGTTTTGGTTCTTGGCCATCCCATCCTTGTGCTGTATTTAGGACACTCGTCCCAAGTTGTTTGGTAACGACACAGTCACATCCCCGTCTGGTCCTTAGCCTCTAAGAGTGGCATTGTTGCATGCTGCAAGGCATATGGTAGGTATTACTTTAAAAGTTAGACATTTGAATAACTGAGCCTTAACACACTTAATTGCCCCCGAATTCCAAGGCTTGCTGTTAAGGGAAAGAACGTGGGAGTGTTTCCCAGCATGAGAAGTCCAGATGGGGGAGTTGAACAAAATGTCAGACCCCCTAAAAGAAACAAACAAAAGTCAACATTGTCCTAGTCCAGCAGTTCCATCTCAGCTGGGAGCTCCTTGCGTGGGCTCGATACGATCGAGCCTGGAGCACCATGTTGCTAATCAAACAACAGCCCGACATACAGTTCCCATAAATCCCATAACTTGTTTAAAGATGTCATCAGTGCTTTATCTATGCAAACAAAACAAAAAACAGATCTTGGTTCCATGTGGCAGCTTGCCTAGAGCTCAGCTGTTGAAGGGTTATGTTGGCTGGGGGTAAGTTCACGGGTTGAAAAGGGCTTCTGGTGCGTTCTGGCCTTGATTTATTGGAACAGCTGATCCAAGTCAACTGGGCCAGTCAGCGGAGCCAGAGCATGGCCATCCCACTTTCAATAAAACTCGACGAGAGCTTTATTGGCAGTCCCTAACGTTGACCACTTGGTTTGCCAAGAAACTGCTAGAGATTGCTGACATAGGCTGATTGAAAGTAATGATACAGTACTTTATACTCCAACACGGATAGCTATACCATATACGTTTAGGATGTGGACGAGCAACTGCTGTGAGAATCCAATAAGCATGCGACCTGTAACTGCGTCATTTCAGCCAGCTTAGCCCAGTTTTGCCCACCGGGAGTAGTGATATGAAAATTGATTTTTCAGATTGTTGTCTTTAGAGAGATATTTGACTTAATCACATACTTGAATATACTGGATGTACTGATGCAGTCAACTATCTCCTTTTTACTTCTCATCTCACTCATCACAGACTATATGGGCCTAATTCAGTAACAGCTTGCCATTTAGTAAAAAAAGCGACTACATGTACACATGTTATTTTTTACACTAAAAGCATTCAGGTGAGGGGGGTCTACTTTGTATATCTCCAGTACCCAACGCCATTAGTTTGTGATTTTATTTGGCTTTTGGGGTAAAGGCATATTTACTCTCTGCTAGTATGATCTCAAATAGCTCAGGGTAGGTGCTGAGGGGTATACTACAAAGCAGGATCACTGCGTTAGCCAGCTAACTTTGATTAACAACCATATATAACTAGATTTTCTGGTTTGTAAATCTAAACTGCTACTGAGATGTAGCCATTTATTTACTATTTTACACCTAGGGTTACTATACATAACTTTAACCCATTTTATAAGAGATTCCTCAAAATTGAAATATTCCAGGCATTTATATATAAACTCCAGTCGTACTTTATCAAAAGCCTTTTCAAAATCAGTTATGAAAACCAGACCTGGTGTCCGCGATATTTCATAGTATTCTATTGTTTCCATTACTTGTCTTATATTATCTCCAATGTATCGTCCATGTAAAAAAAACTGTCTGATTAGGATGAATAATATCTGACAATATTTTTTACATTCTATGCGCCAAGCATTTTGCTAGGATTTTTGCATCAAAACACTGAAGTGTAAGAGGCCTCCAATTTTTTTTAATGGATTGGATATTTATATATACCACTTGGGTCCTGTTTCAGTAATAATGAAATCAGACCTTGTTGTGTGTCGATAATCTACCACATGCTAATAATGGTCCTCTGTGTATATCAAAAAAAGTTTGGTATACTTCCACTTGTATGCCATATTGCCCTGGAGTTTCCACAGCCTTAAAAGCTTTAATTGCATCAACAAGTTCCTCCTCTGTAATTTGGCCTTTACATGAGTCTTTCTGTACAGATGTTAATTTTACATTATTATTAGGGGAAAAAATCCATACAATTTAGCTTCGGTTAGTGGAGATGGAGGAGACTGAAACGAAAACCTATTCTTAAAGTACTTTACTTCCTCTTTCAAAATATAATTCGGTGAATCATGCGTGACTCCATTTGTAACAAGTTTCAATAAAAAAAAAAAAAGATAGCATTTCTATATTGAAGATCGAAAATGATTTTGGTGCGTTTTTCCCCATATTCCACCCAGTTCGCTTTATTTTTATAATATATTGCACTGGATCTTTCTTGAATAAGTTCCTCCATTTTTCTTTTTGTTTTTCCTCTAACGTATTCTGTGTCTCTATGGTACCGTTTTTATTGCTATCTAACTGTACTGTTAGTCCTTCAATTTCCTTTGTTAATATGGACTCTTGATCTAAATTACTTTTGTTTTATAGATGAGAACTGAATTGCATGGCCTCTAAAGGCACATTTTAAGTGTCCAATACAATAAAGGGATCTGCTGTACCTAGGTTATGTCTGACAAGGTCAAATAAAAATAAGTAAATTGTTTAACTGACTATTTCAAAAATATGTAGGAAAGTTAGCTGGCCTGTTTTATATAGTAAACAGAAAGACCAACAGTAGAGGAAATAGCCACAACAGTAACAACACCAATGTTAATGTCCAGATGCACTATCCTTCCCACAACCCACCCATATGTGCCTCCCCGGAACCTTCCCAGGGGTCCGTCTTTCATTTAGCTCCTGCAGAGCCATCATAGTGTTTACATTCACTTCCTTGATGTTCCGCATTTCCTCTCTTTTTGTTTATGTATGGCCTTTCTCCATACCTTCATTTGGCCCACCTACCACTACCACCGCTGCCCCTCTTCACTAGCTACAGCCCCACAACTAAACAGCCGCACAGTGTTCTCGATGGATGACCAACCTCTCCCGCCCCCCCCCTACCAACCTGCCTTCTTGAGGGAGTAGTCATTTTTAAAGTAAACACACACTAATTTGTCTCTGCTTCAGGGAATCAAACGCATGTCGTGGTGGAGTGCATATCGCAGGACCGCACTGGAATGTGTATGTGAACTGATCCCCGTCTGTACCCCCCCCCCCCCCCCCTCCCACCCCATCCTGCATGCCTCCGCTTGGAATTAATCCCGGAGAAACTTCCCCTGGCATGGAAGGCATTAGGGCCTGTGACTGGGAGTATCTCGTAGTTCTTCCAGGGGCTTAGAATGCCTGGGTACTTAGGCTAGTGCACCTAACAAGGCAAAGCAGACGAGCAGTGGGAAGATGGATGGGGACCCTGCTATCTTAGCTCTGTCTTATTGATGTGTGAGGTTATGTGAGTGCCAGGGTGGGTTGCCAGTTAATGGGATGCACCCATGTACGGTGTTGGAAGCAGGCTTGACGCCCTTGTTTTCTTGCCCCTTGGTTTGGATACGAGCCCAGTCAGCAGTTGGAGACACGTGAGCCCCTTGATTCGAATGCTTCAAGGCATATTGCGGCCAATCCCTTGGTGCGAATTTGAATCTCAATTTATAATCCAGCCCCCTGTATGTAAAATACATACAGTACATATGTTTTACTTTCTTGAATCATTTTTAATGGTAAAGATAAAGCTCACATTGTAAAAGTAGAACAAAGGAATGACGGGGTTGTCTGTCTGTCTGTCTCTGGGGGTTTTGGAACTGGCAGCAAAGCTTCCACTGCTCACTGACCTCCTTTCTCTGTCATTTTTTTTGTTGCCCACCTCATCATACTGCAAAGTGGAGGTCTATCTGCCTTTCTTAATCTGTACCCAATGTTCCCAAAGGACATCGCCACTTGCGCTCGTTCCCGTGGTTAATGAAGTGTGATGATACAGGGCATTTGAACATTTCCAAAATGTGACTGAATAACTGAATTTGAACTTGGGTACTGCAAATAATAGCTTCGTCACATATGAAAATAGCTCAAGTACAATGTCCAGATCAAAACACACATCTATAGTTCAGTATAACAGTGTGTCACATGGGTTTGCGCCATACAGACAAACATAACAAGTACAAACCTCTGCAGCCAGCAATGGGTTAGGCCTGGCTCATTTCTAGATGCCACACACCATTCATCTTAAACTCTCCCAAATCACAGAATCCCATACCCAGTACTGACATCCACTTCACTGTACCTCAGTCGGGTTACATAGTGTCAATTCTATAGATTTTCAACCAAAACAACGCTACTCTGCCTCCCAGCCAAATGTTGCTCCCATGTCACTAGCCTAACATTTGCACACCGTTATGTTTGGGTGAGTGGCCAGCTCTGTGTGCCCCGCTGGTCCGTGGAACCGACTGTGGCACACATCGGTTCTGTCATTAACCAGGAGCGGTGAGACTGTAGCCTGCATTCAGGCTGACGTTTGATGGACGGTGTCGCCCGTTCATTTGTGACCACGTTTGTATGTTTTTTAATTGTAAAAAAAAAAAACACCCCCTTTTTTAGATGGTCTTGTTTTAAAGACCAATGTTCATGCAATTTATCTGACTCTTGATAATTACTATGTGCTTATTGCAATTGTGTCGTTTCTCTCTATAACGCTTAATATAGTGCTGTATGTACTGTTTTTTTTTAAATGTATTTTTAATTTGAGACATATTACAACACAAACATTGACATATTGAAGAATCGAGCATCTGATGCAGTGCACCATCATACTTGAGCTTGTCCCAACTTCCAGCATCAGTCAGACCCTACTGCAGCATCAGTCAGGCCTTTGATGGCCAATAGGAAGTATACATACTGATATGTAAAGCAGTATGAACTTGTACTTCTAAACCCATATCCACTTAATTCGGCTTTGTAGATCAGATAACTGACTCGATCCTTAGAACCAAAGTTGTCTTCTTTTGCCGAAGCGGGAACCTTTTCATAAGATTCCTGACGAGTACTGAAGGGGGGGAAGAAAGTATGTCACAAGCTGTTTTCATCTCACGCTTTCATGATCCGTTTGCTCTCAAGCAGTCGGACATCAAGGCCATGCATTTAATGAGGGCTCTTTTCTAATTTGATCTAATTTTATTAGGGTGTTTTTAATAATGGAGTAGGGCGTCATTGGGGGGCGGATGGCATCGGTTTCTCCGACTTGGGCCCCCTCGGTGTTCCGTGTCATAGCACGGCTGCCTCTGTAGTGATTGAAAATAACTTTTACACCTTGATGTTATGAGTGCTTAATGCTCGTTTCGAACAGCCGTCTGTTAGAGGTGTTTCTACACTGATTAGTGCGCAGTAGACTGTCTGGCTCTTGCAAAGAGTGTTGATTCATAAACTAGTCAGTGAAGGTCCATGGTGTTTGAATGGATGTGGCACCTTCAAAAGTATCCTGTAACAAATAAAAAAATAAAAACAAGATGTTACTTTATTCTAGTTATCATACTCTTTATTTAGTCACATTTTTTTACACTATGGTAACCTTAAAGTTAAAGTGAGCATCCAATCAGAGCCATTCAACATTCAATATAATGAGGCAAGAGAGACCGATGAAAGGATAAGGCCTGTGTTTTTCCTCAAAGGGTAGGGGGGACTATTTCGTCTGGTCAAAGTTTTGGGGCCTATCTAAAGATCGTGCACTGCTTTCGACCCGGGACTATGTAGGGAATAGGGTGCCATTTGGGACATATTCAGACGGGTATTTTCCAACATGGTATTAATATACCCCCCGGTGTTAAATCTGTTGATGTTTACTGTAGGAAATGGTGAATTATGGATATTCAAATCTGGTACGGATGTACATTTCTCCTTGTTCACAAACATTGTAGCCTGTTTTGAAATAAATCCTCTGAATAATGCAACTTACCTTAACATAAACATACCCCCTCCACTCTTTTTACAATTTTTAATAAGGGCAATTCCACAGTAATGTTGTAAGTAGTATCACTTTCTAATGCATACAGTACTTGTCAGGAAGGTTGAAATGTTGGTCACATGTTCACACGGTTAATCACATTCCAAGATGACTAACCAAATACTGGTTAATGTTGGCAGTTTTATACTGTTTTCCGAAATTTTGCCCTGCACAACTTTAACATTTTAATGACTCCACAGTCCAGAGGCAGTGTGATAAACAGTTGACTTTGAGAGTGATAGGATGATTCAAATCATATGACATTGTTACTCTTCTGTAAGACCTAGGAGGCATTACTTGTTTTTGCATAGGCTGTGTGGCATGTTACATTATTAACAGATCAGATAACTGTGATAAATCTTTCTAATTCAACAAGGTTGTGGGCCATTTACAGCCATGTAGTTTGCAGCACCTAGAGACATGAAATAATTCATTCTAAATTATTGCAAATGAGCCTTTGAACTTGAAAAGGCCTTTAATCTTTCAGCCACACCATTCCCAATGTGCCAAAAAACCCATCAAAGCAATACATATGTCTTTTGTTCTAATATTGGTACATGGACATTGTTTGTAGGCCCTCGGTCCGATTGATTAAACCGAAATAGCAATGACAATTGATGTTCATTGCGTTTAGGCCTTTGTACAAATTGTTGAAATGCAATTTTAGATCTGTTTTTATTTTTGATGTTATAATTGAATGAAATTAACCTGTGTTATGTTTCTCACTTTTTAAGATCTGAATCCACAAAGGATCACCATGTGTCGGTCATTGGCTTGATGTGGACCAGGAAAGGATCTTCACCTTCCTCTATGCTGCACTGTCCCTCAGAGACCCAAGCAGATCTGTCAAGCTAATCATTTTCTATGGATTATGGACCTGGCGAAGTGAAACCCCAAATTTGGGTTTTTGCCTAGTACTACCTGATCGCAGTTTCCAGAGCAAATGGCTTGTATTGGAAACCAGTCATGAAATTTGGGACTGTAAGGTACCTGTACACAGGATATGAACGCGCCTAGCCTCTGGACTGAGGACGTAGCGAATCTTGCTGGAGTAGCTGGCGAACCAAAGGGCTCCAATCATCTGATGCAGTCGGATAACCCGTTCAACAAGAAACTCCAAGCGTTAAAGAGGCCCATGGGACCTCCAAACGCCAACGTGCAAGGAACGCCAGCCATGCCCAAGATGGGTGTCCGGGCGAGGGTGTCGGACTGGCCCCAGCGAAAGGACAGCTGGGAGTCACAACCTCCACCAGGCTATGACAGCCTGGTGCCGACCTTCCAGAAGGGACCGTCAAATCTTAGCACAGAGGTCACCCTCCAAAAGAACCAGGAGTTGCCCAGTGCCGAGTTCCCAGAGACCAAGTATCCGCTGTGTGACCTCCTGAGCCACTCCCCCATGAAGGGCTTCCCTGGGATCAAGAGGAGCAACAGCGAGGTCACCATTAGTGACATCGGCGCCGAGGACTTGGATCACACCACCATCAACCCCAACACTGGGGCCACCTTGCGCCGTGAGTATGGCAGCACGTCCTCTCTCGACAAGCAGAGTCTGTCCGGCGCCAGCAAAGACCTTGTGGGAACCCTGAGGGGCTACCACATGGAGGACCGCTCGGACCAACCCAGCGTGCCTCCTCCACAGAGTTTCCCGGAGCTACTGCGTCTCAACACCACCCTGTCACCCAGCCTACAGACGGCCGCCCAGATCGCGCGAGGCGACATAGTCTGCATCCCGGGCTACGACTACGTGGACAGCTCCCTGCTCTACAGCCGTGAGCGGGAGAAGTCCTTTATCCAACGCATGAAGGCGGAGAAGGCCGACACCTCCATCTTCCGGAGGCTGCGGAATGTGAAGAGCGAGGGCGAGTACCTGGACCAGGAGGACGGAGGGCGCTTCGGAAGGCCCCTGAGCTTCCAGAAGTGCTTCGCCCACTACGACGTGCAGAGCGTCCTCTTCAACATCAGCGAGGCGGTGGCCAACCGCGCCGACCTGGGTCGCAGGAAGAACACTACCACTGGGGCATCGGCCGCCTCTCAGTGCCAGACGCCGGCTTCTGGGCTGGGAGACAGCGCCACGACTATGCCCATCTGTGAGTCACCCGTAGGCAGCTGCGAGGACCTGGGCCACAAGGCCAGCATGGATGCAGATGAAGGGGATGGGAAGAGCAATACCCTGGTGCTCAGCTGCCCGTACTTCCGTAACGAGACTGGTGGCGAGGGCGAGAGGAAGGTGGCCCTGAGCAAAGCCAGCAGCGCCAGCTATGGGAGTGGAGACTATGCTGCTAACTATGGGGTTGGAGGACAAGGCTACTCTGTGGAATCATCGCTCAGCACCCGGTGCACCAACGCAGGGGTGTCGGTGCTCGAGGTGCCAAGGGAGAGCCAGGCTTTCCACAGGGACATGTACAAGCGCTATATAATCGAACACATTGACCAGGGGGCCTACTACTACCACAAGTACTTTTACAATAAAGGTAAGAGAGGCATTGATTACCTCCTAATACTAAATTGTTTCCTTACTATAATGTACTTTTCAGTTTTTCAAGTTCATTTACGATGTGCTTTGCAGTGTTTACAAATGCACACCGTTTGCAGACACGCCATAGAATCTGGCCATGTGTAGCTAAATGTGAGCGTTGCTGAAAATCTTTGACCTGCTCAGTGAATGAGGAAAGAATTGACTGGAGTAGACGTCAACATGACACCTGAGATTGCAGGTACATGTCAAATCTGCAATTTTCCACTCCGCTTTTTAGATGGCATAAGTGTAGCTTGTTTGTTGACCACAACTTCTGGGCACTTAAAGGCACTTAAATGTCGCTTATATGTCAGAGATGACGACAGTCACGCTCGAGTCACCGTCGCAATGCAGCGCATTAGTTTTCCTCTCTACATTTGTCAGTATCCATAGGTTGAAAATAAATAAATATTAGTCATATGAATATCCACAATCAACCCAAGATGTCGCTAATAGCTTTTTTCAGACTTGAGCTAAACTTGAAGATGGGCGATTCCACGCCAGCGTAGGTGGAAAATATTTTTTGGTGTCTCAGATTGTTCTGGCAATTTCTCACAAACTTCGTTGGGAGGAAGAATGATGAACTGATGAGTTAAGAACAAATTCTTAATTTTAATGACGGCCTAGGAACAGTGGGTTAACTGCCTTGTTCAGGGGCAGAACGACAGCTCGGGGATTCGATCTTGCAACCTTTCGGTTACTAGTCCAACGCTCTAACCACTAGGCTACCTGACGCCGCAGATTGAGGGACATTTTTTATTAAATCAATTTTAGAGTAAGGGGTCTGAATACTTTTCGAATGCTCTGTATAATTTATAAGTGATATAGACCATTGAAGCTCTTTTGGGATTTTTGTTGTTGTGGGAAAACAAACTATATACACTTCATGATCAAAAGTATCGTCAAACATCTTAAAATGGAGTTGGTCCCCCATTTGCTGCTGTAACAGCCTCCACTCTTTTGGGAAGGCTTTCCACTAAATGTTGGAACATTGCTGCAGGGACTTGCTTCCATTCAACCACGAGCATTAGTGAGGATGGGCACTGATGTTGGGTGATTAGGTCTGGCTCGCCGTCGACGTTCCAATTTATTGTGAGCTTGTGTGGCCTACCACTTCGCGGCTGAGCCGTTGATGCTCCTATATGTTTCCACCTCACAATAACAGCACTTAAAGTTGACCGGGGCAGCTCTAGCAGGACAGAAATTTGATGAACTGACTTGTTGTAAAGGTGGCATCCTATGACGGTGCCACGTTGAAAGTCACTGAGCTCTTCAAAGCTTGTCTATGGAGATTGCATGGCTGTGTGCTTGATTTTTACTCGTGTCAGCAACGGGTCTGGCTGAAATGGTCGAATCCACTAATTTGAAGATTAGCGTCCACATACTTTTGTTTATTTATATATATATAATCCCATAAATTAAAGCTAGACAGTCAGGGAGTACATTTTGACAGAGGAAATGGAACACATTTCCAGTGCAGCTTGCCGGACCTCGTTGAAATCTGAATGTGGCCTCCGGGGCAAAATGAATTTGACACCCCTGGTCCTCTCCTTTATTTACCTTTTCAACACTTTCTACTTTCCACTTATGTTTATTGTTATGCACTTCATTTCAGGGATGAATTTAATGAAACCCGTACTGAAGTTAATGGAACTACAAAGACTGTTTTTCCTACAGTGCAGGTTTCGGTCCGTGCAGGATTTATGGAAATGAGCCTGTAGTTACATGTCTTTTCGAACCCTACAAGGTCATATGCCTACATGTCAATTAATCAAGTAAAGGGAGCATTACTACATGAATTGTATTTTGTCTACTCATTGATTTATTGATACACTAGGTTAAGGCATATCTCTTTATGGGTTATTGATACACTAGGTTAAGGCTTATCTCTTTATGGGTTATTGATACACTAGGTTAAGGCTTATCTCTTTATGGGTTATTGATACACTAGGTTAAGGCATATCTCTTTATGGGTTATTGATACACTAGGTTAAGGCATATCTCTGTATGGGTTATTGATACACTAGGTTAAGGCATATCTCTGTATGTGTTATTGATACACTGGGTTAAGGCATATCTCTTTATGGGTTATTGATACACTAGGTTAAGGCATATCTCTATGGGTTATTGATACACTAGGTTAAGGCATATCTCTGTATGGGTTATTGATACACTAGGTTAAGGCATATCTCTGTATGGGTTATTGATACACTGGGTTAAGACATGTCTCTTTATGGGTTATTGATACACTGGGTTAAGGCATATCTCTTTATGGGTTATTGATACACTAGGTTAAGGCATATCTCTTTATGGGTTAGCAATGTCAGTGGGTCCATCTAGTTGGTGAATTTGGTCTACTTTTCTGGCTTTGCTCGGGTTATAATCTGTGACGCGTTGGCCCTATTCATGGAGTTTAAGGAATGCAAAGGAAAATCCAATCAAAAGGCAAATCATGTTAAGTTGAACTGTGTTTGTTGCAAATCTTTTTTTTAAATTATTTTTTTAAACATTTTACCTGTAAACCAGAGTGCCAAAGGCACATTTTCATTTTACGTGAATTGAAAATAAATATTTCTTATGTATATCATAATCCAAACCACAGCTAACGTTTGTGTTGTGCCGTCGTTTACCATTTACCCTCAGATCACCAGAACTACTTTGGCACGGATGAGAACTTGGGCCCCGTGGCGGTCAGTATCCGCCGGGAAAAGCTGGACGAGGGAAAGGAGGGAGCACAGTACAACTACCGGGTCACCTTCCGGACTAGCGAGGTAAATCATTGAAAAGGGTAGATGTCACTTAAGGCTGAGGGTGTCCTAAAATGTTTGATGTACACAGGTTCTTACTGTGGACTCTCACTGCTGACTATGCTGAATTCTAAAGTCGTGGAATATTGTCATACCTTCATACATACCGAATAATCAACGAATTCTATCACAACAAATGGTGTGACATAGAAAATACCTCTAAATTGAATTCAAACTCAACCAAGTAGTTCCACAGAACCCCCAAGTTCAACTCTAGATAATCGCAACCAAAAGGTACATCTGTTCTGAGACGATACACAGTCAACTAGATGAGCAGACTTTTTGTATGATCAAACCAATGGGACATTAGACAACTTTTAATCTGAGTTAATGGAAGTTAAACTCTTAAAGGGAAAGTTTGATCCCACGATATGTTAGTTCTCCCATGAGACACTGTAAGTGGGGCGTTCGTGGTTGCACTTCTTATGACTCGCTAATGCTAAAAGCTAATCTATTTAGTTTTACTAAAAGCTAATTCCCTAACTTAAACGTCTCTCTCCCAGTTCACTGGGTTAACTGCATGCAAGCGGGAAAGTGAAGCTGTTTGGGGAGGCACTCTCTTTTCATCACAAGTATCCTAGGTTACTACTCCATATATCACTCACGTTTCTTATATATCACAGTAATTTATCTTTTACGTTTTCTTCCTGATGTAGTTAATTTTTTAAATATTATTCATAATTTGTAAGCATCCCCCCCCCCCCCCCCCCCCCAAAAACGGAATACTTCTTTAAATAACATCATAGCTACATTACTCAAGATAGTCAAACACTTAAATGATTCCCACTCACTTATAATGTGTTACAAACATTATTTAGGATCATGTTGCTCTAAAAAACATGGGTGCAGAAAAGATTCTGACATCCGCACCAAATTTTGAACCTTTAATAACAACTTTCACGAATGAGCCTTTATAGATGCTTACACTTCATGAATAACTTTCAATGTTGTACCTAAATCCTTATAGGCGTTACAATCATTACAATTCATATGTGCTCAATTCTTAAGTCTAAGCCGTTTGGGGGCTTCTAAGCTGCCATATGGAATTGCTTTAAGAAGGTCATACCATGGATCATCCTTTACTATTGTAACCCATAGAAACGCATTGAATTACACATTCATAAATGGCCAAAAATACAATAAAAAAAATGAATAAAGTTTTGAAGTGTGTCTTTTATCTAGGAGATATAAGAACGCTCAGGAAATATTTTTTGGGCACAGAACTACCTCCATACTTCCATTAATTTGTGTGGGTTACATTTAGACGAATCCCGTGTCACTTGTGAGGGTCGTAGAGCAAAATGGAGTACACCATCACGTTCGTTTGTCTCCCCGTTCTACGGTGATATATGTAGCCCAAACGGTTCTGGACACTACAGACAAACGTTAGTACATTAGCGTTACCGACTTCAAACGAGTCCCGTGACAAACTGTTTGGATGCTAGAGACGGAGAAGACCGATTTTTTTCGGCATGTCTCCTGGTCTGACAAACAGCACTGTAGATCTGCCACTTTCCACGCAGATGTGGAAGGGTGACATGGGTGACGCGGTGGATTGAGACGCAGCTCTAGCTTAAACTGACAGACTTTGATGCACCGGTGCATCAATACACTCTAGGGGGTTAAACTTAGCAAATAATGAAACCGTTATTCATAATTTATACTTACTTATAATTTGCAACTTTATTCACGAGTTTATAAATTGTTACTCGAAATTCAACTCAACCGTCAGGGCGAGACACCCAGCTGACCTCCAGCCTCTCTCTCTGTCCTCCCCAGCTCACCACTCTCCGAGGGGCCATCCTGGAAGACGCCGTTCCCTCCACCGCCAAGCATGGCATGGCCAGGGGCCTACCGCTGAAGGAGGTGCTGGAGTATGTGGTCCCAGAGCTCAACATCCAGTGTCTCAGGCTGGCCATCAGTTCGCCCAAGGTCCCTGAGCAGCTCCTCAAGCTGGACCAACAGGGGGTGAGTAACCATAGACATGCAGTCACTAGTGAAAATCTCCACACCTCTTGCACAGTCTTCATTTTGCTGGCTTAAATGATCTAAAAAGGTAACAAAACTACTCCATATTTTCAAAGTGTGTGTGTTTTGGGTCACTTAGAAATTTCCTTGTTTTTTCCATTTAAAATAACATCAAATTGATCCTAAATACAGTGTAGACATTTTTAATGTTGTAAATGACTATTGTAGCTGGAAACGGCTCATTATTTTATTTCATGGAATATCTACGTAGGCGTACAGAGGCCCATTATCAGCAACCATCACTCCTGTGTTCCAATGGCACGTTGTGTTAGCTAATCTAAGTTTATCATTTTAAAAGGCTAATTGATCATTAGAAAAACCTTTTGCAATTATGTTAGCACAGCTGAAATCTTTTGTGCTGATTAAAGAAGCAATGAAACTGGCCTTCTTTAGACTAGTTGAGTATCTGGAGCGTCAGAATTTGTGGGTTCGATTACAGGCTCAAAATGGGCAGAAACAAATACTTTTTTCTGAAACTCGCCAGTCTATTCTTGTTCTGAGAAATGAAGGCTATTCCATGCGAGAAATTGCCAAGAAACTGAAGAGCTCATACAATGCTATGTACTACTCCCTTCACAGAACAGCGCAAACTGGCCCTAACCAGAATAGAAAGAGTGGCAGGCCCCGGTGCACAACTGAGCAAGAGGACAAGTACATTAGTGTCTAGTTTGAGAAACTGACCCCTCACAATTCCTCAACTGGCAGCTTCATTAAATAGTACCCGCAAAACACCAGTCTCAACGTCAACAGTGAAGAGGTGACTCTGGGATGCTGGCCTTCTAGGCAGAGTTGCAAAGAAAAAGCCATATCTCAGACTGGCCAATAAAAGATTAAGATGGGCAAAATAACACACACATTGGACAGAGGAAGATTTGAAAAAAGTGTTATGGGCAGAAGAATCTAAGTTTTTGTGGTGTTCGGATCACAAAGAAGAACATTCGTGAGATGCAGAAAAAATGAAAAGATGCTGGAGGAGTGCTTGAGGCCATCTGTCAAGCATGGTGGAGGCAATGTGATATGCTGGGGGTGCTTTGGTGGTGGTAAAGTGGGAGATTTGTACAGGGTGAAAGGGATCTTGAAGAAGGAAGGCTATCACTCCATTTTGCAATGCCATGCCATACATACCCTGTGGACGGCGCTTAATTGGAGCCAATTTCCTTCTACAACAGGATAATGACCCAACACACAGCTCCAAACTATGCAATAAATATTTAGGGAAGAAGCAGTCAGCTGGTATTCTGTCTATAATGGAGTGGCCAGCGCAGTCACCGGATCTCAACCCTATTGAGCTGTTGTGCGAGCTGCTTGACCATATGGTACGTAAGAAGTGCCCATCAAGCCAATCCAACTTGTGGGAAGTGCTTCAGGAAGCATGGGGTGAAATCTCTTCAGATTACCTCAACAAATTGACAACTAGAATGTCTTAGGTCTGCAAGGCTGTAATTGCTGAAAATTGAGGATTCTTTGGCGAAAGCAAAGTTTGAAGGACACAATTATTATTTAAATAAAAATCATTATTTATAACTTTGTCGATGTCTTGCCTCTATTTCCTATTCATTTTGCAACTCATTTCATGTCTGTTTTCATGGAAAACAAGGACATTTCTAAGTGACCCCAAACTTTTGAACGGTAGTGTAAATGACTACGGTATTTGTATTGCAAATGAGTGCACAATATGACACACCCTAATACAATCTACATCACTGTTGTCATAAGTAAGTATTTCCGCTTACAGCAAGGGATTACGCTGCAGATTTTGATTGCTTCACTCAACTCTGGACAGGGGGAAAACAATAAGCGCTATTGCCGTGTAACTGGATATCTGGGTAACCAGAGACGTGCATCGAGACAGATCGATTCCTAAAGCATGTAACAGCAGGGGGAGAAATGGCATCGGTGTGCAATAAGAGTAATGACGAGATCAAGTTTCATACAAGCCTCTGTCATTGGCGGAAAGTGGCGGGTGGTTTGTAAATCTATTGGAGAGCGAGGAGGGGGACTCTTGACCTCTGTGAATATCTAGGGGTCACGTCTCTTATTCCTCAATTCGATTCAAGTTTAATTACATGTTCCTGAATTCAATTAAGTTTAATTACATCACCTTTCATTGATGTGATATTCATAATATCATAATAAACTTTCACCGGTTATATCTACCGTAAGTAGGACTGGAATGCTATTATTGTTTTAGCTACTCGTTAAGCAACCGTGGTGATACATCGTGAAGACAACAATCAATGGCAATCTAACGTCGCTTTACCAGCAGTACTTCCCCCACCCCCCTCAAGTGTGAATCCTTCACTAAGGCGGCACAGCTTCCGTTCCCCTTGTCCAAAACAATATGGCCTCGGCTCCTACTGAATTTGTGCAGTGTTGCCACGACAACTGCCGCAGCGGCACCAGGAGGCGCGAGACCCTTTATTTCCTTTATTCCCTGTGTTAGGAGAGATGAGAAGAGACCAGCCAAGCAAATTGGGACTTTTCTAGATTTTAATAAATTTTTCTTTTGACCGCTCGTCTCGTCATGTCGCCTAGCTGTGAGCAGTGGGCACCCCCACTGTCTTTTGTTTCACAAGTGTCTACTGATCCCAGTCTTGCACCACACACCTCAAGCCTCCCCACACACCAAAAAAAAAAAACGTTTCATCCTATAGCATTTCTAAGATTATTAAATGATTCAGGACCAACAGTTAGGTGTGGTCTGAGGGGCACTCACACTGTAATTACTTCCTCTTTTTGTGTGTGTGTCTGCTCCGCAGTGCACTTAGCACTAGCTCTCAAAATGAACGATCTCAGCACCGGGTGTCAGGTAATAGGTATTGATAGCAGGAGATAAAATCCACTTGGGCTGGTAAAACTCTTGGAAAAAGCCCTTCCTCCCTGAGTGCTTACATGGGCGTTTCAGTCTAATTTGACACCGTACACCGGCGCCGGCATTCGTCTCTGACACTACAGAGCATTTCAATCAAGAGTGTAGATAAGGAGGAACGCATTGTTGGAAACTGTATGTCCCATCTCGGTGTTGCGCTGAAATAACGTGTCTTGTAAAAAATAGCACCTGCTATAATTTGGTCATGAGCCCAAACATTTTGAGAAATGTTTCACAAGCGTTATGCCAGTTACCTTTATAAGATTTGAATTGAGATAAAAATATATATTATCGTATAATAAACGGATATTAGGTGTCTGTTTAACCCACCTCTATATTACAAGGTTCTTTCACCCATTAGCATGGAATAAACAGACATTAGGTGTCTGCTAACCCACCTCTATATTACAAGGTTCTTCCACCCATTAGCATGGAATAAACGGATATTGGGCAGACATTGACATGTCATAACCCCAACCCTATTGTTCTTTGTGGTTCCAGTTGAGCTTCCAGCACAAGGTGGGCATCATGTACTGCCAGGCGGGCCAGAGCACCGAAGAGGAGATGTACAACAATGAGAGTGCCAGCCCCGCCCTGGAGGAGTTCATGGAGCTGCTGGGCCAGAAGGTCAGGCTGAAGGGCTTCACCAAGTACCGGGCCCAGCTGGACAACAAAAGTAAGTGTTCACGGCTCAACACACACACCATTTGTTTGTTTTATTCGCATTTGATTTATCATATGGTTGATAAATGTGCAATAAGTTAGAAGATCAGGGCCCAGCTGGACACGTACTGTACATCATCTTGTACGGACCAACTGAAAAGAAGAAGAATGCCGTTTTGAATGACATATCTTTTGATAGGAGCAAACTTAGAAGTTAGTCCTTTTCTCTGTATAAAAAAAATGTGGTAGATCGCAAAAGAACTACAAAAAAAAGTCCATGTCTCTCTGTACACTGAAAAAATATTTTTATTTTATAATACTTAAAAAAAAATATACAGTGGGGAGAACAAGTATTTGATACACTGCCGATTTTGCAGGTTTTCCTACTTACAAAGCATGTAGAGGTCTGTAATTTTTATCATAGGTACACTTCAACTGTGAGAGACGGAATCTAAAACAAAAATCCAGAAAATCACATTGTATGATTTTTAAGTAATTCATTTGCATTTTATTGCATGACATAAGTATTTGATCACCTACCAACCAGTAAGAATTCCGGCTCTCACAGACCTGTTAGTTTTTCTTTAAGAAGCCCTCCTGTTCTCCACTCATTACCTGTATTAACTGCACCTGTTTGAACTCGTTACCTGTATAAAAGACACCTGTCCACACACTCAATCAAACAGACTCCAACCTCTCCACAATGGCCAAGACCAGAGAGCTGTGTAAGGACATCAGGGATAAAATTGTAGACCTGCACAAGGCTGGGATGGGCTACAGGACAATAGGCAAGCAGCTTGGTGAGAAGGCAACAACTGTTGGCGCAATTATTAGAAAATAGAAGAAAATAGAAGAAGTTCAAGATGATGGTCAATCACCCTCGGTCTGGGGCTCCATGCAAGATCTCACCTCGTGGGGCATCAATGATCATGAGGAAGGTGAGGGATCAGCCCAGAACTACACGGCAGGACCTGGTCAATGACCTGAAGAGAGCTGGGACCACAGTCTCAAAGAAAACCATTAGTAACACACTACGCCGTCATGGATTAAAATCCTGCAGCGCACACAAGGTCCCCCTGCTCAAGCAGGCGCATGTCCAGGCCCGTCTGAAGTTTGCCAATGACCATCTGGATGATCCAGAGGAGGAATGGGAGAAGGTCATGTGGTCTGATGATTCAAAAATAGAGCTTTTTGGTCTAAACTCCACTCGCCGTGTTTGGAGGAAGAAGAAGGATGAGTACAACCCCAAGAACACCATCCCAACCGTGAAGCATGGAGGTGGAAACATCATTCTTTGGGGATGCTTTTCTGCAAAGGGGACAGGACGACTGCACCGTATTGAGGGGAGGATGGATGGGGCCATGTATTGCGAGATCTTAGCCAACAACCTCCTTCCCTCAGTAAGAGCATTGATGATGGGTCGTGGCTGGGTCTTCCAGCATGACAACGACCCGAAACACACAGCCAGGGCAACTAAGGAGTGTCTCCGTAAGAAGTATCTCAAGGTCCTGGAGTGGCCTAGCCAGTCTCCAGACCTGAACCCAATAGAAAATCTTTGGAGGGAGCTGAAAGTCCGTATTGCCCAGCGACAGCCCCGAAACCTGAAGGATCTGGAGAAGGTCTGTATGGAGGAGTGGGCCAAAATCCCTGCTGCAGTGTGTGCAAACCTGGTCAAGAACTACAGGAAACGTATGATCTCTGTAATTGCAAACAAAGGATTCTGTACCAAATATTAAGTTCTGCTTTTCTGATGTATCAAATACTTATGTCATGCAATAAAATGCGAATTAATTACTTAAAAATCATACAATGTGATTTTCGGGATTTTTGTTTTAGATTCCGTCTCTCACAGTTGAAGTGTACCTATGATAAAAATTACAGACCTCTACATGCTTTGTAAGTAGGAAAATCGGCAAAATCGGCAGTGTATCAAATACTTGTTCTCCCCACTGTATACACACAAGTGCCTTGCAGAGTTTTGCTAATGCAGCGAAGGACTACCTTCCATGTTTGTTCCTATCAGTCAATACTGTTTCCGCCACACCCAAACCCACACAGCTCCTATCCTTTGTTTCTCCTTCGCTTTGAAAGTGTGGAGTATGTGAAACAAGTTATCTTCTTGAATATGAAAACCAAGCCACTGTATATGGAGATATGACTAAAGTCTATAGAGGTACTGTATGAGTTTGGCCAACTTCAGAGCTGTTGTTGCCTTCTGCTTGATGCTGGCAACACCAGGACTGATTGGTACTGATTCCCATATGTGTTTATAAATTCAGCAAAAAAAGAAACGTCCTCTCACTGTCAACTGCGTTTATTTTCAGCAAACTTAACATGTGTAAATATTTGTATGAACATAACAAGATTCAACAACTGAGACATGAACTGAACCAGTTCCACAGACATGTGACGAACAGAAAGGGAGTAATGTGTCCCTGAACAAATGGGGGGGGGGGGTCAAAATCAAAAGTAACAGTCAGTATCTGGTGTGGCCACCAGCTGCATTAAGTACTGCAGTGCATCTCCTCCTCATGGACTGCACCAGATTTTCCAGTTCTTGCTGTGAGATGTTACCCCACTCTTCCACAAAGGCACCTGCAAGTTCCCGGACATTCTGGGGGGAATAGCCCTAGACCTCACCCTCCGATCCAACAGGTCCCAGACGTGCTCAATGGGATTGAGATCCGGGCTCTTCCCTGGCCATGGCAGAACACTGACATTCCGATCTTGTAGGAAATCACGCACAGAACGAGCAGTATGTCTGTATAAGAGATCTTAAAACATATCTTTTTAGCTTTGCTTTTCCTTCGGGTGCTTTTTAGTCATTCAGTTTTTGTCACTCTTTTTAGTTTTTATTCTTATGTTTGTTGTGTAGTAAATATTTCAGCTTTTATTTTACTTGTTTTTTATCATTTTTTTCCTGTGAAGCACATTTTGTTGCATTCCATGTCTGAAATGAGCTGTATAAATAAAGCTTGATTTCACTTGGTATCTGTGAATAAACCCGGGTGGGTCTTTTCTATCTAAACCATAGCAACACTCTCTTTACATTTATTGTCATGTGTACCATGTTGGTTTTATTTGCTTCGCAGTTCTAAGCTGTATCGTGCGTAATGCTCTTGGGGAAATCATTCAGATCACTCTTTTGATTATTCTGGAGGCCCGAAATTCAGTTACAGCAATCAAGATTTTATGCCATCTTAAAGCAGTGTCCGTCTGTCAAACCTGATTCCTAGACATAACACGCAATCTGCCCAGCATTCATATAAAGCCACCTATACAGGAACAAGGGCCAGTGTTGTTTCTGAGCTCAAGGGAAAGAGAACGGGCCATTTAGAAATACCCAGAAATAGACTGGCCATAGGGCATTTCAGGCAAATGCAAGATAGCAGGTCTGTCAGCCCAGTGGTCCTGTGTACATTTGTTTAAAAAAATCATTTGCGCTGTATTATCGTTATTTGACTAATAATGGGGGGCCTCACGAAAACAAATGGGCTGTGGGGGGCCTCACGAAAACAAATGTTAGAAATGCTCATTTCTGGTTCCAGTCCGTCCCTGGCAACACCACAGGATTATTGTTGCAGAATACAATGATCTTATTGCAGATAATTTTTCCCGGAGACTGCAGTATAGCATTCTTTTCATTTCTATTGTTTAGAATGTCTCCGTCTGAGCTGCTCTGACCTAAATTCTTTGTTTGGGTGTTACAGCGGATTCCACCGGAACACATTCTCTCTACACTACTTACAAAGACTACGAGCTGATGTTCCACGTGTCCACACTGCTCCCCTACACCCCCAACAACAGACAACAGGTGAGTGGACTCTGGAAGTCTCTGGGTATCTGCTAGCAACGCTACCTCTAGCTTCCTTCACACTGGACACGGACGCGTAACATTTTTATCCACGTGTTCATCTGACTCTGGGGAAGTAGCTAAAAGGCCTCATTGCCAACATCCCCAAGTATCCCTTTTAAAGCAGCTCTAGTCAATCTGTGTCCACCCACAGTGGGCCCCCAACATTTTGTGAAAGTAGTCTGAGAGATTGGTCTCGGCAAATGTCACTGCCACTGAGGTATTTGAATATTGTTGTAACTGCCCTTAAATCCAGATTTTGGAGTGCCACTTCAAAAGAAGTTAAGTTAACAACTTTTTGATAATTAACATAAAGATCTAGTAGGTCAGCTTTTGAAACATTAAGGGCTGAATCTAAACTTGAAATGTGCACATAACCAGTGGTAGAAAAAGTACCCAATTTTCATACTTCAGTAGAAGTAAAGATACCTTAGTATGGGATGACCAGGGATGTTCTCTTGATCAGCGTGTGAATTGGACCATTTTCCTGTCCTGCTAAGCATTCAAATTATAACAAGTACTTTTGGGTGTCAAGGAAAATGTATGGAGTAAATAGTACATTATTTTCTTTAGGAGTGTAAAAGTAGTCAAACATAGAAATAGTAAAGTACAGATACCCGCAAAAACTACTTAAGTAGTACTTCAACGTTTTTTTACTTAAGTACTTTACACCACTGCACATAACCCTCTTGAGTTAGATTGTCGCAGAGCCACGGAAATTAATTGGCATAATAAAAAAATCCCCATCAAAATCGATAGCTAGTTGCTATCTATTTTATTACATGGGTTTAACTGGCAACCCGGTACCAGTTTAAAAAATGTATTAAAGTATATATGGAAATAGTTTAGTGCCCAAAAAATTGGGTTAAATATGTGCAAAAATAATAGAATAGTTTCCTGATCTTATATCACTCAAATATAGGACAGACACTTCAAAACAAACTTACATTTTTTTACTATCTAAAAAGGATCTGTTTTTACATGTATGAATATGTTATCAATGTGTTTTCTATCGGCTAAGTTCAGTAAGCCCAAATTCAATGTTTCATCAAATACTGTTTTAATATTTTTGGGGGGATATCTAAAGGGGTTCTAAAATTCTAAATCAAATGGCTAAATGATCCTTGATATGACCATCTTAACAATTCCATATGTTAGCTTGGTATCCCCCCCCCAGAAACTCAAGTCAAGCTCACATTTTTTAAGCTGCTTTGAAAAATATTTTTTTTAATCACTTATGTTAATGAAGTTAACTCTAAATGCAACCCTTTTTTTAATCGTCATTATAGTGATCCTTATCATGAACATTTCTTATAGTTTATAACCCTTTACTACAGCAGGTATCTTGCCATGTTGATCCTTTAGTCACAATCTGCTCTCCAATATTAGAAATTGGCACTCTTCATTTCAGAGTTGCGCATAATTTCCCCCCAGTCAGTGACTTGTTAATTGGAAATGATATTTCTGGAGATGTTGCCACGACAACAATTTCGCATGCACTCCTCAATTCAATTCCCACTCTGCTTGGTGTCTGTGAATATGCCTGGGTGGGTCTTTCTATCTAGACCATAGCAACACGCCCTATAAATGAATTGTCACGTGCACCATGTTGATTCTATTTGCTTTGCAGTCGTAAGCAGTATCTTACGTAAAGCTCTTGGGAACAGCATTCAGATCAGTTTTTTTATTTTTATTAATGGACTATTCTGCAGGTCTGAAATTAAGTTACAGCAATAAAGATTTTAGGCCATCTTAAAGCTGTGGCCATCTGGCAATCCTGATTCCTGGACATGCCGCAATCTGCCCAGCGTTCATAGAAAGCCACCTATACAGGAACGAGGGCCAGTGTCTTTCTGAGCTTTACGAAATTAGAACGGGCCATGTGTCTTGGGCTTCGCATGTGTCTTGGGCCTTGATGATTATTATTATTATTATTATTCCTCCCCTGGGATCCCATTTGATTTCTGAGATTAGCCGTAAACCCCCCCCCCCCCCCCCAAGGTCGGCAGAGGCTCTGCCACTACTTGAGCCCCTTTATCCAGTCAATTCCACCCCTCATCCCGTTTGTTTACCACCTACACCAAGGGACTTAACAGATTATGGCCTCCTGGTGAGGAGGCTATCGCCCTGTTAAGAAACCCTGGACCCTAGCCACTGCCTTTAGCACTTCTGTTGATTGGCAAGGATATGAGAGGTATAAGCAATATGACAGAACTGTAGCTCCCACAGGCCCTCTGATAGACTACAAATAAACAAGTTTTACTGTTCTCCATATCCTTTCCTTGACCACTTAACAGCTTGACTTGTGTTCTAGAATGGGATAGATTTCCATCATTTAGGTCTTCATCAGCCTTTGAGACCTTGTCCTAGTCTCTCATGTACTGTAAGGGCATTTATTCTTCTGAATTCTAATGTGCTTTTTCTTTTCCGTTTCCTTTTCTTGCCATTTAGCTACTGAGGAAGAGGCACATTGGAAATGACATCGTCACCGTCATCTTCCAGGAATCTGGTGCTCTTCCCTTCACTCCCAAAAACATTCGCTCACACTTCCAGCACGTGTTCATCATCGTCAGAGTCCACAACCCTTGCACAGAAAATGTTTGCTACAGGTGAGCAAAGCGGACCGCCGACACTTCTAAAATGCATGGTGTGAGAGATGTGTAAAGCTGGTTTCAATTAACTTGCATTGATTCAAGCATTCATGTACCTAAGGGCCCAATTTCAATAAGGCTGGAATCCAATCATTATAAGAAGTACCTCTATTAATGATTGTTGAATCAAGTGTCAACTCCCTCCATCGCTAAAGTTCAGTCCCTGGACAATAAAGTTGACAAGCTTAGGGCTAGGATCTCTTTCCAGAGAGACATCAGGGACTGTATAACAGTCTTTTTTTTATGCTTCAAGATTGTTTTGATCATGCGGACCTGGAAATATTCCGGGTCGCCTCTGAGAATAGTAGTATTGACGTACACACTGACTCGGAGACTGGGTTCATAAGGAAGTGCATAGAGGATGTTGTCCCATTGTGACGATTAGAACTCATCTAAACCAAAAACCGTGGATAGATTGCAGCATTCGCGCAAAACTAAAAGTGTGAAATATCGCATTTAACCATGGCAAGGTGACAGGGGAATGTGGACCTGTACAAGCAGGCGTGACCTCAGTAACGCAATCAAGAGGCAAAACAACATTACACAGTGGAGTTGTATTAAACTGCTCCGACACGAGACATATATGTGGCAGGGACTCCAGACAATCACGGATTATGAAAGGGAAGCCAGCCGCGTTGTGGACACCTACACCTCACTCCTGGACGAGCTAAACACTTTCTGCCGTTTCGAGGAAAACAACATAGAGCCGCCGACATAGCTACCGATGCTCACCAGAACTCTGTGCTTTCGTCCTCCGTGGCTGACGTAAGTAAGTAATTGAAGCGTGTAAATGCATGCAAGGCTGCCAGAGCCACTCCTCAGCAAAAGGCACAGGACAGCCCACTTGGAGTTTGCCAAAAGGCACCTAAAGGCTCTCAGACTACGAGAAACCAGATGCCCTGGTCTGATGAAACAAAGATTGAACTCTTTGGCCTAAATGTCAAGAGTCACGTCTGGAGGAAACCTGCCACCATCCCTATGGTGAGGCGTGATGGCAGCATCATGCTGTGGGGATGTTTTCAGCGGCAGGGACTGGGAGACCAGTCAGGATTTGAGGGTAGGATGAACGGCGCAAAGTACAGAGATCCTTGATGAAAACCTGCTCCAGAACGCTCATGACCTCTGACTGGGGGCGAAGATTCACCTTCCAATAGGACAACAACCCTAAGCACACAGCCAAGACCATGCAGGAGTGGCTTCTGGACAAGTCTCTGAATGTCCTTGAGTGACACAGCCAGAGCCCGGACTTGAACATGATCGAACATCTCTGGAAAGACCTGAAAATAGCTGTGCAGCAACGCTCCCCATCCAACCCGACAGCGCTTGAGAGGATCTGCAGAGAAGAATGGGAGAAACTCCCCAAATACAGATGTGCCTAGCTTGTAGCTTCAAATCCAAGAAGACTCGAGGCTGTAATTGCTGCCAAAAGTGCTTCAGCAAAGTACTGAGTAAAGGGTCTGAATACTTATGTAAATGTGATATTTATGTTTTTTAATAAGTAAAAATGTGTGAACCTGTTTTGCTTTGTCATTATGGGGTATTGTGTGTAGATTGATAAGGGAAAAATAAGGATGTAACATAACACAATTTGGAAAAAGTCAAGGGGTCTGAATACTTTCCGAATGCACTCAATATACTGTATTCTAGTCATGGCTCAACCTATATATCAACTGCTGGACAATACTGTCCATACTGCCTTTACACCATTATATGTGTGTATATACATATGTGTGTATATATATATTTATATTGCAGTCTCTGACATTGCTCGTTATTTTTCTGGATTGTGTATTTTACGTTTTTTAATTGCTAGCTATTACTGAACTGTTGGAGCTAGATACACAAGCATTTTGCTGCACCTGCGATAACATCTGCAAATCTGTGTTAGCGACCAATAAACTTTGATTTGATTTGGATATGCTGCTGTACGATTCAAATCCACTAAAATGATTTCCGGCCCTTACTGTTAGAGGACCTGAGTCTTGAGTCAGAATTCTGATCATACAGAAACACCAGTTGCTTGTGTCGTGGATAACTTCCACACTTGTCACTACCTACACCACTGTGAGGGTTGAAACAACCTCTATTTGTTTAAACTGAAACCACACCTCTATTTATAATAGAGGATTTTAAAATTAAGCTTGTGTAGTCAATTATATTCACGCAATGGAACAGCACTTTAGCTATCTAATATGACGTACAGTTGATCATGAAACAACTTGTTCTGCTCTTGTAATTGCCCTTTGGATTGGCAGAACAACAGTTTGTAACCTTTTCATTTCCAGGGAGTGGCTTTAATTCAAATCCCCCCCCCAACAAATCTCTCTCAAATGTATTGTTTTGACCTGTTTGTGTTACTTATAAACTATCATGATGGTAAACGACAGAGGGATTAAAATAGCTGTTTGTCTTTATTTTAGTGTGGCGGTCACCAGATCTAAAGACGTGCCCGCCTTCGGTCCTCCCATCCCCCAGGGGGTGCTCTTCCCAAAGTCGGCCATGTTCCGGGACTTCCTTCTGGCCAAGATGATGAACGGTGAGAATGCGGTGCATAAGTCGGACAAGTTCCGCGCCATGGCCATGCGCACGCGACAAGAGTACCTGAAAGATTTGGCCGAGAACTTTGTAAGCGCCAACCCCGTGGACTCTTCAGCGGCCAAGTTTAGCTTCATCTCGTTGGGTGTCAAGAAGAAAGAGCGCAGCCGACCCCGGCGGAACGCCCACCTCCAGAGCTACGGGGCAGTCACTTGGGCCGTGGTGGCCCGGGACTTTGGCCAGTCGGCGGACATTGGCTGCCTGCTGGCCGTCTCCAATGAGTTTGTGGTGCTGATCGAAGAGGTGTCCAAGGAGGTGGTGTTCAACTGCTACTGCCGCGATGTCCTCGGTTGGAGCGCGACATCTGGGAGCGTCCGGCTCTTCTACGAGCGAGGCGAGTGTGTGGTGTTCTCCACGCTGGAAGGATGCTGGGACGACGTCCGGGAGATCATGCAGAGGTTGGAGGTAAGAAGGTTGTGTTAGGCTAAAAGACAACATAATTCAGTGCTACACATCCTGTACACAGGTTAAGCCTAATACTGGACTAAGCATTATTTTCAATTAAGATCTTCCATTGAGAATTATATTTAGTCCAGGCTTAATTTGTGTCCGGGAAACCACGCCTCAGTGTTAAAGTCCTTTAAACCAGGGGTCGCCAATCGGACCCACAAGGAACATATCTAATTCAACTTCTCTAAGTATTTACTGAAGACTAGGTTTAGTTGATCACTTGAATTGGGTTTGGGTTTGTTACTGCTTGGCTGTACCCACACTGGACCGACCAGAGAGAAGATTGGCCACTTCTGCGTGAGACATACACTACCGTTCAAAAGTTTGGGGTCCTTGTTTTTGAAAGAAAAGCACATTTGTCGTCCATTAAAATAACATTGAATTGATCAGAAATACAGTGTATACATTGTTAATGTTGTAAATGACTATTGTAGCTAGAAATGGCAGATTTTTAATAGAATATCTACGTAGGCGTACAGAGACCCATTATCAGCAACAATCACTCCTGTGTTCCAATGTCACGTTGTGTTAGCTAATCTAAGTTTATCATTTTAAAAGGCTAATTGATCATTAGAAAACCCTTTTGCAATTATGTTGGCACAGCTGAAAACTGTTCTGATTTAAAGAAGCAATGAAACTGGCCTTCTTTAGACTAGTTGAGTATCTGGAGCGTCAGAATTTGTGGGTTTGATTACAGGCTCAAAATGGCCAGAAACAAAGTACTTTCTTCTGAAACTCGTCAGTCTGTCCTTGTTCTGAGAAATGAAGGCTATTCCATGCGAGAAATTGCCAAGAAACTGAAGAGCTATGTACTACTCCCTTCACAGAACAGCACAAACGGACTCTAACCTGAATAGAAAGATTGGCAGGCCCCGGTGCACAACTGAGCAAGAGGACAAGTACATTAGTGTCTAGTTTGAGAAACTGACCCCTCACAATTCCTCAACTGACAGCGTCATTAAATAGTACCCGCAAACACATGTCTCAACGTCAACAGTGAAGAGGCGACTCTGGGATGCTGGCCTTCTAGGCAGAGTTGCAAAGAAAAAGCCATATCTCAGACTGGCTAATAAAAAGAAAAGATTAAGATGGGCAAAAGAACACAGACACTGGACAGAGGAACTCTCAGAGGAGACTGACAAGCTTCAGAAGAAAGGTCTTTTGTTTCTGGACATTTTGAGCCTGTAATCAAACCCAGAAATGCTGATGCTCCAGATACTCAACTAGTCTAAAGAAGGCCAGTTTCATTGCTTCTTTAATCAGAACAACAGTTTTCAGCTGTGCTAACAACATTGCAAAAGGGTTTTCTAATGATCAATTAGTCTTTTAAAATGAAAAACTTGGATTAGCTAACACAACGTGCCATTGGAACACAGGAGTGATGGTTGCTGATAATGGGCATCTGTAAGCCCATGTAGATATTCCCAAAAAAATCTGCCATTTCCAGCTACAATAGTCATTTACAACATTAACAATGTCTACACTGTATTTCTGATCAATTTGATATTTTAATGGACAAAAAAATGTGCTCTTCTTTCAAAAACAAGGATTTTTCTAAGTGACCCCAAACTTTTGAACTGTAGTTTAGTATCATAAGACACTTGCATAAAACCTTGTACCTCAGTATTTGGCTGCGTTTAGACAGGTAGCCCAATTCTGATATTTTTTCACTAATTGGTATTTTGACCAATCAGATCTGTAAAAGATCTGATGTGAAAAGATCTTGTTTAGTTAAATGGTTTACTATGGGTTAATGCCGCATTGAGAAGGTTACTCAAGTCCTGGGAGCCGGCCCAAGTCACAGCAGTTCAGTCAGCAAGTCAGCAGATGTCCCCCATTATACCGCCACTTTACCTCAGCCTCACAACAATATGTTTGTTGTTAGAAGTTACTGTTCTTGAATCACTGTTGGTAATAAACGCCTGCCGGGGCATGTACTTTCCTCCTGCTTTTTTTTTGCCTGTAATTGATTGAGTCATTTGGTTGATAATTGTGTTATTTAGGGGGAGACGAGAGGTCGTATGGGGTCGGGTGTCCCTGAGCCCTCTGTCCCAGGCCCTTTAAATTTCAGTTAAATGGCATAATCCAAAGGTGTCTAAAGCATCTGCTAGGGTTGTTACGATACCATTAACCTCGTACGCCCAGGCTTTAAGACGCCAAAAAGGGGTGAAGAACTGGGGAGTCTGCATGAAAAATAGTGACACGTTGCCACTCCAAACAGATGGTGTTTTTTTTTTACCTTTGGCATCGTGACGACCCTAATCTCTGCAGAGCTTGACATTGTGCGATTGGCTGGTTTGTTCTGAAATTATCTAGGTATTTCTTCTGTTGTTGGCAAACGTTTTTTGTCAAATCCCGTAACTGTTTCCTGCGCTTCAAGAGGCCAGCTCAGGCCACTTTTGGACTATATTTTGTTTTTGTTGCCAAGTTTGATTGAATGGAGCCCTTTAGTCTTTTCAACCAACTTTATCTTGGAAAGGGATAATGATTTAAGTTCTTATTGGCTTTGTGCGATTTTGATTTTTTTTGTTTTTGTGTGGATTAGATCAAACCACAAAGTTGCTAATTACTGCCCCTCCATGAGGTTAACTGGGGTAAAGGTTGATCTACAGTAGGCTTTATAAGGTAATGCTCATAACGTATCAAAACAGTTGCCAACATGGATAAACCCTAATAAAGCCATTAGATCAGAGTAGGCTGGAATTGACTCTCTTGGTCATGTCGTCCTAGATTGTCACCCGGGGCTGCGAGACAGTGGAGGTGACCCTTAGGCGGAACGGTCTGGGCCAGCTGGGATTCCACGTCAACTTCGAGGGCGTGGTGGCGGACGTGGAGCCTTTTGGCTTCGCCTGGCAGGTGGGTCTCCGTCCGGGCAGCCGGCTGATGGAGATCTGCAAGGTGGCTGTGGCCACACTATCCCACGAGCAGATGATCGACTTGCTGCGCACGTCCAACACAGTCAGTGTGGTCATCGTCCAGCCCCACGAAGACGGTACACCCAGGAGGTAGGTTAAACACCACTACCTTCTTTGCACTTAAACTTGTGCTGTTTTATTCTTACACAGAACAAAAATATAAATGCAACATGCAACAATTTCAATGATTTTACAGAGTTACAGTTCATATAAGGAAATCAGTCAATTTAAATAAATTCATTAGACCCTAATGTATGGATTTCACATGACTGGGCAGGGGCGCAGCCATGGGAGGGCATAAGCCCACCCACTTGCGAGCCAGGCCCAGCCAATCAGAATTCGTTTTTCACAGCAAAAGGGCTTTATTACATGCATAAATACTCATTGGTTTCATCAGCTGTCCGGGTGGCTGGTTTCAGACAATCCCGCAGGCGAAGAAGTTGGATGTGGAGGTCCTGGGCTGGCGTGTTTACCCGTGGTCTGTGGTTGTGAGATCGTTTGGACGTTCTCTAAAACGACATTGGAGAGGCGGCTTATGGTTGAGAAATGAACATTCAATTCTCTGGCAACAGCTCTGGTGGACATTCCTTTAGTTAGCATGCTCCCTCAACTTGAGACATCTGTGGCATTGTGTTGTGACAAAACTGCACATTTTAGTGGCCTTTTGTTATTCCTAGCACGGGGGTGGCAGCATCATGTTTTGGGGGTGCTTTGCTGCAGGAGGGACTGGTGCACTTCACAAAATAGATGGCATCATGAGGCAGGAAAATTATGTAGATATATTGAAGAAACATCTCAAGACATCAGTCAGGAAGTTAAAGCTTGGTCGCAAATGGGTCTTCCAAATGGACAATGACCCCAAGCATACTTCCAAAGTTGTGGCAAAATGGCTTAAGGACAACAAAGTCAAGGTATTGGAGTGGCCATCACAAAGCCCTGACCTCAATCCTATAGAAAATGTGTGGGCAGAACTGAAAAAGCGTGTGTGAGCAAGAAGGCCTACAAACCTGACTCAGTTACACCAGCTCTGTCAGGAGGAATGGGCCAAAATTCACCCAACTTATTGTGGGAAGCTTGTGGAAGGCTACCCAAAACGTTTGACCCAAGTTAAACAATTTAAAGGCAGTGCTACCAATAATAATAATATAATAATTGAGAGTATGTAAACTTCTGACCCACTGGGAATGTGATGAAAGAAATAGAAGCTGAAATAAATCACTTTCTCTACTATTATTCTGACATTTCACATTCTTAAAATTAAGTGGTGATCTTAGCTGACCTAAGACAGGGGATTTTTACTAGGATTAAATGTATTTAGCTAAGGTGTATGTAAACTTCCGACTTCAACTGTACCTCATATGTTTTTAGCTGGTGCATTTATATCGATCTATTCCCATATAGAATAGATACAAAAAAAAAATGTACCTTCCTGTTAGTGAGCATTTCTCCTTTGCCAAGATAATTCATCCACCGAACAGGTGTGGCATATCAAGAAGCTGATTTAAACAGCATGATCATCACACAGGTGCACCTTATAATAAAAGGCCACTCAAAAATAGCCTATGGGCCCTGGTCAAAAGTAGTGCATTATAATGGAAATGGGAGCCATTTGAGACTTATGAATCAAGACAGGGCTTTCGTGCTGTGCCAATTTTTTGGGGACATTCCAAGGTCGTCGTTTGGGTTGGTTGAGATCTTGAAACTTGCCAAATCATGTTTTAACAGGAATCAAGCAGAGTGAAGGAGAAAACATGATCCATAGTTTTGTACTATATGTGCGTAAGGAACATTTCTCAGATCTTTTATTTTAGCTCATGGAACATGGGACCAACACTTTACATGTTGTGTTCATATTTTTGTTCAGTATAGGAAATAGGGGGCCTTTTGGGACTCAGCCTATATAGCTAATTATCTCTGCAGTCATGACCTAAGTCATGTTAAATTAATCAACGTTGTCTGTTAATGTTATGTGCTATGTCATGTTTTGTGTGGACCCCTGGAAGAGTAGCTAATAGGGATCCTAATAAAATACTAATACCAGTGTTATTGATGTCAATCGGCCACAGGCTTAGTCAATGTAGCTCATATCCATCAGCAAATATTGAACATATTTAACTGTAGCAAAGTAGCAGTACATTTGGATGAGGTTGGACACAAGTTGGCAGCGACTGGTCCCAAATGCAATGGAAAGTTGGTCATCTCTTTCGCACTCAGAATATTGGGTTAATAATATATTCTGAGGGTTAAATCAAGCGAGCAAGAAAGAAGTGGAACGACAGCTGTACCTCTTTTGGAATCGGGCGTAGCAGGCAGTGAAAAATCTCAAAATATCAAACACTTAAAATGCAGTCCATCTGCCAAATATCAACATAACTCTCCCATTGACTTAGAGTAGCCTATGAGGATTGTGTCACACTTTTTACATTAGATGCACATAATATAACATGTAACCACACTTACTCATGCTCTTACAGTATAATGTAAGTACATGTACTTCGCCGTTTTAAGATTGTTTTGTAAGACGCTCAATTGTTAAGGTGTCTTTGATTTGTTCTATCAGGAGCTGCTCGGAGATGTACCGCGTCCCCGTGGTGGAGTACAAGACCAGCGCGGCTGCCGCCTGGCACCGTGTCTCAGCAGCCCCGGGTGGTGGCCCATCCATGTCCCGGACCTCCCCCACACAGGGCCCCAGCCCCGGGCAGCAGATGTTCCATTACGCCCAGGGGGCCATCTCCCGCAGCACTTCCTTCGACAGGAAGCAACAGGACGGGACCAGGTACACCTCAGCACCCACTTCCATCTTCTTTGACTCATAGTTCCTAGTTCCAGCGCCCTAGATCCGAGGTACTCAAATTTTGAGCCTGGATGGCCAAAGTCCTGATGTTTTTTTTTCCCGAACAGAGTAAACTCATTGTCACTGTTTTGGTTAGTGCTAGTGAGTGGAATATCGATCTTAAATCAGTCCCTGCTTCGAGCGAAGAATTTAAATCAGCAGTACTTCTTGTCTGGAGGCCAGATTTGAGTATCCCTGCCTTTGACACTCATGATCATGCTCAAAGTGTGTCACCGAAAGAGACTTGAGCTATATTACATCAAGCATGCTTCCTTGCTTGGCATGAAGAGTCACTCCAACTCAGAAAATATTTTCATGTACATATACAGATTTGCTGGCCAACCATGTCTGACTCATCCCAAGGACCTGTACTAATAATTGAATAGGACTCATTGCCGACTTGTTAGTGAAATTGTATCATTTTCTCGACGGACACAATGGCACCTCTATCCTTAGTATCACTGACACACTGCACGATATTAGCATAGGCTGTGCATAATGAGGTCAAGGTTTTTGTAATTTGATTAGCATAAAATTAGCAAGGGGCAAATACATGACTGGGAAACTGAGACTGGGCTCTGACAGGAAGAAAAACAAGATGGCGGAAAGGGCGTTGTGGATACCAACAAAGTGTTTTAAAACGATTTGCAATGGAAAACAGGAATGAGCTTTTATTTGACAAGTCTGGGTAAACCGTCCCTGTTTGTCGGTTTTCTACCGTTCATGCCTAATGAACTCGACCCAGCTCTAATTCCAACTCTAACATACTGTGGCTACTATACTTAAATCAGTGTTTCTCATAGACATTGTTTCAGATGGTATTTGCACACACAGTGGGTCCCAGGACTAGAGAAAACAACTGAATCAATGCTGAATGTAGATGGCACTGTGATATAGTCTCTTCTGTTTTGTTTTTCTGTTAGTATTATAAGGTTTTTCCTAGTGTTTTATTTTTGCTCTTATGTTGGGTCATGGTTTATGGAGTGATTTTAGTGGCAACATAATTTTTATCCGAATTTAATCATGTTGAATTTGTATTATGAAATGCTTCATTTTGTTGGCACTAATATCACTCCATAAGCATCAACTTTCTTTACCCTGTATTTAGAGTGTATGTTTCTCACTCTGAGGGTTGAGGATCGACCTCCATGTTGTGCCCCTGTTATTTAACATGGCACACAGCATGAGGGGGGGAGGGGTGTTAGCTAGCAGGGTGTCATGGCGTGTGAATGTTTTATTGAGCTCTAGAGTGTCGAGGTGCTTGTTTGCAGCCCTGCACTGCCCCTCTGCTGTGGACTGTCCACAATTGTCTGTACACACACACACACACACACACACACACACACACACACACACACACACACACACACACACAGCGACAGTAAGGCTACCTCAGCACTGGTCTTTCAGGGTAGTGTTGCATTACACATCGGGTTGAACGCGCGTGTGTGTCCATGCCATGCGTATCTGTGGTGTTACATCTAATCAGTGTGTGCATGTCCATTTACAACTGTGTGACAACTGTGTGCGCATGCAAGCATACTGGTATATGTGGGAGTAGTGCAATTGTGTGGGATGAGTTTGACCTTTTGTAGAAAGAAAAGCACAGCCTGTTTGCTGGCGGAAAATTGAGATGAAGGAGGAGCAACTCCATATTAGGAAGGTGTTCTTAATGTTTTGTACCAGTCAGTGTATATTATAGACCTGTTGAAGAAAATGGGTGGTTTGCTTCGCTAAAAACTCTTCTGTTGGCAGTCTGGGAACCAAATGGTTGTTGTGACATTTCTCTCATTAAACTTAATATGTCATGAGTTAAGATGTCAACCCCGCTTGGCACCAAATGGTGAATTCATTTCATCTTTATTTTATCAGCGATTCAGTCTAGAGGTCGACCGATTTAATTGGAATGACCGATTTTAATTAGGACCGATTTCAAGTTTTCATAACAATCGGTAATTGGCATTTTTGGACACAGATTCTGGCCGATTACATTGCACTCCACGAGGAGACTGCGTGGCAGGCTGACTACCTGTTATGCGAGTGCAGCAAGGAGCCAAGGTAAGGTGCTAGCTAGCATTTAAACTTATCTTATAAAAAACAATCACTCTTAACATAAACACTAGTTAACTACGCATGGTTGATGATATTACTAGTTTATCTAGCTTGTCCTGCGTTGCATATAATCGATGCAGTGATTTAACAAGCGCATTCGCGAAAGAAACACTGTCGTTGCACCAATGTGTACCTAACCATAAACATCAATGCCTTTCTTTAAAATCAATACAGAAGTATATATTTTTAAACCTGCATATTTAGTTAATATTGCCTGCTAACATGAATTTATTTTAACTATGGAAATTGTGTCACTTCTCTTGCGTTCTGTGCAAGCAGAGTCAGGGTATATGCAGCAGTTTGGGCCGCCTGGCTCGTTGTGAACTGTGTGAAGACCATAATTCATTTGCCAGAATTGTACATAATTATGACATAACATTGAAGGTTGTGCAATGTAACAGCAATATTTATACTTAGGGATGCCACCCGTTAGATAAAATATGGAACGGTTCCGTATTTCACTGAAAGAATATACGTTTTGTTTTCGAAATTGTATTTTCTGGATTCGACCATATTAATGACCTACGGCTCATATTTCTGTGTGTTATTATATTATAATTAAGTCTATGATTTGATAGAGCAGTCTGACTGAGTGGTGGTAGGCAGCAGCAGGCTCGTAAGCATTCATTCAAACAGCACTTTCCTGCTTTTGCCAGCAGCTCTTCACTGTGCTTCAAACATTGCGCTGTTTATGACTTCAAGCCTATCAACTCCCGAGATTAGGCTGGCAATACTAAAGTACCTATTAGAACATGCAATGGTCAAAGGTATATGAAATACAAATGGTATAGAGAGAAATAGTCCTATAATAACTACAACCTAAAACTTCTTACATGGGAATATTGAAGACTTGTGTTAAAAGGAACCAGCTTTCATATTTTTATTTTTTTATTTAACCTTTATTTAACCAGGTAACAAGTTCTCATTTGCAACTGCGACCTGGCCAAGATAAAGCAAAGCAATTCGACACATACAACAACACAGAGTTACACATGGGATAAACAAAACATACAGTCAATAATACAGTAGAACAAAGAAAACAAAAAGTCTTTATACAGTGAGTGCAAATGAGGTAAGATAAGGGAGTTAAGGCAATAAATAGGCCATGGTGGCGAAGTAATTACAATATAGCAATTAAACACTGGAATGGTAGATGTGCAGAAGATGAATGTGCAAGTAGAGATACTGGGGTGCAAAGGAGCAAGATAAATAAATACAGTATGGGGATGAGGTAGGTAGATAGATGGGTTTGTTTACAGATGGGCTATGTACATGTGCAGTGATCTGTGAGCTGCTCTGACAGCTGGTGCTTAAAGCTAGTGAGGGAGATATGAGTCTCCAGCTTCAAGGATTTTTGCTGTTCTGAGCAAGGAACTTAAATGTTAGCTTTTTTACATGGCACATATTGCACTTTTACTTTTTTCTCCAACAGTTTGTTTTTGCATTATTTATTTGACACTAAATTGATTTTATTGATGTATTATATTAAGTTAAAATAAGTGTTCATTCAGTATTGTTGTCATTGTCATTATTACATATATATATATATATATATATAAATCGCCCGATTTTAATCGGTATCGGCTTTTTTGGTCCTCCAATAATCGGTATCGGCGTTGAAAAATCATAATCGGTCGACCTCTAATTCATACTGAAACCAAGATCTCTTTTACAGATGGCACCCTGAGTTACAGAAAATACCCACATCAAAATATAAATACAAAACGCAAGCAGAAAGGAAAACACGGTCATAAGAAAACAAACACATTCATCAGTAATAAGGTCCTCAATCAGCTTTCTGAATTACCCTAGAGGCGCCAAAACATCACATTTAAGGACATTTTAAAGACCGTTCCACAAAATAAGGTGGCAGAAAACTAACAGCGGAGTTACAGAACTCTGTAGAGACCAACGGAATTTTCAGAGTTCGCCATCCCTGAGACCAGGTGTCTAAAGTTTAGTGAAGATGTCAGTCCCACTGTACCGATTTTGTAAAATGGCTTTATAAATGAAAACATAGCAATGTATCAGCCTACGTGACATCAGAGGGCCAACCAACTTTCTGGTAGAAGAATGCAGTGATGAGTACTAAAATTGTCGCCCATAATAAAGTGCAGTGTGCTACGATAAACTCCATCTAAGGCTTTAGTGAACCTAAAGTCCTGACCCACTAGTCATTGTCCTTTTTTATTATTTGGGTTTTAGTTAGCGCTTTGAGCTACACTTCAGGGGGAAAGCTTTCAGAACAAAGTTCGAATTTTCAATGTCGCCGTAATGTCTTGAAAATAAAAACATATATACAATTTTAAATGACCACGTATTTCCAAGACACTAGCCTCCTCAGTCTACGTTTCGGACCAGACCAGTTAATATAGTAACATACTGGTTCTTATAAGCACTGTGGAGCGTACCGGGAGTCACCACACCGTTACCAGCGGGAAATATAAAAAACGGATTTCTGGGTTATGAGTCACGTAACATTACATTTCCCCGCACACTTTTACCATACCGTATTTGTCATATGTGACACTTTGCCTGGGTTCTACAGAAAAAACAGAAGTGATAGACTCTGAGGTAGTACAGTGGAACCATTCAGGTGACATGTTTTCCTAAGGGAAACCTACATGGAGACACGGAATTCAAAACGATCCCCACACAATAAACATATGCAAACACTTTGTGGCTTCGACTCCTAGTCAGAGCTTTGCCAGGTAATTAAGAGGGAGTGGGACTCAATTTGCAGCTGCCAACGCTTTGCGGAGCAGGCCTGCTCCAATGCTGCTGAAGATGCAGCATTGAAGATCCCTTTCACACCTCCTCATCCTTTACTCCCTCCCTGCCCTGTATAACCTCCATTATGCTCGCTTCTCCATTGCACATTTACGATCCCATCTCAGCTTCTCCATATGATGTGTAATTCCGTGTTTCCTTTTCGAGGGCTCAGCGTTCTTCCCGGGCCGGCGGGAGAGTCGGGTTTCACGAGTCGGAGGCTCGAGCATCTCCAACTCCGCGGAGGCTTGGAGGCTTGTGTGTTCAGGCTAAGAATAACGCCTTGCCTAACTGCTTAGTTACGCTATGTTCCCCAAGTATTTCCCCAAGCACACTTCATAAATGGATGGGATTCTCGTAGTCCAGTTACAACTTATCATCACAGTATAACGGTTGACCTACTCTTTGTATTGTCAGTATCGAATAAACCCTCTTTTTTTTTTAAATATACATATATATAAACGTTCTTATCTGTAATTTGACCTTTGGCATAGTACACATAATGATATACAAAACAAACAAACAGGAGCATATGCATCATGCGTCCAGACGAGGTGATGAGTTGTATTGACACGCCTGACGTTGTCTTGACAGCTCTTTTTAATTTAGTTTCACAACTCCTGAGAATAATAGGAGTGATAACATGGTCGTTTAGCAGATGCATTTACCCCAAGTGACCCACCCGGTGGCCAATTTGGTTTGGTCTGCTCGGTGCAGTCAAATCGTTTCCTTAGACCTAGTGTGCGTGGCCCTTTTGAGAATCAAACCAACAACTAACCCTTTCCATTCAACGGGGCCATTGGAGCTGTAGCCTATAGGTGGGGCACTTTGAGGCCTGTTTAGATTCAATGTCCCCTGAATGTTATTTTGTGGTTTTCAGGGTACTGCAGGAATATGAGATCTCCCCTACGGCCTCCTGTAGCAGTCGGGAAGCAGGACAACTGTACTGCAGCTCCCCCAGCAACCAGTCCACGTCCAGTGACCCCGGACCCTGTGGCACCTGGTCCCAGAAGGCGGGATGCATTAACGGGTAAGTGCATTAGAGCACAGTGCTGCGGTGCACATTTTATGACAGCTATGGTGTATATTTTAGGACGACTACGGTGTACATGTGAGGGAACTCTCAACCTCAAGCCTCACCCTTCCATGGAGAGTTACGTACACAGCAGACTGGGTTTGAATACAATTATATTCAAATACTGTAGCTGCGCCTGATGTAGCTTGTCTGGGGCAATCGTGCCAATGAAATAGTACCAAAAGTGGAAACCCCGCCCACTTATCTGTTTAAAGGGATAGTTTTTATTGGATGTTTACGTTTCTCAAAATAATCAGGTCCATATTTGATGGCATCTGTTGTGTGTCCCGGTTACAGATAGGCCTACAGATATGAGCATTAGGAGAAATCTACAGACCCCGAGCACAAATAAATGGTAGAGATGGCTGTCATCTAATAAAATGCATTTAGGGGCTTTTCTTTGCTTCTAGATTAGATCAACTTTATTATCCCAACGGGGGGAAATTCATTTGGTTACGTGCTTAAAAAGACAATGTACATAATATATAGAAACACAGAATAATGCACAATTAAAATTCATATGAATAGTGCTACAGGCTAGATATTTACATCGAAGGTTCAATCCATATTTACACTCCTTTAAACCAGACTATTCCCTCCTGTGTATACTGTAGATGGCACATAATCTTTAGAGAAAGAGGACTATAATAATACTATGATCATTTAGCATTTTTTTTTATCCAAAGAATTTTCATAACTGTTCAGCATTCACAGTGACTCATACTGCATATGAATCAATCAAATTCAATCACATTTATTTTAAAAGCCCTTTATCCCTCAGTTGTTGTCACAAAATACTTTACAGATACTCAGCCTAAAACACCAAAGACCAAACAATGCAGGAGCATCAGTGTAGTGTTTATTTTCACTACATCGGCTCATATATTCAGCATTGTGTATATATTCAATACAGTGACCCATACATTCAGTATATGTAGTGGGACCAGTTGTGTCATATGATAGGCCGTCTGCTCTATCTAGGACAGAACAATACCGTTACTACCCCCCCATCCTGGTTCTTCCAGGACCCCCCATTCCTTGACCTTCGGCAGTCCAGACCAGGTTATAGGCGCCGGGCCAGAGGCCCCAGCCGGACCCTGGCTCTCAGGTTATAAGGCATTCCTTCAATATCCCCACAGCATCCGTTGTGGAAATGTGTCCGGGCAGCCGCAGCTTAACGGATACTGTTACACACCAAGGGAAAGGTTTGAAATAGCTCCGTGCGACGAGCCAAGTGGTGAGAAACAGTGAAACAATGGCCAGTGGTGTGAAAAGCAGGAAGTGGGGTTGATAAGTATTACAATGCACTTAAAAGGTTCCAATGCAAAGCAATGGCAAAGCATTGAGGATGCTGTGGGAGAAGACTATAATTTGAACACATTTTCTCAATTGTAATGTTTGGGAGCCATGATATGCTGGTTAGCATTCTCTTTTCTCTTTGAGGCCTGAGTTTAGGACAACAATTCTCATTTGACAAAATTATTGCATTGAAAGTTGATACAGTTGTGATTAGGTAAGGCATGGGTAGGCAACCCTGTTCTTGGAGTGCCGCAGGATTTTGCTCCGATTAGGTACCACACCTTACCAACTGAGGTAATTGGTCAGTTAAATGATTGTCTAAATGCATAACACCTGGTCATCCAGGTAGGTTAAATCAAAAACATTTGAAGTGCCTACGTCACTCCAGGACAAGGGTTGCCAACCCTTGTGATAAGAACTGGCAGCTCGACATTGGATCATTCAGGTACGGGGTCAGTTAACTGTGAGTTTGTTTGGGGGGGGGAATGGCTGACCTGATTTGTCTTCATGGTTAGAATGTTCAGCAAAGACGTCATATCTTTCCTCCCACTTTTGAAGATTTAAACCAGTTTGCTGATACCGCTAGCTTTGTCATATCCGTCTCTCGTGCACCTGTAGATGCCAGTCCCCTGCACTGCTCCTGGACCAGCCGAGCGACAAGGAGGGAGAGGGCCGGAGAGAGAGGGAGCCCAAGCTGGAGAGGACCAGATCTGCAGGTATGAGTTACCCTTCTTCATCACCAGCACCATCATAAGCATCATGTTTCACCAATACCATTTTCATCATCATTATCAACTGTGCTACGACAGTGACTCACTCGCCTGTCAGTAGAAATGCACTTAGCGAAAAGGTCAGCTGGAGACAGACAAAACAGAAAGCAATATTAACTGTCATTCTTCCAGATTCAAGATTGTCATTCACATTAAGTGTTACCAAATGTGTCATGTTGTGATGTCAACAAATGACAAATGTGCTTTCATAGCCTGTAACATAAAATAGAATGACCAAATAACTGCCATTCCAATTCATTTTTTTGGCATTTCAGGAACTGCGTTGAAAAAATGCCAGTAATGGCAACTAGGGTCATATTCATTAGTTCACACTGTATCAAAAGGTTTTGAAATGGGAAAGGAAAACAGGCGTTTCTTATTGGACACATTCAGGTAGTCCCTCCCCACTTCAATCTGTTTGGTTCCTAGTGAATATATAATAGTTCCTGACGTCAACTCTGGTGAGCAGTATCGTAGAAATTGCAACACAAGTATTTTAATGAGAAAATTATATCAACAAAAAAATAAAAAATAACAAATTGTCTTATTCCTCTTTTGCAGAGGCCAAGTGGCACCATCCCTCCACGAAGATTCTGAGCACGAGGGAGAGAAGCCAGCCGAGACAAGGAGCAAAGGACTCCCCCGATAAATACCGACACGTGAGTACTCGTACTTGGAAAGAGTTATCCTGATGTTTATTGAGGGTTGCCAGGTTAACTTTGATTTTACGCTGTAATGCTTTTTTCTTTGGGTTAGCTTGTTGCGTCTATGTCACCTCATGCAATAGCCTACATTTTGAACATCAATGGACAGTATGTCTTGTAACACTGTTTCAGGACTAAATCAGGTAGTTGTAAGTAAACAAAGTAATTCATTAATCAATCATATGTTTCATTCGTTTCATATGAAAGCATTCATGTCATCCAATGACAGAACATCCTGGCCTTTCGATGACCGTTTCCCATAGGAGTCCCGCCAGTCAATAAAGGCTTTGGTAGACCTAACTATGCGCGCGCAGAGCACCTTATCCCCTACTAGCAAAGTGCATGGTCTTCGGTTTTGGACCGCAACACGACACCCTTGACAGATGGGTCATGATACCGTACGTATAGTCATCTGATCTTTAGGGTCACACCTAGATGTAGAGAACGGCTTGGTTACCCATACAGCCCCAAGCCTACACAGTGCGATGGTGTGTAGCGCTATGACTGCGGAGAACGAGGGCCCCCCCTCCTCTCGTCAGGTTGACTAGAACGGTCCTTGATGGATCAGGCCAGGAAAGGTCAGCTTACCCTTGTCGTTGATGACGTTTTTACTAACAGCAAACTGTCGCTTCGGGATTTATTATCCTGTAATACCCCCCCCCCCCCCCCCCCACCACCACCACCACCACCACTTAATTTTAAATACATGTAAATGTGTATTGAAAGTAATGGCGACGCATGGTGAATATCGATTCATGTGCGTTATTTATTTTCATTAATATTACTGTAAATGAGGAAGCATCCCAACAATTGGCCCTGGGAAAAATATTGCAATGTTTGAAGCTTGAGGGGATAAACAGAACGAGGGGTAGAATGTACTTGTCTCCCTATGCAGAGCGTATTAAAGTTTCATATGCCCTCCGAACCCATTTGGAAATGGCTCGGTTTATGGAGTTTTCAATTAATTGCAGCTTCAGGAATTATTTATTTTACTACGGTGTAGTTAAAATGGGACCCAAGTCGGCTATGAATATACCTCTCTTAACAGGAGTAGGAAGCTCAATGGCTGGATTGCTCTATTAAAGCAAAATGTGAATGGTTTAAAGTCCAAACCACATATAGTCTAGCAACAAGAAAAGTATGTTTTAAATTAAATGTAGTTTTGTTACACTAAAGGCCTGTGAAGTGGTATGTTGGTCATTTTCCCACACGACTTGTTGGATTAGATTAGGGTTAGGTGTATGGTAATTTACTGCTGTAAATACATTGTAACAACGAGTAAGTACAATAGTAAATTGTACCAAACATTTCCAGGGCCCCAATTTCATCATTCTCAAGTTAAGTGGTTAATACATTCTGAACCAGTGAATAAATCCACAATGTGTTTTTCCGCTTTTATCTAAGATATGATTGAATTGTGGTGTAAGGACACCGAGCCTCTGTACACTAGCTGCCGAATTCTTGTTTCCTCAATTCCTTTCAAAGGTCATTGGAGGTCGGAGGGCGAGGTCTTGGATCCTTTACTCCAATGCTCTTTGAGAGGAACTGAGAAAACAAGAATGGACGAAGCAAGGATTTAACCGCTAATTTTCAGACACAAATGAATGCTGCTAACCACTAACTATTGTTGTGTTTGATCTCCATCTCTTCTCCCAGTCCGGCTCCAGCCACTCCAGCAGCAACACGCTCTCCAGCAATGCCTCCAGCGGCAGCAGCGACGACAAGCGCTTCGGCTCTGGTGACCCCATGGACCCCGATGCCCTGGGCCTCATCTACATCAAGGGTGCATCTACCGACAGCGGCATCGACACGGCACCTTGCATGCCCCCGCCACCTCCCCCTCTACCCGGCTGCAGCGGAGGTGGTGTACCGGGGGTCTCGGCTGGCCGGCCAGTCCCCCAGAATGCCCGAGGGGAGCAGTGGGTGCTGGAGTACCACGGGACGGTGGGTTACCACGGAGCGGGGACGCCGGAAGGAGGATTGGCGTCACAAGGCTACAGCACCCAGGCCACTTCGGCTGGGCACGTAACGGACGGGAGCCTGGGCGACCTGAGTGAGATTTCCTCCATGTCCAGGTAAGGTGTAGCTCCAAAATAAAGATCTAGGATCAGCTTCCACTCTCCCAATCCATTAGTGGGGAAACCGCAAAACTGACCCATGATCAGTGTCTAGTGGCAACATCACCCTACACCAAGAGGCTGACTGGATCCCTTTTATCTGACCAATGACCAGCGCTTGAATTGTTGGCAACAACTCACCGATCCGCGGTACCAGCATCTGACATGTTATTCTGCTTGATCATCAGCACCTCTTGTAGAATATTCACTCTAAAATTAACCCTGGTACTGAAAAATGTAAATCAGTACTGGTACCTTTTTCATTCCAATGACACATCATCAGGCTAAGTAATGTGAGGTCAAACTGCCCATGTTTTCAATGTCTGTCATTATTGGATGTGAGTTATTTTTGCTCTAGGCATGTACACATTACACATTGGCATGATGAGTAAGCAGGGACGGACTAGGACAAAAAAACGGCCCTGGACTTTGACGCAGACTGCCCCACCACAACCAGTCCTCGGATACTCCACTACACACGTACACACACCAGCCCCTAATACCACCACCTAGCTGCGTCACAGCTATTATACACTAATGCAGTACTATTTTCAGAGTGCTACAGAACACACACACGCTGTTAAAAGAGTTCTACAGAACATATACTGAATTGTCATGATTGAACAGCCTAGAATAAAGGTATAGTAGCTAGAATACTCAGTGAGACAGAGCGCTGGCTGGCTATTTTTTCAGAGAGGGCTGGCTGGCTTCACTCTGTCAAAGCAGTAGACAACACTACTACAGACAGCACAGTGAACCAGAAAAAGACACCCGAAATTTGGGTGTAAAGAGAATGGTAAGTAAGCAAGTTATAAAAAAAAATGTGCCCTGGCTACCTTATTGGACGAGCAGTTTTCTCAGCAGCTCACTTTCCTCTAGCTTAGCACAAACATTCAGTTCATCGTTGTTTTAGCTACAGATTATAAATAAAACAACAGGTTTAGTCAGAATTAATCATCATCAAATGTATAAATAAAAGGCAGCTGTGTCAAAGGCTGCCTTTTCAAGCATTTCACTACACCCGCAATAACATCCTCTAAATATGTGTATGCGACCAATAAAGTTTGATTTTGATTTGACTAATGTCAATTGTAGGGCTTCAAAAAAACATGTTGAATGTAATGTCAAAATGTAGAATTCCGCCTAAATATACATTCCCAAAAGTAATTATTTAGCATGAGTGCCATTAACAATAGCTAGTAATGCTGCTATACTCCAAGAAAGATAAAAAATTGCAACTTTCTGGTAAAAATAGCCGAGGTGTACTCACTTTTAAAGACACATAATAAAAATATGAAATCATATGTTGTAGTTCCTATTCAACAAAAGTTGAGGAATCGGGCTTGAAATTACAATGGCTGGCATGTACATTAATCAAGAAACTGGCTGGCTGGTATCATGTTACTGGTATAGTTAGTTAGCCTAGTTAGTTTGCCCAATATTGATGTTGCGTTATCCATGTCTCCCTCCCTGCCCTGGATCCCCATTGCCTAGCGCTTCGGCTAACACTGACTTTTGCTGGTGCTAGGCTCACAATCGTTAACTATGCTGTCGCTGTCCTCTTCTTCTGCTAGAACTCTTTGACCCGGCGCTGTGACATCCTCCTCGGAATGGGCTTACATGCACGTTGACGTTAGCATTGGCACTGTCCCTTAAACTTTCCGGCTCCACCTTTTGCGTGGTGGTGTTACTTTTCCATGTTGATTTGGGAGTTTTCCTAAGTGGACTTCTCTTGATAGATAGCTCTTCTCGTGAACGGGAGACCCTGCTCCCTCTAGTTTTTCCTGCACACTCTACTTGGTTCACTATCACTCCGACTCTCTGGTTCATTCGTACGCTGTCTGGGCTGTGTTCAGTGAAAGGAAATGTTTGGAACGTTGCAGATAGAAATGTAATAAATAGAGCTGACATGATTCTCTAGTGTTAGCCATTTCGGGTGCTCCAGATGGCCAGTCCATTACTGTGAGTAAGGCTAAATAGGTCATTGCTGTGCCTGCACAATAGATTGTTTTATTAATTCACATAGACACTGGGCACATCAACATCGATAATGGCGCCGCTAAAGTAGCCAGCTAACCTACTTAGCCAGCGACTAAGCAAAAACCACCGTAGTCATCATCACAATCTCCCCACCAGATTCCCAATCCATTATTCTCGCACGTCCTCTCCGAGCTTGTGCACAGTAGCCTAGAGTCAAGGTTACCTTTCCAACATTTCATGTCCTTCATTTTTGGATCAGACCGAACGAAACGGAGTAGACCGTTTCCTGCCCAACTCTGCAGTTTCCTGCTGGGCCAGGCTGAGTACCTCCATGTTGGGGTCAGGTAGGACCAGATATAGTCTTCATTTTCATGCTGTGCCAGGCTGAGTGGGGACATCAGGTTCTCCATTTTAAGTCAGACTGGATGAGCCAAAGTGCAGTTTCCTACCGGACTAAAAGTAACCTCGTCCTCCGGCTATTGCGCCCAGCCTATATAATCCTGGGATATCGACCACTCTAAATTGGCCTTAATGGGAGTGGCCATAGAATTCTATGGGAGTGCTCTACTGAGTAAAGTATTTGTAATTACATTTTAGCGAATCACCTGACTGCGAGGCGTGGCTCTGTGCTAGCATACGGGGGATAGTGAAGGGGAAAGCGTTCTGGGAGATGATTGGTTGGTAGATTAAGCCTATTTAAACCAATGCCTGCGCTGGGAGTTTCTCCAGCCTCTCTGTATTGTCTAACAAAGGCTACGTTTGACGCGTTGGTCCACCAGACTCTTTGTGCATTTGGGGCGAAAGTGTCTGGGAACAAGATTATGCTAAAAGGTTGACGACCGGTCCTCCATGTTGTGGCAGGCTCACTGTGGCCATGGCATGATCCTGCCTCCCCCCGCAGTGGGCACAATGCAGCATTTAATGAGGTGTGACACATTTGCCCTTCGCTGCCAGCGGCAACAGTGCAGTGTCATCATGCCCCAATTCGTATCACTATGTTGTCCGCATAGGCAGGGTTGGCATGAATTCTGCTGAAGTAGGCTAGTGGAGTCATAGGAGTTAGGATCAAAACCTGCTCCGAGAACCACACAGAGCCCATTGTGAGGAGAACCACTGATATGGGTAGCAGGGTTTGGGTCAGTTCAATTCAGGAGGCAGAATTATCCCTCCTGATTATCCCCTGACTTTACTGATCTAAAATGGACTGACCCCAAACCCCAGATTTTTGGTAGCCACTCATATTTGACGTAATTGGCCAACTGTGATCACATGTTTCTGTCTCGGTTTTCCTAGTGGCTCACGGCACTCAGGCAGCCCCTCGGAACGTGGTCCTAAGACCTCCACCTCGGTCGACTCCTCCAAAGTCTACATCGTCTCCTCCGGCAGCACGGTGACAGGGGTGGGGCTTAATGATCCCATCCACGCCCGCCAATCACCAGGCAAAGAGTATCTGATTGGCTGGAAGAAAGCCGTGGATGGCTCTCCAATGGAGGATCTGGGCAGGCCAAAAGACTACGGGTGAGTAAATAAGCAGTGTTTTGTGGGGTTGTATTCTTACTTGGACATGTAACTTGCTCCTAGAGCGCTGTCTGTATGCTCTATAGCATCATAATAGTTGCCAGTGCCACACGTCAGTCTGGGAGGGAGAAAAATGATAAGTTTTCAGGCTCGACTCTACGTAACCCGTTGAAACAAACCCCATCGTCCTATTTTAATAAAGAAGCCACAAGTGCGTACGCGTGTCAACTTTACTAGTACTTTCCTGCTAACCTTTGGCCAGGTTGACGGTCTTTCTTGGTTAAGTTAACTGAACTGGAAAAAAGATGGCGAGCTGACAAAAACTGCCTGCTTTGGTGTTGTTGAAAAGGTGCCATACTGCCATACTAACCAAAGGCCCCCATTTTAGGCAGGTTCTGATCAAAGGGGACAGCCACATTAAAAGTAACCTCTGATTACTTGATGCTCTGACAGAATCCTCTTGACACATGTCCCATCTTATTGATAAGTAGGAGTTGAAGCATTGTCCTCTAGTACGGTCTCTCATTTAGCTAGTTTCAAGTGTCCATCGGCTAGTGCGACCTTTTCTGATATTTTCCGTTCACAAAACAGCCTTCGTAGTGGGCAAAGTGGCCCTAAAAATAAACATATCATTTTAGATGGGACTGTACATAGATAATACAAAACTAGTGTGGATTGCTGCAGCTACACTACATTAAAAAACATATGTGGGCACCTGCTTGTCGAACATCTCATTCCAAAATCATGGGCATTAATATGGAGTTGGTCCCCCCTTTGCTGCTATAACAGCCTCCACTCTTCTGGGAAGGCTTTCCACTAGATGTTGGAACATTGCTGCGGAGACTTGCTTCCATGCAGCCACGATCATTAGTGAGATTGGGCACGGATTTTGGGGGATTAGGTCTGGCTCGCAGTCGGCGTCCCAATTCATCGCACAGGTGTTCGACGGGGTTGAGGTCAGGGCTTTGTGCAGGCCAGTTAAGTTTTTCCACACCGATCTCGATAAACCATTTCTCTATGGGCCTCGCTTTGTGCACGGGGGCATTGTCATGATGAAACAGGAAAGGGCCTTCCCCAAACTGTTGCCACAAAGTTGGAAGCACAGAATCGTCTGGAATGTCATTATATGCTGTAGCGTTAAGATTTCCCTTCACTGGAACTAAGGCGTTTAGCCTGAACCATGAAAAACAGCCCCAGACCATTATTCCTCCTCCACAAACTTTACAGTTGGCTCTATGCATTGGGGGCAGGTAGCGTTGTCCTGGCATCTACCAAACCCAGATTTGTCCGTCGGACTGCTAGATGGTGAAGCATGATTAATCTAGAACATGTTTCCCCGCGAGCATAGCTTCCATCAATGTAATTGTCTGCATCATTTCTCATGCATTTTTTTGGACTATTTTCTACATTGTAGAATAATAGTGAAGACATCAAAACTATGACATAACACATATGGAATCATGTAATAACCAAAAAAGTGTTAAACAAATCAAAATATATTTTAAATGTGAGATTCTTCAAAGTACCCACCCTACACCTTGATGACAGCTTTGCACTTCAAGAGGTAGTCACCTGGAATGCATTTCAATTAACAGGTGTGCCTTGTTGAAAGTTAATTTATGGAATTAACTGTAATGAACTTATCCTCTGCAGCAGAGGTAACTCTGGGTCTTCCTTTCCTGTGGCGGTCCTCATGAGAGCCAATTTCATCATAGCGCTTGATGGTTTTTGCGACTGCACTTGAAGACACTCTCGAAGTTCTTGAAATGTTCCTCATTGACTGACCTTCATGTCTTAAAGTAAAGATGGACTGTTTCACTATGCTTATTTGAGCTGTTCTTGCCATAATATGGATTTGGTCTTTTACCAAATAGGGCAATCTTCTGTATACCAACGCTACCTGGTCACAACACAACTGATTGTCTCAAACGCATTAAGAAGGAAAGAAATTCCACGTCCGTCGGTGAAGCGTGAGTCATCATTCCAGAGAAAGCATTTCCACTGCTGCAGAGTCCAATGGCGGTGAGCTTTACACCACTCCTGCCGACGCTTTGCATTGTGCATGGTGATCTTAGGCTTGTGTGCGTCTGCTTGGCCATGGGAACCCATTTTATGAAGCTCCAGAAAACCGTTCTTGTGCTGATGTTTCATCCAGAGGCAGTTTGGAGCTCGGTAGGGAGTGTTGCAACCGAGGTTTCAGCACTCGGCGGTCCCCTTCTGTGAGCTTGTGTGGCCTACCACTTCGGCTGAGCCGATGTTGCTCCTAGACGTTTCCACTTCACAATAACAGCACTTACAGTAGACCGGGGCAGCTCTAGCAGGGAAGACATTTGACATCCTATGATGAAAGTTACTGAGCTCTTCAGTAAATGGCTCTTCAGCCAATCTACTGCCAATGTTTGTCTATGGAGATTGCGCGGTTGTGTGCTACATTTTTATACACCTGTCAGCAACGACTTTGCTGAAATAGCCGAATCCACTCATTTAAAATGGTGAGTGACCACATACTTTTGTGTATATATAGTGTAGAAGTAGCATTCGTGGACAGTTGTCATTCTTTTGTTGTTATATTAAATCATGGCATGACAGGTTTCATTGTAATGTTTATGATTGGTGGAGGTTAACAAGAGTAGAGCAGTATTTTCATCACCACTTTACATTGGCCTTATTCCAAGGTAACTATTATGTAATTAGTTTGTACTATGTATGCAAGAACAAGTAGTTAGTGTACTTACCCCTGTACAGAAACAATTAACACAAAAGTAACAGGTTTATAACATAGTCTGCTTGATAAGGCCAATGTTATTTGAGGTATGACCATATATAGCATAACAATTTTGACCGCAATATGCTTGCATATCAGCCATGTATACAGCTTTTGTTTACATCTCAATGTACATTACCATTATTTCCCTCCTTTTTTCACTTGGGGTTTTCTACATCAGTGGAATGGAAGGCGTATTGTCTTTCCTACTAAAGACTCTAACACTGAGATCCAGGTACACTAGCTTTTACGGAAGCCTGGTTGGTTCAATAAACCTCTTACGTGTGCTTTATTTTACAGTCCACTATTTACTTTGTATTTTACTAAAAAATGACATTGTAAAATTGAGATTATATAATATGTAAAATTGAGATTATATCATATTTACCCGTTTCTTGAGATTAAAATCACCATTTGGTTGTGTGGAAGTCTAAGTTAAGTGCGTAATTTCTTAATAAATATTGGACAGAGCCCGGTTGAAATGGGCTGGTAAAATAAATCGACCCACTTTGTCATTCGCATGGTGTCTGTACACAATGCAAACTGTGCCTTCCGTGACACCCGACCCCCACTCTGTGTGTTTACCTGGAAACTGCAACTCCCCAAACTAGATGCCCTCCAGTTGAAGAACTGTGATTGACTGGTTCCGAACAGCATATTGTAATAAATTACTCCCCCTGTGTGTGTGTGTGTGTGTGTGTGTGTGTGTGTGTGTGTGTGTGTGTGTGTGTGTGTGTGTGTGTGTGTGTGTGTGTGTTTGTGTGTGTGTGTTGATATTCCACTTTCAGTAACCCTTTACAGTAGTTCTGGTAGTATACTTATTTCTTATGACCTTGTTTTATTATTTTCTCCTTCCCAAGAGCAGTGTAATGTGCTGCCTGGTCTTACTTTTGATAGCTTTTATGCTTCTATATATGTCTTACTCTCCCACACGTGTCACTATGCCCCCTCTACCTCACCTTTGTGGGCAAATTACCCCCTATTCCACATGTAGTGCACTGCTTTTGACCAGGCATTGGGTGTTATTTTAGACACATGTTCTTTGTTCAGGAGAGACTGCCTTCCCACCTACCCTTGTACAATAGCTTTCACAAGAAACTTCAATGAAACTGTTAAGCTTGTCTCTAATGCAGCTCTCTTACCTTTTTTTTTGCCCCCAATATACACCCTCTCTCTGCCTGTTTCTCATCCCGACCTCTTTCTTCCCTCCTTTCTCCACCTCACTTTCTCTCTCTACCCTCACTTTCTCGTTACATTCTCTACCTTACCATCGTTCTTCATTTATCCCTTTTTCACTCATCTCAATCTCTTTTCTCTCTTCCGCCTGTTCGTCTTCCCCTCCCTCCCTCTCTCCATTGCATCCCCCATCCTCCCCTGGGGAGCAGGCTGCGGGCCATGCTGGGTGCAGACAGCCAGCCCAGCCTGACCAGAGAGGACTTCCTGAAGATGATGCTGCCCGACAGTTCCCCTGGGGAGGGGGGGCGTGGCAAGGTGAGCCCCTGCTCCCGCGAGTTTTTCTCCACACACTACTCTGTTCACTATCACTCCGACTCCGTGGTTCATTCGTACGCTGTCTGGGCTGTGTTCAGTGAAAGGAAATGTTTGAACGTCGCAGATAGAAATGTAATAAATAGAGCTGACAGCATTATCTAGTGTCGTGTTAGCCATTTCCTCCCCTGACAATGAGTGTCTTGCTTTAATTTCCTTCAGTCGGCTCCTTCCTCCGCTCGACATAATCCATTCAGATTGCTTGTGATATTAAAAATCAAGGCCGCCGCCGTTTTCAAATGAACTGAAATGACAACCAAGTGGGATTATAAGGCGCCAGACTTGGGCTAACCTTTTGTCGAGCACAGCTTCCCTCCGCCTGTCGAAAGGTTAATTTAGACATCTACCGTTCAATACCACCGGCCTAGCGTCAGGAAAAAGCCCCACCACTTGATGTAAAGGCTCTTGGGTAATTAGAAGAAGACAATGTGGCCAGGAAACAAGGGTGGAGGTAGAATGGGAAGGGGTTGATACAAATGGATTTGATCTGGGAGCTAGCAAGCTGCTCTTCAGTCCTCTTTGTTCACTGATTGAGAAATACATCACAGGAAAATGGCTGCCAGCAACATAATAGTCAATAGTCTTGACATATCCTCCTGTAATAAATGGAAGATTATTGTCTGATGCCCTGAATTGATACCAACTACTATGCGCAGGGAAGCTATCGTCAGATAATTGAGGGGAAATTATCGGCTCTCATTTTTGGCACTGTGGTAGACCGAAGTTACTGTTTAGCCAATTTTGTGGAAGATTCAGGCAGTTTTTTTCCTAGTTTAGCACTACCAGCTGGAGCTTGAATCACCCCTTCCGCGGTGCAGCCCTCCGAGATGTAAAATGTCTCAGGATTTTCAGTCACCCTTTTTCCCCTCCCTCATTTTCTCCATCCCTTCCCGCAGAGTCTGACTGGTCCTGGCGGCCTGCCCATGTCCCCACGGAGGTCCCTGTACCGGACCCTGTCGGACGAGAGCCTGTGCAGCAGCTACAGGAAAACCCTGTCCCTGGTCAACTCTCGGAGCTCTCTCCTGGACCAGGCCCTGCCCAACGATATATATCTGTTCAGCACCCCCACTGAGCCCTACCCCAGCACCCTGCCACCTCGCATGAACCTCGGCCACAGCCACGGGGCGCCGCTACACAAGAGTGAGTGTCTGCCCGTTTAGGGTAGGGGGGGTGGCGTAGTCTCTCTCGCTAGCTAGGTCTTGTCAGTTGTGAAAACAGAATGTAATAGAACAGATAGATAATATATACTTTATATCTAGGGATGGCCAACCTTTCTCCTGGAGAGCTACAGGATGTATACTTTTTCTTCCAGCCCTGCTCTAACCCACCATATTCAGCTCATACCTTTTTTTACAAGGCCCCTTTTACCTTAAAATCGAAATATGCCAAACTGTATAGTCAGTGTAAAAGTACCAAAGTTTGTCCTACATTTTATTATATGTTAGGGAAACCTTGGAGTACATTTCATTGATTCAGACAGTCAATTAGGAATGGAACACATGTTACGAAATCATTAATGTATCTGCCAAAGATGGAACGCAAACGAGGCAAATGGACAAACGCATTAAATGGACAGTGGACAGCTGCATTCACCTACTCCTGAAAAGCACTTAAAGGCCTACTCTGTGATATTTACAGCCACTTTTATATTTCTCCAGACTCATTCCTCAGCTTAGTAGTAAACAAAGTGGCAGGGCAGCCATTTTGATTTTCAAATGAAGGCCATAGAAATAAAAAAAGATCTAACTGCGAGCTCATTGTGGTCAATTAAATACAAACGCCCTTGCCAGTCTGAAGCTGAACTTTACGAGACCCGTTGTAAAAGCTACCAGCGTATGCCACTTTCAATTTCCCATCTGTCTTATGCAAACCTATTTTAAAAAGTTTACTCTGTTTATAAGAAACACAGCAAGATATTGGATATTTTCCACTGGGAAAAACATCCCAGTATGTGCTCATTGAGTATGCAAGATATTAACCCTTTCACTGTCGGTCCTGCTTGCGTTCTTTGTTGAAACATTCTAACCACTTGTTGTATTTCACAATGACACACAGGGGCTGAATACCCCCCCCCCCCCCCCCACCTTGGAGGGTGGAGGTTGTGTGTGTGTGGATATGTGATTGCTGTGTCTTATTCAGATCACCTTAACTCTAGGGGGGGGGGGGGGCTGCTGTCTGGGATCAGAAACCATAATTAAGCATCATGAATCTCCAGCTGTGTGTGAGATTAAGGTGCGTATGTGAGGTTTTTATGCACACATTTGTATGCCTAGGTTTGTGTGAGTCTGTTCGCCAAAGCTGACCCCTGTGGATGTCCCCTAGATGCAGGTTAATTGTCTGTCTGGCGGGAGGAAGCTCCCCCTTTCGTCTCCGTCCTCTAATCAGCTTTCAACAGCAGACTGTGACATAGTTTTTTTTAGTAACCGTGTTCTTGGCAGTTTTCCAAGCAGGAGTGCAATTTGAGTATGTAATTGTTTAGCATTTTCTAACATTTTGGATGGGGGTTTGTCTCGCACGGTCAATTTGGTGCAAATTGAACAGGCTGAATTGTATTTGCTTCAAGGGGAATTCCAGATGTCTCTAAAAAAAAATACCTCTGCGAGATGTTTGTCTTACGCTTTGGTGGAAAGTGCCCGTCTTTCATTCGTTAAGAGTACCATCTTATTTAAACTCTATTTGTGTTTTTACTGACTTTGAAACCCCAAAACCCTGAAATGACTTTGGAAATCTGCAAGCCGTTTGGGCTTAACATGGGAGCAGGTGTTCCAAGTGGAGAATGGATGAGCACTGATGTCTAATTATCAGTAGACAGGAGGGAGAGGCGGAAGGTGGAAGGAGGGAGAGGCGGGAGAGGGAGAGGCGGGAGAGGCGGAAGGAGGGAGAGGGAGAGAGAACCAAATTGGTGAGCTTGTCAGTCACTTATCTAAACCCGAAATGTCTCATCTCTACAGATGAGCTGTGGTTCTCTGACAGCTCCCTGGCCGACCGCTGCAAAATGGCTGATGGCAGTCTGATGCCCCTCCCGGAAGCAGTGTCTGGCCTGGACTGGTCCCATCTTGTTGATGCCGCAAGGGCTTTTGAAGGTAAGGACAACGTCTCGATTCATCATACTCCCGCATGGCATTAAACAAAACTGGGTGCTTATTCACTGTTTGACCTTTTGATGCTTCCAAAAGCTTACCCAGCTAACAATTAACATTGCCTAGAACAGTATGGAATGTTTTTTTGTCGGGTACCCATTTGGTTGTGATGTGAGAACATCAGAAGGGGAATCTTCACATTTGTTGGGAAATGATACGTTTGAGCAATGTCAGAAGGAAAATATCCCTTTGGACAGACTTTCTTAAAGCACTTAAAAGCTGGACCAACAAAGGTTATGGGAATGTTATCCGCTAACCTACCAGAAATGTTCTGGGAATGCTAGCTAGGTGTAAGTGGTACCTGATTAACATTTGCTGCTACCAAGGTTCTTCCTGTCAGGTGTCATATTGTCAAAGGCTGTCAAATCTTTTGTCCCTAGTTCTCATCAGGCTTTCACCCTTTTGTTCACTCAGTATTTGTATTTATTATGGATCCCCATTAGCTGCTGCCAACAATTCCTGGCCTTTATTCAGTGTCTAAATCGAACTGTTTTCCCCCCCCCACTCTGGTCAATTTAGGTACCGTATTTAATTTGGCGTGAAATTCAAAGTGCGAAAAGACCATTGTTTTTCTTTTCTCTTAATGTTCAGATGTGATTTCATTGTCCGTCATCCAGTTAAAGTCTGCCAAATTCATTTGCTGAAGCGACTTGACATGAATTACAATTGACCCCCCAATATCATCTTGACCCAGTCAAAATCTTCAGTCTCTCCCATTGTCTGTGTCTACCTTGAACTCAGTCTGTCTACCTCGAGGTGCTAATTAGCAGGAAGTGGAAAGAGAGAGTATTTGGGGACTTGAGAAGCGAACCATTTTGCCAATTCGCGCCGTAATTGCACCTCTTGCTTGCACACGTTCTCTGGCAATTATAGCTTCGCTACCTCGTCCAACTGTGTTTCTGGTCATCTGGAATTACAGGGTGATGTACTCACAATGTTTTTTTTCCCTTCCTGCAAATGCCTTCTGCTTCCTTCATGACCAACAGATGTTTATAGACTGGATAGGTTGGACCCGTTGACCACATTTTTTTTCACCCTGAGCAACGAGGGGTGGGGCCGGGGACTCCATTGATTAGCATCGGGCTGCACAGCAGCCTTCGATTTGTATAGAAGTCAACAACAGAGAAAAGAAGGGGGAACTCATTTTCTTGGAGAGTCGCGGGAGTACTGACCCTGGCATTATTATGCCGTGTCGTTTAATTGGCTTGTGTTTTGTGTCGCTCGCCGTGTGCTCTCAAGGCAGTGTTGCTAAGCACGCAGAAACTCGAGCAGGCTAGCCCTCATTAGCATGCCGTGGGGGAAAAGGGCGGGGTGAGCATTAGTAGCAACAAGCGAGCATTATTTATGTTACCGTAGACCCACGCATACTAGAACAGGACAAATGGTTCACAGTCAAGAGGGCAGCAGAACAGACACAACACAGACATTCCTCTCTCCCTTGCGCGTCTCATTCTTCGGTTGTGATTCATATTTATCTTCAACCGTTTGTCTTCCATGTTGAGCGTTACAGAAAGAATGTCGTGGGATGTTTTTAGTTGTTTCCAACTCACTAGTCTTTTTAAGGAAAAGGAATATCTGGCTCTGTTCTATATCTCTCTCTTTTACTTCCCCCCTTTGCCCTCTTGTGTTCTACTATGATAATCACTTCACCTGTGATTTACTTCAGTCAATGTTAAGCCAATGTTGAGACTGTCAATTAGAACGGAGTGATTGTTAAAAGGAAGAAAGAGGGACGTGTAATTATGGGTGAGGTTTTCAAAGCCTCAGTCTCTCGCTTGGCTCTCAGAAGCAACTTCAGTGAGACACGTATCTTTAGTGAGAACCACTTTCATCTCTCTTCCCTCTCGCAATTCCCTTTTTCTCTCTCCCCTCTTCTCACTCCTGAGCGAGGACAATCTTAGCGAGAGCAGCTCCCATCCCTTTCCCCTTCTCCCTGTCTGTCCTCAAATACCACATTCCAAATCCACGTCACCTCTCAACACCATCCCAATATTGAGAAGACAGATGCAGGTGGGGGATGGTTGGTGCTGCCCTTTCGCAAGAAACTTAACCTCACTTTCCTCAACCTCACTTTACCCGGCTTTCTAAATTGATATGTGATGCCCACTCGGACATCTTCTAGGCTATTCTGACTTCTCACAAGCTTAGTCTGTTTTTTCTTGTCTTCTTCCCTACCCAGAATTGTCCTATGCTCTCTATCTGGAAGGTATCAATAGTGTACTGCGCCATGTCAGTTACTAAGGAAGGGTACTGGCTTCTAGTGTTTCTCCACTCGGCAACCCATCTGACTGCACTTTATCGTTCTAGCCCAGTGCTAATGCGCTTGATTCAACTTAGCCACGGGCTGTTTGAGTTGTTGACTAGTTGAATCGAGTGTGTTAGTTTTGGGCTAGAACAAAATGTGCAGTCATGTGGGTCTTTACAGCTGGAGTTGAGAATCACTGGCTTATAATGCCTTCTAAAATTGATTAAATTGTTTTTACCCCCTCATCAATCTACACACAATAGCCCATAATGACAAAGCAAAAGCAGGTTTAGACATTTTTGCAAATTTATTAAAATAATAACTATTATTTTTTTAATCACATTTACATAAGTATTCAGACCCATTACTCAGTATATTGTTGAACCACCTTTGGCAGCAGTTACAGCCTTGAGTCTTCTTCGATAAAATGCTACAATCTTGTCACACCTGTATTTGGGGAGCTTCTATCATTCTTCTCTGCAGATCCTCTCAAGCTCTGTCAGGTTGGATAGGGAGCATTGCTGCACAGCTATTTTCAGGTCTCAGGTCTCTCCAGAGATGTTCGAGATGTTCGCGTTCAAGTCCGGGCTCTGGCAGGGCCACTCAAGAACATGCAGAGACTTGTCCTGGAACCACACCGGTGTTGTCTTGGCTGTGTGCTTAGGGTCATTGTCCTGTTGAAAGGTGAACCTTCGCCCCAGTCTGAGGTCCTGAGCGCTCTGGAGCAGGTTTTCATCAAGACTCTCTATGTACTTTGCTCCGTTCATCTTTCCCTCGATCCCGACTAGTCTCCCAGTCCCTGATGCTGAAAAACACCCCCACAGCATGATGCTGCCACCACCATGCTTCACCGTAGAGATGGTGCCAGGTTTCTTCCAGATGTGACGCTTGGCATTCAGGCCAAAGACCAGAGAATCTTGTTTCTCATGGTCCGAGAGTCCTTTAGGTGCCTTTTGGCAAACTCCAAGCAGGGTATCATGTGCCTTTAACTGAGGAGTGGCTTCCTTCTGGCCACTCTACTGTAAAGGCCTGATTGGTGGAGTACTGCAGAGATGGTTGTCCTTCTGGAAGGTTCTCCCATCTCCACAGAAGAGCTTTGTCAGAGTGACCTATCGGGTTCTTGGTCACATCCCTGACCCAGGCCCTTTTCCCCCGATTGCTCAATTTGACTGGGCGGCCAGCTCTAAGGATAGTCTTGGTGGTTCCAAACTTCTTCCATTTTAAGAATGATGAAGGCCACTGTGTTCTTGGGGACCTTCAATGCTGCAGAAATGTTTTTGTATCCTTCCCCAGATCTGTGCCTCGACACAATCCTGTCTTGGAGCTCTACGGATACTTCTTTCGACCTCATGGCTTGGTTTTTTTCTCTGCCATGCACTGTCAACTGTGGGACCTTTTATATAGACAGGTGTGTGCCTTTCCAAATCATTTCCAATCAATTGAATTTACCACAGGTGGACTCCAAGTTATAGAAACAGGATGCAACTGAGCTCAATTTCGAGTCTCATGGAAAAGAGTCTAAATACTTATGCAAATAAGGTATTTCTGTTTTTTTATTTTTAATACATTTGTGAAAATGTCTAAACCTGTTTTCACTTTGTCATTGTGGGCTATTGTGTGTAGATTGCTGAGTTTTTGTATCCATTTTAAAAGGCTGTAATGTAACAAAACGTGGAAAAAGTCAAGGGGTCTGAATACAGTCTGAAGGCACTGTATATTATACTGTGAGTGGGGCCTTAACTGTGTGAAATCTAGTTTGCTCTCATATTTAACCCCCCAGCCTGCTCGTGCAACCCTCTTCACCCACCGAGAGAGTGGATCCAGTTGTTATATACAGTGCAGTGAAAAAGTATTTGCCCCTTACTGATTTTCTCTATTTTTGCATATTGTTGATACTGAATCTTGAACCTTCATCTAATATTAGGTTTTTGTTGAAGATCTGATAACGTTCAGTATAAAAAAATATGCTAAAGTAGCGAAAATTAGAAAGTAGCTCCATTGCTTTTAGAATAGACTCTGGCAAAGTTTTAGGGATGGGCGCTAACCATAGCACCTCCACAGGATCCATCCTACTCTACATCACTCCCTATTAGTCATGCTCTCCACCTTCATGGTTGCAAGATTGGACTGCTTAAAAGGGCTGCACCAGAATGTGCCTTTCCTTAGAACATTGCTTTTGGAGCATTTAAGCTCTTCTGTAGGTTATTTGCACTGAAAGTGGACTGTACACAGTGCGGGTAGCTGAACTGTATCTGAGGGATGTGCTGTCTCCTGTTTTCAGGTCTGGAGCTCGACAAGGATGCCAGTCGTCTGGGTGATAAAGACTGTCCGAAAGACTCACTAGGTGACATGACATTTTGCTCAGCGAGGCGCTCTACTCTTCACTGGAATTCCTTGACTTTTACTACCACTAGTTAGTTACTGGCATTAGAGCTTCTTTCGCCTTTACTGCCGTTGGTGCTTTTGCTATTACTGCTATGGGACCTCCACAACTAGATTTAGTGTTGAAACCAAATCAAATGAGGGTTTTTACGAGCATTTCTGTAACACTACAGTAGCTACTACCACCACTGTACTTCTACCACCTTGTAGCCGCCTAATGCCTCTGCCTGGTGTTACCTCAACCACTTCTTCTGTTGTGATGTTTTCTCCCGCTAACGTTTGTTCCAGCCGAGCACTAACACGCCTGATTTAAACTGCTCTCCTCTTCCAATCTAGCGTTTCCCAGCAGTTCAGAACATTATTGAAGTCGAAATGTGTGTCATGGTATTTAAAGGTTCACTATGCAGAAATCGCTCCGCCATTTCCTGGTTGCTAAAGTTCTAATACTTTGACTAATTTCAGTTTGTGAGAAAACAAGCAAGTGGAGAGAATCATTGTACCAATGCTAAACTGCTGGGAAATGTATATTCCATAACCAAAAACATTGTACACTGAAGAAAAATGTGAAGTCTTGGTCCCATGTTTCATGTTTCATGAGCTGAAATAAAAGATCCCAGAAATGTTCCATACGCACAAAAAGTTTATTTCTCTCAAATTTTGTGCAAAGATGTGTTTACATCCATGTTAGTGAGCATTTCTCATTTGCCAAGATAATCCATCCACCTGATAGGTGTGGCATATCAAAAAGCTGATTAAACAGCATGATCATTACACAGGTGCACCTTGTGATGGGGTCAATAAAATGGCACTCTAAAATTACACAAAACAATGCCACAGATGTCTCAAGTTTTGAGGGACCATGTAATTGGCATGCTAACTTCAGGAATGTATACCAGAGAATAGAATGTTAATTTCTCTACCATAAGCCGCCTCCAACGTCGTCTTAGAGAATTTGGAAATACGTCCAACCAGCCTCACAACCGCAGACCATTTGTATGGCGTTGTGTGGGCAAGCGGTTTGCTGATATCAACGTTGTGAACAGAGTGCCCCATGGTGGCAGTGGGGTTATGGTATTGACAGGCATAAGCTACGGACAACCAACACCAAAGCATTTTATCAATGGCCATTTGAATGCACTGAGTGACCATTACGAGACCCTGAGGTCCATTGTTGTGCCATTCATCCTCCACCATCACCTCATGTTTCAGCATGATAACGCAAAGCCCCATGTCTGTTCACAATTCCTGGAAGCTGAAAATGTCCCAGTTCTTTCATGGCTTGCATACTCACCAGACATGTATGGGATGCTCTGGACCGGCGTGTACGACCGCGTGTTCCAGTTCCCGGCAATATCCAGCGACTTCACGCAACCATTGAAGAGGAATGGGAGAACATTCCACAGGCCACATTCGACCGCCTGATTAACTCTATGCGAAGGAGATGTGTCGCACTGCATGAGGCAAATGGGGGTCACACCAGATACCGACTGGTTTTCTGATCCACCCCTCTGCCTTTTTTGTGTCTGTGAAATCTATAGATTAGGACCTAATAATACATTTTTTTCAGTTGATTTCCTTATATGAAATGTAACTCAGTAAAATGTTTGAAATTGTTGAATGTTGCGTTTTATATTTTTGTTGACTATTTTCAGCCATTTGAAGCTGGTGTGCAAAACGAAACGTAAGAATGGGATGCATAGAAATAGAGCACATAGAACAGATCTACCCCCAAAAAGTTACATATTGCGGCTTTAATAGTAGTGTGTGTTTTCTTTAGCAGCGGACCAGGGTTCACTCTGCTCCATGTTGGATGTGGAGCAGGCCCAGCAGGCCATGGAGCTCTCCCGTGAGCTGAGTCGAAGGGTGGCTGCGTCGGAGGCTGCCGCTCTGGAGGCAGGGTAGGTGTACTGCGCCTTTGGGTGGGGGGCAGGCAGTTAAAGGAGCTTGACTTAGTAGAGAAGGGGATTTAGTTATTGAAGGTCTTACATATGTGTATGTTTAACACTACTTACTGACTGAATGCACTGACAATAGCATGAATCCTGAAATATTGTTCATCCTCCTCTAAAGGAATAACTTTTATGATCAAAAGATTCCGATTAAAGCCCCAGTGTAGTCAAACATGTGATTTATCCCTCTCTCTCTCTGTGTGTGTGTGTGTGTGTGTTTAAAAAACAATCACATTGTGGTTGGAGTAATACTGTGAAAAATCTGATAATGCCTTTCTAGTGTAAGAGCTTTTTGAAAGACTGCCTAAAATTTCAGCCTGTTTTGGTCGGATGGAGTTTTGGCCTGCCTGGTGTCAACACAAATTAGTTAATAGACCAATAAGAAAGAGTTCCAAACCTCTCTGCCAATAACAGCTCGTTTTCAGTTTTCTCCACCCCCCTCAGACCTCTCCCAGACAGTCCTAGCAGTCCTTCCTTGAAAAATTGCTCTTTGCTAAGAAGCTATTTTTGTTTATTTTTGACTATTTTAATTGAAAACAATCACAGTAATTGTTTACCAGAACATTTTATTTGGAGATAAAAACATCTGCATAGGACCTTTTAAAATGAACTAATAACTATAAACATTTTCATAAATGACCTTAAAGACAGAACATAACGAAGAGGTCCTGTCACGCCCTGACCATAGTTTGCGTTGTTTGTTTCTATGTTTTGTGTGGTCAGGGTGTGATATGAGTGGGCATTCTATGTTGTATGTCTAGTTTGTCTGTTTCTATGTGTTTGGCCTGATATGGTTCTCAATCAGAGGCAGGTGTTCCTCGTTGTCTCTGATTGGGAACCATATTCAGGTAGCCTGTTTTGTATTGTGGGTTGTGGGTTATTGTTCCTGTTTTATGTGTTCTTGTGTTCACGTTACGGGACTGTTTCGTCGTCGTTTGTTTTGTTGTGTTTTTGTTTTGTTCAAGTATTCTATTAAAATGAATACTCACCACGCTGCATCTTGGTCCTCCTCTCTTTCGCCCGACGAAGATCGTGACAGGTCCATTTCTATTTCTATAGACTGCTCTATAGTCTCGCAAAACTTTAAAGAAGCCTGTCTCTCTCTATCTCTATATAGGGATGGCTCTCCTGCTCTGCTCACTGGCAAAGTCATCCAACTGGAAGAGATCCTCAGACAGCTTCAGTTCGACCTACGAAAGGTATAGTCAACTCCCCGAAGCACATCGGTAACGTGTCCAGTGAATCACTTTAGCATGTATAACAACAATAACATGGTAATTTAGCTAATTACCTTTATCCAAAGGGATGCGCGGCGAACGCATGAATCAGTATACTACTACGATATACTAAAATGGTCTGTGCAATTAGCTGTTGTTTTAAAAATGTACGCTTCTCTGTCGGTGTATGTTGTGAATCATACAACCCCAGCGAAACCAGTCGTCATGGTCAGGTGGAATACTGATTGTAAAAGGACGTTTTGTCAGTCTTTTCAGCATCCAGAAAGATATGTCTTTATCTGACCAGATAAACAGCAAGAACACGATTGCTTGCCCATGATGTGGTGACGTCGTCGTATAACATACATCTTTACCTGGCTATAACAGAGACCAGTTGCTTGTCATCTGGTTATATTTTGTATTCTCATTCAGAAAAGCAGTGTACAACCGGACAATTGTGTCACAATGAAGCCAAATGTTGTCTACTGTGCCAGATGGTGATCATATGTATATATGTATACGCCAGGTTGCGTAATAACCGGAGTGTGTGTGTGTTCCCTCTCCACAGGAGCAAGAGGACAAGGCCATGTTGCAGGAGCAGGTCCAGCACTTGCGTCAGGACAACATGCGTCTGCACGAGGAGAGCCAAACGGCAGCCGCCCAGCTCAGGAGGTTCAGCGAGTGGTTCCTACACTCGGTCGACAACAAGAAGCCCTGAGCGACGACAACAAAAAACACTGACACACACTGCAACATGGCCGTTAAGTCCACATTACCTGAGCCGGTGGCATGTCGAGAGCGTCGATGGCTACGGTGATTCAAAGTGAATAGCCATCGCATGAGTGCGAGTTAGCGTGCTAATGCTAGTAGCATTGTTTTGAAATCAAAACCACAACATGAATTAGTGTAAATATACCAAGGGGCCGAGGGAGGGTAAAGGGATACATTTATAGAAGGTTAAGATAAAGGGGAGGAAGGGAAGAATGCTGCAGATCTCATGTTTTTGGCTATTTGGTTATAGGAAGGAACATGTGAATTTCAAAAAAAAAAAATGAATGTAACTTATGTGAAATCTATATTCTTTTGCCGAATAAGGCAAGTGTAAACTTATCGGTTCCCTCAGTAAACAAGTTCACTCAACTTTACCTTGACTTTTAATGCATTATATAACAACCAGGAAATAACTAAGGTGTTACAAGGTTCTTGTATAAGTTTTGTAAATACTCCACTTTTGAAAAAAAAAAATGAAATTGTCCTAGCAATAAATATGGTGATAGTCACAAAACTGTTATTAATGGTTAGCACTGATTGTGGTGTTGTCGAAATTGCGGTTGTATCGGATTACTTGGAAGTGTTTATTTTGCAGGAACAAAAACGTGCCTGACTTTAACCAGTGGTGTATGGATACTGTAGTCTTTTCTGTTGTTGTAGTCCCTTTTCCAACCCCACGCATTGTCTACCATGATGTTATTACCTTTTTCTTTTTGCCACAGAGAAAAGTATTCTTATGCAGTCGATCCTGAACACTTGCAGGTACATAAGGTACCACCAAGTGTACGAATGATGTATTTCCAATGCCAAAGTGTGTTTGATGGTCTTTGTACAGTACTTTAGAGAAAGTGTCTTGTATTTAACACTCTTATTTAAATTTACCCTCCAAATTGTTTATTTTAATATTGAGTATTTTGATCCTTTCTGCACTAAAAAAGAGGAATGGCTCCTTATTGGCAATGTCTGTATAGTTGGCAAGAGATGAGATATAAATACTATATACATATAAAGGGTTATTTCTGGGAAGTCCAACGTTTGGATGCTGCTAGAACACAGCCTGTTGATTTGTATGCCTTTCTTTCTTTGTAAGATGTTTTGTTAAAGATGGGACAAAAGGTTTGCTTTTTTAATAAATGTAGGATGTTGGAAAAACAAAATGGACTCAACAGTGACAACGTTTGTGAGTATTAAGGTGTTTTTTTGTAAAGTTCCGTGCTGTTTTGCAGACAAATTATGTCTTAAACAGATATCGTATGTCCCTGATGAACTTGTTAGTTGACATTCTTGATAAAAATCGACTATAATCAGTGCTACACACTGTTTGGTAAGTGGCATGCAGTCGTTTAGAGTATTGAATTATGGGTAACACTTGTACAATCATATCTTCGGCACAATTGGGAATCCGCATAGTGCCTTTTTTATAGGTCAGGCCATTATTCAAAACAGCTCCTCTCTAAAGGATCTAGCAAAAGTGGTGCCTGGCTGGCTGGAAACGGGTGTTCTGGAGTGTAGCACACTATCATCAAATCTTGTTAGACCCAGATGGGCCGGCAGTGTTCACAAGCATCACCTAGATGAACCTTTTGAATTATTCATGGCTTGGAAGAAATATCATTATAATACTTTCAGATATGGATCCTGGACCCATGTTAAACAAATAAAAAAAATATATTTGCCCCAAAATGATGGTACTGTAAAGTATTTGGCTCAGAGGTGATGGGCTACCAGCTGTTATGGCAAGGTGGCACAAGTGAAATTTTGCTCTGAGTGCAAATAGCTGTCAACCTTGTGTCTTGAACTGGAGAATTCACACGATAGTAATCGGACTATAATTGTGTTTATTCCTTTTCGGGTTAGACTTAACATATTGGAAAGTCTTGTGTGTTGAGAAATCAGAGCATAGTATTTTCCTAAAACCCCACACAACCAAACTAGTCTCTTATGAAAACAAGGCCTAGATTTGGTTGACACCAGTTTTACCTCTTAAGGATCTCTACAGATCAGTGTCCCACCCTCGTGACCGTTGAGCTAATGTGCGCTAGTGCGATTAGCATGAGGTTGTAAGTAACAAGAACATTTCCCAGGACATATACGTATCGGATATTGCCAGAAAGCTTACATTATTAATCTACCTGCACTGTCCAATTTACAGTAGCTACTACAGTGAAAGAATACCATGCTATTGTTTGAAAAATTATTAATAAACCAATTAGGCACATTTGGGCAGTCTTGATGCAACATTTTGAACAGTTCTTTGGACCAGTCTAAAACTTTGCACATACACTGCTGCCATCTAGTGGCCAAAATCTAAATTGCGCCTGGGCTGGAATAATAAATTATGGCCTTTCTCTTGCATTTCCAAGATGCTGGTACAAAAAACTATATTATTTTGTATTATCTTTTACCAGATCTATGTTATATTCTGCTACATTCATTTCACATTTCCACGCTTCAGGTCCTGAGCAGTTAGATTTGGTTATGTCATTTTAGGCGGAAAAAAAAAAAAAAAAGGTGGATCCCTATCATGTCCAACTAAGAAGGCAACATACTCTCATTGTGTCCAACAGATGAGCCATTATGTATGGCAGATCGAGAACATTCCCATCCCTTAGGGACAATAGCCTGTGGTATGGTGGGGAAGTCTGTACAGATATCAGCCCAGCCTGTCTACAACAGTAGGCCTATGTCCCAGATGCCTCTCCTACAGCCCCCAGCCACCCAATTTAGGTCCCATTACCTCACCTCTCTCCACATCAAATCAAACTTTATTTGCCACGTGCTGAATACAAGTGTAGACTTTACTGTGAAATGCTTACTTACAAGCCCTTAACCAACAGTGCAGTTCAAGAAAAAGAAAATATTTACTAAGTAGGCTAAAATAAAAAGTAACAATAAGAATACGAATAACGAGGCTATATACAGGGGGCACCGGTACCGAGTCAGTGTGCAGGGGTACAGGCTAGTTGAGGTAATCTGTACATGTAGGTGGGGGCGAAGTGACTATGCATAGGTAACAAACAAACAGCGAGTAGCAGCAGTGTACAAGGGGGGGAGGTCAATGTAAATTGTCCGGTGACGATTTTCATGAATTGTTCAGCAGTCCAGTGGCTTGAGGGTAGAAGCTGCTGAGTAGCCTTTTGGTCCTAGACTTGGCGCTCCGGTACCGCTTGCCGTGCGGTGGCAGAGAAAACAGTCTATAACTTGGGTGACTGGAGTCTCTGACAATCTTATGGGCTTTCCTCTGACACAACCTATTATTTAGGTCCTGGATGGCAGGTAGCTTGGCCCCAGTGATGTACTGGGCCATTCGCACTACCCTCTGTAGCGCCTTACAGTCAGATGCCAAGCAGTTGCCATACCAGGCAGTGATGCAACCGGTCAGGATACTCTCGATGGTGCAGCTGTAGAACCTTTTGAGGATCTCCGGACCAATGACAAATCTTTTCAGTCTCCTGAGGGGGAAAAGGTTTTGGCGTGCCCTCTTCACGACTGTCTTGGTATGTTTGGACCATGATAGTTCGTTGGTGATGCGTACACCAAGGAACTTGAAACTCTCAACCCGCTCCACTACAGCCCCGTTGTAACGCTCTAGGTGTCGGGGTGTTTGTGGAATCAGACGCAGGAACAGCAGAGCTTCAATAGGTTGAGTTTAATTCCCAACTCGTACACAAACAATGTCCAAACCGGACTACTGGGTGTCAAATAAACACCTGTCTTCCAACATGAAGACAAAACCAGTACACACACACGAACCACTCCCGAAATCCAAAGAAACAGACGAACAATCCCGCACAAAGAAGCAGACAGGCTGGCTGACTAATAAAGCCACCCTGATTGCTAATTCCCTCAAACCAGGTGATAACCATAAACACATAAGGAGGGGGAGGAAAAAGAGTCAGTAGCAGCTAGTAGGCCGGTGACGACGACCGCCGAGCGCCACCCGAACGGGAAGGAGAGCCTGCCTCGGTTGAAGTCGTGACAGTACCCCCCCTCTGACGCGCAGCTCCCGCAGCGCGCCGACACCGGCCTCGAGGTCGACCCGGAGGACGAGGCGCAGGGCGCTCCGGATGGAGGCGATGAAAATCCTTTACCATAGATGGATCCAACATGTCCTCCACCGGTACCCAGCACCTCTCCTCCGGACCGTACCCCTCCCAGTCCACGAGGTACTGTAGGCCCCTCGCCCGGCGTCTCGAGTCCAGAATGGCCCGTATCGTGTACGCCGGGGACCCCTCGATGTCCAGAGGGGGAGGAGGGACCTCCGGTACCTCACCGTCCTGCAGGGGACCAGCTACCACCGGCCTGAGGAGAGACACATGAAACGAGGGGTTAATACGATAATAGGAAGGGAGTTTTAATCGATAACACACCTCGTTTATTCTCCTCAGGACTTTGAATGGCCCTACACACTGCGGCCTCAGCTTCCGGCAGGGCAAGCGGAGGGGTAGGTTTCGGGTCGAGAGCCAGACCCTTTCCCCCGGTACAAACACGGGGGCCTCACTGCGGTGGCGGTCAGCGCTCCTCTTCTGCCTTCCAGTAGCTTGTTGAAGGGACTCCCGGACGGCCCTCCAGGTCTCCTTGGAGCGCTGTACCCACTCCTCCACCGCAGGAGCCTCGGTCTGGCTCGGATGCCATGGTGCCAGGACCGGCTGGTACCCCAAAACACACTGAAAGGGGGACACATTAGTAGAGGAGTGGCGTAGTGAGTTCTGGGCCATCTCAGCCCAGGGAATGTATCTCGCCCACTCCCCTGGCCGGTCCTGACAATACGACCGCAGAAACCTACCCACCTCCTGGTTCACTCTCTCCACCTGCCCATTACTCTCGGGGTGATACCCGGAAGTCAGGCTGACCGTGACCCCCAGACGCTCCATGAACGCCCTCCACACTCGGGACGTGAACTGGGGGCCCCGATCAGAAACAATATCCTCCGGCACCCCGTAGTGCCGGAAGACGTGAGTGAATAAGGCCTCCGCAGTCTGTAGGGCAGTAGGGATACCGGGCAACGGGAGGAGACGGCAGGACTTAGAAAACCGATCCACAATTACCAGAACCGTAGTGTTTCCCTGAGAGGGAGGCAGATCGGTCAGGAAGTCTACAGACAGATGAGACCATGGCCGTTGTGGAACGGGGAGGGGTTGCAACTTCCCTCGAGGAAGGTGCCTAGGAGCCTTACTCTGAGCGCATACCGAACAGGAGGAGACATAAACCCTAACGTCTCGAGCTAAGGTAGGCCACCAATACCTCCCCCGAAGGCTCCCCACTGTCCTTGTCACCCCAGGGTGACCCGAGGAGGGTAGGACATGAGCCCACCGAATAAGGCGGTCCCGAACACCAAGCGGTACGTACTTACGGCCCGCCGGACACTGAGGAGGCGCAGGTTCCGCCCGTAGCGCCCGCTCGATGTCCGAGTCCACCTCCCATACCACTGGCGCGATCAGCCTCGAGGCGGGGATGATGGGAGTGGGTTCAGTGGTCCTCTCCTCCGTGTCGTAAAGACGGGACAGTGCGTCTGCCTTTACGTTTTTTGAACCGGGTCTATAGGACAACGTGTACCTAAACCGGGTGAAAAACATGGCCCACCTTGCCTGACGTGGGTTCAGTCTCCTAGCTGCCCGAATATACTCCAGATTCTGGTGGTCGGTCCAGATGAGAAAAGGGTGCTTGGCTCCCTCAAGCCAGTGTCTCCACACCTTCAGAGCCCTGACCACCGCTAACAACTCCCAATCCCCCACATCATAGTTACGCTCCGCTGCACTGAGCTTACTAGAGAAGAAAGCGCAGGGGCGGAGTTTTGGTGGCGCACCCGAGCGCTGTGATAGCACGGCACCCACCCCAGCCTCGGAAGCGTCCACCTCCACTATGAATGCTAAAGAGGGATCCGGATGCGCCAACACGGGAGCCTCCGTGAACAGAACCTTCAACCTGTTGAAAGCTCCGTCCGCCGCTGACCACCGCAACCTCACCGGACCCCCCCTCAGCAGTGAGGTAATGGGAGCCGCTACCTGGCCAAAACCCCGGATAAATCTCCGGTAGTAGTTGGCAAAACCCAAAAACCGCTGCACCTCTTTTACCGTGGTCGGAGTCGGCCAATTACGCACAGCCTTTATGCGGTCACTCTCCACCACCACCCCCGAGGTGGAAATGCGATAACCCAGGAAGGAGACGGCTTGTTTGGAAAACACACACTTCTCAGCCTTGACGTATAAGTCATGCTCCAGCAGTCTGCCAAGCACTTTGCGCACTAGAGATACATGCGCGGCGTGAGTAGTTGAGTAGATCAGAATGTCATCGATATACACAACTACCCCCTGCCCGTGCAGGTCCCTGAGAATGTCGTCTACAAAGGATTGGAACACGGCTGGAGCATTCTTTAACCCATACGGCATGACGCAGTACTCATAGTGGCCCGATGTGGTACTAAATGCGTTTTTCCACTCGTCTCCCTCCCGAATACGCACCAGGCTGTACGCGCTCCTGAGGTCCAGTTTTGTAAAGAACTGCGCTCCGTGAAATGATTCCACCGCCGAAGCGATGAGAGGTAGTGGGTAACTAAACCCCACCGTGATGGCATTTAGACCTCTATAATCAATACACGAACGCAAACCTCCCTCCTTTTTCTTCACAAAAAAGAAACTCGAGGAGACGGGTGAGATGGAGGGCCGAATGTACCCCTGTCCCAGAGATTCCGTGACATATGTCTCCATAGCCAACGTCTCCTCTTGGGACAAAGGGTACACGTGACTCTTAGGAAGCGCAGCGTTAACCTGGAGATCTATCGCACAATCCCTACCCGGTCGATGTGGTGGTAATTTCGTCGCTTTCTTTTTACAGAAAGCGATTGCCAAATCGGCATACTCGGGGGGAATGCGCACCGTGGAACCCTGGTCTGGACTCTCCACCGACGTGGCACCAATGGAAACTCCCAGACACCTTCCAGAACACTCCTCTGACCACCCCTGGAGAACCCCCTGTCTCCACGAAATATTGGGATTGTGCCGGGCCAGCCAGGGAATACCCAGCACCACTGGAAACGCAGGCGAATCGATAATGTATAGACTGATACGTTCCCTATGATTCCCCTGCGTCACCATGTCCAGGGGAACTGTGGCCTCCCTGACCACCCCTGACCCTAATGGCCGGCTATCTAGGGAGTGCACGGGAAAGGGAGAATCTATCGGCACAAGCGGAACGCCCAACTCTCGGGCGAGTCCGCGATCCATAAAGTTCCCAGCTGCACCTGAATCGACTAGTGCCCTATGCTGAGAAGAGGGGAAAAAATCAAGGAAAAAAATTGAGACAAACATGTGACCGACAGGTGGTTCTGAGTGAGTTTGGTGCTGACTCACCTGGGGTGATCGAGAAGCGTCCCGCCTGACATCTCGACTCCCAGACAGACCCCCCCAGCACCGATCGGCCGTGTGTCCTCTCCGACCACAGTTGGTGCAGGGGAGGCCTCGTCCTCCGATACCCCTAGGCGCGGCCCCTCCCAACTCCATCGGGATGGGAGCCGGGGCGCTGGGTGGTGGAACGCACAGGACCCTCTCCGAACGCCCGCGGGCAGCCAGCAGATTGTCCAGTCGGATGGACATGTCGATGAGCTCATCCAACGACAGAGCGATGTCCCGACACGCTATCTCCCTACGGACGTCCTCCCGGAGACTACACCGGTAGTGGTCAATAAGGGCCCTGTCGTTCCACCCTGATCCCGCGGCCAAGGTCCGGAACTCCAGCGCGAAATCCTGTGCGCTCCTCCTCTCCTGCCTTAGATGAAATAGTCTCTCACCCGCCGCTCGGCCGTCTGTGGGGTGGTCGAACACGGCACGAAAACGACGGGTAAACTCCGGGTAGTGCTCCTTCACGGAGTCCGGGCCATTCCAGACTGCGTTGGCCCACTCCAGAGCACGACCCGTTAGGCAGGAGACGAGGACACTCACCCTCTCCGCTCCCGAGGGAGTGGGGCGAACAGTGGCCAGGTATAGCTCCAGTTGGAGTAAAAACCCCTGACAACCTGCCGCTGTTCCATCATAATCCCTCGGGAGCGTAAGACGGAGCGCGCTGGAGCCGGGGGATGGAGAATCCTGGGGAGGGGGAGCCGAAGGTGGAGAGAGGAGCCCACTCCTCTCCCATCGCTCCATTCTCTCCATCATTTGATCCATGGCGGATCCGATCCGATGGAGGACGGTGGTGTGGTGGAGAACCCGTTCCTCCATCGATGGGAGAGGGTTAGCTGCTGCTCCTGCTGACTCCATGATGGGTGCGGGATTCTGTAACGCTCTAGGTGTCGGGGTGTTTGTGGAATCAGACGCAGGAACAGCAGAGCTTCAATAGGTTGAGTTTAATTCCCAACTCGTACACAAACAATGTCCAAACCGGACTACTGGGTGTCAAATAAACACCTGTCTTCCAACATGAAGACAAAACCAGTACACACGCACAAACCACTCCCGAAATCCAAAGAAACAGACGAACAATCCCGCACAAAGAAGCAGACAGGCTGGCTGACTAATAAAGCCACCCTGATTGCTAATTCCCTCAAACCAGGTGATAACCATAAACACATAAGGAGGGGGAGGAAAAAGAGTCAGTAGCAGCTAGTAGGCCGGTGACGACGACCGCCGAGCGCCACCCGAACGGGAAGGAGAGCCTGCCTCGGTTGAAGTCGTGACACCCGTCAATGTTAATGGGGGCCTGTTCGGCCCGCCTTTTCCTGTAGTCCATGATCAGCTTCTTTGCCTTGCTCACATTGAGGGGGAGGTTGTTGTCCTGGCACCAGACTGCCAGTTCTCTGACTGATTGTTGATCTGTTTGAAAATGTTGTTCACATTGGCTGCCGAGAGCGGTATCACACAGTCATCCAGAACAGCTGGTGCTCTTGTGCATGCTTCAGTGTTGCTTGCCTCGAAGCAAGCATAAAATGCGTTTAGCTCATCTGGTAGGCTCGCGTCACTGGTCAGCTCGTGTCTGGGTTTCCCTTTTTAGTCCGTAATAGTTTTCAAGCCCTGCCACATCCGACGAGCATCAGAGCCGGTGTAGTAGGATTCAATCTTAATCCTGTATTGACGCTTTGTTGTTTGATGGTTCGTCTGAGGACATAGCGGGATTTCTTATAAGCGTCCGGATTAGTGTCCCGCTCTAGCCTTTAGCTTGATGCGGATGTTGTCTGTAATCCATGGCTTCTGGTTGGGATATGTACGTACGTGTACTGTGGGGACGAGGTCATCGATGCACTTATTGATTAAGCCGATGACTGAGGTATTCCTCAATGCCATTGGATGAATCCCGGAACATATTCCAGTCTGTGCTAGCAAAATGCATCCATGTCATCTGACCACTTCCGTATTGAGCGAGTCACTGGTACTTCCTGATTTAGTTTTTGCTTGGAATCAGGAGGATAGAATTATGGTCAGATTTGCCAAATGGAGGGCGGAGGAGAGCTTTGTATGCATCTCTGTGTGTGGAGTAAAGGTGGTCTAGGATTTTTTCCTCCATGGTTGCACATGTGACATGCTGGTAAAAATGTGGTAAAACTGATTTAAGTTTGCCTGCATTAAAGTCCCCAGCCACTAGGAGCGCCGCTTCTAGGTGAGCATTTTCGTCTTTGCTTATGGCCTTATAGAGTAGGTTGAGAGCGGTCTTAGTGCCAACTTCGCTTTGTGGTGGTAAATAGACGGCTACGAATAATACAGATGAGAACTCTCTTGGTAGATAGTGTGGTCAACAGCTTATCATAAGGTACGCTACCTCAGGCGAGCAATACCTCGAGACTTCTTTAATATTAGACATCGCGCACCAGCTGTTATTGACAAAAAGACACACACCCCCACCCCCTCGTCTTACCAGAGGTAGTGTCTCTGTTCTGCCGGTGCATTGAAAATCCCACCAGCTCTATATTGTCAGTTTCTTCATTCAGCCACGTCTCGGTGAAACATAAGATGTTACAGTTTTTAATGTCCCGTTGGTAGGATAATCTTAACAGTAGGTCATCAATTTTATTTTCCAATGATTGCAGGAGAATGGGAGTTTGCTCGCTCGCCTCTGGATTATCAGAAGGATCCCTGATCTGCGTCCTCTTTTCCGGCGTCTTTTCTTCACGCAGAAGGCGTGGATCTGGGCCTGTTCCAGTGAAAGCAGGATATCCTTCTCGTCGGATTCATTAAAGGAAAAAGTTTATTCCAGTCCGCGGTGAGTAATCGCTTTTCTGATGTCCAGAAGTTTTTTTCGATCATAAGAGACAGTAACATCAACATTATGTACACAATAAGTAAAATAATAAGTTACACAAAAACAATAACAAAATTGCACAATTGGTTGGTAGAATGTAAAACATCAGCCACGTTCTTTGGTGCCATCTTCTCTGTCATATGGTTTGACCACAGATGTAAAAAGTGGAGGAACCGATAGAGACACACACCCACTCACACATGCAATTGGGAGCAGACACACGCATGCACGTCGTTGAAGTCCAGGAGGAGTAGCAAGGTTTGGTTGGAGATGAAAAAGAGAGTTAAAAAAATGAGGGCCCGAGAGAAACAGAAAGGCCAGGAGGAGCGACATTGAGGAGAAGAGCGATCAAACAGAGGCATCCTGCAAGGAGGGGAAGACAAATGGGCCAGTGAAATAGTTCAAAGTGAGCTTTTTTTTAAAGATGAACGGAAGAAAAAAGGGAAAGTTAGATGGATGGAGTGCTGAATATTGAATGGAGCTCCATTGTCACCCCCTTTACTCTAGCTCATGTTTCACCTTCCATTTCAAAACCCCAGCGTTCTCCTCAGTGGAGCCGATCAGAGTATTTTAGAGCACTTTGGTGGTTGCGTGGTGAAACGTATAGAGCGCCTGCCGCATGACAAAGTGCTTTTAGGATGAGAGCCCCGACCCGAGAAGTGTAACACGGAATGAGAAGATGCTGTGTCCTACCCTTCCCAATGACCCCGTGTTTTGAACCAAGAGTTGACTTAATGGAACAACAATTTACAAAGATGCTTGCGAAAGCACCAGGCACGCTAAATCCCGAACAGAAGCGTTCAACCCGAAGGGAAAAAGAAAGCTATGCAATGTTGTCAGTGCCGGAGTTTGTCATGGAGAGGGATCTATAATTCATAGGTCCGATGACCTGATTTCATGAAGAAAAAAATGCTGCGAGAGAGGGAAAAAAGATCAATGCATTGGTATTTTTCACTGTGTCCTACACACACACAATGGAAAGCAGGAAGTGTAGAGAAAGATCAGAGACCTCTATGGCTCGGGGTCAAGCTGCAAATTGTGCAATGGTTTCAGCTGTGGTGCCGCAAAGGTTTGGACTTTCTTGTATTCTCAGCAGTGAGCCTTAGGTCAAAATGAGAACATTTTTCTAATAATAATCATGGGAATGCAATGGTAATTTGGAGTATATTGCTGTGTATGTGACCGACCGTGTATCGAAGCTTAATCTAAGCATCATTAGGGCTCCATCAACTTTGCTTTTCACTGCGCAGTCCTTTCAAATAAGTTGGAACATTGTTTCTCCCCCGAACTAATCAAGGGCTTGATGATAAATTGAGTGGTTGGAACAGTTCAAATGGGATAAAACAGAATAAGTTAAATGTGCAACCTTTCGGGTACACAAGGACCAGGAGGGGGGGGGGGTGCAGCCAGACACATGAAAAGGTTCATGCAAAGTCACATCTCCCGGCGGTCCTACAGGGAGAATTCAGCAGCTCTACTACCAAGGTTAGCCATGTTGACAGTTTGGTCCGGTGCACTGAATGAAAAATTCCCGAAGCTATCTGTCAGTAGAGTTGTGAATTGAGACGACAATATTATGCTAGCCTGCTGAGCTAAAGCTAGCCAATGAAAATCTTCAGGTCTTACGAAGGTTACTTATCACATGAGCATGGTTCACCGAACAACCTCCACTATACTCACTCTTTGCCAATGTTACAAAGGTGACAAAAATGTGTCCAGTGGACTAAGTGTGACATTCCCGAAGCTATCTGTCTGTAGAAATGAGGAATAGTTCTTGCTTAATCTTTGCTATTGCTTATGTAGGAAAGAGTAGCAGCAGGTTCTTCCGTAAGTAGTTCATTTACTCCTCCCTTATCAAATGAAGGACATTTTGGGTGAACATAACAGCCAAGGGGACTTTAAAATAATAATCTTTCAAATGAATTATTTACACATAAAGCTGTAGAAGTTAAAATCTACAGTGCAACGTGTATGTTTATCAGAAGAAACCAAAGTGAGCTAAAGGTCACCATTCGTTTCACTTCAGTATGGCCCCATGTACTTTTTATCAATTATATATGTAAATTGAGCAATCAATAAACCGTTGTAATAACCAGTAATTAAGTGTTAGATAGTAACCGTAGTATTAGTGGTTGGTGAACAGTACAGTATGTGTGCGTGTGGTGACTAGTAAGCGTGCGTGAGGATGTATCGGTGTGCATGTGTGCATGTAAGGATGATTTACATCCTAAAAAAATGATTTCAGGAAAGTTCACAGGAAGGTCAGTGAAAATGAGCCACATCAATTAGTAAAGGATTTCCATTTTGTTTCAGATTTTTGGCCCTGGATTTCATAATTACAAAATTATTTCAGGCAAAAAATATATAATTTGTTTATTGGAACATATAGGCCTATAGAGCTTTTAGTTACAGAAAGATACATACAGGAGTCCATAAGCGCAGATGAAGGATATCAAGGATCTGGAAAGATTCTGGATGGAGGTGTAATATCCCTCCCAATGTGTTCTCCAATCTCATAAAACATTTTAGAAAACGGCTCAGTGTTAGGAGGGTGCTGCGGTATTGATAATAGTGGGTACAGTCAGTTCTCTGAGCAATTGTATTAGTATATAATAATATACTTTAACATTTTTAGCTCAGTATTTGTATAACTTATTTTTTACAGTCTTTTTTTGCTCATCTTTTATCAAGGGAGCCAATAATTCCGGACCCCACTGTATATGTAAGAGGTTACACAGGACCTTTGTGTCTAACCTTTCAGTACATTAAATGCAGAGTCAGTGTAATGACGTACAGTAGATGCAGAAAGTAAACAGCACAGGGGGTACATTTCCACAACAATTAAGAACGTTGAAGCGCGAGGCTCGACTTCTCCGCTGTTCTGAACAGAGTGACCCGAACCCGTGCACATGCGCAGAGACTGTGTGACTGTGTTAGAGCGGAGTCTTGCATCTTGCTCATCTCAATATCTGCGGTGCCGCTCGTGGCAATGTCACTTCGCTGAGTCTACATTTAAGTAAGCATTTCATAATAAAATACAATACAACTGTTATTGTAAAATGGAAATGTGTCTTTGCTGTATTATGTTTTTTTTTTTTACCAACCCCTTCGGACATGGGAACATACACTTACATGAGAGCCTAGAAGCAGCACAGGGTCAACACAGGGTCAGCTGAAGAGGAGCACCCTGGAGCAGTTTATGGATTAAGTGCCTTACTCAATGGCATAGCGGCAGTAGGTGGCACCTCACTCCCGCCAGATTGTTCCCCGTCAACCCTTTGTTTACTGGCCTGAGGCTACTGCCTTCATAAAAACGAAATAATTTTGGTCCCACTTTAAACAAAGTATAATTTATAAAGGCTTCCTAAGCACTACAACAATGCTTCACAAATCTCCTATAAGCCTGTCATACTCTATAAATTGTGAATAAAGGGTACATAACAATTCCCACAGTATGGTGAATTGCCGAATCAAACATTCTACAGCATTCATAGGGTATGACATACGCTTATAGATGATTTGTGAAGCATTTGTGTCGTGCTTATGACGCCGTTATCTTTATGCATGCTATATAAAGCCTTTATAAATTATACTTTGTTTAAAGTGGGACCAAAATGTGTTTATTTTTTTATGAGGCAGTAGCCTCAGGCAGGCCAGTAAACAAAGGGTTGCCGGGGAACAGTCTGGCGGGAGTGAGGTGCCATAGAAAGTCTTTATAAGTTGAAGTCCATTTAAAGTGGCACCCACATTGTCAATAAAGTGTTTAAAGTCGCTAATAGACTTCTGTTATGAGCTTCACATGCATGTGATAACGACTTGAACGCAAGCATCAACTAGATCGGCTCTGAGTCGTTGCACTTTGACTTTCCCACATCACCATAGAAACTCAGCATTCCTTTTATAATCGGCACTAGAACACATAAAAAGAATATGGCTTCTACTGTGGCGTCGATGCATTGAAAACGGTCAGCGGCTCTCACAACCACAATACCGGTCCACACATGGCGACAATCCAATCAAGACAGCCACAGGTCCAGATGTCATTGTCTCTGTGTACAGTACATCTCCCCTCTGATCTCCAAGAGATCCTACAGGCACATATTTCTATCTAAGCATAGGTCTTTACCTGTTCAATTGTCATTTAAATTAATGATCCACATTGATTATTTAACTACGTTTATGCCCTTAGTAGTTTAGTACAGCTGCCACACTGGTATATACTATCATAACCCGAGAATTAAAGCACTTTTGGTATTTTCTAAAGTCTAGCCAGCAAGCATGCCAGCTAAGATACCAAGACAAGCTACTCTTAACTTGATTGATAGCCTGAAATGGCTTGGTAGCTAGTTATGAGGTTGGTCCCGTGTGGCTCAGTTGGTAGAGCATGGCGCTTGCAACGCCAGGGTTGTGGGTTCATTCCCCACGGGGGGACCAGGATGAATATGTATGAACTTTCCAATTTGTAAGTCGCTCTGGATAAGAGCGTCTGCTAAATGACTTAAATGTAAATGTAAATGGGAGATTGGGAACCTATCTAGCTGGCTAGTTAAAGCCAACTTGATAAAATTGCTAGGTATTACAGAAAAACACCAAAACGGTTTTATTTATTCATCAAAAAGGAATCAATAGGCTAACATAGCTTGATCAAATTAATTTACAAACATACCTCCTGGGAGTCCTGCCCATCACTGGCAGCTAAAATCAAATCAAACGCTGTGTGTGTTACTCGACACTCTCTCTCCCCCTCCACTGATGATAGTGGTATGCACACATTAGAGAATCTAGTGTCCTGCCTAGCATACCTTTGCTCCGTGGTGCACCTTGGAATAAACCCTGACAGATCTTCTTTTTATAAATAATTGTGATCAAACGTGGGCTTAAAAATGACGTTTAGTAATTCATTTAACATGTGAAAAATTAAGAAACAGTACAAATCTGAGCAGCATGACACCTCTGGGTGTGCTGCAATTCCGCATCAGCCAGTGGGTTTTGTAATCGACACCATTTATGTGTGATGGAGAGTGGATGTCTTTGTCTCCTCTGGACTGGAGAAATAGAAGGCTTATAATAAAGCCCCGTGGAGATACCGCCTGTTCCATCTGTTTTTTTCTTGAGGAAAACATCTGGGCCCGAATTCACGTAATACTTCTTAAGAAAAAACGCAAGAAGCGTCTGGTCTCTGCTTTTCTCTAGCATCTGTATCCAGAGTTTTTCCTTAGTTTGCATTATTAAGGCAGAAGATAAGGAGATTACTTTTTCCACATTTTGTTGTGTTCCAGCCTGAATTGAAAATATTTTAGATTTTTTGGTTACTGTCCAACACACAATACCCCATAATGTCCAAGTGGAATTATGTTTTTCAAATATTTTACAAATTCATAAAAAATGCTGAAAAAAGCTGAAATGCTGTTATGGCAAGCCTAAATAAGTTCAGGAGTAAACATTTTCTTAACAAGTCACAAAATATGTTGCATGGACTCTGTGTAGACCAGGGAGGTTTTCCAATGCCTTGCAAAGAAGGGCACCTATTGGTACATGGGTACAAAAAAATCAGACATTGAATATCCCTTTCAGCATGGTGAAGTTATTGAAGTTACAATACTAACCTAATTGACAGAGTGAAAAGAAGGAGGCTTGTAAAGAATACAATTTTGGCAAAGTGTTATGTTTGTGGCAAATGCAATACAACACATTACTGAGTGTCAGTTTCCATATTTCCAAGCATAGTGGTGGCTGCATCATGTATGCTTGTAATCGTTAAGGACTGGGGAATTTTTGGGGATAAAAATGGAATGGAATGGAGCTAAGCACAGGCATAATCCTAGAAGAAACCTGGTTCATTCTGCTTTCCTCCAGACACTGGGAGATGAATTCACCTTTCAGCAGAACAATAATGTAAAACACAAGGCCAAATCTTCACTGGAGTTGTTTACAAAGAAAACAGTGAATGTTCCTGAGTGGCCGAGTTATGGTTTTGAATTAAATCTGCTTGAAAATCTATGGAAAGATCTGAAATTGGTTGTCTAGCAATAATCAACAAAAAATTGGACAGAGCTTGAAAAGAATAATGGGCAAATGTTGCACAATCCAGCTCTTAGAGACTTACCCAGAAAGACTCACACCTGTAATCGCTGCCAAAAGTGCATCTACAAAGTATTTGACTCAGGGGTGTGAATTCAAATGTAAATTAGCTATTTCTGTATTTCATTTTCAATAAATTAGAAAAAATGTCCAAAAACATGTTTTCAGTTTATCATTATGGGATATTGTGAGAGAAAAAAAATATTTCATCCATTTTGAATTCAGGCTGTAACACAATAAAATGTGGAATAAGTCAAGGGGTATGAATGCTTTCTGAATGCAGTGTATGTGACAGTGCCATTATGTTGATTAACTCTGTTTAGTTTTAGCTTTTGCATAGTTGATATTTCATTGCCTAAATTTTCAGAAAATGGCACGGTGGGATTTGACCTCACAACCCCGAAGAGACTAGAGCAGCGCTATTCAAAGCCGAGGGTCGCAATCTCACTAAACTACAGTGAAGTTAAAAATGTATAATTAAGAGTACAGATTATTGTATGGGACAATATAAAAACTTTTTCAGAAAGATAACTTCCTCTTTTTGTAAATGTATTAATTGGTTTCTTTTTCAAAATTGACAGATTTCACAGTTGTATCATTAGATTTGGAGTGGAGTGGGGTCGTGAGACATTCTTGGGGGAAAAAATTGGGTCTCCAGAAATTCTGTTGGAAAAAATGTGGTCCCCTCTGAAAAGGTTTGAATACCAAACCCACATGAAAAATATTAAGTTTATTAAAGAATACTATAGTAAACTGTAGTGTACTGTAGAATACTATACTCCACACTGTAGTATCCCTTGATCATGTTTAGTAATTACTATATAATTTTGTAGTAAACTATAGAACACTATACTACAAACTGTAGTATCCCTCAATCATGTAGTGCTACCTTTAGAATATTTTACTCCACCCTGTAGTATTCCTTGGTTGTGTAGTGCTGACTATAGATATTTTTTTGTATACTGTAGAACAGTGGTTCCCAAACTTTTTATAGTTCCGTACACTTTCAAACATTCAACCTCCAGCTGCGTACCCCCTCTAGCACCAGGATCAGCGCACTCTCAAATGTTGTTTTTTGCCATCATTGTAAGCCTGCCACACACACACATTATTCGATACATTTATTAAACATAAGAATGAGTGTGAGTTTTTGTCACAACCCGGCTCGTGGGAAGCGACAAAGAGCTCTTATAGGACCAGGGCACAAATAATAATATAATAATAATAATCAATAATTTTGCTCTTTATTTAGCCATCTTACATATAAAACCTTATTTGTGAACAAAAATTGTGAATAACTCACCACAGGTTAATGAGAAGGGTGTGCTTGAAAGGATGCAATGTTGGGTTGTATTGGAGAGAGTCTCAGTCTTAAGTCATTCATCACAGAGTCATCCACACAGAGTCTGTGCCTGTATTTAGTTTTCATGCTAGTGAGGGCAGAGAATCTACTCTCACATAGGTACGTGGTTGCAAAGGGCATCAGTGTCTTAACACCGCGATTTGCCAAGGCAAGAAACTCTGAGCACAGCCCTATCCAGAAATCTGTCAGTGGCTTCTGATTAAATGAAATTTTCACAGAATTGCTTGTTGCAATTTCGATGAGGCTCTCTTGTTCAAATATCGGTAAGTGGACTGGAGGCAGGGCATGAAAGGGAAAACAAATCCAATTGTTTGTGTCGTCAGTTTTGGGAAAGTGCCTGCGTAGTTGCGCACCCAGCTCACTCAGGTGCTTCGCTATATCACATTTGACATTGTCCATAAGCTTGAGTTCATTTGCACCCCAATAAAATCATACAATGATGGAAATACCTGTGTGTTGTCCTTGTTAATGCAGACAGAAAAGAGCTCCAACTTCTTAATCATAGCCTCAATTTTGTCCCGCGGAGAGTCCCTGTAATCCTAGATCCCTGTAATCCTAGATTCAGATCATTCAGGCAAGGAAAAACATCACCCAGATCGGCCAGTCGTGTAAGAAACTTGTCATCATGCAAGCGGTCTGACAAGTGAAAATTATGGTTAGTAAAGAAAACTTTAAGCTCGTCTCTCAATTTTTTAAAAACGTGTCAATACTTTGCCCCTTGATAATAACCAGCTTTACATGGTTGCTGCCCATATCTTTGCATAGTGCAGAAAATATATACAAGAGTTCAGGGGCCTTGCTTTAACAAAGTTAAAAATTTTCACTGTAATGTCCAAAACGTATTTCAAGCTGTCAGGCATTCCCTTGGCAGCAAGAGCCTCTTGGTGGATGCTGCAGTGTACCCAAGTGGCGTCGAGAGCAACTGCTTGCATACGCGTTACCACTCCACTATGTCTCCCTGTCATGGCTTTTGCGCCATCAGTACAGATACCAACACATATTGACCACCAAAGTCCATTTGATGTCACAAAGCTGTCCAGTACTTTAAAAATATCCTCTCATGTTGTCCTGGTTTCCAGTGGTTTTCTGAAGAGGATGTCTTTCTTAATTGACCCCATAAACGTAACGAACATATACCGGGAGCTGTGCCAGGCACGCCATGTCTGTAACGCATATTATTCACTGGCTTGTATGCGAAGCAGTAATTGTTTCAAAACATCTCCTGACATGTCACTGATGCTTAGTGAAACAGTGTTGTTTGATGAAGGCATTGTCTGTATAGTTTTTTGGGCCTTTTCCCCCAGCATTGTCCCAGCCATATCTACGGCAGGAGGAAGAATTAAGCCCTCCACAATACTGTTGAGCTTGCCTGTCCTAGCCACTCGGTAGTTCACCATATAAGATGCTTCTAGACCCTTCTTATTAATGGTATCTGTTGCTTTTATACATGTCTTATTACTCGAAAGTCTTCTTTATTCTCGATCAAAAAAGTCTGGTGGCTTATTTTTCAAATTGTCATATTTATTTTCTAAATGTCTGCGCAAGAGTGAAGGTTTCCCGTGAGAGAGTAATGGTTAATGTGATTGGATGTTAATTATTTGACCAGGCTACCTGTATTTGACTTGTTTTGTTATTTCGCTGAACACTAGATGGTTTAATTTTATTTTTGACAGTGAAACGAGGCTACTCAGGTGAGAAAAAAAACTCACCTAAATGTATAGCCCCATTGGAAAATATAAATGTACTGTTTGAAAATGTGACGAATAAAACATTTTTAAATTTTTAAAAAGTGAATCACATTTTAATTTGGCGTACCCCCAATGGCATTGCGTGCAGTTTGGGAATACCCCTGTTTGGAAATACCTGCTCTAAACTATCCATTCAGACTCCAGTCCTACCTACCTTTAGTATTTGTCCAGTAGGTTTCCTCAAGGAGAAAGCCTCCACTTCTATGTCAAAGATAAAGCAAAAACACTAGGGTAAATACTGCAGTAATTTCCACAAAAACACTACAGTAAATGCTATAGTATACTACATTCATGGCCGCAAAAACAGCAGATTTTTTGCTCCTGCTGCGTTAGGTTCCGTTCAACATTAGCTTCTTATTTCATCCTTCTAGCTGGCTAAGTAATACTAGCCAGAGCCCTTCAACATTACTGCAATAGAAGTCTCTGCCGGCAGCTAGCCTCCTGACTGACTGACATATTTTTAACCCTCCTGCTGTGTTCCGGTCGAATTGGACCGATTTACAAGTTTTCTCTCTGAAAAATGTAGTTCATTTAATCTGATTGTCATAAGGTTCCATGACTTTGTCCCCACAGGGCGTGTGATCACACAAAATTCATTTTGACGATTTTCATTATATTTTGGGTGTTTAATTTAACTTTTGTACACCTGTGGTGTTCCTGGTCAAAAATGACCGGTCATTAGAAATGAATAGGTGAGACTACAATTAGTGTGTCAAATTTAGTTCAGGCACATGCTCGTTCATCAGATGGACACACTTCCTCTCCCAGAACCCCACCCCCTTCTTGGCTTCAATGGCAACCCCCACGGGAACCTGTCCCCAATAGAATCTTTCCCCCACGGGAACAACACCTGTTGGCATTCCCACAAACAATCGCAACATTGTTTCAATAATATATAGAACTTTTCTCGCAGCGCTGGGATATAAAGCTTTTTTGAGGCCTTGCTCACAATTCATTCTGTGGCAGCACAATGACCAAATTATATACTGTGTGTGAGGCTCTTTGATCATGACACTGGTGAGGAGGAGAGAGTCCTTGTTAAACTTTGACACAAAGTAGTCTGTGATAAATAGCACATTATGTTTCATCTGAGTATTTGTTATAGTCAAAAACGAGTTGTATGAGCTCAGGTCCATGAGGCCTACAGGCCATAAATAGCAAATAGAAGTTTAAAACTTGTAATGTTCACAAGAACTTAAGGTGCTAAAAAGATCTAACACAACATTAGGTGATAATGTATGTATTATTATGGGTTTATAATCAGTTATAATGGGGCGGTCATTTTGGACCGGGAACACAGAATTAAATAACATGAAACGAACACAACAGGAGGGTTAAGCTACTATTTACCAGTTGTGCACTCATTTTCCGAGAGTCAGTTTTTGTTTGTTGGGGGGTGTCTGTAGACACCGCATGAGTCGCAGGATGGTTACAAATGGCCTTTTGTCTGGTATCTCGCAAACACATTGTCAGCTGGGTCTTTCGTTGCCTACTTGAGCCGACTACGAGTTGGGATAGTAAGTTTCTCCTCTCAGGCCCTCCGGTCTGCGCCGCGAGTGGGCGGAGTTAGCCGTTTGAGAGAGTAGTGAATGTGCTGCTAAAAAGTCCAATCCGGAAGGCAAATCCGGGGAACGCAGGCGGACATAACGAACAAACCACTGTTCATGATTCCATTTGTTAGCAAAGAGGCAGGCGCAGTTAGAACTCAGTCAAAAAAAGAATATAGCCTAAAGCAATCTGAGCTTTAATCAAACGCTGGGAGCAATATTAAATGATGACCAGTAATTGATTTTCTTTGTGTACAAAATATATATTTGTATTATTGTTGTTTTATTATTTATTTTTATTACCGAGTGTCGTGGAAATACTAGTCAATAATGAGGAGAGACAAGGTCAATCCCCAATCAGGATATTACTTTATTCAAAACGTATTAATAGCATAGATGAATTATTGCAATAATGAAGCTGGTTGACGAACCCCCCCTAGATGATTCATTGCGAGCCCAACGAGCGGATTTGAGCCACAGCATTGTATAGCAAAGTACATTCTCCTGAATGTTCATGACAAACAACAGATGTATGGAATGGGTCACACGGTTAGGATTTGTATGAAAGATACTAATAATTCACAGCAGACAATATCTGCTGTATAGACTGTTCTCATTGTGTAGAAACCAGAGTCTGGCCCCCAAAAGAAGGTTCCCCTCATCATTATCCATACCCGAACCATCTCCACCCTGGTACCTCCCGGCACACAAACACCAACTCATGCTATGGAATGCAGTCTTTAGGTTTTTATCACCAAAGGCATCGTAAATCCACTGTCAGCCTTAAGAGGCACAACTCAGAAGACCACGCACAGATGAGAGTGTTCTAAAAACCATATTCTACTCCATAAAACAACCATTTGATGTAGTTACGGCACTGCTGATAATGGTTAACAGCTTTGCATAGTTGAAACAAGCAGCAGACTTGAAACAAATAGTCTGCCAATTCTCAAGTGCAACAGTGAGGGATGCAAAGTGGAAATCTAACTCACCAGAGGAGGCTGACTGTAACTTTGTTTGTCATATCCTGCGGGTGACCTGGTTACTGTGCCAACAAATCATGTAATCGGCAATGAAGTTGCCACAAAGACAAGGCCGTCTTCTCATATCCCCTGAGCATTGCGTCAGTATACAGCACAAAACACAACATCCACTTCCCTTACGCACGCACACATCCACAAGGACAGATTTACAAGGCATTTGCATTGCTAGACATGGATTTCAGAGAGGAATACAACATACAGTGAAAAGCTGAAAGAATTGAATGCGTAGAAGTCACACCGCCTTGCAGAAACATTTCAGAAGCATTTCATTCACAGGAAACAAACTCACATTTGCTAATGCCTTCTGTCATGTAATGTCACAGCATCATATATACATTAGGAACACCTTCTTAATATTGAGTTGCACCCACTTTGCCCTCAAATTTGATTTGATTTGACTCGCCGGTCAGTCTATGTCATGGAAAGAGCAGGTGTTCCTAATGTTTGGTACACTCAGTTTATATGTGCCATTTAGCATACGCTTTTATTCAAAGTGACTTACAGTCATGCGTGCACTATCCTGGCATAGCAAGCACCATGCTCTACCTACTGAGCTACAGAGGTTTCAAACTGTTCCAAAACCACTTACTCTGTGTACCAGAGTGGCCTTATTCAGCCTGTAAGGCGTCTTATCTAATTTCATGGTTCACCAATGTGTCATCGAAGCTGGCTTTTTAGGAATGGTTACGTTTGCCCATATTCTTTTTTTCAACAGAAAACATTATTTTTAGTGCTCCGTGTGAGGAGAGTTTTGTCCACCCCCAACACTTCTTTTCAAAGGGCTCTGATACATTCCACTTTAGGCTTCACTAAACTACAGGCTTTTTGACATATAATTTGTACTGCACATCCTTAACTTTTTCATGAAAATTCATTTGGCTTTTTGCAAAACAGCTTAATACACTGACCAATGTTCAAGGGATTTTAGGCAAAATTGTATGTTTCATTACATCGCTCACAAGCAATTGGAGTAGTAAATGAAATAGGTTTTGACGGATGGCTTGATTGCCTTCTGCAGCCTAGCCTTTTGTAGCCTAGAATTTTTTTGTTTTAAGCCTATCCCAAACCTTAACCCTTATGTTAACCATTCGGAGTTGTCTAAACTTAACCTTAAACATTTTTGCGTTTGCAAAAACTTCGGAATTTGATGTTTGAGAATCATGGGTGAAAATGTACACTGAGTGTTCAAAACATTAAGAACACCTGCTCTTTCCGTGACATAGACTGACCAGGTGAAGGCTGTTATCCCTTTATGGTGATTGATGCCCTTTATGTGATTGATGTTAAATCCACTTCAATCAGTGTAGATGAAGGGGAGGAGACAGGTTAAAGAAGGATTTTAAAGCTTTGAGACAATTGAGACATGGATTGTGTGTGTGCCTTCCAGAGGGTGAATGGGAAAGACAACATATTTAATGGCCTTTGAATGAGGTATGGTAGTAGGTGCCAGGGTTTTTCACACTCAACAGTTTCCCGTGTGTATCAAGCACAGGGGGTTGGTGGCACCTTCATTGGGGAGAACATGTTTAATCAGTTGTCCTCGTAATAGAAACCAGTTAAAACCATGCTAATATTTCAAATTTCATTTCCCACAACTCTTTTATGATGCCGAATGATAACTACGCTGTGGTTTAGAACTTTGTAGTACACAGATGTATGGCTTAATTTTTACATGGCTCTTACTACTAAATGTTAAAGGGACACTTCATTAGTGTTTCTCAAGCACCACCAGTGTCAACATTATGTGAAAGAATTTAGAAAGTCATCATTGTCAAATGTGTAGACACTGGTATGACGCTGGAGATATTAAATACGTGTCAAATATTAAGTGTCCCTTGATATTTTTTCTTTAACTTTCCAAACTTTATTTGTTCCTTTGCAGGTCTTTAGCGTAAGCTCTCTCTTCTTAATATTTTGGTCGAATAAAAATACTCCCGTTTGTCATATCCAATACATGCAACAACTTCAAACAAACAGCTTGGCAAAGGTCATTGGCCAAGAGCAAGACACTTTTGAAGGCCAGCGCAGCACAGTGATGGATTCTTCGAGCTGTCTGTGTACAACAAAACAAATTCGTTTCCAGCCTTGTCACGAAGCACCACAAAGCATTGACAGACAATCATCCTAAAAATAACTGGGAGAGAGACAGAACATAGAAAAATGGACCGGACAGCACCCAATATATATATATATATATATATATATATATATATATATATATATATATATATATATACTCTCTCTCTCTCTCTCTCTCTCTCTCTCTCTCTCTCTCTCTCTCTCTCTCTCTCTCTCTCTCTCTCTCTCTCTCTCTCTCTCTCTCTCTCTCTCTCTCTCTCTCTCAGCTGTTATTTTTAGAGGGTTGATGATGTACCTTTAGGAAGATTTATGGTCTCTACTTCTAGTCTTAGTTGACAAGTACAAGGTTGATGAGGAAAACTTCTCCCACCAAGGGGAGGTAGGCACACACACACACACACACACACACACACACACACACACACACACACACACACACACACACACACACACACACACACACACACACACACACACACACACACACACACACACACACACACACACACACATTTACTCTTATAGGCCCTATACTGGGCTCTGGTAAGGGGTCTAAGAATGCTGTCTTTAGTGCCTGGAGGAACTGAGACGCCCCTATGCCGTCTAACCTGTCAATCACAGGAGCCACGGGCCTTGTTTCAGCCGTCAGTCTCCTGTCTGTTCCAATAATTTCTCCTCAAAGACATCAGCCTTCTACTGACTTCAACACCCATACAACAGTCATGTGTACATACTGTTGTCAGTTTATGTAGATTGTCTCTGTGTCTCTTCTTGGATCTCCTCTCCCATGGTCTGCTGTCGTCACGTTTACCTTTTCTTATTTTTCAGTGAATCCGTATTTAATTTGAAGAATTTGTGCCATTTTGTAAAGATCCTATGAGAAATAGTGGAGACCTACTGATATTGTCAAAGTAATTCTGTAGGATAGTGGCTGGAGAATACAATGACAAAGGAAAAAACTAAACCAGTGTTACAGTTGTTTGTTTCTCACTCACTAAAATAGGCCCTCTCTCTTTCCATTTTCCAAAAGACTGGCCAAACATTTTTAAAACAGACGTGCATGGGCAGCACAACCAAAGGACAAATTTAAGTGACCCTTTTTTGCCCTTAGGCACTGGTTGCTATCCAGTTAGGAACATAGCATGGCTGCCACTCACGGTTGCCATGGGATCGATATGTAATGTGTCTTCCTTCCATTTCCTCATACTGCCTCTGTTTATTGTGCAACTGGCATTACGACCGGCTCAGCAGGACCCCGCAATGGCTTCCCTTTTTTAGGGTGCTCCCCTCTTGCATTCTCCTTTGTTAACTTGTCATTCCCTGGTCCGGTTGATGAGGAGAAATAAAAGAACATTTCTTTATTTTGTCTGTCGCAAAGCAGAGGAGAGAAATGGCCTTTGGGTGACACGGCGGTTTTCCTCCGACTGAGCATCCTGGTTCGTTTGCATATGGGTTTTGTCAATCTGTCAGAGTTTGTGTGGAGATTGTGGAAAAAATGTTCTCTGTCTTTCCCTTCAGTTTAGATTCTTGTGAGATGGGGGTAGACCTCTGTTTGCTTTGTGGAGATCATTTGCATGGCGCACATTAGCATAAACAAACGTACTGTAATGTCTGAATAGGCAGGCACGGGAAAGAGGTAGTGTTGGCGGGTTTTCCGTCTCTATGGATCCATTTTATAGCAATACATTAATTCTTTGTCAGATTATTCTGAATTTGTGATCATTCATCTTTGTTTTATGTGTATTACATGGAATATTAATTAATTCAGTCTGGTCCCTTCTGATGCTTCTGCCAACTCTATAGCAGTGGTGGAAAAAGTCTAAAAGTCAAAGTAAAAGTCTAAAAGTATTTGATTGAAATGTACTTAAGTATCAAAAGTAAATGTAATCGCTACAACATACTTAAGTATATTAAAGTGAAGTACAGAAACTTTACACCACACAAGTACTTTACACCACACATGACAACAATAGTCGATTTATGAAATGTCCTAATGTAACGGAGGCGGCATGTTGATCCACTCTCATGTGATAAGTAAACTTGCCTATAACCTGGAGAATTCCATTAGCTCCGTAACGTAACACAGTTTTGTGGCATACAGCACACCCGGTTCAAATCCAGTCGGTCACACTAAGTTATCATAGTGATTAGAGTGAGAATATGGGCCCAAGTAGTGTGCAACCCTAGATTGAGACAGACACATCTGTCTGTTTGGCTTTGCAGCAGCATTGGAATTAACATTCCAACAATTATGTATGAACGCTGCAAAGCCAAAACTGTTCAAATGACACATTGTAGTGGTGGGAGTCTTTTTTTGACACAGCATGAATACATTATCCACACTTACACAGTGTATCCGACCGAAAAGAAAACTACTGGTACATGCCAAGAACAACAATTGTGTGTGTGTGTGTGTGTGGTAATACTGAGTACTGAGCAGCACCATTAGGACATTGCCCTAGACATTTGTGTACTTGCTATAAGATGTGTGTAGGCAGGCACCCATCTTAGCCCCCTTCCTGTAACACACCGAGAGGCATTGGCTTGAGTGAGACCAGGTTGACTCACACTCATTTACAGCCAAACACAATGTGGTTGATCCAAATCAAATCAAATCAAATTTTATTAGTCACATACACATGGTAAGCAGATGTTAATGCGAGTGTAGCGAAATGCTTGTGCTTCTAGTTCCGACAATGCAGTAATAACAACAAGTAATCTGACCTAACAATTCCACAACTACTACCTTATACACACAAGTGTAAAGGGATAAAGAATATGTACATAAAGATATATGAATGAGTGATGGTACAGAACGGCATAGGCAAGATGCAGTAGATGGTATAGAGTACGGTATATACATATGAGATGAGTACTGTAGGGTATGTAAACATAAAGTGGCATAGTTTAAAGTGGCTAGTGGTACATGTATTACATAAAGATGGCAAGATGCAGTAGATGATATAGAGTACAGTATATACATATACATATGAGATGGGTAATGTAGGGTATGTAAACATTATATTAAGTGGCATTGTTTAAAGTGGCTAGTGGTACATTTTTACATAATTTCCATCAATTCCCATTTTTAAAGTGGCTGGAGTTGAGTCAGTATGTTGGCAGCGGCCGCTAAATGTTGGTGGTGGCTGTTTAACAGTCTGATGGCCTTGAGATAGAAGCTGTTTTTCAGTCTCTCGGTCCCTGCTTTGATGCACCTGTACTGACCTCGCCTTCTGGATGATAGCGGGGTGAACAGGCAGTGGCTTGGGTGGTTGTTGTCCTTGATGATCTTTATGGCCTTCCTGTGACATCGGGTGGTGTAGGTGTCCTGGAGGGCAGGTAGTTTGCCCCCGGTGATGCGTTCTGCAGACCTCACTACCCTCTGGAGAGCCTTACGGTTGTGGGCGGAGCAGTTGCCGTACCAGGCGGTGATACAGCCCGACAGGATGCTCTCGATTGTGCATCTGTAGAAGTTTGTGAGTGCTTTTGGTGACAAGCCGAATTTCTTCAGCCTCCTGAGGTTGAAGAGGCGCTGCTGCGCCTTCTTCACAACACTGTCTGTGTGGGTGGACCAATTCAGTTTGTCCGTGATGTGTACACCGAGGAACTTAAAACTTTCCACCTTCTCCACTACTGACCCGTCGATGTGGATAGGGGGGTGCTCCCTCTGCTGTTTCCTGAAGTCCACAATCATCTCCTTTGTCTTGTTGACGTTGAGTGTGAGGTTATTTTCCTGACACCACACTCCGAGGGCCCTCACCTCCTCCCTGTAGGCCGTCTCGTCGTTGTTGGTAATCAAGCCTACCACTGTAGTGTCATCCGCAAACTTGATGATTGAGTTGGAGGCGTGCATGGCCACGCAGTCGTGGGTGAACAGGGAGTACAGGAGAGGGCTCAGAACGCACCCTTGTGGGGCCCCAGTGTTGAGGATCAGCGGGGTGGAGATGTTGTTACCTACCCTCACCACCTGGGGGCGGCCCGTCAGGAAGTCCAGGACCCAGTTGCACAGGGCGGGGTCGAGACCCAGGGTCTCGAGCTTGATGACGAGTTTGGAGGGTACTATGGTGTTAAATGCTGAGCTGTAATCGATGAACAGCATTCTCACATAGGTATTCCTCTTGTCCAGATGGGTTAGGGCAGTGTGCAGTGTGGTTGCGATTGCGTCGTCTGTGGACCTATTGGGTCGGTAAGCAAATTGGAGTGGGTCTAGGGTGTCCGGTAGGGTGGAGGTGATATGGTCCTTGACTAGTCTCTCAAAGCACTTCATGATGACGGAAGTGAGTGCTACGGGGCGGTAGTCGTTTAGCTCAGTTACCTTAGCTTTCTTGGGAACAGGAACAATGGTGGCCCTCTTGAAGCATGTGGGAACAGCAGACTGGGATAAGGATTGATTGAATATGTCCGTAAACACACCAGCCAGCTGGTCTGCGCATGCTCTGAGGACGCGGCTGGGAATGCCGTCTGGGCCTGCAGCCTTGCGAGGGTTAACACGTTTAAATGTTTTACTCACCTCGGCTGCAGTGAAGGAGAGCCCGCAGGTTTTGGTAGCGGGCCGTGTCAGTGGCACTGTATTGTCCTCAAAGCGGGCAAAAAAGTTATTTAGCCTGTCTGGGAGCAAGACATCCTGGTCCGCGACGGGGCTGGTTTTCTTTTTGTAATTCGTGATAGACTGTAGACCCTGCCACATACCTCTTGTGTCTGAGCTGTTGAATTGCGACTCTATTTTGTCTCTGTACTGGGACTTAGCCTGTTTGATTGCCTTGCGGAGAGAATAGCTACACTGTTTGTATCCAGGGACCCCATCTGTAGAGGAAGTCCTATAGGACTAGATGCATATAGAGTAGAATAGAATATAGAATAGTAATATAGATTTGGAAGTTTGGACACACCTACTCATTCAAGGGGTTTTCTTTATTTTTTACTACATTGTATAATAATAGTGAAGACATCAAAACTATGAAATAACACATATGGAATCATGTAGTAACCAAAAAAGTGTTTAACTTCTTTGGGGTAGGGGGCAGCATTCGGAATGTTGGATGAAATGCATGCCCAAATTAAACTGCCTGCTTCTCGGGCCCAGAAGATATGATATGCATATAACTGGTAGATTTGGATAGAAAATACTCTAAAGTTTCCAAAACTGTTGAAATAGTGTCTGTGAGTATAACAGAACTGATTTGGCAGGCGAAAACCTGAGAAAAATCCATTGAGGAAGTATTTTTTGGGGGGGTTTTGTAGTTTTCTATTCAATGCCATTACAGTATCCATTGACTTAGGACTCAAATTGCAGTTTCTATGCCTTCCACTAGATGTCAACAGTCTTTAGAAATGGTTTCAGGCTTGTATTCTGAAAAATGAGGAAGTAAGAGCAGTCTGAATGAGTGGACCCTAAAGTGTCACAGAGCTTTTTCATGCGCGAGACCGAGAGAGTGCCTTTCTTGTTTACCTTTTTAAATTGACGACGTTATTGTCCGGTTTAAATATTATCGATTATTTAGGCTAAAAACAACCTTAAATCTGACACCGTGGTTGGATTCACAAGAAGTTAATCTTTAAACCTATGTAAAATATGTTTCGTTTTCTGAATTTTTATAATGAGTATTTCTGTATTTGAATTTGGCGCCCAGCAGTTTCACTGGCTGTTGAAGAGGTGGGTAACGTCTCACGTACCCAAGAGGGTAACGTCTCACGTACCCAAGAGAGGTTTTTTATAAATGAAAATATATTTTATTTTTGAGATTCTTCAAAATAGCCACCCTTTGCCGTGATGACAGCTTTGCACACTCTTGGCATTCTCTCAACCAGCTTCACCTGGAATGCTTTTCCAAAAGTCTTGAAGGAGTTCCCACATATGCTGAGCACTTGTTGGCTGCTTTTTCCTCACTCTGCGGTCCAATTCATTCAAACCATCTCAATTGGGTTGAGGTCGGGTGATTGTGGAGGCCAGGTCTTCTGATGCAGCACTCCATCGCTCTCCTTCTTGGTCATATAAGCCCTTACACAGCCTGGTGGTGTGTTGGGTCATTGTCCTGTTGAAAAACAAATGATAGTCCCACTAAGCGCAAACCAGATGGGAGGGCGTTTCTCTGCAGAATGCTGTGGAAAAACTATCCAAGATGGCGTAGCAGTGTAGACGTGTTTCTTTAGTCCTCTCGTGTACGTTTGTATTTTTTCGTATTTCTTGTATATATTTTAACATTTTTTTTCTATCTCTTTTCGATTTTTAATTCGATTATACCTTCCGGTAACCTACCTCACCCAATGTGATACGGAATCGCTATTATTTTTTAACTTTTGAACACTTTCAAGAACCCCCAGTAGCTAACCAGCTAATCAGCTACAAGCTAATTTAGCCATTTTTTGCCGCTGCTAGCAGCTTTTACCTTCTGCACAGACACCAGCCCTGTTATTAGCCTGGATATTACTCACCAATTTACCAGCATCGGACTGTCTCTCGACAACAACGCCGGATTCCTGCCGTAATCCCTGAGCCACTACTTCTGATCCTCACAGCTAGCTTGCAGCTAGCGCAGCTAGCGCCACTGCCACGAAGCTAGCACCAGTTAGCAAACACAATTCTACAATTCACAACCTCTCTTTCGCCATCGCCATCCGGCTTGGATTCTCTGTCGACACGACCACGTCTGGTCTGCAGACGAATACCCCATCCGCTGTGCCCTCAACCGGCCTCCGTCTGAGCAGACCCCCTCCGTCTGAGCAGACCACCCCCCGGGCTACTAACTTTAAACGCCGCGTGCTAGCTTAGTGGAGGCCTCCCTGCTCCATCTACGGCTGCCCCCTGGACACTATGATCACTTGGCTACATAGCTGATGCCTGCTTGACTGTCCATTAATTCACGGTACTCCATTCTGTTTATTTGTGTTTTATCTGTCGGCTCTGTGCTTTAACTCAGGATCTGTGTGTAGTTAATCCGACCCTCTCTGCCTAGTCGTCGCCATTTTTACCTGTTGTTGCTGTGTTAGTGGACTAGCTGCTGTTATCTTACCTGTTGTTTTAGCTAGCTCTCCCAATCAAGACCTGCAATCACTTTATGCCTTATTGTATGTCTCTCTCAAATATCAATATGCCTTGCATACTGTTGTTCAGGCTGGTTATCATTGTTTTGGTTTGCAATGGACCCCGTAGTTCCACTCTCCGTACCTCTGATACCTCCTTTGTCCCACCCCCCACACATGCGGTGACCTCACCCATTGAGACCAGCATGTCCAGAGATACAACCTCTCTTATCATCACCCAGTGCCTGGGCTTGCCTCCGCTGTACCCGTGCCCCACCATACTCCTGTCTGCACATTATGCCCAGAATCTATTCTACCACGCCCATAAATCTGCTCCTTTTATTCCTTGTCCCCAACGCTCTAGGCGACCAGTTTTGATAGCCTTTAGCCGCACCCTCATCCTACTACTCCTCTGTTCCTCGGGTGATGTGGAGGTAAACCCAGGCCCTGCATGTCCCCAGTCACCCTCATTTGTTGACTTCTGTGATCGAAAAAGCCTTGGCCTCATGCATGTCAACATCAGAAGCCTCCTCCCTAAGTTTGCCTTACTCACCGCTTTAGCACACTCTGCCAACCCTGATGTCCTTGCCGTGTCCGAATCCTGGCTTAGGAAGGCCACCAAAAATTCTGGGATTTCCATACCCAACTATAACACTTTCCGTCAAGATAGAACTGCCAAAGGGGGAGGAGTTGCAATCTACTGCAGAGATAGCCTGCAAAGTTCTGTCATACTTTCCAGGTCTATGCCCAAACAGTTCGAACTTCTAATTTTAAAAATTAATCTCTCCAGAAATAAGTCTCTCACTGTTGCCGCCTGCTACCGACCCCCCTCAGCTCCCAGCTGTGCCCTGGACACCATCTGTGAATTGATCGCTCCCCATCTAGCTTCAGAGTTTGTTCTGTTAGGTGACCTAAACTGGGATATGCTTAACACCCCGGCAGTCCTACAATCTAAGCTTGATGCCCTCAATCTCACACAAATCATCAAGGAACCCACCAGGTACAACCCTAAATCCGTAAACATGGGCACCCTAATAGACATTATCCTGACCAACCTGCCCTCCAAATACACCTCTGCTGTCTTCAATCAAGATCTCAGCGATCACTGCCTCATTGCCTGTATCCGCCACAGGTCCGCGGTCAAACGACCACCCCTCATCACTGTCAAACGCTCCCTAAAACACTTCTGCGAGCAGGCCTTTCTAATCGACCTGGCCCGGGTACCCTGGAAGGATATTGACCTCATCCCGTCAGTTGAGGATGCCTGGTCATTCTTTAAAAGTTACTTCCTCACCATATTAGACAAGCATGCTCCGTTCAAAAAATGCAGAACCTAGAACAGATATAGCCCTTGGTTCACTCCAGACCTGACTGCCCTCGACCAGCACAAAAACATCCTGTCGCGAACTGCAATAGCATCGAAGAGCCCACGCGATATGCAACTGTTCAGGGAAGTCAGGAACCAATACACGCAGTCAGTCAGGAAAGCAAAGGCCAGCTTTTTCAAGCAGAAATTTGCATCCTGTAGCTCTAACTCCAAAAAGTTCTGGGATACTGTAAAGTCCATGGAAAACAAGAGCACCTCCTCCCAGCTGCCCACTGCACTGAGGCTAGGTAACACGGTCACCACTGATAAGTCCGTGATAATCGAAAACTTCAACAAACATTTCTCAATGGCTGGCCATGCCTTCCTCCTGGCGACTCCAACCTTGGCCAACAGCCCCGCCCCCCCCGCTGCTACTCGCCCAAGCCTCCCCAGCTTCTCCTTTACCCATATCCAGATAGCAGATGTTCTGAAAGAGCTGGAAAACCTGGACCCATACAAATCAGCTGGGCTTGACAATCTGGACCCCCTATTTCTGAAACTGTCCGCCGCCATTGTCGCACCCCCTATTACCAGCCTGTTCAACCTCTCCTTCGTATCATCTGAGATCCCCAAGGATTGGAAAGCTGCCGCGGTCATCCCCCTCTTCAAAGGGGGAGACACCCTGGACCCAAACTGTTACAGACCTATATCCATCCTGCCCTGCCTATCTAAGGTCTTCGAAAGCCAAGTCAACAAACAGATCACTGACCATCTCGAATCCCACCGTACCTTCTCCGCTGTGCAATCCGGTTTCCGAGCCGGTCACGAGTGCACCTCAGCCACGCTCAAGGTACTAAACGATATCATAACCGCCATCGATAAAAGACATTACTGTGCAGCCGTCTTCATCGACCTGGCCAAGGCTTTCGACTCTGTCAATCACCATATTCTTATCGGCAGACTCAGTAGCCTCGGTTTTTCTAATGACTGCCTTGCCTGGTTCACCAACTACTTTGCAGACAGAGTTCAGTGTGTCAAATCGGAGGGCATGTTGTCCGGTCCTCTGGCAGTCTCTATGGGGGTACCACAGGGTTCAATTCTCGGGCCGACTCTTTTCTCTGTATACATCAATGATGTTGCTCTTGCTGCGGGCGATTCCCTGATCCACCTCTACGCAGACGACACCATTCTGTATACTTCCGGCCCTTCCTTGGACACTGTGCTATCTAACCTCCAAACGAGTTTCAATGCCATACAACACTCCTTCCGTGGCCTCCAACTGCTCTTAAACGCTAGTAAAACCAAATGCATGCTTTTCAACCGTTCGCTGCCTGCACCCGCACGCCCGACTAGCATCACCACCCTGGACGGTTCCGACCTAGAATATGTGGACATCTATAAGTACCTAGGTGTCTGGCTAGACTGCAAACTCTCCTTCCAGACTCATATCAAACATCTCCAATCCAAAATCAAATCTAGAGTCGGCTTTCTATTCCGCAACAAAGCCTCCTTCACTCACGCCGCCAAACTTACCCTTGTAAAACTGACTATCCTACCGATCCTCGACTTCGGCGATGTCATCTACAAAATAGCTTCCAATACTCTACTCAGCAAACTGGATGCAGTTTATCACAGTGCCATCCGTTTTGTTACTAAAGCACCTTATACGACCCACCACTGCGACCTGTATGCCCTAGTCGGCTGGCCCTCGCTACATGTTCGTCGTCAGACCCACTGGCTCCAGGTCATCTACAAGGCTATGCTAGGTAAAGTGCCGCCTTATCTCAGTTCACTGGTCACGATGGCTACACCCACCCGTAGCACGCGCTCCAGCAGGTGTATCTCACTGATCATCCCTAAAGCCAAAACCTCATTTGGACGCCTTTCCTTCCAGTTCTCTGCTGCCTGCGACTGGAACGAATTGCAAAAATCTCTGAAGTTGGAGACTTTTATCTCCCTCAACAACTTTAAAAATCTGCTATCCGAGCAGCTAACCGATCGCTGCAGCTGTACATAGTCCATCTGTAAACTACCCACCCAATTTACCTACCTCACCCCCATACTGCTTTTATTTATTTACTTTTCTGCTCTTTTGCACACCAGTATCTCTTCTTGCACATGATCATCTGATGATTTATCACTCCAGTGTTAATCTGCTAAATTGTAATTATTCGATTTATTGCCTACCTCATGCCTTTTGCACACATTGTATATAGATTCTCTTTTTTTTTCTACCATGTTATTGACTTGTTTATTGTTTACTCCATGTGTAACTCTGTGTTGTTGTCTGTTCACACTGCTATGCTTTATCTTGGCCAGGTCGCAGTTGCAAATGAGAACTTGTTCTCAACGAGCCTACCTGGTTAAATAAAGGTGAAATAAATAAATACAATAAAATAGCCATGCTGGTTAAGTGTGCCTTGAATTCTAAATAAATCCCAGACAGTGTCACCAGCAAAGCACCCCCACACCATCACACCTCCTCCATGCTTCACGGTGGGAATCACATATGCGGAGATCATCCGTTCACCTACTCTGTGTCTCATAAAGACAAAGCGGTTGTAACCAAAATCTCTAATTTTGACTCATCAGACCAAAGGACAGATTTCCACCGATCTAATGTCCCTTGCTTGTGTTTCTTGTTCCAAGCAATTCTCTTCATCTCATTGGTGTCCTTTAGTAGTGGTTTCTTTACAGCAATTTGACCACGAAGGCCTGATTCACGCAGTCTCCTCTGAACAGTTGATGTTGAGATGTGTCTATTACTTGAACTCTGTGAAGCATTTATTTGGGCTGCAATATGAGGTGCAGTTAACTCTAATTAACTTATCCTCTGCAAAAGAGGTAACTCTGGGTCTTCCTTTCCTGTGGCGGTCCTCATGAGAGCCAGTTTTATCATGGCTCCATGGTTTTTGCGACTGCACTTGAAGAAACGTTCAAAGTTATTGAAATGTTCCTGATTGACTGACCATGTCTTAAAGTAATGATGAACTGTCATTTCTCTTTGCTTATTTGAGCTGTTCTTGCCATAATATGGACTTGGTCTTTTACCAAATAGGGCTAACTTCTGTATGCCACCCCTACCTTGCCACAACACAACTGATTGGCTCAAACACATTAAGAAGGAAAGAAATTCCACAAATTAACATTTAACAAGGCACACCTGTTAATTTAAATGCATTCCATGAAGCTGGTTGAGAGAATGCCAAAAGTGTGCAAAGCTGTCATCAAGGCAAATGGTGGCTACTTTGAAGAATCTCAAATATGAAATCTATTTTGATTTGTTAACACTTTTTTGGTTACTACATGATTCCATTTGCGTTATTTCATAGTTTTGATGGCTTCACTATTATTCTACTATGTAGAAAATAGTAAAAATAAAGAAAAACCCTTGAATGAGTAGGTGTGTCCAAACTTTTGACTGGTACTGTACAGTAATCACGTGAAAAAACAGGGAATTTCATGTTAGTTTTTTTGCATGTAGTCGTTGCATGTTAGAAAACACACCACACAATTAGATATGCAACACACGCATAGAAGACTCAGAGTCAGAGCAGAGTAAGCGGCAAGCCTTCTCACAGAAGATTACCCAACGTTGTGTTAACTAACCCTCACTAACCCTTAGAGACAAATCAAATCAACCATATAACGCTCCAAGGGAGAGGGCCACACTATGCAGAAGGACAGAGAGACTTCGTCCCAAATGGCACCCTATTCCCTTTATAGTGCACTCCTTTTGACCAGGGGCCCATAGCGCTCTCATCAAAAGGAGCACACGTTATAGGGAATAAGGTGTCATGTGGGACGCACACAGAGCTATGTCAAGTGGTTTCAATACATTTCACATAGAATACCAGATGAGCTGTATGCTATTAATTATACATACAGTAGGCAATCATTGGCCAGTAGTTGGCTGTTTTTCTTGAAGTTGCTCATGTACCGAGGCACCTTTTATTCTGAAAACAGCAAATCAGCCCATGCTGTACTTACTATGTACTATGTATTTTTCCAGTTGGAATGGCCACCTACTAATCATTATGGTGTTACCAATACTGTGCTGTACATTGGTGAGGGTTGATGCCATTGTGGTCCTGTGTGGCTCAGTTGGTCGAGCATGGCACTTTCAATGCCAGGGTCGTGGGTTCAATTTGTATGAATGAATATGAAAATGTATTCCCTCACTACATACAGTAAGTTGCTCTGAATAAGTGTGTCTGTAAAATGACTCAATTATTATTTATTTTGATTTTTTAAGACTTATGATGAATCATATGACTCATTTGTTAGTTGGGGAAGAAGCAGGTGGGCTGATCTAATGATGACGTTAATGTTTCATGAACACGCCTTGAGGAAATATCCTCATGTGGAAAAGTATACCTTTTCCATCTCAAGGGCTGTTGTATGAATCTGCTCGAATGTTTTCCTATTCAATTGCGTGTAGGCGCCATCTGCAGTACGAAGGATGCTGTGGTGATGTATTTAGGCTTGTCATAGGCTTGTGTTGCCGACACAGATAGTCCACAGTTGGGACTTACTACACCTAAACACCTTCACTCGATACAGTAGTAGGTCATTGAAATCTTATGCCTATGCTTATGCTTTCAAAGAGCGACAAGGCCACGCTTGAATTAGCTGGCGGCGCATAGCAATAAAATCACTCAAGTGTTACATCGGGTAATGAATAACTTGATTCGAGATGACCCCAAGAGATCAGTACCAATGACAAGTCAGTAAGCTACACCGTGACCCCAACGAAATATCTAAATGATTTTGGAGGAAGAAAATGAAATTCAAAAAGGCACTCGCACATCTGAGCAATCATATTTGCAGGTGCATGGCAACAATTGAACAAGATGAAGGAAAAAGGAAAGTCGCACACTGCTCTTGATAGTATCACCGATATTTAAGAAGCTTACGTATCGGCCTCACGGCCTTCGTCAGAGCTTTTGTGATTTTAGTGATCTCTGACTAGGAGGAAGTAAATGACCTTTGCTTGCAGCACATTGTAGCATATACAACATAAGAGGTGTTTATATTATCAACGTCTGATTATTGCTTATCGGTGCGGATTCAATAGGTTGTCATTAAAAGATCAAGACACTGACAAAAACAAACACACATTCTCACTCAGTCACCACAGCCTTGAGAAGGAGGTGGTGAAATGGCCCTATCTCCATTGCTGGAACGAGCAGACACCTTGTTGACAGAGTCAGAGTGACCCCTTCTGGCATTGAGACAATTAGTCGGCCATGACAGGGGGGTGCCATAAGGGCTTACACACCCAGCGCTGTTCGACAGCTAGCGAACACAAACCAATGAACAAGGAACGTGACGCCGAGGACATAAAGAAGTGGAGGGAGCCTCATTGTTGCCGTATGTCCCAATATGGATGAAGTAGGATGGACAAATTCGATGTCTTGGAAATCAACTCAGCATAAAATAAACAATAGCATCTGTATTTTCAGCATACAAATGGATACAGACTCTGTTTTTCAGTAGGCATGACGCCCCTGACGCACACCCCCCTGCCCCCTTGCTTCTGCTTTTTTGCCTAATGGCCGGACGTTATGCAGACGTTCTCCTCGGGGTGATCTGCCTGCGTCCTTGGGATATTGTCCGCATCGCATCTCGTATATAGGTCAGGCTGTCTTCAGCTGTTGTCAGACAGTCTCTCTCTCTCCCTGACACACTTTCCAGGGCATATAACTCATGTCCTTTCCTAAGTGCTTTGGTGTACTAGAAGATAGCAGTAAAGACATTCCTCAGGGATCTGTTCATAGTCTTCTGATGTTCCTTTAGTGTTCCCCTGTGCTCCAAGAAGAACAAAACATCCTCCTGCCACCTATTTTCTCACATGTTCATTTGGGCACTATCAACAGGCGTTAAGATATTTGATGCCTCATAGGTTCTTTCACTGTAGATAGATTTTTGTTTGCCCTTTAGATTTAATGTATTGCTCTGGGGTTTGTTTGTGCTTATTTGTGCTTATCCCTGAGCATGGCACTGATTTCGTCGTAGGCTACTATGTAAAATCTGCAAGTCTGATTACAGAGCCTTGCGGTATACACCCAAAAATGTTTGCAGTGGATGTTGGATGCCATACCAACCAGCATACAGTACATTAACTTAACATTGTCGAGGAGATCAATGTGTAAAGCCACCTTGGTGGCGTTTCAGGTTGTTTTTTTGGAGTTGTGCTGTGCAGATTAGACATTGTGTGATCTGATCATTTCTACCGAGTGATACCTGAAACAGCACCCTATCCTACCTTCTATTAGCAATGCATTCACCTGGGAGATCACACGACTGTATAGCATGGAATTAGCACCCACGCACCGAAACAGAAGTAGCCCCCAGTCCGCATGATGTACACTTATGTAATGCATAGGCTTCTATGGATTATCTACCCCCCATATATACAGTTGAAGTCGGAAGTTTACATACACTTAGGTTGGAGTCATTAAAACTTGTTTTTCAACCACTCCACAAATTTCTTGTTAACAAAACAATAGTTTTGGCAAGTCAGTTAGGACATCTACTTTGTCCATGACACAAGTAATTTATCCAACAATTGTTTACAGACAGATTATTTCACTTATAATTCATTGTATTACAATTCCAGTGGGTCAGAAGTTTACATACTAAGTTGACTGTGCCTTTAAACAGCTTGGAAAATTCCAGAAAATGATGTCATGGTTTTAGAAGCTTCTGATAGGCTAATTGACATCATTTGAGTCAATTGGAGGTGTACCTGTGGATGTATTTCAAGGCCTACCTTCAAACTCAGTGCCTCTTTGCTTGACATTATGGGAAAATCAAAAGAAATCAGCCAAGACCTCAGAAAATAATTGTGGACCTCCACAAGTCTGGTTCATCCTTGGGAGCAATTTTTAAATGCCTGAAGGTACCACGTTCATCTGTACAAACAATAGTACGCAAGTATAAACACCATGGGACCACGCAGCCGTCATACCGCTCAGGAAGGAGACACATTCTGTCTCCTAGAGATGCACGTACTTTGGTGCGAAAAGTGCAAATCAATCCCAGAACAACAGCAAAGGACCTTATGAAGATGTTGGACGAAACAGGTACAAAAGTATCTATATCCACAGTAAAACAAGTCCTATATCGACATAACCTGAAAGTCCGCTCAGCAAGGAAGAATCCACTACTCCAGAACCGCCATAAAAAAAATACAGATTACGGTTTGCAACTGCACATGGGGACAAAGATCGTACTTTTTGGAGAAATGTCCTCTGGTCTGATGCAACAAAAATAGAACTGTTTTGCCATAATGACCATCGTTATGTTTGGAGGAAAAAGGGGGAGGCTTGCAAGCCGAAGAACACCATCCCAACCGTGAAGCACGGGGTGGCAGCATCATGTTGTGGGGGTGCTTTGCTGCAGGAGGGACTGGTACACTTCACAAAATAGATGTCATTATGAGGAAGGAAATTCTGTGGATATATTGAAGCAAAATCTCAAGAGATCAGTCAGGAAGTTAAAGCTTGGTCGCAAATGGGTCTTCCAAATGGACAATGACCCCAAGCATACTTCCAAAGTTGTGGCAAAATGGCTTAAGGACAACAAAGTCAAGGTATTGGAGTGGTCATCACAAAGCCCTGACCTCAATCCCATAGAACATTTGTGGGCAGAACTGAAAAAGCGTGTGCAAGCAAGGAGGTCTACAAACCTGACTCAGTTACACCAGCTCTGTCAGGAGGAATGGGCCAAAATTCACCCAACTTATTTTGGGAAGCTTGTGAAAGACTACTTTAACCCAGGTTAAACAATTTAGGCAAGGCTACCAAATATTAATTGAGTGTATGTAAACCTCTGACCCACTGGGAATGTGATCAAAGAAATAAAAAATAAAAAATAAAAGCTGAAATAAATAATTCTCTCTACTATTATTCTGACATTTCACATTCTTAAAATAAATTGGTGATCCTAACTGACAGGGAATTTTTACTAGGATTAAATGTCAGGAATTGTGAAAAACGGAGTTTAAATGTATTTGGCCAAGGTCTATGTAAACATCCGACTTCAACTGTATTACAAATGACATGATTCTATGAAACAATCCATGTAAAAAAGGGGGAATCATCAATATATAGACTGCTTACACAACACTGATCCATTGGTTGAGGAGGTCACGCCAAGGTTAAGCCAGGGTTAGGGATAGAATGAAAGATAATGACGCCCTTGACGCCCTTGATTATTAAATCACATGGTTTTAAAGGCTTACTTTGTGATAATTTTAAATGATCTTCATAGCATATCAAGTGCTGGGGCTGCATTGTATTGTTACAAATGAAGGAATGGGTCTTTAACGGTTGTCTGTGCAGCTCTAATAGGATATTGTTAATCCAATCATAGTGTGTTTTATCATCGCTCAGCTTTTTAATGCAATATCGTTAAGTGAGGTGGCTTTTATTTTCTGCTACAACCAATGGATATAATCAAAATATATCATATAGCTACACCTATTCCAAGAGCCCAAGGTTATGCTGCTTATTGTACGCTGTTCTGTCAACTGACAGCTGTGGTGGACTGGGACATGCATATGGGGATCCTATTGGCATTGATGGCATTCTGTATGCACTTCCAGGTTTTAAATAAAAAACTAAGTTGACCTCTGATCTATGGCAGGCCAAAACGAAAAGGATAAGCCGAATAAATTGATTTTTTTATGACACTGAAATTGTCTAACATTTAAAGACTGACCTATTATTCTGATACGACCCCCCTAGCTAAATTAAGTCTGCTAAATGTGGTAATAAGATAACAGGCTCGGATTTCAACTTGGGTAACCTTGTTTGATACAAATGTATGCAGCTTTTGGTGTGTGTGTGTGTGTGTGTGTACGTACATGTCTAAGGGGGTGCTAGGACCATCTGTGCCTGCTTTCTCTAACCCTCTCGCACTGAAATCATTGTCCTTGGCATCTGGAGCATCTCATGCAGCCAGATCCCTGCACCCTATTCCTTATCATGTATATTTCACTACTTTTGCCCAGGGCCCATATGGCTCTATGTAGGGCCCTCAAACTCAACTCTGGACCTCGAAGCCAGTTCCACTGCATTTTGTCATCGTTCCCCTCTAATCAGGGACTGATTTCGACCTGGGACTCAAGGTGTTTGCGATTCATTATTAGGTAGAACAGAAAACCAGCAGGCTCCGGACCTCGTAAGGTAAGAGTTAGGATGCCATTTGGGACGCACACATTAATAATTACAATTAGGTTTAGGTTTATTTGAACATCTTGGTACATACAGTACCAGTCAAAAGTTTGGACACACATGCTCATTCAAGGTTTTTTCTTTATTGTAGAATAATAGTGAAGACATCAAAACCATGAAATAACACCTATGGAATCATGTCGTAACCCAAAAAAGTGTTCAACAAATCAAAATATATTTTATATTCTTCAAAGTAGCCACCCTTTGCCTTGATGACAGCTTTGCACACTCTTGGCATTCTCTCAACCAGCTTTTTTTATGAAATTGTTTTTTTCACCTTTATTTAACCAGGTAGGCCAGTTGAGAACAAGTTCTCATTTACAACTGCGACCTGGCCAAGATAAAGCAAAGCAGTGTGACAAAAACAACAACACAGAGTTATACATGGGATTAACAAATGTTCAGTCAATAACACAATAGAAATATCTGTATAAAGTGTGCGCAAATGAAGTAAGGAGGTAAGGCAATAAATAGGCCATAGTGGAGAAGTAATTACAATTTAGCAGTTATTAACACTGGAGTGATAGATGTGCAGATGAGGATGTGCAAGTAGAAATACTGGTGTGCAAAAGAGCAGAAAAAGAAAAACAAATATAGGGATGAGGTAGGTAGTTGGTTGGATGGGCTATTTACAGATGGGCTGTGTACACCTGCAGCGATTGGTAAGCTGCTCTGACAGCTGATGCTTAAAATTAGTGAGGGAGATATAAGTCGTGCTACGGGTGGGCGTTGCTATGGTGACCAGTGAGCTGAGAGAAGGTGGAGCTTTACCTAGCAAAGACTTATAGATGACCTGGAGCCAGTGGGTTTGGTAACAAATATGTAGCGAGGACCAGCCATCGAGAGCATACACGTCGCAATGGTGGGTAGTATATGGGGCTTTGGTGACAAAACGGATGGCACTGTGATAGACTGCATCCAATTAGCTGAGTACAGTGTTGAGGCTATTTTGTAAATGACATCACTGAAGTCAAGGATTGGTAGGATAGTCAGTTTTACGAAGGTATGTTTGGCAGCATGAGTGAAGGAGGCTTTGTTGCTATATAGGAAGTCGATTCTAGATTTAATTTTGGATTGGAGATGCTTAATATGAGTCTGGAAGGAGAGTTTACATTCTAGCCAGACACCTAGGTATTTATAGTTGTCCACATATTCTAAATCACAACCGTCCAGAGTAGTGATGCTAGTCGGGCGGGCGGGTGCGGGCAGCGATCGGTTGAAGAGCATGCATTTAGTTTCACTAGCATTTAAGAGCAGTTGGAGGCCACAGAAGGAATGTTGTATGGCATTGAAGCTCGTTTGGAGGTTTGTAAACCTCTCTGGGGCAGGTGGGACGCAAACGTCCCACCGGCCAATAGCCAGGGAAAATACAGTGCGCCAAATTCAAATAACATGATATAAAAATCTAACTTTCATTAAATCACACATGTAAGATACCAAATTAAAGCTACACTCATTGTGAATCCAGCCAACATGTCAGATTTCAAAAAGGCTTTTCGGCGAAAGCATAAGATGCTATTATCTGATGATAGCACAACAGTAAACAAAGAGAGTAGCATAATTCAACACTGCAAGCACGACACAAAACGCAGAAATAAAATATAAATCATGCCTTACGTCCCATAAACATCACAAATGTTCCTTTTGTTCGATTAATTCCGTCGATATATATCCAAAATGTCAATTTATTTGGACCGTTTCATCCAGAAAAACACAGCTTCCAACTTTCGCCATGTCACTAAAAAATATATCAAAAGTTACATGTAAACTTTACCAAAACATTTCAAACTACTTTTGTAATACAACGTTAGGTATTTTTAAACGTTAATAATCGATCAATTTGAAGACGGGATGATCTGTGTTCAATACAAAAAGAAAACAAACTGACCCAACTTTTTTCGTAACGTGCCTCTTCTCAAAAGATTTACATTTACATTTAAGTCATTTAGCAGACGCTCTTATCCAGAGCGACTTACAAATTGGTGCATTCACCTTATGATATCCAGTGGAACAACCACTTTACAATAGTGCATCTAACTCTTTTAAGGGGGAGGGGGGGGGGGGTTAGGAGGATTACTTTATCCTATCCTAGGTATTCCTTAAAGAGGTGGGGTTTCAGGTGTCTCCGGAAGGTGGTGATTGACTCCGCTGACCTGGCGTCGTGAGGGAGTTTGTTCCACCATTGGGGTGCCAGAGCAGCGAACAGTTTTGACTGGGCTGAGCGGGAACTGTACTTCCTCAGAGGTAGGGAGGCGAGCAGGCCAGAGGTGGATGAACGCAGTGCCCTTGTTTGGGTGTAGGGCCTGATCAGAGCCTGAAGGTACGGAGGTGCCGTTCCCCTCACAGCTCCGTAGGCAAGCACCATGGTCTTGTAGCGGATGCGAGCTTCAACTGGAAGCCAGTGGAGAGAGCGGAGGAGCGGGGTGACGTGAGAGAACTTGGGAAGGTTGAACACCAGACGGGCTGCGGCGTTCTGGATGAGTTGTAGGGGTTTAATAGCACAGGCAGGGAGCCCAGCCAACAGCGAGTTGCAGTAATGCAGACGGGAGATGACAAGTGCCTGGATTAGGACCTGCGCCGCTTCCTGTGTGAGGCAGGGTCGTACTCTGCGAATGTTGTAGAGCATGAACCTACAGGAACGGGTCACCGCCTTGATGTGAGTTGAGAACGACAGGGTGTTGTCCAGGATCACGCCAAGGTTCTTAGCGCTCTGGGAGGAGGACACAATGGAGTTGTCAACCGTGATGGCGAGATCATGGAACGGGCAGTCCTTCCCCGGGAGGAAGAGCAGCTCCGTCTTGCCGAGGTTCAGCTTGAGGTGGTGATCCGTCATCCACACTGATATGTCTGCCAGACATGCAGAGATGCGATTCGCCACCTGGTTATCAGAGGGGGGAAAGGAGAAGATTAATTGTGTGTCGTCTGCATAGCAATGATAGGAGAGGCCATGTGAGGATATGACAGAGCCAAGTGACTTGGTGTATAGCGAGAATAGGAGAGGGCCTAGAACAGAGCCCTGGGGGACACCAGTGGTGAGAGCACGTGGTGCGGAGACAGATTCTCGCCACGCCACCTGGTAGGAGCGACCTGTCAGGTAGGACGCAATCCAAGCATGGGCCGCGCCGGAGATGCCCAGCTCGGAGAGGTTGGAGAGGAGGATCTGATGGTTCACAGTATCAAAGGCAGCCGATAGGTCTAGAAGGATGAGAGCAGAGGAGAGAGAGTTAGCTTTAGCAGTGCGGAGCGCCTCCATGACACAGAGAAGAGCAGTCTCAGTTGAATGACTAGTCTTGAAACCTGACTGATTTGGATCAAGAAGGTCATTCTGAGAGAGATAGCAGGAGAGCTGGCCAAGGACGGCACGTTCAAGAGTTTTGGAGAGAAAAGAAAGAAGGGATACTGGTCTGTAGTTGTTGACATCGGAGGGATCGAGTGTAGGTTTTTTCAGAAGGGGTGCAACTCTCGCTCTCTTGAAGACGGAAGGGACGTAGCCAGCGGTCAAGGATGAGTTGATGAGCGAGGTGAGGTAAGGGAGAAGGTCTCCGGAAATGGTCTGGAGAAGAGAGGAGGGGATAGGGTCAAGCGGGCAGGTTGTTGGGCGGCCGGCAGTCACAAGACGCAAGATTTCATCTGGAGAGAGAGGGGAGAAAGAGGTCAAAGCACAGGGTAGGGCAGTGTGAGCAGAACCAGCGGTGTCGTTTGACTTAGCAAACGAGGATCGGATGTCGTCGACCTTCTTTTCAAAATGGTTGACGAAGTCATCCGCAGAGAGGGAGGAGGGGGGAGGAGGGGGAGGAGGATTCAGGAGGGAGGAGAAGGTGGCAAAGAGCTTCCTAGGGTTAGAGGCAGATGCTTGGAATTTAGAGTGGTAGAAAGTGGCTTTAGCAGCAGAGACAGAAGAGGAGAATGTAGAGAGGAGGGAGTGAAAGGATGCCAGGTCCGCAGGGAGGCGAGTTTTCCTCCATTTCCGCTCGGCTGCCCGGCGCCCTGTTCTGTGAGCTCGCAGTGAGTCGTCGAGCCACGGAGCAGGAGGGGAGGACCGAGCCGGCCTGGAGGATAGGGGACATAGAGAGTCAAAGGATGCAGAAAGGGAGGAGAGGAGGGTTGAGGAGGCAGAATCAGGAGATAGGTTGGAGAAGGTTTGAGCAGAGGGAAGAGATGATAGGATGGAAGAGGAGAGAGTAGCGGGGGAGAGAGAGCGAAGGTTGGGACGGCGCGATACCATCCGAGTAGGGGCAGTGTGGGAAGTGTTAGATGAGAGCGAGAGGGAAAAGGATACAAGGTAGTGGTCGGAGACTTGGAGGGGAGTTGCAGTGAGATTAGTGGAAGAACAGCATCTAGTAAAGATGAGGTCAAGCGTATTGCCTGCCTTGTGAGTAGGGGGGGGAAGGTGAGAGGGTGAGGTCAAAAGAGGAGAGGAGTGGAAAGAAGGAGGCAGAGAGGAATGAGTCAAAGGTAGACGTGGGGAGGTTAAAGTCACCCAGAACTGTGAGAGGTGAGCCATCCTCAGGAAAGGAACTTATCAGGGCGTCAAGCTCATTGATGAACTCTCCAAGGGAACCTGGCGGGCGATAAATGATAAGGATGTTAAGCTTGAAAGGGCTGGTAACTGTGACAGCATGGAATTCAAAGGAGGCGATAGACAGATGGGTCAGGGGAGAAAGAGAGAATGTCCACTTGGGAGAGATGAGGATCCCAGTGCCACCGCCCCGCTGACCAGAAGCTCTCGGGGTGTGCGAGAACACGTGGGCAGACGAGGCGAGAGCAGTAGGAGTAGCAGTGTTGTCAGTGGTAATCCATGTTTCCGTCAGTGCCAAGAAGTCGAGGGACTGGAGGGACGCATAGGCTGAGATGAACTCTGCCTTGTTGGCCGCAGATCGGCAGTTCCAGAGGCTGCCGGAGACCTGGAACTCCACGTGGGTCGTGCGCGCTGGAACCACCAGGTTAGAATGGCAGCGGCCACGCGGTGTGAAGCGTTTGTATGGTCTGTGCAGAGAGGAGAGAAGAGGGATAGACAGACACATAGTTGACAGGCTACAGAAGAGGCTACGCTAATGCAAAGGAGATTAGAATGACAAGTGGACTACACGTCTCGAATGTTCAGGAAGTTAAGCTTACGTTGCAGAAATAAAATAAAATCTTATTGACTAAAATGATATAGTACTGCTGGCGGTGAAGTAGGCTGGCTAGCAGTGGCTGCGTTGTTGACTTTGTTTGAACGTGTAGCTGGCTAGGTAACCTCTAACTGGCTAGGTAACCTCGACAATTTCTCAAAACTACACAATTATCTTGGATACAAGGACAGCAAAGACAACTATGTAGCTAGCTAACACTACGCTAATCAAGTCGTCCCGTTGTAATGTAAGTTGTAATGTGAGTTTCTACAGTGCTGCTATTCGGTAGAAGTTGGCTAGCTAGCAGTGTTAGCTAGCAGTGTTGACTAGGTAGGAGACGGCAGCGCAGAGCGGCGGACGAAAATAGCTGGCTAGTTAACCGAATAATTACTCTAACCAACTCTAAGCTACACAATTATCTTAGATACAAAGATAGCAAAGACAACTATGTAGCCAGCTAACACTACACTAATCAAGTCGTTCCGTTGTAATGGAATCGTTTCTCCAGTGCTGCTATGCTGCTATTCGGTGGCTAGCTGGCTAGCTAGCAGTGTTGACTACGTTACGTTACGTTACGAAAATAGCTGGCTAGTTAACCGAATAATTACTCTAACCAACTCTAAGCTACACAATTATCTTAGATACAAAGATAGCAAAGACAACTATGTAGCCAGCTAACACTACACTAATCAAGTCGTTCCGTTGTAATGGAATCGTTTCTCCAGTGCTGCTATGCTGCTATTCGGTGGCTAGCTGGCTAGCTAGCAGTGTTGACTACGTTACGTTACGTTACGAAAATAGCTGGCTAGTTAACCGAATAATTACTCTAACCAACTCTAAGCTACACAATTATCTTAGATACAAAGATAGCAAAGACAACTATGTAGCCAGCTAACACTACACTAATCAAGTCGTTCCGTTGTAATGTAATCGTTTCTCCAGTGCTGCTATGCTGCTATGCTGCTATTCGGTGGCTAGCTGGCTAGCTAGCAGTGTTGACTACGTTACGTTACGTTCGGACGAAAATAGCTGGCCAGCGAACCTCAATACCTACACAATTATCTTTGATACAAAGACGGCTATGTAGCTAGCTAAGATCAAACAAATCAAACCGTTGTACTGTAATGAAAATGAAAATGGTAAAACTACCTGTGGAGCGAAGCGGAATTGCGACTGCACGCTCCAAACCGGAAGTATCTGGTTGTATTTACTTCATGTGACTTCATGTGACCCTCATTTACGATAGCCCTACTTCTTCACTACACAAAGGAATAACCTCAACCGATTTCCAAGGACTGGTGACATCCAGTGGAATCGGTAGGAACTGCAAGCAAGTCCATTAGAAATCTGGTGTCTCTAAGAAATCTCATTGAAAAGACAGTGACATCAAAAAAATACAAATTCTGAATGCTACATAAGTTCTGTTATTCTCACAGACATGATTCAAACAGTTTTAGAAACTTCAGAGTGTTTTCTATCCAAATCTACTAATAATATGCATATCTTATATTCTGGGGATGAGTAGCAAGCAGTTGAATTTTGGCATGCTATTTTTCCGAAAGTGAAAATGCTGCCCCCTGCCCTCAAGAAGTTAACACAGTGTTCAAAGAAGGGCCAGATGTATACAGAATGGTGTCGTCTGCGTAGAGGTGGATCAAAGAATCACCCGCAGCAAGAGCGACATCATTGATATATACAGAGAAAAGAGTTGGCCCAATAATTGAACCCTGTGGCACCCCGATAGAGACTACCAGAGGTCCTTCATGATGTCCTTCATGAGGTAGTCACCTGAAATGCATTTCAATTAACAGGTGTGCCTTATTAAAAGTTAATTTGAGGAATTACTTTCCTCCTTAATGAGTTTGAGACAATCAGTTGTGTTGTGAGGTTGGTGTATAGAAGATAACCATATTTGGGAAAAGACCAAGTCCATATTATGGAAGGAACAGCTGAAATAAGCAAAGAGAAACGACAGTCCATCATTACTTTAAGACAAGAATTTCAATAACTTTGCAAGTTTCTTCAAGTGCAGTTGCAAAAACCATCAAGCGCTATGATGAAACTGGCTCTCATGAGGACCACCACAGGAAAGGAAGACCCAGAGTTACCTCTGCTGCAGAGGATACGTTCAGTAGTGTTACCAGCCTCAGAAATTGCAGCCCAAATAAATGCTTCACAGTTCAAGTAACAAACACATCTCAACATCAACTGTTCAGTGTGAATCAGGCCTTCATGGTTGAAATGCTGCAAAGAAACCACTACTAAAGGACACCAATAATAAGAAGAGACTTGCTTGGGCCAAGAAACATGAGCAATGGACATTAGACCAGTGGAAATTTGTCCTTTGGTCTGATGAGTCCAAATTTGCGATTTTTGGTTCCAACCGCTGTGTCTTTGTGAGACGCAGAGTAGGTGAACGGATGATCTCTGCATGTGTGGTTTCCACTGTGAAGCATGGAGAAGGAGGTGTGATGGTGTGGAGGTGCTTTGCTGGTGACACTGTCTGTGATTTATTTAGAATGCAATGCACATTTTACCAGCATGGCCACCACAGCATTCTGCAGCGCTAAGCCATCCCATCTGGTTTGCGCTTAGTGGGACTATCATTTGTTTTTCAACAGGACAATGACCAAAGACACACCTCCAGATTGTGTAAAGGCTATATGACCAAGAAGGAGAGTGATGCATCAGATGACCTGGAATATACAGTCACCCGACCTCAACCCAATTGAGATGGTTTGGGATGAGTTGGTGTCACGTATACTCCCTCTTCAGCGCTCTAGGTCACCAGGCTGCTCATTATTACGCACATCAGTCACCATCATTACACGCACCAGCGCCTCATCAGACTCACCTGGACTTCATCACCTTTCTGATTACCTTCCCTACATCTGTCACTCCCTTTGGTTCCTTCCCTAGGCGTTATTGTTTCTGTGTTGTTGTTTCATGTCTGTACACTATTCATGTTTATTGTTATGTTTGTTTGTTTATTTATTAAATTATTTACTCCTGAACTTGCTTCCAGACTCCCAGCGTACACTTTACAGAACGTGTTTTTTATTATTATTATAAAAAAAAAATTGGTAGGTGACGTCGGGTCCGGCTGCCGCTGCCGGAGCAATCGAGGATGCCTCAGCCGAGTCGTCAGGCTTCCATGCCTCAGCCGGCACGTCAGGTTCACAAGACTCGGTTGACCGGTTAAGCGTCTGTTGCTGAGTCTATCAAGGATGCCTCAGCTAGCTCGTCAGGTTCACAAGACTTGGTAGGCTTGGCAGGCTCCCATGCCTCAGCTGGCTCATCAGGTTTCCACGCCTCAGCCGGCTTGTCAGGTTCCCGTACCTCAGAAGGCTCAACAGGTTCCCGCGTCTCAGCAGAGGCGACCAGTCCACTCCTGGTCCCTTTGGTCGGCGTCCTGCGGCTGGAGCCGCTCATCAGGGAGGGGGTATACTCCCTCTCCGGCGCTCTAGGTTACCAGGCTGTTCATTATTATGCACACCTGTCACCATCGTTACGCACACCAGTGCCTCATCAGACGCACCTGGACTTCATCACTTTCTTGATTAACTTCCCTATATCTGTCACTCCCTTTAGTTCCTTCCCCATGTGTTATTGTGTCTTTTTCATGTCTGTACCCTCGCTCTTGTTTTGTCCATGTTCATTTATTTATTTATTCCCTCCCTGTACTTGCTTCCCGACTCCAAGGTTACACGTCACAGTTGGATTGCAGAGTGAACGAAAAGCAGCCAGCAAGTGCTCAGCATATCTACCTAAATATATGGATAGCGCATCATCAATAAATAAGTCATACACAACAAATTTGCACACCACCAATCGGAATGCACATTGTCCGCAATGCACATTTTAAAGGCAATGTTTCCATGTTCACGGAGACCACAATACAGTAAAATATGTATTTGTCGGCTCAATCGTAAATTACCTTTAAATGGTGCATTGTTTAAATACATGATCGAATTGAATCAATGCATATGCATTATGAGGACAATACATAGGGGTTGTCTATAGATACCTGTGTATAGATCCACGTTAGGTTTTGTGTAAGTTTTGAGGTCAGTTCCAATCTCTTAATTTATGCAGATAGGACTATTTGAAATTCATAAGTCAGTACTGTATGTCCCCGTTTTTCATGAAACATGGTAAATATATTTATGCAACTGTTTGAAATAGTCTAATGAAAGAATACAAAAATGTATGTCTTTCGACACAAGTAGGCTAACAAACATGGTATTTATTGCGGTTTGCCATTGCTCAGCATACTTGAGTCTGCTGTTTTATATGCCTTGCTGACTATTGAGAGTCCGAGTGGGGTTTGACTGTGATACACGTTTCTGCAGTGTGTGCATTGAGAGATGTCCTCTGAGCAAGGCCATCACCATATGCTTCTCAACCCTCTAGGGAGAGTATCCATCTCCATTCACTGTTATTGATGTCCGGGGCTGTCTGTGTGTGTGTGTGTGTGTGTGTGTGTGTGTGTGTGTGTGTACACACTCTCTCTCTCTTTATATCCCCCCCTCTCTCTCTCCCACACACACACACTATTTCTCTCTCTATCTGAAAGAATTGCAGTTGTCACACCCTGATCTGTTTCACCTGTCCCTGTGCTTGACTCCTCCCCTCCAGGTGTCGCCCATCTTCCCCACTTATCCCCTGGGTATTTATACCTGTGTTTTCTGTCTGTCTGTGTCAGTTCGTCTTGTTTTCCAAGTTAACCAGCATTTTTCTCCCAGCTCCTGTTTTTCCCAGTCTCTCTTTTTCCTCGTCCTCCTGGTTTTGACCCTTGCCTGTCCTGACCCTGAGCCCGCATGCCTGATCAATCTGCCTGCCCCTGACCTCGAGCCTGCCTGCCGCCCTGTACCGTTTTGGACTCTGCCCTGGCTATGAATGCTTGCCTGTCCCCGACCTGCCTTTTGTCTATAAATACCAGAGCTCAAACCATCTGCCTCCTGTGTCTGCATCTGGGTCTCGCCTTGTATCGTGATAGAACGAATTGGCCATGACCGACCCAGCAGACTTAGAATCCCGCTTACCTCCTCGGGAGCAATTTTGAGCTTCAGCCAACTTCGTTACCTTCGGATCGATTGAGGATAGAGTATCTAATTACGCTAATGTCCAGAAGGGCGCTCTCCTTGGCGTTGTCCGTTTGGGAGCAACAAAACGCAGTTTTGTCATAACCTGGAATATTTCATGGCGGAGGTGAGGAAGGTATTCGATTCTCCGGTTTCCGGGAGAGAAGCGGCCCAAAAACTACTGAAGGGACATCAGAACTCCCGTAGTGTGGCAGACTACGCGGTAGAGTTTCGCACATTGGCCTCAAAGAGTGCCAGGAATCCGGAGGCTCTATTCGATACCTTCCTTCACGGTCTGTCGGAGGAAATAAAAGACTAGCTCGCAGTGCGGGAGTTACCATTGGACCTCAATTCCCTCGTCGCCCTCACGATTAGGATTGATGGGCGTCTACGAGCACGTCGAAGTGAGAGGATGTCGGGTCTCGGGAACATTCGCTCATCCCCTGCTGCCTGCTCACCTCCGAAGGAATCCAGAAGTCCCCGAAGTGTGCACTTCCGAGGAGAGCCGAAGCCAACCGAGTTCCGTCGAGAATGATCGGCGATGAGTGAGTCGGTTACCCATGAACCTATGCAACTGGGCAGAGCTGGACTATTGCCTAGGGAACATTCCCGCAGGCTGAGCGCCAACTGTTGTCTGTACTGTGGGACTGCAGGACATTATATAGCCACCTGCCCGGTTAAGAGACCTATTTCGTTTGTAGTTATAAGTACTCTGGTGGGCCAAACTGGGAATCCTCTAATTCCCATCACCTGCACTCACTTTTTTTGTGATACTGCTGTGGGGAGACCAGTCTAAGTCTCTCCGGGTGCTCATTGACTCTGGGGCGGATGAGAGTTTTATCGACGCTACTGTCACGCCCTGACCATAGTTTGCTGTGTATGTTTCTATGTTTTGTTTGGTCAGGGTGTGATCTGAGTGGGCATTCTATGTTGTTTGTCTAGTTTGTCTATTTCTATGTGTTTGGCCTGATATGGTTCTCAATCAGAGGCAGGTGTTTGTCGTTGTCTCTGATTGGGAGCCATATTTAGGTAGCCTGTTGTGTATTGTGGTTGGTGGGTGATTGTTCCTGTTTCTGTGTTTGTTCACCATACGGGACTGTTTCGTGTTCGTTAATTTATTTTGTTATTTTGTTTGTTTAAAGTATTCCTATTAAAATGGATACTCAACACGCTGCATCTTGGTCCGACATTTGTTACTCCTCAGACGAGGAGGACGAAGAATTCCGCTACAGCTACCCTAGTTTCTGAATTAGGTATCCACACTCAACTCCTCTCTGTTCCCATGGACGCTAGAGCACTGGACGGCCGCTCCGTTGGAAGAGTTACCCACAGCACTGTGCCTATTAATCTGTAGGTTTCAGGAAATCACAGTGAGGCTATACAGCTTCTCCTCATTGATTCCCCTCATGTTCCTGTTTCGGGATTTTCTTGCTCCAAAAAACCCCGCTATTGACTGGACCACGAGTTCAATCCTGGGTTGGAGTCAGTTCTGCCATTCCCATTGCCTCAAAGCGGCGCAGCCTTCCCTGAGACGTCCTCCTCTGGGCTTAAGTCAAGCCTCGGATTTCCTGCAGAGTACCATGACCTCCTGGAGGTCTTCAGCAAGGCACGGGCTACTTCTCTTCCCCCACCCAGGCACCCCACCGCCTCGTGGTCGGTTATATTCCTTATCCGGCCCGGAGACCAAGGCCATGGAGGAGTATATTGAGGACTCTCTGGCTGCTGGAGGCATCCGTCCCTCTGCATCCCCTGCTGGCACAGGGTTTTTCTTTGTGGAAAAGGACAAGACCCTGCGTCCGTGCATTGACTACTGGGGCCTTAATGACATAACGATCAAGAATCATTACCCCCTACCTCTCCTCGGCTTTCAAACCTCTCCAGTGGGCTACCATCTTCTCCAAGCTGGACCTTCGGAATGCCTACCACCTGGTTTGGATAAGCGAAGGGGATGAGTGGAAGACAGCCTTCAACACTGCCAGTGGACATTATGAGTACCTGGTCATGCCGTTTGTACTCACCAAGGCCCTGGTAAACGATGTGTTCCTGGGAAATGTTTCGTGTTCGTCTACCTCGACGACATCCTGTTTTTTCCCCTGTTCTGCCCAAGAACACGTCCTCTATGTTCGACAAGTCCTTCAGCGCCTCCTGGAGAATCCGTTATTTGTGAAAGAAGTGCGAGTTCTAGCCTCTCCTTTCTGGGATATATCATCGCTGAAGGAAATGCCCAGATGGACCTGGAAAAGGTGAAAGCAGTAGTGGATTGGCTCCAACCTACATCCAGGGTGCAGCTACAACGTTTCCTGGGGTTTGCCAATTTCTACCGCCGTTTCATTTGAGGCTACAGCACCCTGGCGGCCCCCCTCTCTACACTCACCTCTCCCAAGGTACCGTTCACATGGCCCCCAGCTGTTGACAGAGCCTTTGTGGACCTGATGCATTGGTTCACTACAGCCCCCATCCTCGTCCGGCCCGTCCCATCAGTTTGTGGTTGAGGTCGATGCTTCTGACATTAGATTGGGGGCTATCCTGTCCCAGCGATCCTCCCAGAACCAAAAGCGCCATCCCTGTGCCTTCCTGTCCCATCGTCTCAACTCTGCAGAAAGAGACTACGGCGTGGGTAACCCATGAACTCCTGGCAGTCAAGAGGAGAAGAGTGGAGACACTGGCTGGAAGGATCCGTTACCGGGATTGATTTGACAACACCCAGTGAAATATCAGCGCGCCAAATTCAAAAACAGAAATACTCATAATAATAATTCATAAATCATACAAGTGTTATACACCGGTTTAAATATGAACTTCTTGTTAATCCAGCCACAGTGTCAGATTTCAAAAAGGCTTTACGGCGAAAGCAAACCATGCTATTATCTGAGGACTGTACCCCATCAAACAAACACATGAAAATCATAATTTAACCAGTCAGGCACAACACAAAAGTCAGAAATATCATATAATGCATGCCTTACCTTTGAAGATCTTCTTCTGTTGCCACTCCACTATGTCCATTAAACATCACAAATGGTCCTTTTGTTCGATAAATTCTGTCGTTATATATCCAAAATGTCCATTTATTTGGCGTGTATGATTCAGAAAAGACACCGGTTTCAACTCACGCAACATGACTACACATGATCTAATTAGTTACCTGTAAACTTGATCCAAACATTTCAAACAACTTTCCTAATCCAACTTTAGGTATTTTTTATTAATTAATTAATAACATTTAAAACGGAATAAACTGCGTTCAATACCGGAAGAAAACAAAGTGGAGCGTGCTTTTCAGGTCACGCGCCTCTATCAAACAGCACACTTCACTCGACCCTCATTCTGAACAGGGCCACTTCTTCATTTCTCAAAGGAAAAACATGAACCAATTTCTAAAGACTGTTGACATCCAGTGGAAGCGATAGAAACTGCAATCACCTGCCTTAGAATTCTAGATTCCCAATGAAAACTAATTGAAAAGAGAGTGACCTCAAAAATGTTTTCCTGGATGGTTTGTCCTCGGGGTTTTGCCAGCCAAATAAGTTCTGTTATACTCACAGACATCATTCAAACAGTTTTAGGAACTTCAGAGTGTTTTCTATCCAAATCCTAGCTTCTGGGCCTGAGTAGCAGGCAGTTTACTTTGGGCACACTTTTCATCCGGACGTGAAAATAGTGCCCCCTAGCCTTAAGAAGTTTTAAGAACAAATTCTTATTTACAATTACGGCCTACCAAAAGGCAAAAGGCCTACTGCGAGAATGGGGGCCTGGGATTTTAAAAATAAATACAATTTAAATATAGGACAAAACACACATCACAACAGAGATAACAGCACATAAAGAGAGACCTAAGACAACAACATAGCAAGGCAGCAACACATGACAACACAGCATGGTAGCAACACAACAAAACAACAACATGGTATCAACACAACATAGTAGCAGCACAAAACATGGCACAAACATTATTGGGCACAGACAACAACACAAAGTGCAAGAACGAAAAAAACAATAAATCACACAAAACAGCCACAACTGTCAGTAAGAGTGTCCATGACTGAGTCTTTGAATGTAGAGATTGAGTTAAAACTGTCCAGTTTGAGTGTTTGTTGCAGCTCGTTCCAGTCGCTAGCTGCAGTGAACTGAAAAGATGAGCGACCCAGGGGTGTGTGTGCTTTGGGGACCTTTAACAGAATGTGACTGGCAGAACGGCTGTTGTATGTGGAGGATGAGGGCTGCAGTGGATATCTCAGATAAGGGGGAGTGAGGCCTAAGAGGGTTTTATAAATAAGCATCAACCAGTGGGTCTTGCGACGGGTATACAGAGATGACCAGTTTACAGAGGAGTATAGAGTGCAGTGATCTGTCCTATAAGGAGCATTTGTGGCAAAACTGATGGCCGAATGGTAAAGAACATCTATCCGCCCGAGAGCACCCTTACCTGCAGATCTATAAATTATGTCTCCGTAATCTAGCATGGGTAGGATGGTCATCTGAACAGGGTTAGTTTGGCAGCTGGGGTGAAAGAGGAAAGATTACGATAGAGGATTTAACTTTAGCCTGCAGCTTTGATATGTGCTGAGAGAAGAACAGTGCACCGTCTAGCCATACTCCCAAGTACTTGTATGATGTGACTACCTCAAGCTCTAAACCCTCAGAGGTAGTAATAACATCTGTGGGAAGAGGGGCATTCTTCTTACCAAACCACATTACCTTTGTTTAGGAGGTGTTCAGAACAAGGTTAAGGGTAGAGAAAGCTTGTTGGACACTAAGAAAGCTTTGTTGTAGAGCATTTAACACAAAATCCTGGGAGGGGCCAGCTGAGTATAAGACTGTATCATCTGCATATAAATGGATGAGAGTTTCCTACTGCCTGAGATATGTTGTTGATGTAAATTGAGAAGAGCGTGGGGTCTAGGATCGAGCCTTGGGGTAATCCCTTAGTGACAGGCAGTGGCTGAGACAGCAGATTTTCTGACTTTATACACTGCACTTGGAGAGAGGTAGTTAGCAAACCAGGCCAAAGACCCCTCAAAGACACCAATACTCCTTAGTCAGCTTACAAGAATGGAATGGTCTACTGTATCAAAAGCTTTGGCCAAGTCAATAAAAATAGCAGCACAACATTGCTTAGAATCAAGGGCAATGGTGACATCATTGAGGACCTTTAAGGTTGCAGTGAAACATCCATAATCTGAGCGGAAACCAGATTGCATACCCGAGAGAATACTATAGACATCAAGAAAGCCAGTCAGTTGATTATTGACAAGTTTTTCCAACACTTTTGATGAACAGGGCAAAACAGAAATAGGCCTATAACAGTTAAGATCAGCTTTATCTCCCCCTTTCAATAAAGGATGAACCGTAGCTGCCTTCCAAGCAATGGGAACCTCTCCAGAAAGGAGAGACAGGTTAAAACGTTTGGAGGTAGGCTTGGCGATTATTTGGGCAGCAACCTTAAAGAAGAAAGGGTCTAAACCATCTGACCAAGATGTTTTTTGGGGTCAAGTTTAAGGAGCTCCATTAGCACCTCGGACTCAGTGACTGCCTGCAGGGAGAAACTTTGTAGCGGGGCAGGACAAAAAGGAGAAGCATCGGGGATAGTCGCAATGGAAGGGGTGGGAGATGAGGGAATGTTGGATGGGCAAGGTGGCATGGCTGAGTCAAATAGGAATCCTGACTTAATGAAGTGGTGATTAAAGAGCTCAGCCATGTGCTTCTTGTCAGTAACAACCACATAATCAACATTAAGGGAGAGAGATAGTTAGCAAACCAGGCCAAAGACCCCTCAAAGACACCAATACTCCTTAGTCAGCTTACAAGAATGGAATGGTCTACTGTATCAAAAGCTTTGGCCAAGTCAATAAAAATAGCAGCACAACATTGCTTAGAATCAAGGGCAATGGTGACATCACTGTTCGCTGCTCTGGCACCCCAATGGTGGAACAAACTCCCTCACGACGCCAGGTCAGCGGAGTCAATCACCACCTTCCGGAGACACCTGAAACCCCACCTCTTTAAGGAATACCTAGGATAGGATAAAGTAATCCTTCTAACCCCCCCCTTAAAAGAGTTAGATGCACTATTGTAAAGTGGTTGTTCCACTGGATATCATAAGGTGAATGCACCAATTTGTAAGTCGCTCTGGATAAGAGCGTCTGCTAAATGACTTAAATGTAAAATGTAAATGTAAGGGACATGGGCAGCTGTGAGGAGGAGGGTTTATTCTCCCGGTCTTTAACCGTTTTCCAGAACTTCTTGGGGTTACACCCACAGAGAGAAATCTGCTCCTTAAAGTAACTAACTTTGGCCTTCTGGATAGCCTGAGTGCACTTATATCTCATTTGCCTGAACGATAGCCAGTCAGCCTGAGTATGCGTGTGCCGAGCCTTTCACCAAATGCAATTCGAGGTGGGGTAATTCTGCAAGATCACAGTCGAACCAGGAGCTGAACCGGTTTTTAATTCTCATTTTCTTTATGGAGGCATGTTTGTTAACAATACCACTGAAAATATCAAAAAAGAATGTCCAAGCTGATTCTATACCATTTTACAGAGGCCAGTTCATGAAGGAAGGCTTGCTCATTAAAGTTTTTTAGCAAGCGTCTATGACAAATCAGGACAGGTCATTTCACTGAGCAGCCATTACGAACACAGGCTGTAAAACAGTGATCACTAAGGTCATTACAGAAAACACCAGACTGATACCTATCAGGATTATTTGTGAGGATAACATCGAGGAGAGTAGCTTTTTCTGGGTGTTTGGAGTCATACCTTGTGGGATTGGTAATAATCTGAGAAAGATTTATGGAGTCCAATTGCTTTAGGACTTGGTCAGGTGGTTTAAGCATGTCCCAGTTTAGGTCACCTAGCAGGACAAATTCAGACTTAGTGTAAGGGGCCAAGAGAGAGCTTAGTGCAGGTAGGGGTGCTGGTGGAGGATGATAGCACCCAGCAACAGTCAACAAAGAGCTATTTGAACGTTTAATGCTTAAAACCAGCAAATCAAATTGTTTACGGACAGACTTGGAGGTTATCCTTGGTAAAGATTGCCACTCCACCACTTTTGGAAGATCTGTCTTGCCGAAAAAGGTTATAATCAGAAAGGTTAAAACTTCTTCGGCATTCAGGGAAGTGTTCGGAATTTCGGATGACTGACATGCCCAAAGTAAACTGCCTGTTACTCAGGCCCAGAAGCTAGGATATGCATATAATTGATAGCATTGGATAGAAAACACTCTGCAGTTTCTAAAACTGTTAAAATGTCTTTGAGTATAACAGAATTGATGTGGCAGGCAAAAACCAGAGGAAAATCAATCCGGAAATTTCGTTTTTGAGGTCACAGGCCATTTCACTGCTAGCATATGGGATATACAAATAGATAGGACCCAGATTGCAGTTCCTATGGCTTCCACTAGATGTCAACAGTCTTTAGACAGGGTTTCAGGCTTGTTTCTTGAAAAGTGAACAAGTAGTTGTAGTTTTTCCAAGGTGTCTCTCATTAGAAAGTATTCTTGTTGTGGCGTGACTGAGGTGCGCGCTCTTCGTTATTTATCTTCCCTATTGAACATACTATTCTCCGCCTTAAATATTATTGTTTATTTATATATTAGAGTTAATTAGAAACATTGTTTGACTTGTTTGGACGAACTTTACCGGTAACTTTTTGGATTTGTTTGTATGCATGTTGAACGAGTGGATTACTGAGATCATTGGCGCCAACTAAACAGACTTTTTAGAACAAAACGACCATTCATTGTGTAGCTGGGACCCTTGTGATTTCAAACAGATGTAAGTGATTTATTTCATCGCTATTTGTGAATTTGTGACGCCTGTGCTGGTTGAAAAAGTATTTTGATGTGGGGCGCTGTCCTCAAATAATCACATGGTATGCTTTTGCCGTAAAGCCTTTTTGAAATCTGACAACGCGGTTGGATTAACAAGAAGTTAAGCTTTTAAATTGTGTAAGACACTTGTATTTTCATGAATGTTTGATAATACGATTTCTGTATTTTGAATTTCGCGCTCTGGAATTTCACTGGATGTTGTCGTAGGTGTCCCGTTAGCGGTTCATGCGCCCTAAGAGGTTTTAACATCAGTATTCAAAACACTCTTCCTTAACCACGTCTCAGTAACGACCAACACATCTGGATTGGAGCTGTGAACCCACACTTTCAATTGACCCATTGTAGGTAATAAACTTTGAGTGTTAACGTGCAGAAAACTCAGGCTTTTACGAGAGCAGATATCAGTGAAGCAGATATCAGAGCACAAGTCAGAATTGGGGCTAGCAACAGTAGATGGGCCAGGGTGTATGCACATTTCCAGATATCATCAACATTAATACAATCAAGGCACGGCATAGGCCAGGGACAGCTCTGCAGTGCTTATTTATGACATCTGAATGTGCATCAGATGGCAACAAGATCATATTGTACAGCAATTTCATCAGGAAACATGAATACAAAGCCGGCGAGAGGTGGTTAGAATAGGATGGGAGTCCAAAAGTCAGTGTAACCAATAGAGAGTCAGAGTCCCGAGTGTGGGAACAAACATGGTCTGTCCCACGGTTGGGTAAAGAAAGTTTGTCGTCAACAAAGTATGCAGGAGTCATGAGGCAAATAGCAAAATAGCTAAATGCACAAGAAATGTTTTAAATATATAACGACTTGGGGCTAGCCATTGTACGTTCAGAGTCACTCGCCCCAACAGTGCGTGAGTGCTGGAGGCGTGCAAAAGCTCAGGAGAGAGGGGGGAGTGTGGTGGGTGTACCTGCACCAGACAGGGGGAGACAGGCCAGGGCAGACGGTGAACAGATCGCCAGGTGGAATCCAAGCAGCAGTGCAGCAGGCAACGGGATTAGATGTCACACCCACTTGGGAGAAGCTTTTATTTCTGGAGGAAGATTTCTTGTAGAAAATGCCAGCGAATGGTCTTTGAACAGCAGCAGGGGGCTTCAGAAGACTCCTGCCACTTGTTGGATCAAAAGGCCTCGACACCTTATACTTCGCACCTTGGTGCTAATTGAAGATGTATCTGGTCTATCCTTGCAAGACTGGGAGCCTTAACTCAGCATTCAGTCCCTATGAAATAAAATATATCATTATAATGTACTTTATTTTTATTTATTTTTTCTTATACTTTCATGCTACATCACAATTTTTGCAGCACTTAATGATAATAGTTTCTGGATCATCTGTTTCTTTTACAGTAGGTTTAAACCTCGCTAGGGTACGTGAGACGGCAGCGTCCCACCTCTTCAACAGCCAGTGAAACTGCAGGGCGCCAAATTCAAAACAACAGAAATCCCATAATTAAAATTCCTCAAACATACATGTATTTTACACCATTTTAAAGATTCACTTGTTGTAAATCCAGCCACAGTGTACGATTTCAAAAAGGCTTTACGACGAAAGCAAACCAAACGATTATGTTAGGTGAGTGTCTATTCACAGAATAACACCGCCATTTTTCCAGCCAAAGAGAGGATTCACAAAAAGCAGAAATATAGATAAAATGAATCACTAACCTTTGATGATCTTCATCAGATGACACTCATAGGACTTCATGTTACACAATACATGTATGTTTTGTTCAGCACATCAATTTACAGGAATACTCATAATAAACATTGCTAAAAGATACAACTGTTATGCATGGAACTTTAGATGCACTTCTCCTTAATGCAACCGCTGTGTCAGATTTCGAAAAAGCAACCCATGCAATAATCTGAGTCGGCGCTCAGAGCCCAATCAAGACACAAATATAGCCGCCATATTATGCAGTCAACAGAAATAAGTAGTAACATTATAAACATTCACTTACCTTTGATGATCTTCATCAGAATGCACTCCCAGGAATCCCAGTTCCACAATAAATGTTTGTTTTGTTCAATAATGTCCGTCATTTATGTCCAAATTCCTCCTTGTTGTTCTAGCGTTCAGTACACTTTCCAAACTCACGACGCGTGGGCAGGTCCAGCGGAAAGTACGTAAAAAACGTTATATTACAGTCCGTAAAAAGATGACAAACGAAGTATTGAATCAATCTTTAGGATGTTTTTCACATAATTCTTCAATAATGTTCCAACCGGAGTATTCCTTTGTCTTCAGAAGTGCGATGGAACAGAGCTTGCTCTCACGTGAATGCACATGGTCAGGGCATGTTCAGGTCATGATAGACCTTACTCATTCCTCTCTCCTTCGGCCCCACTTCACAGTAGAGGCATCAGACAAGGTTCTAACGACTGTTGACATTTAGTGGAAGCCTTAGGAAGTGCAACATTACCAATATCCCACTGTATCTTCAATAGGAGCTGAGTTGAAACTCGACCAACCTCAGATTTTTTCTCAGGTTTTTGCCTGCCATATGAGTTATGTTATACTCACAGACATCATTCAAACAGTTTTAGAAACTTCAGAGTGTTTTCCAAATCTACGCATACGCATATGCATATTCTAGCTTTTATGGTTTTGTAGCAGGCCGTTTACTCTGGGCATGCTTTTCATCCGGACGTGAAAATACTGCCCCCTACCCCAAAGAAGTTAATAAAGGATCATCTCAACTTCTCAAGTGTTTTGATATCATATGAAATATGAAATTCAGACTCTGGTGACGACTGCTTTGGGTTTGCACTGTAGATTGCGTGGGGATGTGTGTCTCTCTCTCCCTCTCCACATTATCTAAGCTCCTGGCTGATGGATTAGTCATTGACAGAGAGACAGAGAGGAGGATTTGAGACGACAGAGAAAGGTGCAGAAGGGAGGAGTAGAATTCTGGGGACTGAACAGTAGCCTAAATAGAAAGGTGAGGAGGAGCGATGAGAGGAGTCAGGCTATCTGGGCCCTAAATAGAACACATTCCCATGTGTTAAGTAGCAAAATGCCCCTGCCGTCAGAATGGTTTGACTTCAAAGTAGTGTTTCCAAATACACAGTGCCAGCTTATACTGTGAAGAGTAGACACGTCATATTAGTACATTAAATTATTAAAGCTAAGAACTGAGACTTGCTGTTGGCTGAGTAGAAGAGCAAGAATGGCTACTATTTTTGTGTGTTTGAGATCATGAGAATCAAAGACAGGTGCATGGAAATGTTTCTCTTGTAATACAATGGTTTTCTTTCTGCAACTCCCCTTATTTTATCTACAGTATATCACTTGTCATATGAAACAGCAAGAAAAAAAATCTAAATTGTTAGACAGGTTTAACATGATATTGCAAATGCCTCCAACAACAATGTAAGGAAAACAGGACAATGGAAATTCGCAGGTGTAAATGAAATGAAACTAACAGCGTTTTCCGGCAATTGAAGTCAATCATGGTTGCTTGTTTGCCGACAGATTGGCTGAGGCTTCAGGCAGCAGCAGGCAACAGGAGTTATTTTTGAAAAGCAATTGTAATTAAAGATACAGCACAAACACACACACATATACACACACAAACCCATTTAAAAATACTCCCAACACGCTGGAACACCTATCATGTTGAGCCAATTATCCGTATTTCATTTCACAAGGTTAAGCAGACAGCGAATAATAACATATGGTACCAAAAAAATCTATATAATTCCTAGTTGCTAAGGTAACAGCAACCTTGCTCCCCAATTAAAAAAGGTAGCAGTGATAACTAAAATGGTAACAAAAAGCATCCTATTCAACATTTCTGATGTGCAATCGAAAATTACCATCTTCATTAACCTGAAGACTCATGTTAGCTCCCCAAGCTAATGACTAGGCTTTGGCTCAGAGGGCTAACACATTCTTGTGGCGCCCAAGAGACCCGTATTCGCCCCAGCCGGTCCTTCTCACGTCACCAAATTTGGCGCTAGAAGTTGCAGCTAGAACCAGACATTAGAGGTCACGCTGTCTGTGTCGAGATCGAGGCACTTGGGGGGCCATCACAAACAACACTGTCCGTCTAACTCCACCATTAAAACCTTTACTGTGTCTCCCTTTCAGAGGAAGACAGCGGATATGTAGCCTGCGTCCCAAATCGCACCCCATTCCTTATAAAGTGTACTTCTTTTGACCAGGGTCCTCTGTTCAAAAGTATATAAGGAATAGGTTGCCATTTGGAACGCAATGTAACCTTCCTCAAACAAACAACCCCCCCCCTTTCCTTTCCGCCTGCTTTGCCTTTTTCTTTGTTATTTTAGCCAAGCTTCTTATTTCTCTTTCTCTAACTCTCTTAGGGAGACAGATGGAGGGGTGAGGTGGGGGGCAGAGCACAACTCACGATTTCCACTGAAGGCCGTGGGCCTAAATGACTGATTTGAACAAGATCAGCTTTAAAAACATAGTTCTCTGATTATTTTCTCTTTCATGAGACGCAGACAGTTATTTTGCGTCATCTTTTGTTTTGTTGCTTTTTGTGTAAAAAATATTTATTTCAGATTCAATAGGCATTGGATTTTTTTGTTATTTTGATAGTTTTGGGGATCAAAAAAGGTGATAAGCATTGATACAAAACATTACATTTACAATACCAGTCAAAAGTTTGGACACACCTACTCATTCAAGGGTTTTTCTTTATTTTGACAATTTTCTACATTGTTGAATAACAGTAAAGACATCAAAACTATGAAACAACACATGGAATAAAGTAGTATCCAAAGAAGTATGAAACAAATCAAAATATATTATATATTTGAGATTCTCAAAGTGGCCACTATTTGCCTTCATGACACCTTTGCACACTCTTGGCATTCTCTCAACCAGCTCCATGAGGAATGCTTTTCCAACAGTCTTGAAGGAGTTCCCAAATATGCTGAGCACTCATCCCAAACCATCTCAATTTGGTTTAGGTTGGATGATTGTGGAGGCCAGGTCATCTGATGCAGCACACCATCACTGTCCTTCTTGGTCATATAGCCTTAACACAGTCTGGAGGTGTGTCTTTGGTCATTGTCCTGTTGAAAAACAAATGATGGTCCCGCTAAGCGCAAACCAGATGGAATGGCGTATCGCTGTAGAATGCTGTGGTAGCCATGCTGGTTAAATGTGCATTGAATTCTAAATAAATCACAGACAGTGTCACCAGCAAAGCACCCCCACACCATCACTCCTCGTCCTCCATGCTTCATGGTGGGAACCATACATGTTCACCTACTCTGCGTCTCACAAAGACACGGCAGTTGGAACCAAAAATCTCAAATTTGGACTCATCAGACCAAAGCACAGATTTCAACCGGTCTAATGTCCATTGCTCGTGTTTCTTGGCCCAAGCAAGTATTTTCTTCTTATTGGTGTCCTTTAGTAGAGGTTTCTTTGCAGCAATTCGACCACGAAGGCCTGATTCACACAGTCTCCTCTGAACAGTTGATGTTGATATGTGTCTGTTACTTGAACTCTGTGAAGCATTTATTTGGACTGGAATTTCTGAGGCTGGTAACTGTAATTAACTTATCCTCTGCAGCAGAGGTAACTCTGGGTTTCACACGCTGATATGTTTCACCTGTCTTTGTGATTGTCTCCACCCCCATCCAGGTGTCGCCCATCATCCCCATTATCCCCTGTGTATTTATACCTGTGTTCTCTGTTTGTCTGTTCATCAAATCAACCAGCATTTTTGTTCTCAGCTCCTGCTATTCCCAGTCTCTCTTTTTCTCGCCTTCCTGGTTTTGACCCTTGACTGTCCTGACTCTGAGCCCACCTGCCTGACCACTCTGCCTGCCCCTGCCCCTGAGCCTGCCTGCCGACCTGTACCTTTGCCCCACCCCTGGATTATTGACCTCTGCCTACCCTGAACCTGAGCCTGCCTGCCTTCCGTTACCCGACCTCTGGTTTACTGACCCCTGCCTTGACCTGTCTATTGCCTGTCCCTATTGGATTATTAAACCATTATTAATTTGACGTGTCTGCATCTGGGTCTTACCTTCATACCTGATAGTACAAACTGGCCATGACTGACCCAGCAGACCCGGGCCAGCGGCGCAACGCCATTTCCTCCTAAGGAGCCTCCATTGGTAGGCACAAGGAATTGCTTCGTGGTCTTATGGATGGGGTCCAAATGTTGGCTGAGCGCCATAACCACAGCCCGCCTGCCTGACCACTCTGCCTGCCCCTGCCTCTGAGCCTGCCTGCCGACCTGTACCTTTGCCCCACCTCTGAATTATTGACCTCTGCCTACCCTGAACCTGAGCCTGCCTGCCATCCGGTACCATTGCACTACCTCTGGTTTACTGACGCCTGCCCGCTTTGACCTACATAGGGATGGCATTTCTCGTATGATTGATGAGGATCTCCATATTGCAAATGTACGGTCCCTTACTAGATGTCCGCGAATGCTTTTAAAATAGGCCGATGGCCTCAGGTCGTGCCCCAGGGTCAGATCTTCTGGGAAGTCATCAAATATAGTCTCTCGGACATTTGGTTTCCGTTTTATACCATTTAGAATTTTTGGTCACTTTTCCACTGTTCCCGAAAATACCACCAGATGGCCACTGGCTGCTTATTGCAAATGGACAAAACATCACCAAAGTGACATGGCCATTTCTCCTAAACGGAAAAGACTTTGAAGATGAAACTTGCAAATCCAATCAGTTTTCCACATTGATTCAACGTCATCATATTTATTTTTTGGGGCGTCGAAACAACGTTGATTCAACCAGTTTTTGCCCAGTGCGTAGTTCATGTTCCTTCCTAAAGGCTATGAAGCTATAGATGTCACTGCCGTTAATCCATTAATTCCCTACATAGTCTGCTGGGGGCCTCGCCTTCTATGTGAACGATTCAAAACAAGAGGGAAAAACTGAGCGGAGTGCATTATTGCAACCACGTCAAAGGAATCCCTCTCCAACTTTGATGTCCACCTATAGTCCTATTTCAAGGTCGATCAAGGAAATGGTTAATAGACATTGGCACATGTTACATAGTGACCCCGGCTTTGGTATAGCGTTTGAATCCCCCCTGAGGTTTTGATATAAGAGACCCTGACATTTACGAGATTGTTTAGCAAGGTGACGAAGAAAAAAGCATCACATTTTATATCTATCATTCCTGATGGCAATTTCCTTTGTCACAACTGTGTCTACTGTTATGCCATGATCAGAGGGAACTCTCTTATCCATCCCCATTCAGGTGAGTTGATAAAGAGTTTAGGTAGAATAACATGTAACATGTTGTATATCTCCTTAAGTGTTCTTGTAACTTTTATTATGTGGGTAAGACCAAACGTGAACTTAATACAAGGATATGAGAGCATAAGAGCTCCATTCGCAACCAGGATGAAAAATCACCTGTAATCATGGACTAAGTGCCTTACGTTAATACAGGTATTGCATTGGTGAAGGCGACACATAGGGGAAGAGATAAGGATAAATTACTTCTCCAAAGAGATACATATTGGCTAGACTGTTTGGACACTCTGGCCCCAGCAGGCCTTAATGGGGAATGGTATTTTACTTGTTTTTTGCAGTATGTGTTTGATGTTGTAGTAGGTTATAAATAGGCCAAACATTTAGGTAATTACATCATAATGTATTTATATTGTGTGTCTATCTTTTATTTGATTTTTATGTTTCCCCCACAGCTCCCTCTGCTGGGATCTCTTGATTGGGCCAATACTGACTGTGCATTTATAATTATGCCCACCTGTATGGTATTATTGTTGTGACATTGATTGGCGTTGCCTTGAACGCTGAAGGAGGGGTCATACCCAAAACATTTGTGCGGCCTTCCCCCGCATATCTCAGCCGGGCCCAGTGCTGGCCAAAGCGGACAGAACTGAGTACCATGACGGTAAGGCTTAGTTTGGCTGATCACTGTGGAAGACAGGGAGGGTGGACCTGCGTCCAGACATGGTGTTCACTAGTTGAGTTCAACGTCCCTCCTCCCTCCATCAGAGGAAGACTAATAAGTAGAGCCAGGGAGGGTTCAGGGCCCAAGCTAAGTGGATGGTGGCTGTGTTTATTGTTGCGGAACGGGGTGTCATACTAAATAAGCTCTTCTGAGCTATTTGGGTTACCCACGGACAACCTCTCTACACACTCCTCTCTCTCAGTACCTAACGAAAATAACTGTCCCTGCGTCCATAGTGCCAAGATCGATTATGAATTATAACTAGGTTGCTCTTAGTAGTCGTGTTGTGAAGGAAAACATGCTGTTATCTAAACCTGGATCTCAAGGATCTATATACTGTGGACCCATAGGTCTTCAATCATTTTTCTTGCATAGATGTAAAGCAATATATTCGTAGCTCCATCTTGCCCTCTGATAGGCCTGGTGGAATTGTGGCCATATTGCGTAGACATATCCAATCCTCTCAGATCTAGTGCCTACGGGACAGGGATTAGGGGTTCATTTGGTGTTCAGGAAGCCCATACCTGCCGCCATAGCAGCATTGGTAACCGACAAGTTCACTGATTTAAAATGACTTGGTGAGGAATTTGAAGGACTCCTTTTCAGCTTCAGTAGTTTGCCAGCAGTGACTGAAGTCCAACACATCACACCACAACTTCAAATATACTGCGCTAGCACAACTGACCCTCGCTCAATCTGATCTTGGGAAGAAAAAAAAGCCTGTCACATATAGTTCACATCCAAGCATTATTGGAAAGAAACACACAGGGAAAGCAACACACAACTACTGTAGGTTGTATTCATTAGGGAACACCATAGCAAAATGTTTAAATATTGGTGGGAGACTCTGTTATAGAGGAGTGTAAATGCTTTTTTTAGGCTGGATCATGTTGTTGTATGTTTTAATTATGTCATGATTGTTGCTGCCTTCCTGGCCAGGTCTCCATTGAAAAGGAGACTCTGGGTCTCAATGGGCTTTCCTGGTTAAATAAAAACATGCAATGGTAATAACTGTTTCTCATAGGATCAGGTTATACCTCCCCGTTTTATTATACATCTCCGTTTTCTTCCATTTTGTGCCCAGTGAACATGACCCAGATGAAAGGAGTACAAGATTAAATCCAGCTGTTCGCTTGGATATATCTGACTGCAGGTTTGCAGAGCCAAGTGAGACACCCTCCGAATCACTTCTTCTCTATTCCTTGCCTTAAGCCCTTATTAAACTGACATTAGCTATGTTTCTATGACCATTGATTTTTTGGTCTACATTTAGATATTTTGCATAGAAAGTAAATGGAACAATTGCTTGCTATGGTGCGTTTCCATTTCACTATCGTGTGTCGATAAAAACAGCTGGATGTAATAACTTCACATAAGAAATTATGTTTCCATTACCCATTTAGGCAAATTGCCCGTTAATAAACTGGCGACAGCCTGTATGCCATCCCACCGATCTCTTTCATGTTTCAGGTAGCCCGCGAAAGCCAGCATGGATAGAATGCAATAATTGACTAATATTTGCCATATTCTAAATAATTCTTATGTGCCAACGTATCGCCATGGTGAAACTTGCACTCCTGTAGATCTGAAATAATTGGATGATGAAATTTGCCAGTCAACCAGAAACGCAGGGCGAAGCAATTCAGCCATTCTTGAAAGTCAGGACAATCCTTGTCCTGCAAAGAACATTATTTTTTATAGTTGAAGAAATTGATTTTGCAAGCGGTAGGCATTAAGTGGGGTGAAGCTTTATAGTTACGTGATGACATCAAGTGCCCTGCATACCTTCAAAATGATTCGGCAATCAGCATTTATTCGAAAAACACCGTTTCCATCATTATTTGTCTAAGTAAAGAAAGTTCAATAAACAGGGACTGTTCTGGCCATTCTGCCGCCCTAGGTGAGACAAAAATATATTTTTTGAGACAATGTTTTTGTCGAATAAACCTGGGTCAATGGAAACCTGCCTAATTACTTGACACACAAGCAGGTGTGTGCGCACACAGATTGATATGGAACATAGCCATTAGTCGGTTACTGCACTGACAGGACTGTCACACCCTGATCTGTTTCACCTGTCTTGTGCTTGTCTCCACCCCCCACCAGGTGTCTCCAATTATCCCCTGTGTAATTATACCTGTGTTTTCTGTTGGTCTGTTGACAGTTCGTCTTGTCTAACCAGCATGTTTTCCCCGTTTTCCAGTATCTCTAGTTTCTGTTTTCTTGTCTGCCTGCCTTGACCCTGAGCCTGCCTGCCATTCAGTCCCTGATTGATGCTGTCTTGGATTACCGACCCCTGCCTGTCCTGGACCTGCCTTTTGCCTGCCCCCTGTTTTGTAATAAACATCTGAGATTCTAACTGTCTGCCTCGTGTGTCTGCATCTGGGTCTTATCCTGAGTTGTGTTAAGGACAGTGAGACAAGGTAGTTGAGAGGTGCTGTCAGTCAATAGCCCTGCTCCCACCACCAGGGCCTTTAGGCACTTGTGTAGATCTGAAAGGATTGAATTGGTCTCATTTCTCTTGGCCTATCAGAAGGTGAAGTGGTGCGATTACCATTTCGCTGATACCTATCCAATCCTTTAATAGATTAATACATCTTTAGTAGAGATGTGAAACATTATTGTTTTGGATATTTCGAATGGACACGTTTCACTTGTCCTTTCAAATAGCTTTTCGCTGCAATATGTTTCCTTTCTGTTTATTAATTCTACACTGAACAAAAATAATATATGGATTTCACTTGACGGGGTATACAGATATGCACCTGTTGGTCATAGATATCTTAACCAAAGGTAGACGCATGGATCAGAAAACCAGTCAGTATGTGGTGTGACCACCATTTGCCTCATGCAGCGCAACACATGTTCTTCGCATAAAGTTGATCAGGCTGTTGATTGTGGCCTGCGGAATGTTGTCCCATTCCTCTTCAATGGCTGTGAGAAGTTTCTGGATATTGGCGGGAACTGGAACGTGCAAGTCGATCCAGAGCATCCCAAACATGCTCAATAGGTGACATGTCTGGTGAGTATGCAGGACATGGAAGAACTTGGAAATGTTCCGTTTCCAGCAATTGTGTACAGATCCTTGTGACATGGGGTTGTGCATTATCATGCTAAAACATGAGCTGATGAATGGGACGACAATGATCTCATCACGGTATCTTTGTGTATTCAAATTGCCATTGAGAAAATGCAATTGCGTTCGTTGTCCATAGCTTATGCCGGCCCATACCATAACCCCGCCGCCAACACGGGGCACTCTGTTCACAACGTTGACATCAGCAAACTGTTCGCCCACACGACACCAAACACGCTGTCTGCCATCTGCCATCTGCCCGGCACAGTTGAAACCTAGCATTCACTTGGGATGAGCACACTTCTCCAGCATGCCAGTGGCCATCAAAGGTGAGCATTTGCCCACTGAAGTCAGTTACGACTCCGAACTGTAGTCAAGTGAAGACCCTGGTGAGGATGACGAGCTTCCCTGAGACGGTTTCTGACAATCTGTGCAGAAATTCTCTGGTTGTTCAAACCTACAGTTTCATCAGCTGCCGGGTGGCTAGTTTCAGACAATCCCGGATGTGAGGAAGCTGGATGTTGAGGTGCTGGGCTGCCATGGTTACATGTGGTCTGCGGTAGTGAGGCCAGTTAGACGTTCTGCCAAATTCTCTAAAACAACATTGGAGGAGGTTTAAGATAGAGACCATTCAATTAACTGGCAATAGCTCTGGTGGACATTCCTGCAGTAGCATGCCAATTGCACGCTCCCTCAAAACATGAGACTAATGTGGCATTGTCTTGTGTGACAAAACCGCACATTTCAGAGCGGCCTTTTTATTGTCCCAAGCACAAGGTCCACCTGTGTAATGATCATGCCGTTTATTCAGCTTCTTGATATGCTACACCTGTCAGGTGAATGGATTATATTGGCAAAGGGGAAATGCTCACTAACAGGGATGTAAACAAATGTGTGCACCAAATTCTATAAAAATAAGCTTTTAATTTTAGCTCATGAAACATAGTACCAACACTTTACATGTTGCGTTTATATTTTTGTTCAGTATATATTCTGTGTATAATTCCATATTTATGCATAGCGTTTATTTTTTTTACATCTCATTCTGGTGCACGGCCTGTGTGTCGCTCGCTCACGCGGAAACATTAGCCCCGTAATCTGAAGCGGGCGAGGATGGTGACAGGAAATCAAATGACTACAGTCAATGAAACAGTTACCATGGCTGACGTGCCTTGTGTCTTTGGGCAACCAGTGAGAACGTCACACAGACATACTGTACCCCAAATGATATGGGGGTTGTTACATATGCAGCATGTTAGAGAGTGGAGGGAATATGTTACATGTATTTGGGTATGCTATCATGTGCTATCATGGTATGGTACGGCATGCTAGCATCATGTGCTATCATGGTATGGTACGGCATGCTAGCATCATGTGCTATCATGGTATGGTACGGCATGCTAGCATCATGTGCTATCATGGTATGGTACGGCATGCTAGCATCATGTGCTATCATGGTATGGTACGGCATGCTAGCATCATGTGCTATCATGGTATGGTACGGCATGCTAGCATCATGTGCTATCATGGTATGGTACGGCATGCTAGCATCATGTGCTATCATGGTATGGTACGGCATGCTAGCATCATGTGCTATCATGGTATGGTACGGCATGCTAGCATCATGTGCTATCATGGTATGGTACGGCATGCTAGCATCATGTGCTGTCCTTCGTGGTTTGATGAGACTGGATAGAGATGAATTGTTTATTGATCCCTTTGGGGAGATTGAGCTGCAGTTGACATGTCGCTCGTTCGTCATGCTTTGTGTTAAGGGTATCATGTCTCCATCTTCTTGGTAGCTCTGAAACGGATGCAAACTGTGTGTGCATGTGCATGTTTTATAGCCATGGAATGTGCACCTAATCTTGGGAGCCATAGATTTTGATGATTTATCTTATCAAAAGCCAGGAAGTCTTCACTGACACGTTCTAAGTAAGTGAGTATGCATATGTTTTTGAGGAGATGCACCGTATTCCTGTAATTATCGAAAATGTGGAAGAAATGATATTGATATATTTAATACATTTCACGGTATTAAACTGCCACTAACGTGTGATAGTTTTAACCATCAGCGTCTGCTGCAGACCAAGTGAATTCAGTTTGAGTTCATTAAAGAGCAATGCAATTGAGAAAACCCTAAGAATGTACTATTATCTCATTATAACATATGGTCACGTGAAGCAAAAAGGCAGTGAGTTCACATCCTGCCTTTTAAAGAGGTTTAAAATGATATAGTATGTCATCATAAGCAATTGTATAATCCCAAACACAAAACACGGATTAAACATTTCCCTTGAGCTGAAAAAGGTAGGGAGATATCTGACTGACTAGTATAGCTATAGGCTAAATTAGATTATAGAATGTCTCAGTTAAATCTGGACCATTTTTATCCTGGCAATCAATGATCTTCTATTGAATATTAGGATGAAAGTATTTCTGTAGACCGATTTGAACTGAAGGTCAACGTCTGAAGGTCAACGGAATTCCAATAGCGCAATCATGTTCGGGTTATCGGGTCGTGTTATAGACGGCATACTTTATGTCATAATGTTTGCCTAAGAGAGAGAACAGGGTTGTGTATGGTAGACACAAAACAGGAGATTTTCTTTTTATGGAATTAATTGAGCAGGTTTTTGAACCAATACGAAACACACGTTTTTGTTGTCCACACAACCCCGTTTTTTCAATGGGCATCCAGAACAAGAATTGATCAAATCACACTCTTACTCATTTCAAAAGAGGTACAGGCTCTTTAATGACCCCAGATAAATCAGGAAACCAAATTCGAACTATATTTTTGCTAAATTGTTTATTTGACAGGGACAGTGCCTACTACAGCTTTTCTCGATTGCTAAAACACTTTTAATGGAAATGGGGTCCACTTGATCTCCATCATAACCTAATGAGCACAACAGTATTATTTTTTGCAAAACTGTAATTCATTTCTAATTGCCTTCAAACACAATGCAAATGTTAAACACATTTTCGCAAAGAGTAAACAAAACTCTCTACAAAAGACACAATAGTCAGTTGAGTAAATCATGTCAAAACAAAATCAAAACATTTGGTCACAGCTGATACAAATTACTCCCATGACTGTGAACCTCTTCTGCACGTGTGCAAAACGTGTGCACAATTGTTCAATCAGCAATCGCTCCTTATTCATGCATAAAAGAGGTCACCTATGAGTTGCTGTTTGCATGAATGGACCAAGTAAGAGGCCGAGGGCAAGGACAAAGAAGGGACCCATAGAGGAAGATAGTTCAACTCTCAGTTAAAATGGAAAAAGGTAAACTAAAGCCTTTTGTTTCTGGATCTTCATGCTCTTGAGTGACATTCTTTCTTCATTGGTCACCTTTGGTAAAATCATTTTAGAAAAAAAGATTATAGCCCATGCTGATATTATGTTAACCTTCCTTTTATGGTGTATGCTATAATTAGAGTATCAACAAATGGCACAGGCATATAAAATAGGGTTAACCATGCTAGGGTATATTGATTGTTGTAGTTAGTATTTATTGGGCCATTGTGTAAAGATTGATTGAAATAACTTTTCATTAGATACATTTTTGTGTCATGTATTTACTGTTTTGAGAGTCATAATGCATTTTGCAAATGAAATGTGTCATTTTGGCCAACGTGTTTTTGTTTGGGGCTGCGTGTTAATTGTTTTGAAAAAGTGAATTCTGTTTGGACAAATGTGCTCGAGCAATCGAAAAACTGTAATCAACACTAATTTATTCACATCAAAAGTTAGCAAAAGTAACCCATTTCAATTTGTGGTTCCGACCCACTGTAGTCCCTGTCACTGCTTTGAGGCAATGGAGTAAGTCAAGAAATTGACGTGAATAGGCAATGGGTGGCCCAAATATCTACCTTAATATAATCCACCCAGACATAGCCATGAGATATTCTCTGGTAGTCTAATTTCAACCTTCAGACAACGTAAGTGAAATACCCCATTATAGATAATGGGCTTCATACCACCTCACTTAGGGTTTTGCTAACACCTTTGAAAGAAGTGAATTATCTTTAGGTTACCATGGCAGCCCTCGGTCAGGGTGTTAGTACCTGTGTGTGTGTGTGTGTGTGTGTGTGTGTGTGTGTGTGTGTGTGTGTGTGTGTGTGTGTGTGTGTGTGTGTGTGTGTGTGTGTGTGTGTGTGTGTGTGTGTGTGTGTGTGTGTGTGTGTGTGTGTGTGTGTGTGTGTGTGTGTGTGTGTGTGTGTGTGTGACACAATCTGGTGTGACTATAGGTGTGCCACGAAGTGTAAGTTAGAGGTGTGAGATCATATTAACAAACTGAAACTATGAGAGATGGCATGCTCCGTAGCTGTGCTGCAAGATCCTTCAAACATTTCAGGCACAGTTTGACAAAATGGCGCTTTATCCCAAACCCAGGTCAAGACAAGGTGAAATGACTTTTTCCGTAATTAGCCAGGGTTTGGGTCAATTCCATTCTCGAAAGTCAATTCAGGAGCTACATTCAAATTCAAATCATGATTCGTGATTATTTCATATGAGGTCTTTTGAAATCATTGTTTGAATTGACTTGAAAATGTAAATATCAAATTGAAGTCAATTTGAACGAATTAGCAAAATCTCTGTTAAAAGGTCTCCTTTCATCAATATGGCCGTGTTTATTTTTATTGCAACAGTTGGCATGGTAAATATGAGACAAATAGAGGAGAAATGACAGAATTGAAAGTTGCCAATTGGGGATTCAAACTCACGTCACAAGGGCGGACATGCTTGGTCCAGAATCAGCAGCACTACCACTAGAACATTCCCAAGCACTTTGGCTGCGTTGTTTTGATCACTTTTCATGGCTTGATAATACATGACCATCTGGGTGTTTTTTGATTCATCAACACGCAAGTCGGGAGCGTCCCAAATGGCACCCTATTCCATGTAATGCACGACTTTTGCCAGTCCTATGGGTCCTGGTCAAAAGTAGGGTACTAAATAGGGAATAGGGTGTCATTTGGGATACAGGACATTTTCTGAATTGCCAGATATCGAGTCGTTTTTGGTGGGCACTTGAAAACGTGCAGGCGCTCAGCCTGATGTCTTAATCATTCCAATTGGATTGAGCTTCTGGTGAAAGACTGTAGAGAAATCTAGAATGGAGTGTCCTTGAGTGAAGAAGGCCTTTTGGGACTGGCTTATGGTCCCCTACTCTGTGTTTGGGAATAAATTCAAATTCTATTCTATTAATTTTAATTGCATGAACAATGAAGTTACTTTGTGCTCAGACTTTGTGCTTTGTTTTTTTACCACTGTGTCTTGGCTTGACAATCAAACAAGGGAGTCGGCAATGAAAAATATTTGTTATATTTGTATCTCTTTTTATATTATTTTGGTGATGACACAATGTTTTCATCCATGCCCACTAACTAATAAACAGATGTAGGCCTAAAGAGACGTAGTAGACATGTGTGCTGCCTCTGGCCAATTAATACAGTTAATGTATGACTTAAAGGGCAATTCTGCGACTTCTCAACCTCATATTCATTATCTCCAGCAACAAACCAGTGTTTACATATGTTATATATGTGAAAGCAGTGCGTTTCCATGATATGTGGTTAAAATTATGAGAAGAAAGGTCCTAAAAAAAATGCTTCTCTGTGACATCACAGTGTAGGATTAAAAGTAAAAAAAAACATGTGATTTTAAAAACTTGCAATGAGTTTCTAGCCCAAGGGAGGGTAATTTCTTGCTCTCCACGCCACAAAGACTCTCAGTGTTTGAAAATCACTGTTTTTAAAATGTTAAATGCTATATCCACCAATTTTCCACAGTTGTTTTTTTTACAAAAAGAGATTGCTTATGGGTACCTTCATGAGTGTGTAAAATATTACTGTTCTCAGATTTTTTTTATTCATACATTTTGTTTAATAAACAATTTTCTGTGTTTTTTTAAATGGAATGTTTGTATACTGTACATTTGATGGTGATATCTGAAGATCAATTCACTTAACTGTAAGTCGCTCTGGATAAGACCATCTGCTAAATGACTAAAATGTCAAATGTAAATGTTTTACATACAGATCTAATATTACTGTATTGAATATTGATGTCACAAATGTATCATTTCTACAGTTCTTTATAAAAATATGTAGTTATTTGTTACATTTGACTGTGTAAAACCTATCAGTACTACTTATTTCTCTGAGTGTGAGGCGGATATGTACTGTAGTTTTTTGAAAAAACATTATTTGTCTCTCTGAAATGAAACAACCAAGTGATAGACCTTACCGTGAAATGCTTACTTACAAGCCCTTAACCAACAGTGGAGTTCAAGAAAGAGTTATATGCAGGGGGTACCGGTACAGAGTCAATGTGCGGGGTTACAGGTTAGTCGAGATAATTTGTACATGTTGGTAGGGGTAAAGTGACAATGCATAGATAATAAACAGCGAGTAGCAGCAGTGTTAAAAACAAATGGGGGGGTATCAATGTAAATAATCCGGTGGCCATTTGATTAATTGTTCAGCAGTCATGGCTTGGGGGTAGAAGCTGTTAAGGAGCCTTTTGGTCCTAGACTTGACGCACCGGTACCGCTTGCCATGCGGTAGCAGAGAAAATAATCTATGACTTGGGGGACTGGAGTCTTTCACAATTCTTTGTGCCATCCTCTGACACCGCCTAGTATATAGATCCTAGATGGCAGGAAGCTTGGCCCTAGTGATGTACTGGGCCGTACGCACTACCCTCTGTAGCGCATTACGGTCAGATGCCGAGTAGTTACCATAACATGCGATGATGCAACAGGTCAGGATGCTCTCAATGGTGCAGCTGAAGAACTTTCTGAGGATCTGGGGTACACATTCCAAATCGTTTCAGTCTCCTAAGGGGGAAAAGGTGTTGTGCCCTCTTCACGACTGTCTTGGTGTGTTTGGACCATGATAGTTCGTTGGTGATGTGGACACCAAGGAACTTGAAACTCTTGACCCGCTCAACTACAGCCCCGTCGATGTTAATGGGGTCCTGTTCGGCCTGCCTTTTCCTGTCGTCCACGATCAGCTTCTTTGTCTTGCTCACATTGAGGGAGAGGTTGTATCATACTCTAGTTCCACTGATTTCAAAACTTGATCCTCTAGAAAGTGGAGAGCAACACTTTTGCAGCTCCAGTACACAATACATATTTTTAATATAAGTTTTTGACAGGATTACGAACACAGACTGACCAGCTCAAACAGACAGAAGCCTTTTATATGGCAGACCAATCCGAACTCCTTTCTCGGCATGTCCAGCCCATTCATTATCTCAGCCAATCATGTCTGGTGAGAAGGTTTGCTGACTTTTTCTGTGGCTTAACCAACAAGGCACGTAATTAAACAATTTTGTCCATATTTACAGATGGCATACATGTTTGTTATTAAGGCACATGAAAGTTCAAGAATTTAAAAAAAGAAATACGTTAAAATTAGTCTCCTGTGAAGTCGTGACTTGCGACATGGTGATGGTTCTTCCTTTAAAAGTTGTGTCGTACTGCAGCACAGCTTGCCGCAGAATTCTATGGCACGTTATTTAAGTGTCAGCCATTGTTGCCATTAATGCTGCTTAGTGCTAGTTTGACCACCAGAGAGCATCTGAGAAGCGTTTGACTGTTTTTAATATTGTCTGTACTAGAGAATTTAAAACCTTTTTTTGTAAGAACGTAGTATTAGGGATTGATTTTAAGAAATTTAGCTTAATTCATTTGATTAATGTTATGGTGTTTCTATTCCAAGAAAAAAGAAAGATTATACATCTGACAGACAGCGCCTGATTCAGTAACACTAAGCAAGGATTAGATGGAGGCAGATGTTATAGGAAGAGCCATGGATGTATAGCTGAGGGAAAGGTGGGAAGTATCTGGGCAACTACAGTACCTTTTATTTAGCGATAAGAGAATTAAGAATAAGAAAGAGAGAGCGAGGTGACTAGCTTTCAAAAGTTGCCGCTGTACAACGTGACCGGTCGGGAGTAGGCTACTAAGTGACTGCGAGTGAAGAGCAAAATAATCCTAACATTTCCACACCGTAAGTGTAGACTAACCAATACCCAAACGGAGATTAAGTGAAAATAAAAATCTCATTGATTTATCAAAACCAGTCCCGGTGCTGAAATAGTTGGCCACACGCGGATAGGCTATTGCTTCAAATCCAATTATAACAATTGGATGACTTTGGGTGTTCCAGTAAGCAACGATTTGTTGCCTTTATTAGCCTACTTTATTCTTAAAATAACTCCAGCACAGAGAAGAGAAAGGAGCCTTAATTAATTAAACAATAAAGCGATTGAATTCACAAATGCATTCCACTGTTTTTAATGTTGACCATCAACCAAAAACACAGCATCTACCGTGATATTCCATTCCCAGCGAGATTATTCAAGCCGTCGACTCACTGATGGTTGAAGATGATGAGCGATAGGCAAAGGCAATCTGGAATCTGCTAGCATCACCACACAACATCAACATCGCTCTAATCACAGTCAGAAGACAGGTGAAGAAACTTAAGTGGACTTATGGAAAGGCTCTGTAAGACATTTTATTTATATATATATATTTTTTTTTTTCTTCTCCAGAACATTAACCATGTGTGTTCTCTTGTTTTGTACTGTTCTGTAGTTTCGACCCAATGATTCGTCTGACAAACAAAGTACTTTACGTGCTGCAAAACCAGTTTGTATTTAAGTATAACTTTTGTATGACTGATGCCTTTAGTGAGAGGTCTAATGCTTTAATATTTAATCATTTCTGCCCTCGGATTTCATATTCATTATATAAATAGGCCCATGTGCACCTTCATCAGATGAACCGCAACATGTCGGCTAAAGCCATTTAATTCATGAATGCATTTGAACGTTTATAATATTGTGATAGTGAAGAGCAAAATAATCCTAACATTTCCAAATAAAAATCTGATTGATTTATCAAGACCAGTCCCCATGCCATGTCATTCAGTGATATTTATTCCCATAGTAATTCGTTATGGATCCATAAATGTATTTAAAGTACCTAAATTCGGCAAGTGTATTGTCCTGCTGATAGTTGAAATAAACATCTGCATTTTAAAAGAGAATATTTATAAATGTTTTATTAACGAAAGCATGAAGATGTTGATGAAGAAATACTGTACAGTATATCCTTTACCTGACTTTTTGCGATTGCATGATGTTTGTAGTTAGAAATGTAAAACTTCAGAGTACTTAATACATTGCAAGTTGGGGGGAGTTTTTTTTCTCACACCTAGCCTGAGCTATCCTTTTGTAAAGGTTGAAGAGCCTATTGTCCTGCTAATAGCCCATCATGGAAACATTGTTTGCACCATATAGGTTTTAGGCCTGCAGGAGGTTATAACATTTTCTTCAAGAAATCTGACTCCAGAAATAAAAGCTTCTCCCAAGTGGGTGTGACATCTACTCCCGTTGCCTGCTGCACTGCTGCTTGGATTCCACCTGGCGATCTGTTCACCGTCTGCCCTGGCCTGTCTCCCCCTGTCTGGTACAGGTACCCCCACCACACTTCCCCCTCTCTCCCGAACTTTCGCTCGCCTCCAGCACTCATGCACTGTTGGGGTGAGTGACTCTGAACTTACAATGGCTAGTCCCAAGTCGTTATGTATTTAATTTTTTTCTTCTGATTTTTGCTATTTTGCTATTTGCCTCATGACTCCTGCATACTTTGTGGACTACACACTTTCTTTATCCAACCGTGGGACAGACTATGTTTGTTCCCACACTCGGGACTCTGACTCTCTATTGGTTACACTGACTTTTGGCCTCCCATCCTATTCTAACCACCTCTCGTCGGCTTTGTATTCATGTTTCCTGATGAAATTGCTGTACAATATGATCTTGTTGCCATCTGATGCACATTCAGACATCAGAAATCAGCACTGCAGAGCGGTCCCTGGCCTATGCCGTGCCTTGATTGTATTACTGTTGATGATATATGGAAATGTGCATGTACACCCAGGCCCATCTACTGTTGACAGCCCCAATTCTGACTTGTGCTCTGATATCTGCTCTTGTAAAAGCCTGGGTTTTCTGCATGTTAACACTAGAATATTAATACCTAAAATGTATCAATTGAAATTGTGGATTCACAGCTCCAATCCAGATGTGTTGGTCATTACTGAGACGTGGTTAAGGAAGAGTGTATTGAATACTGATGTTAACCTTTCTGGTTATAACCTTTTTCGGCAAGACAGATCTTCCAAACGTGTTGGAGTGGCAATCTTAACTAAGGATCACCTTCAGTGCTCGGTTGTCTCCATCAAGTCTGTCCCCAAACAATTTGATTTGCTGGTTTTAAACATTAAACTTTCAAATAGCTCTTTGTTGACTGTTGCTGGGTGCTATCGCCCTCCATCAGCACCACTACCTGCACTAAACTCTCTTTTGGCCCCTTACACTAAGTCTGAATTTGTCCTGCTAGGTGACCTAAACTGGGACATGCTTAATCCACCTGACCAAGTCCTAAAGCAATGGGACTCCATAAATCTTTCTCAGATTATTACCAATCCCACAAGGTATGACTCCAAACACCCAGAAAAGGCTACTCTCCTCAATGTTATCCTCACAAATAATCCTGATAGGTATCAGTCTGGTGTTTTCTGTAGTGACCTTAGTGATCACTGTTTTACAGCCTGTGTTCGTAATGGCTGCTCAGTGAAATGACCTGTCCTGAATTGTCATAGACGCTTGCTAAAAGACTTTAATGAGCAAGCCTTCCTTCATGAACTGGTCTGTGTAAAATGGTATAGAATCAGCTTGATCCCCTCTGTTGAAGACGCTTGGACCTTCCTTTTTGACATGTTCAGTGGTATTGTTAACAATAAATTTCCCAGGACATAGACATATCTGATATTGGCAGAAAGCTTAAATTCTTGTTAATCTAACTGCACTGTCCAATTTACAGTAGCTATTACAGTGAAATAATACCATGGTATTGTTTGAGGAGAGTGCACAGTTATGAACTTGAAAAGTTATTAATAAACCAATTAGGTACATTTGGGCAGTCTTGATACAACATTTTGAACATAAATGCAATGATTAATTTGATCAGTCAAACACTTTGCACATACACTGCTGCCATCTAGTGGCCAAAATCTAAATTGTGCCTGAGCTTGAATAATACATTATGGCCTTTCTCTTGAATTTCAAAGATGATTGTACAAAAACGTACAGATTTTTTTTTCTTTTTTTCTTTGCATTTCATATCCTACATTCAATTCACATTTCCACAAACTTCAAAGTGTATCTTTTCAAATGGTATCAAGAATATGCATATCCTTGCTTCAATGCCTGAGCTACAGGCAGTTGGATTTTGGTATGTAATTTTAGGTGAAAATTGAAAAAAAGGGTCGGATCGGTGTCCCTATACCGGAATGGTTGTTGCTAATGGGAGCTAATGTGACTAGAATGATGTTGAAAGTAACATCCAACTTTCCATGACACAGACATGTTGGCTGTTAGTTACAACGTTATTCTAGGCACATTATCGCACGTTAGCAACAACCGTGGCAGCAGGTATCCTAGTGGTTAGAGCGTTGGGCCCTATGCTGACACGGTAAAAATATGTTGTTCTGCCCCTGAGCTAGGCAGTTACCCGGGCACCGAAGACGTGGATTTCAACTATGGCAGTCCCCCGCACCTCTCTGATTCAGAGGGATTGGGTTTAATGCAGAAGACACATTTCAGTTGAATGCATTCAGTTGTAAGTAAGTTACATCTACATTTCCCTTATATGGGCAGAAAGCTTAAATTCTTGTTAATCTAACTGAAGTGTTTAATTTACAGTAGGTATTACAAGGAAAAAATACCATGCTATTGTTTGAGGAGAGTGCACAACAACAACTTTTATCACGACAACTGGTTTGATACATTCACCTCTGATAATGTACTTACATTCAGTAATCTTGCTCTGATTTGTCATCCTGAGGGTCCCAGAGATAAAATATAGCATAGTTTTGTTTGATAAAATCAATTTGTATATTCAAATGTAGGGACTGGGTTCTACAGTTTGAACCCCTGCTGCATGGAGGAGGAGGTGTGATAGTGTGGGGGTGCTTTGCTGGTGACATTGTTAGTGATTTATTTAGAATTCAAGGCAGACTTAAAACCTCTTGGGAATAGGCGGCGCTGTTTTCACTTTGGGGAAAAATCGTGCCCAAATTAAACGACCTCGTACTCTGTTCTAGATCATACAATATGCATATTATTATTACTATTGGATAGAAAACACTTTGAAGTTTCTAAAACTGTTTGAATTATATCTGTGAACTCATTTGGCAGCAAACTTCCAAACAGGAAGTGAAAATTCTGAAAATGGGGCTCTTTGTCAGGGCTTGCCTATTCAATTGCCTTATATTTATGGATCTGTATTTACTTCATACGCCTTCCACTAGATGTCAACAGGCAGCAGAATGTTGAATGGGGTGTCTAGCTTGATGTGAGACCGAATGAGAGCTTTTGGAGTGACAGGTCCGCCCTATTGTCAGTATTCAGCTGCGCACCAGGGAACACGACATTGTCTTCTGAAATGCGTTAGGTATACACGACGAAATGCTCCGTCTCGGACTTTATTGGATACATATGAGAAAAACATCATAAAGATGGATTTTCAACCGAGTTTGACCAGTTTATTCAACGTTTATTGTGACTTTTGGAATTTTTCGTTCCATGCGCCAAGACTTGATGGACACGTGTGCGCCACAATGCTAGCCAAAGTTGCTAATTCGACAGAAGAAATGGACATTCTAAAACAAAACAACGATTTATTGTGGAAATAGGACTCCTTGCACTACATTCTGATGAAAGATCATCAAAGGTAAGAGAATATTTATGATGTTATTTCGTATTTTTGTGGTATATGTTGGCTAAAGTTATTTTTTTAAATCTAACACAGCGGTTGCATTAAGAACCAGTGTATCTTTCATTTGCTGTACAACATGTATTTTTTAGTAAAGTTTATGATGATTTTTTGGTTAGATTACGTGACATTTACGTGACATTTCTCCGGACAATTTGGTGCATTATGGCGCCGTATTCACAATGTAAAACCACGATTTGTAGCTATAAATATGCACATTTTTGAACAAAACATAAATGTATTGTATAACATGATGTTATAAGACTGTCATCTGATGAAGTTGTTCAAAGGTTAGTGATTAATTTTATCTCTATTTGGGGGTTTTGTGAAAGCTATGTTGGCGGTGAAAACATGGCATTGTGTGTTTGGCTATTGTGGTGAGCTAACATAAATATATATTGTGTTTTCGCTGTAAAACATTTTAAAAATCGGAAATGTTGGCTGGATTCACAAGATGTTTATCTTTCATTTGCTGTATTGGACTTGTGATTTCATGAAATTATATTATATGATATCCCTGTGGCGCAAGGCTAGGCTATGCTAGTCAGCTTTTTTGATGAGGATGATCCCGGATCCGGGATGGGGGGTCCGTAGAGGTTAACCAGCATGGCTACCACAGCAGCATGGTTACCACAGCATTCTGCAGCAATACGCACTCCTATCGGGTTTGCGCTTAGTGGGACTGTCATGTGTAAGGGCTATTTGACCAAGAAGGAGAGTGATGGAGTGCTGCATCAGATGACCTGGCCTCCACAATCACCTGACCTCAACCCAATTGAGATGGTTTGGGATGAGTTGGACCGCAGAGTGAAGGAAAAGCAGCCAACAAGTGCTCAGCATATGTGGGAACTCCTTCAGGACAGTTGGAAAAGCATTCCAGGTGAAGATGGTTGAGAGAATGCCAAGAGAATGCTTTGAAGACTAAATTTTAAAAATATTTTGATTTGTTTAACACTTTTTTGGTTGCTATATGAATCCATATCTGTTATTTCATAGTTTTGATGTCTTCACTATTATTCTACAATGTAGAAAATAGTAAAAAAATAAAGAAAAACCCTTGAATAAGTAGGTGTGTCCAAACCTTTGACTGGTAATGTATATAGCGTTTTGGAATGAAACTCTACATGTGTTGACACTGGTATTGTGCTGGAGATGAGGTTGAAAAGTGGTGGAGTTGCCCTTTACATGCAAAGCCAGGACACTGTCGTGGTCCTTGAGGAGAGGATCAGTGCACTATCTGTCTACTCTCACACACACTACACTTTCCCTTTGTGTCTGAGCCACTTCCAGCTCACTGGAGTTGAGATTTAATCACATTTACCCAGCATCCCTATGGCAGCCCCCTATGTCTCATCAACTGCCCCTCACCGGGTCCCCCATTGCATTGTGGGAATTGCCCTCGTCGCTTGCCATCGCCACCACACACTCTGTTTTTGTTCATTCCTGCTGTGCGATGACAACCAAAGAGGTTAACAATGATTCATGTCTGCCCCCATTTTAAAGTGAGTGGATTTTGGACAGGGACTAGATCTTGCATAACACAGTGTTATTAATGCTTTAGGATGTTGTTTCTGTTTGCATGTTTTTTGGCAGCCATTTTTGGAGTCGATTTCTTTTTAATATATTTTTTCTCTCACTTTTCTTATCTGCCTTCCTTTTAGCTACGTCCACTTTTGGTCCAGTTGGCATTGTGATCTAATCATGTATCACAGCATCCCCTTTGGCACCTCCCTTGTTGTGAAGTGTCTCATCAACAGTTCATTTTTTTAAACCTTTATTTAAGTAGGCAAGTCAGTTAAGAACAAATTATTATTTACAATGACAGCCTACCGGGGAACAGTGGGTTAACTGCCTTGTTCAGGGGCAGAACAACAGATTTTTACCTTGTCAGCTCGGGGATTCGATTCAGCAACCTTTCAGTTACTGGCCCAACACTCTAACCACTAGGCTACCTGCCGTCCCTAGTGATTCCCACTGCACCGTGGGAATCGGCTACTCACCACCACACGCTCCGTGCCTCTGGCTCTGCATCCCAAATGGCACAATATTCCATATACAGTGCACTACTTTTGACCAGATCCGTATGGCCCTTGGTCGTGTAAGTCGCTCTGGATAAGAGCGTCTGCTAAATGACTAAAATGTAAGTGTGAAAAGTAGTGCAATATGTAAGGGAACAGGGTGCCATTATGGACAGAGTAAATGTCATGAAATAAAAACAGTGTGCCTCGCAGTTCATTAAGCACCAAACTGAATAAAACAGACTGACACAGAGAGGGACTACCGGGACCTTCTATAAAGTCACTATTGAAATGTAAGACATACAATGCCCTCAGAAAGTATTAACACCAGTTTGAGCTTTTCCACATTTTGTGCTACAAAGTGGGATTAAATTATACATTCTTGTCAATAATCTACACAAAATAGTCTAATGTCAAAGTGGAAGAAAAAATACAATCATTGTATGAAAATATTTAATGAAAAATAAAACAATAATAGACTACATGGGCAAAAGAATGTTGAGACCTGCTCGTCGAACATCTCATTCCAAAATCATGGGCATTAATATGGAGTTGGTCCCCCCTTTGCTGCTATAACAGCCTCCACTCTTCTGGGAAGGCTTTCCACAAGATGTTGGAATATTGCTACAGGGACTTCATTCAGCCAAGAGCATTAGTGAGGTCGGACATTGATGTTGGGAAATTAGGCCTGGCTCGCAGTCGGCGTTCCAATTCATCCCAAATGTGTTCAATGGGATTGCGTTCAGGGCTCTGTGCAGGCCAGTCAAGTTCTTCCACACCGATCTTGATAAACCATTTCTGTATGGACCTCGCTTTGTGCACGGGGGCATTGTCATCCTGAAACAGGAAAGGGCTTTCCCCAAACTGTTGCCACAAAGTTGGAAACACAAAACAGTCTAGAATGTCATTGTATGCTGTATCATCAAGATTCTCTTCATTGGAACTAGGGGGACTAGCCCGAACCATGAAAAACAGCCTCAGACCATTATTCCTCCTCCACCAAACTTTACAGTTAGCACTATGCATTGAGGCAGGTAGCGTTCTCCTGGCATCCGCCAAACACAGATTCGTACATCGGACTGCCAGATGGTGAGGAGTGATTCATCACTCCAGAGAACGTGTTTCCACTGCTCCAGAGTCCAATGGCAGCGAGCTTTACACCACTCCAGCCAAAGCTTGACATTCTCCATTGGTGATCTTAGGCTTGTGTGCAGCTGTTCGGCCATGCAAACCCATTTCATTAGGTTCCCGGCGAACAGTTATTGTGCTGACATTGCTTCCAGAGGCAGTTTTGAACTCGGTAGTGAGTGTTGCAACCGAGGACAGAAGGACAATTTCGTGATATCCAATTGGTAGTTACAGTCTTGTCCCATCGCTCCAATGGACTCAGGAGAGGCGAAGGTTGAGAGCCATGTGTTCTCTGAAACACGAACTTGCCAAGCCGCACTGCTTCTTTACACACTGCTCTCTTAACCAGAAGCCAGCCGCACCAATGGGTCAGAGGAAACAGTCCAGCTGGCAATCGACGTCAGCGTGCAGGTGCCCGACCCACCACAGGTAGTCGCTAGAGCGTGATAGGACAAGGAAATCCCGGCTCGCCAAACCCTCCCCTGACCCGGACAACACTGGGCCAATTGTGCGCCGCGTCATTGGTCTCCCGGTCACAGCCGGCTGTGACACAGCCTGGGATCAAACCTGGGTCTGTAGTGACGCCTCAAGCACTGCGCTGCTGTGCCAATCGGGAGGCCTCAGGACAGATGATTCTTAGCACGCTCTTCAGCACTCTGCGGTCTCGTTCTGTGAGTTTGTGTGGCCTACCACTTCGCGGTAGAGCCGTTGTTGTTCCTAGATGTTTCCACTTCACAATAACAGCACTTACAGTTCACCCGGGGCAGCTCTAGCAGGGCAGACATTTGACAAATTGACTTGTTGGAAAGGTGGCATCCTATGACGGTGCCACGTTGAAAGTTACGGAGCTCTTTAGTATGGGACATTCTACTGCCAATGTTTGTCTATGGAGATTGCATGGTTGTGTGCTCTATTTTATACACCTGGTGGCTCAAATAGCCGAATCCACTAATTTGAAGGGGTGTCCACTAACTTTTGACCATGTAGTGTATATCTTGATTAGATAAGTATTCAACTCAGAGTCAATACATGTTAAAATCAGCTTTGGCAGCGATTACAGCCCTGAGTCTTCCTGGGTGAGTCTCTAAGAGCTTTCCACACTTGGATTGTGCAACATATGCTCATTGTTATTTTTTTAATTATTCAAAGGCTGTCAAATTGGTTGTTGATCATAGGTAGACAACCATTTTCAGATCTTGCCATAGATTTTCAAACAGATTTAAGTCAAAACTGTAACTCGGCCACTCGGGAACATGTCACTGTCTTCTTGGTAAGCAACTCCAATGTATAATGAATCTCCCAGAGTCTAGTGGAAAGCAGACTGAACCAGGTTTTCCACTAAGATTTTGTCTGTGCTTTGCCAGATTATTTTTATCCTGAAAAGCTCCTCAATCCTTAACGAGTACAAGCATACCCATAACATGATGCAGTCACCACTATGCTCTAAAATATGGAGAGTGGTACTCAGTAATGTGTTATGTTTACGGTAAATCCAATACCACACTTTGTATTCAGAACAAAAAGTTAATTGCTTTGTCAAATGTTTTTGCAGTATTACTTTAGTTCCTTGTTGCTAATAGGTTGCATGTTTTGAAATACACTGCTCAAAAAAATAAAGGGAACACTAAAATAACACATCCTAGATCTGAATGAATGAAATATTCTTATTAAATACTTTTTTCTTTACATAGTTGAATGTGCTGACAACAAAATCACACAAAAATGATCAATGGAAATCAAATGTATCAACCCATGGAGGTCTGGATTTGGAGTCACACTCAAAATTAAAGTGGAAAACCACACTACAGGCTGATCCAATGTCCTTAGAACAAGTCCAAATGAGGCTCAGTAGTGTGTGTGGCCTCCACGTGCCTGTATGACCTCCCTACAACGCCTGGGCATGCTCCTGATGAGGTGGCGGATGGTCTCCTGAGGGATCTCCTCCCAGACCTGGACTAAAGCATCCGCCAACTCCTGGACAGTCTGTGGTGCAACGTGGCGTTGGTGGATGGAGCGAGACATGATGTCCCAGATGTGCTCAATTGGATTCAGGTCTGGGGAACGGGCGGTCCATAGCATCAATGCCTTCCTCTTGCAGGAACTGCTGACACGCTCCAGCCACATGAGGTCTAGCATTGTCTTGCATTAGGAGGAACCCAGGGCCAACCGCACCAGCATATGGTCTCACAAGGGGTCTGAGGATCTCATCTCGGTACCTAATGGCAGTCAGGCTACCTCTGGTGAGCACATGGAGGGCTGTGCGGCCCCCCAAAGAAATGCCACCCCACACCATGACTGACCCACCGCCAAACCGGTCATGCTGGAGGATGTTGCAGGCAGCAGAACGTTCTCCACGGCGTCTCCAGACTCTGTCACGTCTGTCACATGTGCGTGTGAACCTGCTTTCATCTGTGAAGAGCACAGGGCACCAGTGGCGAATTTGTCAATCTTGGTGTTCTCTGGCAAATGCCAAACGTCCTGCACGGTGTTGGGCTGTAAGCACAACCCCCACCTGTGGACGTCGGGCCCTCATAGAGTCTGTTTCTGACCGTTTGAGCAGACACATGCACATTTGTGGCCTGTTGGAGGTCATTTTGCAGGGCTCTGGCAGTGCTCCTCCTACTCCTCCTTGCACAAAGGCGGAGGTAGCGGTCCTGCTGCTGGGTTGTTGCCCTCCTACGGCCTCCTCCACGTCTCCTGATGTACTGGCCTGTCTCCTGGTAGCGCCTCCATGCTCTGGACACTACGCTGACAGACACAGCAAACCTTCTTGCCACAGCTCGCATTGATGTGCCATCCTGGATGAGCTGCACTACCTGAGCCACTTGTGTGGGTTGTAGACTCCGTCTCATGCTACCACTAGAGTGAAAGCACCGCCAGCATTCAAAAGTGACCAAAACATCAGCCAGGAAGCATAGGAACTGAGAAGTGGTCTGTGGTCACCACCTGCAGAACCACTCCTTTATTGGGGGTGTCTTGCTAATTGCCTATAATTTCCACCTGTTGTCTATTCCATTTGCACAACAGCATGTGAAATTTATTGTCAATCAGTGTTGCTTCCTAAGTGGACAGTTTGATTTCACAGAAGTGTGATTGACTTGGAGTTACATTGTGTTGTTTAAGTGTTCCCTTTATTTTTTTGAGCAGTGTATATATGTACACGGGACACGACAGGACGAGGACAAAGGACGTCTGGAAAACAATCCATACTTATTGACTCAAGACATTTCAGCTTTTCAGTTTGAATTAATTAGCAAACATTTTGAAATAAATAATTCCACTTTAAAATGATTGGGTTTAGGCCAGTGACAAAAAAAATCACAATTTAATCCATTTTAAATTCTGGTTGTAACACCACAGAATGTGAAAAAAGTCAAAGGGTGTGAATACTTTCTGAAGGTACTCTACATTTCTAATTTGTTTGCACCTACTTGTATGGCTCAAAGACAACTACAGTCCACTGCAGGAACCCACGGCTCCAGCTCAGATAAGTTGACCTAGAGTACAGTACTGTGCGTGTACAGCTCAGTCCAGTGCCTAAGAGAGAGCCAGTCATCTGATATCTCTTCCACACTATAAACTGACTATGCTGATCCTGTGAACCCCAGTGTTCCCTTCTCATCCATCCTAGTGTTGTTTTGATCCATCCCAGCGTTGATTTTCTCCAGCGCAGCCCAATGTGCTCTGGCCTTTCAGTCTCCACTGGACCTAACCAAGGATGGCATGCTTGTGCCGTACACCCCTTGCGCACACACACACACACACACACACACACACACACACACACACACACACACACACACACACACACACACACACACACACACACACACACACACACACACACACACACACACACACAGCCCTCCTCCCCAGAGAACTAGCCCCTAAGCTCCCATGGTCTTCATTTATCCTGCTATGCAAGCGTTGTTGTCTTCTAGCGCCTCTTCCTCACTCAGGGGGAGGTTGTTTACAGCATCATGATTGATAGGAGGTCCGGACTGTCCAGGCTCTTCCTTTGCAGTGTCCCCTGGTTGGCATGCATTACATTTCTTGCCCAAAACATCTCTGAAAAGGATTTTGTAGCTCAATAACTTTGTTTGAAGTTACTTTGACATGAATGATTGGGCATGACATTTAAAGCCCTTTGTTTCAGAGGGTTAACCATGCAGGTTAGGTTTATTGAGTAGCCGTTCTCATAGTAATGTGCACAATAAGTCACAAACTGATTTCACAATTTGCTCTTCGTCACATTAGTTACATTTTTTTTACAAATACTGGTCTGATGGATATGATCCGTTTGCTGCTGTAGCCCACATTTCCTCATTTTTTGTAAAAAATTACTCATTCTTATAAATGGGTCTCGCAAATGAAGTCCTCCCACGCATTCTTTTAACTAGCAGTGGCTGTGGGCCAAGTTCCCCTACTCAGTCTTAAAGGGATTGTTCATCGATTTGACATATTTGTTTGGCTACCGTAACAAAATCAAAGTATAGATTGCAGTCACTCCCTGTCCATAAACTGCCTTTAAGGTAAGGAAACAAACATCTATATACATAAATGCACTGAAATGTCTCTTTAAAATAATGAAATAAGTCACAACAAAAACAAATGATTCAATATCTACTTGCAGTCCCTGTGGAGTTTTGCTTGCTTGCTTCAGCAGACTATAATGTGGGTAATTGGACACACACTTGTCCTGCTGTCATGTCAAGATTCATCCGCCGGTCAAGAAATGCCCTTCTGAGCTACTGACTCACTGACTCATACTGTAGGCTTAGTGGAGATGAATTGAGCATTTAAAGTGAGTGCGTAAATGCCGAATTGGGGGCTTTTGGATTAAATATCAGTGACTCTAATGTTTCTCAACATCCTTTAAGGATGTTTCTCTTTCCTCTGTGAAGTCGAATGTCTCTAGTCTCCTTTTTCAGTTGTGTTCATGTGCCTGTAGGGGTTCTATGCTTCCCTTTCATTTATTTAATTTCTGTGGTTGAGTCTGCATTCTAAATAGTCAGCTGATTGGGTATGCGGAAATAATTGATGTTACACGGATAAGAGGTATACAGCTAATACTTTATGCTCCACTTACCACACAGCACGCGTTTATTTCACCTGATTGCATAAAAGACAGGGAAACATGTGTAGAGTGTAAGAAATGCAGAATGCATTTTTAAAAGGGACAATCTGGGATTCCAAGAATGTATGTATCAATCCCAGATTGTCCCTCTAAAAGGGGCAGTCTGCAGTTCGAAAAATAACAAAGTGATACCCTGCCACTGATTTGGTAAACAGCTGAGGGGTAGGGCTGGAGAAATGTAACGATTCTCAAACTCATGGACAGAGCTATAGATACACAGACTGACCATCCATAATATCAGATGTGTAGTTTTAACCATGTTTTGAGGCTATACAGTGTTTGTTTACATTTACATTGTTGGAGAAAAACAAGCTTATATTTTGAGTTCTGATGGGGTATGACATTTGAACTTAAATCACAGTATATTCTTCAATAATCAATGGGTATATATCATTATTTTAAAAGTCTAAATGGATGTAGCAACTGCAGATTGCCCCTTTAAGTCTTGAATTTCTAATGTAAATGCATCAAGCACAATGTCATTGAAGTACAGAATTCCATTGAGCACCATATTGTACATTACTGGACAAGTACAGTCCAATAAAAGGGCAAGTCCTTCAGCTGTCATCTAAAAAAACACCCAAAAAGGAAATGGCCTACAAAGAGAGAGTCACTGAGTAAAATACCAGTAAAAGGACCATTTCTATTTTTACCACTGTAAAAAAAATCTTACCGCTCTGGGTTTTTACCAGAGTGATATAATGGAATAATGGAAGCATTCGATGACATGGTTGCTACATAGTTGTCTGTTGTTACAGCTGGAACTTCCGTCAGAGAAAGCTCTTTGAGGATGACTGGAGGGCCTGTCTCCCCCAGGGCTACGCTTCAGGCTTGCCCGGCACTGAACATCGACATCTCAGAGTGGAGCCTGAAGTGAACAAAGATTTTACAACAGGGAGAACAACGACGCAGCTGCATGCACGCAGACATGGCCTCCACCACTCAACAAGCATAAGCGAAATGACGAAACGACGACTTACTGAAGCAGCGTTCTCCACTTCACAATTCGGATCTTAGAAAGCTCTAGATAGACCGTGTGTGCATTCTTTTGTTCCAGCTCAACATTAAATCACCTAGTTTAATGACTCAGCTAATCCACTAATCATGGTCTTGGTGATTAGTTGGCGAGACGAATCAGGTGTGTTGGTGCTAGGTCGAGAGTAAAGCCCACACATACTGCAGCCCTCCATGAATAGGGCTGAAGGACACTGACTTAAAGGGACAATACACTCCAAAATCAAATTTTGTCAAAAGTAGTCTAATGTCAAGATGAGTTCATGTCCCATGAGATCTGTTTTGAATTTATATAATTTTTGGGGGCGGCAACAGACATACACAACAAAATGCACAATGTAGACCTAGAGGATATCATTTGAAAGTATTAATTAAAACACTTGTTTCCAAAATGGTCCTCGATGGTAGATCCAGCTCTATGCCACAATCCAAATTGAATGAATAAGGTAAATCACCATGTCATTTCCACATTTGCAGTGCTTATCTTTTCCAATCATTTGGGCTTGAGCTGGATCTACAAACCAATGGTGATTGACGTCAACAGGTGCTTTGGTATAGTCTCTTAGAAAAAAAGCTGCTATCTATAACCTAAAAGAGTTCTTTGGTTGTCCCCATAGGAGAACCCTTTCAAGAACCCTTTTTGGGTCCAGGTAGAACCCTTTTGGGTTCTATGTAGGGGACAGCTGAAGAACCATTATGAAACCTTTTTTTTCTAACATGCTGACCACACCACCATATAAAGTCCAAAGAAGAAGAAGAAGCCTGTAGGAGGAGCGATTACTAGAAACAAACGTTTTTCATTTTATCTGTGGATTAATTGTCGAAGCAGAGGACCTTGTGCATTTCAGGTAAAATAACAACCCAATGTTTATATACCAGGACAAATTAGCTAGCAACAGCAAGCTAGCTAGCTAAATTGGCATAAATGTTTAATGCCTTTCGACCTGTCCCCAAATTAATATAATTGGTTCAGAGTTTGTTTTGATATTTCAACCTGCATGTCCTGATTGCGTCTGGTGTTGGGGGACAAAATCAACATGCGCGCGATGGCGCACGCGGACGCACACGCTTGTGCGGTCTGGTCATGTAAGAGTATGTAAGAGTGTATTCTACTGACAACCATAGCGAGCATGTCAGTAAGCCCTCACGGCATACCCATTAGGCTTCACTGCTCTTGGTGGAATGGCTTGAGATTTTGACTGAGGGATGCAAGATTGCTCATTTGAAACCATCCCTTCCTCTGCCTACATGACAGTACAATGAGAATGTATGATTCCATCATATTGATAAGCATAACATGATAACTTGGCATGGTGTCATTCTGCAATATGACGATAGTAATACAACCAATTTGGAGGCTTTTCCTCCCTGTATGACTTGATAATGAACTTACAGTACTTGACATACAGTATATTCCGATATTCTATGTGTATAATTTTCATAGATGCTAGACTGCAAAACTGTATGCCTCAAAAAGGTTGAGGAAAATTGAAAGTGTCACATTCTGTATGACATTTATATGACTTTTGACTTTGCAATGCTAAAGGCTTGTAGGGGACAGGCGTTGTCAAGCATGCACACACACACACACACACACACACACACACACTTTCTGTCATGTCATTGGTCTATTGGGACCTTGCGTGAGAGCAAGAAGGTTTGAATCTTAAATACATTTAACCTCCAGTCTGGAATGGCTGTTAATTTCACTGGGTTAATTTGGTTAGTGATGCATGAACAGGCAATACCCACCCACTCATATCCACCCACACACACATGCAAGCACGTACGGTTGCACATGCGCACACACACACACACACACACACACACACACGCGCGCGCGCGCAGACACACACACACGTAATTCAACAAGCTACTGTATACTCAGACTGGCTGATAAGAATACGCACTGACATATCATCACAAGCACACACACACACACACACACACACACACACACACACACACACACACACACACACACACACACACACACACACACACACACACACACACACACACACACACACTGCCCACTGGGGCACTGCCCACTGGGGCACACACACACAGTGCCTGCCCACTGGGCAAAGACGTCAGTTCAATGTCCATTTTTGATTTACATTCGGTTGAGTTGTCAACTAACGTGAATTCAACAAAAAATGTCACCATGACATTGGATTTAGGTTAAAAGTTGGGTGAAAAAACCCACAAAATTCCCTTGTTGATAATGTTTTGCAAACACAATAATTTCCCCACATTGATTCAACGTCATCACATTTTTTTCTTCAAATGACGTTGAAACAACGCTGATTCAACCAGTTTTTGCCCAGTGGGTGGCTGCCAAAGAGCCCCTGTCACTGGCTTCCCCCTGGCAGTGGTGGAATTTCAACACTGATCTCCTTCCGCGCAATAAGCTGCTGTCACCTCCGTGAACGGTCACAAGTCTCAGCTCCTCCAACGTCAGCCATGTTACACACACACACACACACACACACACACACACACACACACACACACACACACACACACACACACACACACACACACACACACACACACACACACACACACACACACACACAGAGACACACACTAATACACACACACACAGATACCCCCGTTCCACACACACCGCCCCCGCACACACACACACACGGCAGCCCCAGAAATGTCAAGTGGAAAGAAAGGCGCCTTGTCACAAAGGCCAAGCCAACTACTGTAAAGGTCAGTCCCAGAATCCACCACTATAAACAAACATACGTGTGTCCCAAATGGCACTCTACTCCCTATGTTGTACACTTCTTTTGACCAGGGCCCATAGGGCTGTAGCCAGAAGAAGTGCACTATTTAGGAAATGGGACACATGCACAGACTTCCTGGAAATAGCCATCATTAACTGACAAAATGAAAAGAAGGTCTTCATCTACCATTTTACTATATACTTTTTAAAATAAATACCTGCTGTAAGTGAACTACCGTAACCACTTATTCCTGTGCCGTAAAGTAAAGTGTTACCCATGAAAGGATACTGTAGTTGTAAACCATTCTTCTAGTTCTTTGGGTTTCCAAGGCAATGGAGGGAGGGGCTTAAGTTGAGAAGTGCCATCTTTGTTTTCCTTCTTTTGATACAGTTTTTTTTACAAGTGAACCATTAATCGAATGAAAAGAGCAGCCACAATTCTAACCGACAGATAATAATATCAGGTTGTACACAATACAATTCTTTCTGAGCATTGCATTCTGTAATGGGGCCCTTCGGAAAAGACTCCTGATTAAAGTTAGATGGGATTCTGGGTACCCTAGATGCCATATACCGTTGTGCCCTTAAAGGTGATAGGCAAAGGATTCCCGGTCTGTAAAAATAATAAAATCATGTTTGGACAAGAGCGATACTTTCTGTGTGTGTGAGCACGCATGTGCTTTCTATCAGCACAATGGGAATGGAAAGCAAGCGCATGCTCGCACATGGAAAAGTATCACTTGAGTCCAACATAATGGAATATAACGTTGCGGAGTTGACACATTTTGGTGTGTACGACATCTAAAGACCTGCATCACTATATTGAGAGCTTTACAGTTAGAAAATAAAATTACGTATTTGTGTCCCTCTCCTTGTTCGGGCGACGTTCGGCGGTCGACGTCGCCGGCTTTCTAGTCGCCACCGATCCATGTTTCATTTTCGTTTGGTTTTGTCTTCTTTATCACACACCTGATTTCTATTCCATGAATTATGTTCATTATTTTACCCTCTGGCTTCCCTCTCTGTTTTGTGCTTTATTGTTTGTCATGTGGGTTCGTGTTCTTGTGTTTTGGATTTTTGTGTTTTCCGTGTTGGATTTTTATTCTTCATTTTTGAGTAAGCTATCGGACTATACTCATCACTGTGCCCTGCGACTGACTCCACCTTTCTCCATCCACCAACACCCTCACAATTTGGGTGTTTTTGGAGCCTTTGTACATGTTTATCACCGCCTGATACTGCAGAATGAGCCTGAGGAAGTCTATCCTCAGTGTGGCTCAGTTGGTAGAGCTTAGCTGTTGCAACGCCAGGGTTGTGGGTTTGATTCCCATTGGGGGGGGCAGTACAAAACTGTATGCACTCCAGCTGCTCTGGATAAGAGTGTCTGCTAAATGCCTTAGAAAAAAATAAATATATATGGCTGGTGGGGTAAGTGAAATCACAAAAAGTGTCTGGACACTTCTATAATGTGCCAGTTCCGTAAAAAATATATGGTTGGTTCAAAAAGCGAATCTGTCCTTTAACTGCCAGGACACCCACTATATCTGATCCTGGTTTCAAACTCCTCAGAGTATTTAAGTATGTTCCTGAAGGGGTTGGCTTCAAAGCCAAAACGGCACATTTCGGTGATCTGAAAGCCCTCGCACAAAAACCTTTGACACGCCCGTGACGGAAAGATCAATCCCAAAGTGTTCAACCAACATGCCCGACCTATAAATTTGAATGTAACTTGACACTTACACTGTTGCAGAATCGAGTCACTCAACTGTTTAATTTTTCCTTCAAATGTGACAAATAAGCTGGCCTACTTTCCAGCTGAGAAGATACCCTGCCGAGCATTTACGAGATCCTGCTATTTCTCAAAATATTTCTATGCTCTCCCAAGACATGGAGGAAGAAATGCAGTAGAAGCAGAATCAGTAGCAGTTTTACCTCAATGACTGTCCCTGGACATTGGTATTGGGTCAGTGCATTTCCCCAATAACGGTTAAGGTTAGGACATGGGGAGGAGAAGCTAATCCTAGATCTGTACCTAGAGGGAACTTCACCCTGGAGCACCTCGTTGACTCACGTTCCAGAACAGGAAGAATGGTCCCAGGCGGCACTGTGCGATGATGTCGTAAGCCCCTTGGTGCGGCTCCTAAAAGCACAAGGCAGACAGGTATGCATCAGCCCCTTAAATCAGACTGAGTGAGCACAGCGGTCAATCTGGTTGAGTTCAGCCATCAGTAAAGTTGACCAGGCTTGCATAGCTACATATTCCAAAATAAAAAAAGTGTAGAATTCAGACTTGGGATAGTCATGTTTATGCCAGTGTCTTCATTTATAAGCGCACGCACGCACGCACGCACAAACACACACAAACACACCCCTCATAGTACACAGTAGGCCTATTTTACAGCTTCACTCATAACTGGGGCAAGAAGCCACAGGGAGAAAATAACACTTGGGAAAAGCAGTCTGTGAAGGAGACAGGAATTAAGAATTCACAAAAAAATCATGAAAAAACTCTGGAAGCATGTGCTACTTGAGTAATGGTGTGAAAAGTAAAACTTGCTACAAATAACCCTCACACGAGCGAGGCGGATGTAATCATTTGGGACTTGAATCAGCCGAGTGCTTAAAGATTCATTACTTAAGAAACAGGTTGCATGCACCCCAAAACACTGACATGCAGACTGGTAGTAGCTAGAAAACAAACTGAATAAATAAGAATAAGGAAATTACAATTAAGTCTTGGCAGTGACGGCTTGACTACTGTAAACTCACAGGCAGCAAACTCACAGGCAGCCAATGCAGAGACCTAAAAAACTGTGTAATGTTTGCTCTCCGTCTGGTTTTGGTCAGTACCCGTGCTGCTGCGTTCTGCATGTTTTGCAGTTGACCAATGGCGTTCTTGGGTTGACTACTGTAATGCTCTCCTGTATGGTCTACCCAAGAACGCCATTGGCAAAACAAACGGAATGCTGCAGCACGGGTACTGACCACGACCAGACAGAGAGCGCACACATTACACCGGTTTTAAAGTATCTACACTGGCTGCTAGGCTTTTCTTTTCCTTCGGGTGTTTTTTTAGTCATTCAGATTTAGTCATTCTTTAGTTTTTTTATCTTTTGTTTGTTGTGTAGTAAATATTTCTGTTTTTTATTTATTTTTTTTCTCCTGTGAAGCACAGTGCATTGAATTCCATGTCTGAAATGTGATGTATAAATAAGGCTTGATTTGATTTGATTTGTCTCAGAGATATATGTTTTTTTGCATGTAGTTGCTGTTTATGTGTATTTTAAAATAGCCCATAACCAAAACCAATTACATCTGTGAGAATAATAAGCCAAAAGCACACTTGAAATAAACTGTAATAATAAACACAGGACGGGGGGAATCTGCACCGCCCGCAACCGCAGAGTTCTCCAGAGGCTGGCCGATGCATCACCGGGGGCAAACTACCTGCCCTCCAGGACATCAACAGCATCCGATGTCACAGGAAGGCCAAAAAGATAATCAAGGGCAACAACCACCCAAGCCACTGCCTGTTCACCCCGCTATCATCCAGAAGGCGAGGTCAGTACAGGTGCATCAAAGCTGGGACCGAGAGACTGAAAAACACCCTCTATCTCAAGGCCATCAGACTGTTAAATAGCCATCACTAACACATAGAGGCTGCTGCCTAATACATACAGTTGAAGTCGGACGTTTGCATACACCTTAGCCAAATACATTTAAACTCAGTTTTTCACAATTCCTTACATTTAATCAGAGTAAAAATTCCCTTTCTTAGGTCAGTTAGGATCATCACTTTATTTTAAGAATGTGAAATGTCAGAATAATAGTAGAGAGAATGATTTATTTCAGCTTTTATTTCTTTCATCACATTCCCAGTGGGTCAGAAGTTTACATACACTCAATTAATATTTGGTAGCATTGCCTTTAAAATGTTTAACATGTGTCAAACGTTTCGGGTAACTTTCCACAAGCTTCCCACAATAAGTTGTGTGAGTTTCGGCCCATTCCTCCTGACACAGCTGGTGTAACTGAGTCAGGTTTGTAGGTCTCCTTGCTCGCACACGCTTTTTCAGTTCTGCCCACATATTTTCTATGGGATTGAGGTCAGGGCTTTGTGATGGCCACTCCAATACCTTGACTTTGTTAAGCCATTTTGTCAAAACTTTGGAAGTATGCTTGGGGTCATTGTCCATTTGGAAGACCCATTTGCGACCAAGCTTTAACTACCTGACTGATGTCTTGAGATGTTGCTTCAATATATCCACATAAATTTCCTCCCTCATGATGCCATCTATTTTGTGAAGTGCACAAGTCCCCCCTGCAGCAAAGCACCCCACAACATGATGCTGCCACCCCCGTGCTTCACGGTTGGGATGGTGTTCTTCGGCTTGCAAGACTTCCCCTTTTTCCTCCCCTTTTTCCAAACATGGTCATTATGGCCAAACAGTTCTATTTTTAACTCATCAGACCAGAGGACATTTCTCCAAAAAGTACGATCTTTGTCCCTATGTGCAGTTACAAACCGTAGTCTGGCTTTTTAAGGTGGTTTTGGAGCAGTGGCTTCTTCCTTGCTGAGCGCCCTTTCAGGTTATGTTGATATAGGACTCGTTGTCATGCCCTGGCCTTAGTTATCTTTGTTTTCTGTATTATTTTAGTTAGGTCAGGGTGTGACATGGGGGATGTATGTGTAGTGTTTAGTGTCAGCACTCTTTGTTTGTATAGCTTCACGTTCGTCGGTTTATTGTTTTGTTTAGTGTTTAAAGTATTGTTCGTTTTCGGTTCGTCTTCTAATAAATGAAGATGTATTGGTATCACGCTGCGCCTTGGTCCTCCTCTCTTTCACAATACGACGATCGTGACACTCGTTTTACTGTGGATATAGACACTTTTGTACCTGTTTCCTTCAGCATCTTCACAAGGTCCTTTGCTGTTGTTCTGGGATTGATTTGACCTTTCGCACCAAAATACGTTCATCTCTAGGAGACAGAATGCGTCTCCTTCCTGAGTGGTATGACGGCTGTGTGGTCCCATGGTGTTTATACTTGCGTACTATTGTTTGTACAGATGAACGTGGTACCTTCAGGTGTTTGGAAATTGCTCCCAAGGATGAACCAGACTTGTTGAGGTCAACATTTTTTTTCTGAGGTCTTGGCTGATTTCTTTTGATTTTCCCATGATGTCAAGCAAAGAGGCACTGAGTTTCAAGGTAGGCCTTGAAATACTTCCACAGGTACACCTCCAATTGACTCAAATGATGCGAATTAGCCAATCAGAAGCTTCTAAAGCTATGACATAATTTTCTGGAAGTTTACAAGCCGTTTAAAGACTCAGTCAACTTAGTGTATGTAAACTTCTGACCCACTGGAATTGTGATACAGTGAAATAATCTGTCTGTAAAAAATTGTTGGAAAAATGACTTGTGTCATGCACAAGGTAGATGTCCTAACCGACATGCCAAAACTATAGTTTGTTAACAAGAAATTTGTGGAGTGATTGAAAAGCGAGTTTTAATGACTGCAACCTAAATGTAATCTTCCGACTTCAACTGTAGACTTCCTCTTTAATAAATGGAACAGTAGTTACTTTAAATACCCTGCATTACTAATCTCATATGTATATACTGTATTCTATACTATTCTACTGTATCTTAGTCTATGCCGCTCTGACGTTGCTCGTCCATATATTTATATATTCTTAATTACATTCCTTTAGTTAGATTTGTGTGTATTGGGTATATGTTGTGAAATTGTTAGATGTTACTTGATAGATATTACTGTACTGTCGGAGCTAGAAACACAAGCATTTCGCTACACCCGCATATAACATCTGCTAAACACTTGTATGTGATCCCAAAAAATGGATTTGATTTGATAACCTTAACCATAGCTATAACCTTAGCCAGAACTTTAAGTATAACCATAACCATGTAACTTGCTCCATTTTTGACACACTGTGCATGCATTTTCAACATAAGCATAGCCATATGGCTTCCTGCATTTTCACCATACTGTAGCCTACATGCATTGATTATAGCTTGTGAAATCCAGCCGACTGGAAACTATGACCACACGATGAACCAAGTGTACAGAATGTTTTGATCAAGGTCATGAACCTTCCATTCACGCGCAAACACACACGCAGAGAGATACTTTTGCCTGCAGATAAGCGTAGTAACTCTAGTCTTCATCTTGTTTCACCCATGGCCAAACTTACTGTAGCCAGAAAAGAGAGAGAGAGACAGGTGAGACAGAGAACAGAGAGAACAGAGAAAAAGGAGAGAAGAGAGAGGGAAAAGGTCACCAATTAAGCAACACAGAGGTGGGGGAGAGTTCTCCAAATCGCATCGTGGGGAGTGTGAGGGCCCTGACAGAGACAATGCTCAACCCACTGACTCATCAAAAACAGGAGGTATTAGATCAAATAAACAAACCAAAAAATAAAAAACACTTTTCTATTTTTACTGTGGTTCCGGGCAACTGCTGTCCTTTGACTCTCAGCTCTCACATATATTTGACTTCGCAACGGGGGTGATTTCTATTTACAAAATTCACGTGCGCCAAAGTGACGCAACTAGGCCACACTGGCAGATGGGAGAGGCTGGTTTGTGTAAATCATGAAAGAGGACAAGACCCCCCCCCACACACACACACTCCCTTAACAACTACTAGTGGCCCAGTGAAGCGCAGATTGTTGACCAGACAGACGCCTTGTTGACCTGTTGTAATGCATTCATCCACCAGGCGTGAGTGTAACCACTCAAAATTGGAGCACTGATGAGCCCCAAGTTTGGGTCATGTTCATTAGGACATGCAACGGAAAATGTTTTAAAATGTTTTTACAATGAAATTCTAAAACAAATAGTTCTTATTGGACAAGTACAGATAGTACCTCCCCATTTCCCTCCATTTAGGTGCGTTTCCCTCTGTTTCATGCCTACTGAACACAACTATGGTCTAGTGGTAGTGCTGAGGCAAACCTGCCCATCCAACTGGGGCAAACATCCAACGTATGTCTGAATGCCTGTGACTGGAACAACTGAATACTGGTCTGAGTTAGAGTAAGCGTGGATGAAACTCGTTGAATTTCATTCATAGACAGATGAACCTCTACAACACCATAGAAATAGTGACTTCAGTCGATTGATGTGGTTCTTTTTCAAACAGTTTTGAAGTGGCATTTTATTTTCATATACTCTATCTGTAGTATGGAAGACTGAAGTTGCTGAGGACCAGTTGCTTGTATTACAGCGACCTCTACTGGGAGCATGTTTGTATGGTTTCGTGGCAGCTCTTTTGAATTGGTGGTATGACAGATATTTTTTGTCATGATGATAATAACACAATTGATTCGACATTTGACGTCAAGATATGTTGTGCTGCCTGTGTGACACTGCATGTTTATAGTAAATAGTGAAGGAAAAATAAATACTCTGCGATATCCTTACATTTGTATATTTTCACCAGTAGATGTGTTTTTCTCTTATATTGTGAACTTTAGTTATGATGATTAGCACCCAACCACAGAATAATAGACGGTACAATATCACCTCAAAATAATCTCCATCCAGTACATTTGCGGAACTGTGACACTGAGGGAAAAAACAAGGAAAAGATTGTAGCCTATACATGAACTGTAAATCATCAAGCACATATAAAAGACCAGAAAAGTAGCTGAGCCACAAAATCAACACAGTTTAGCTAGTATTTCATCAACTAGATGGGACTAGGTTATAGGGTTGAGGTTATATGAGGTCTTGAGCTGCCCATCAGTAAACAATAGCTACAGGCCCAATAGCCACAGGAAGGAGAGATTGGCACTTGGATCTATTTTTACTACGGCAATTAACATCAAAGAATGTGATATCTCTCCATTCTTTGGCCACAGTCTGACACGTAGCTTCGTCGAATGTTGGATGGCTCCTTTCAACGCTGCTGCTATCACTTGGATTGTCTCCATCTGTTGCAAGAGCATACCTCCACGATACAGATAGAAGGGAGATTGTGTTGTGAGAGAGGAAGGGAGAGGGAGCTATAAAGAGAGAGAGATAACCATGCACCATTCAAAAAATGTGTAACCAGGAACAAATATAGCCCTTGGTTCACTCCAGACCTGACTGCCCTTGACCAGCACAAAAACATCCTATGTCGTACTGCATTAGCATCGAATAGCCCCCGCTATTCGATGTACACAGGCAGTTAGGAAAGCAAAGGCTAGCTTTTTCACACAGGAATTTGCATAATGTAGCACAAACTCAAAAAAGTTCTGGGACACTAATGTCCATGGAGAATAAGAGCACCTCCTCCCAGCTGCTCACTGCACTGAGGACAGGAAACACTGTCAGCACCGATAAATCCACAATATTTTTCTACAACTGGCCATGCTTTCCACCTGGCTACCACTACCCTGGTCAACAGCCCTGCACCCCCCACAGCAACTTGCCCAAGACTCCCCCATTTCTCTATCACCCAAATCCAGATAGATTATGTTCTGAAAGAGCTGCAAAATCTGGACCCCTACAAATCAGCCGGGCTAGACAATCTGGACCCTCTCTTTCTAAAATTATCTACCGAAATTGTTGCAACCCCTATTACTAGCCTGTTCAACTTCTCTTTCGTATCGTCTGAGATCCCCAAAGATTAGAAAACTGCCACGGTCATCCCCCTCTTCAAAGGGGGAGACACTCTAGACCAAAACTGTTACAGACCTATATCTATCCTACCTTGCCTTTCTAAAGTCTTCGAAGGCCAAGTTAACAAACAGATCACCGACCATTTCGAATCCCACCGTACCTTCTCCGCTATGCAATCTGGTGTCAGAGCTGGTCATGGGTGCACCTCAGCGACGCTCAAGGTCCAAAACGATATCATAACCGCCATCGATAAGACACATTAATGTGCAGCTGTATTCATCGACCTGGCCAAGGCTTTCGAATCTGTCAATCACCACATTCTTATCGGCAGACTCAACAGCCTTGGTTTCTCAAAATGACTGCCTCGCCTGGTTCACCAACTACTTCTCAGATAGAGTTCAGTGTGACAAATTGGAGGGCCTGTTGTCCGGACCTCTGACAGTCTCTATGGGGGTGCCACAGGGTTCAATTCTCGGGCCGACTCTTTTCTCTGTATACATCAATGATGTCGCTCTTGCTGCTGGTGATTCTCTGATCCACCTCTACGCAGACGACACCATTCTGTATACATCTGGCCCTTCTTTGGACACTGTGTTAACTAACCTCCAGATGAGCTTCAATGACATACAACTCTCCTTCCGTGGCCTCCAACTGCTCTTAAATGCAAGTAAAACTAAATGCATGCTCTTCAACCGATCACTGCCCGCACCTGCCCGCCCGTCTAGCATCACTACTCTGGACGGTTCTGACTTGACAGAATATGACAGAATATGTGGACAACTACAAATGCCTAGGTGTCTGGTTAGACTGTAAACTCTCCTTCCAGACTCACATTAAGCATCTCCAATCCAAAATTAAATCTAGAATCGGCTTCCTATTTCGCAACAAAGCATCCTTCACTCATGCTGCCGAACATACCCTCGTAAAACGGACTATCCTACCGATCCTTGACTTCGGCGATGTCATTTACAAAATAGCCTCCAACACTCTACTCAGCAAATTTGATGCAGTCTATCACAGTGCCATCCGTTTTGTCACCAAAGCCACATATACTACCCACCACTGTGACCTGTATGCTCTCGTTGGCTGGCCCTCGCTTCATATTCGTCGCCAAACCCACTGGCTCCAGGTCATCTATAAGTCTTTGCTAGGTAAAGCCCTGCCTTATTTCAGCTCACTGGTCACCATAGCAGCACCCACACGTAGCACGCGCTCCAGCAGGTATGTTTCACTGGTCACCCCTAAAGTCAATTCCTCCTTCGGCCGTCTTTCCTTCCAGTTCTCTGCTGCCAATGACTGGAACGAATTGCAAAAATCACTGAAGTTGGAGACTCATATCTCCCTCTCTAACTTTAAGCACCAGCTGTCAGAGCAGCTCACAGATCACTGCACCTGTACATAGCCCATCTGTAAAAGCCCATCCAACTACCTCATCCCCATACTGTTATTTATAGATTTTTTGCTCCTTTGCACCCCAGTATCTCTACTTGCACATTCATCTTCTGCACATCTATCACTCCAGTTTTTAATTGCTAAATTGTAATTATTTCGCCACTATGGCCTATTTATTGCCTTACCTCCCTTATCTTGCCTCATTTGCACAAACTGTATATAGACTTTTCTATTGTGTTATTGACTGTATGTTTGTTTATTCCATGTGTAACTCTGTGTTGTTGTTTATGTCGCACTGCTTTGCTTTATCTTGTCCAGGTCGCAGTTGTAAATGAGAACTTGTTCTCAACTGGCCTATCTGGTTAAATAAAAGTGAAATAGAAAATAAAAAAATTCAGGTAAAGCCAACACCATCGTGTTACGTTACATTTGAGCTGTTTATTTAAGTACAGTTGACAAGAACACTACAACATTGACAGTGCAGTATACTCAAATTATACATTTTTTTACTCAAATGGTTCAGTGCAATCAGTTTCCTCAAACCATTTGAGTAAATGTAACTAATCAGGTTTTGTATGGATGCATATGAAAATATGTTATAAATAGGTTAGGGAAAACCTGCTTATTACCTCATAACAATGGGGTAGAGTATAGCTGCCCTATGGCCTGAAACATTGCTGACTTTTGTCTACCTTATGACAACCTTACAACAGGGTAGTTATGTCAGCGTATGACAAGTTGTTATGTTTACCTTGTGACAAGGCAGGCACACAAACCCTTCCTCGCCAGTCTGCCAAACTTGTGTGTTTTGTTTTACTCTGTATTTGTTTGTTTGTTTATACTATCTCTAAACCCCATCCCCAGGAGTGCCAGCGCAGAGCAGTGTAGGGTGATAAATGTGTCAGAGAGATGCCTGGCAGTGCCCACGGTTGGATGATTTGTGGTGTGTCCATCATTCCTTCCCTTGGCACTTGGGCAGTAATGTGCCATTAAGCAATCAAGGTGACTATTAGGTGACTCGTGGAGTATTGGATCAGTGGATTGGCAAGAGATGAGGCTTAAACTTTTCCCACCTTTCCCTAATATGGGTTGAGTCATTATTTCGCAAAAGGTAGGACAGTAATTCCCAAACCCATGAAAAAATCCATTGTGCAATGCTTAAAAAAGTATTGTGGTCACTTCGATTAGGGCCATTATAAAACATGTTGAATACGTTAAAGTAAACTATATACACAAAGTAACTCAAAGGTTACTTACATGAAACACAAAATTCCTTTTCAATTCAACATTCAGCTATGTTTCAGGCCACACTTTCCCCCTACGCTGATGATCTGAAATAACCCAGGGACCGTCTGGTTTATTTAAGGTGACGAGGAGAAAAGGAAGAGAAGGAGAGAAAGAGAAAAAAAGACAGCACACCTGACTTTCTCCACAATAAACAGTTGGGATCCATCCCAAATGGCACCCTATTTCCCAGAGGTGGGACCAAGTCATTGTTCCAAGTCACAAGTAAGTCTCAAGTATTAGCACTCAAGTCCCAAGTTAAGTCCCAAGTCAAGACAGGCAAGTCGGAGTCAAGTCTCAAGTCAAGACCGTCAAGTATCAAGTCAAAAACAAGTTATAATGTGCTCTTCACCAAATGTAATACCATTTCATATTTTTAACAAGAGTAAGTTAGTATATTATATTTACGCAAATCATGAATGCTTTTAAAAATATCTATGTATTTATTACTTTCCAAATAAACATTATATTTCCATGGAAATACATGGGTAGCCATGAGAAAGACACATCCCCCCAATAGTGATCGACTATCGAGGATCACTATGGGGCGATACAGGCTTGTACACAATCGCCCAACCTTAACACACACACACACACACACACACACACACACACACACACACACACACACACACACACACACACACACACACACACACACACACACACACACACACACACACACACACACACACACACACACACACACACACACACACACACACTCTCTGTGTGGTTACAGTAGGCTAACTTATGCCAATGGTTTTAGGAAGAGCAGTAACATCAGGCAGGATTTAGGCTACCAACTGCCAAGCCAGTTGTAGCTCAATCTTGGGTGCAATGATCACGTTCCCGCACTGACTGACTGTGTGGAGGCTCATTGATTTAACATTACATTAGCCTACACTAGTAAAGTAATACAATATATAGCTATCGGCTATATTAGCCACGACTTACCGTTCTTTGTGCAGCTTCAAATGTCGAACCAAGTTGGAAGTTGCGTAATTTTCTTCCTGCATGTTTTGCAAGGTGCAATCCGTTTTTTGTTGATACAGCGTAGTCTTTATATCCGAAAATATTTTTTTTAGGTATCATCTTTCCAAGGGCTCCATCTGAATTCACCCGCCGACGTTCCTCTGCACTGCCACGTACAACTTTTTCTCAGCTGGCACAATTTGATTGGCTGCTGTCTGATTCAAACTGTAATCCGTTAAGTGAAGAGTTGATGCGCTGCACACTTTTTAAAAATAGCATCATTTTTTATATTTGGGCCTGGGGAGGGTATCAAGTCAGGTCGAGTCATAAGGCTCAAGTCCAAGTCACGAGTCATTGGTGTTAAAGTCAAAGTCGAGTTGCAAGTCATCATATTTGTGACTCGAGTCTGACTCGAGTCCAAGTCATGTGACTCGAGTCCACACCTCTGCTATTTCCTGTGTAGTGCATAGGGCTCTGGACCATAGGGCTCTGGACCATAGGGCAGTGGTCAAAGGTGCACTAGATAGGAAGAATATAGGGTGAGATTTCAGATGCAACCTCGAAAATGAGCTGGCGTGGTACGCATCCAAGAATATCAAAACGTCTGCCCACATCGACAAAACCTCAAGAAGACACCGGGTCCCTTGTTTTCCCTGGGAGCGGTGAACCGCATAAGTGACATAAAAATGAGGGCCAAACACAGACGGTTAAATAGTATATTATTGACCTCCATCTTTTGCAACACCTTCTAAAGGTTGGTGGTAATAGCGCAGCCGTGTAGATAGGGGCAGGAATTTATATCTGGTATGCATCTGTTAAAAAACCCAGTGCGCTTATCACTTTGGGTCGACTGGGCCTGTCTTAGTGAGACAATACACATCACAGACTGAGAGATGTGGGAGTTTATGTGGGTCGTGAATGCGCAGTTGCTTGAGTCCGCTCTCCACGTTCTCTTTAAATGCTTACAGCCTTCTTCTGTGAAGGTATGGCTTTTTCAAAGCCCCCATGTGAGAATAATGGATAAATTGCAACAATTTAAGGATAGCTTAGACTATTTATCCATAAATTGCTTTGTTCATTCTATCCAGTCATTGATTATGATTTTGACTCTGCCTCCATAACGAACTGGTGTTGTGCACTATTCATCCATAACACTGCAAAAGGTCACTTTGCATACATTTACATTTACATTTAAGTCATTTAGCAGACGCTCTTATCCAGAGCGACTTACAAATTGGTGCATTCACCTTATGATATCCAGTGGAACAACCACTTTACAATAGTGCATCTAACTCTTTTAAGGGGGGGAGGGTTTAGAAGGATTACTTTATCCTATCCTAGGTATTCCTTAAAGAGGTGGGGTTTCAGGTGTCTCCGGAAGGTGGTGATTGACTCCGCTGACCTGGCGTCGTGAGGGAGTTTGTTCCACCATTGGGGTGCCAGAGCAGCGAACAGTTTTGACTGGGCTGAGCGGGAACTGTACTTCCTCAGAGGTAGGGAGGCGAGCAGGCCAGAGGTGGATGAACGCAGTGCCCTTGTTTGGGTGTAGGGCCTGATCAGAGCCTGAAGGTACGGAGGTGCCGTTCCCCTCACAGCTCCGTAGGCAAGCACCATGGTCTTGTAGCGGATGCGAGCTTCAACTGGAAGCCAGTGGAGAGAGCGGAGGAGCGGGGTGACGTGAGAGAACTTGGGAAGGTTGAACACCAGACGGGCTGCGGCGTTCTGGATGAGTTGTAGGGGTTTAATGGCACAGGCAGGGAGCCCAGCCAACAGCGAGTTGCAGTAATCCAGACGGGAGATGACAAGTGCCTGGATTAGGACCTGCGCCGCTTCCTGTGTGAGGCAGGGTCGTACTCTGCGAATGTTGTAGAGCATGAACCTACAGGAACGGGTCACCGCCTTGATGTTAGTTGAGAACGACAGGGTGTTGTCCAGGATCACGCCAAGGTTCTTAGCACTCTGGGAGGAGGACACAATGGAGTTGTCAACCGTGATGGCGAGATCATGGAACGGGCAGTCCTTCCCCGGGAGGAAGAGCAGCTCCGTCTTGCCGAGGTTCAGCTTGAGGTGGTGATCCGTCATCCACACTGATATGTCTGCCAGACATGCAGAGATGCGATTCGCCACCTGGTTATCAGAAGGGGGAAAGGAGAAGATTAATTGTGTGTCGTCTGCATAGCAATGATAGGAGAGACCATGTGAGGATATGACAGAGCCAAGTGACTTGGTGTATAGCGAGAATAGGAGAGGGCCTAGAACAGAGCCCTGGGGGACACCAGTGGTGAGAGCACGTGGTGCGGAGACAGATTCTCGCCACGCCACCTGGTAGGAGCGACCTGTCAGGTAGGACGCAATCCAAGCGTGGGCCGCGCCGGAGATGCCCAACTCAGAGAGGGTGGAGAGGAGGATCTGATGGTTCACAGTATTAAAGGCAGCCGATAGGTCTAGAAGGATGAGAGCAGAGGAGAGAGAGTTAGCTTTAGCAGTGCGGAGCGCCTCCGTGACACAGAGAAGAGCAGTCTCAGTTGAATGACTAGTCTTGAAACCTGACTGATTTGGATCAAGAAGGTCATTCTGAGAGAGATAGCAGGAGAGCTGGCCAAGGACGGCACGTTCAAGAGTTTTGGAGAGAAAAGAAAGAAGGGATACTGGTCTGTAGTTGTTGACATCGGAGGGATCGAGTGTAGGTTTTTTCAGAAGGGGTGCAACTCTCGCTCTCTTGAAGACGGAAGGGACGTACCCAGCGGTCAAGGATGAGTTGATGAGCGAGGTGAGGTAAGGGAGAAGGTCTCCGGAAATGGTCTGGAGAAGAGAGGAGGGGATAGGGTCAAGCGGGCAGGTTGTTCGGCGGCCGGCCGTCACAAGACGCGAGATTTCATCTGGAGAGAGAGGGGAGAAAGAGGTCAAAGCACAGGGTAGGGCAGTGTGAGCAGAACCAGCGGTGTCGTTTGACTTAGCAAACGAGGATCGGATGTCGTCGACCTTCTTTTCAAAATGGTTGACGAAGTCATCCGCAGAGATGGAGGAGGGGGGGGAGGGGGAGGAGGATTCAGGAGGGAGGAGAAGGTGGCAAAGAGCTTCCTAGGGTTAGAGGCAGATGCTTGGAATTTAGAGTGGTAGAAAGTGGCTTTAGCAGCAGAGACAGAAGAGGAGAATGTAGAGAGGAGGGAGTGAAAGGATGCCAGGACCGCAGGGAGGCGAGTTTTCCTTCATTTCCGCTCGGCTGCCCGGAGCCCTGTTCTGTGAGCTCGCAATGAGTCGTCGAGCCACGGAGCAGGAGGGGAGGACCGAGCCGGCCTGGAGGATAGGGGACATAGAGAGTCAAAGGATGCAGAAAGGGAGGAGAGGAGGGTTGAGGAGGCAGAATCAGGAGATAGGTTGGAGAAGGTTTGAGCAGAGGGAAGAGATGATAGGATGGAAGAGGAGAGAGTAGCGGGGGAGAGAGAGCGAAGGTTGAGACGGCGCGATACCATCCGAGTAGGGGCAGTGTGGGAAGTGTTGGATGAGAGCGAGAGGGAAAAGGATACAAGGTAGTGCTCGGAGACTTGGAGGGGAGTTGCAATGAGATTAGTGGAAGAACAGCATCTAGTAAAGATGAGGTCAAGCGTATTGCCTGCCTTGTGAGTAGGGGGGGAAGGTGAGAGGGTGAGATCAAAAGAGGAGAGGAGTGGAAAGAAGGGGGCAGAGAGGAATGAGTCAAAGGTAGACGTGGGGAGGTTAACTTCTAATTGGTCCCAATCCGGGAGGACCCCCCACAGTAAAAAAGCTGACTAGCATAGCCTAGCATAGCGTCACAAGTAAATACTAGCATCTAAATATCATTAAATCACAAGTCCAAGACAACAGATGAAAGATACACATCTTGTGAATCCAGCCATCATTTCTGATTTTTAAAATGTTTTACAGGGAAGACACAATATGTAAATCTATTAGCTAACCACGATAGCAAAAGACACAACTTTTTTCCCAACCATTTTTTTCCCGCATAGGTAGCTATCACAATTTCGACCAAATAAAGATATATATAGCCACTAACCAAGAAACAACTTCATCAGATGACAGTCTGATAACATATTTATTGTATAGCATATGTTTTTTTAGAAAAATGTGCATATTTCAGGTATAAATCACAGTTCTACATTGCAGCTGCAATCTGAAATAGTGCCGAAGCAGCCAGAATAATTACAGAGACCAACGTCAAATACCAAAATACTCATCATAAAACATTTCTGAAAAATACACAGCGTACAGCAAATGAAAGACCAACATCTTGTGAATCCAGCCAATATTTCAGATTTTTTAAGTGTTTTACAGCGAAAACACAATTTAGCATTATATTAGCTTACCACAATAGCCGGAAACACAAGCCGTTTACCAGTAGCAAAGGTTAGCGATCGTAACAATACAGCAAAAGATATATAATTTTTGACTAACCTTGATATACTTCATCAGATGACAGTCCTGTAACATCATATTACACAATGCATATAGGTTTTGTTCGAAAATGTGCATATTTAGCAGCACAAATCGTGGTTATACAATGTGATTAGTAGCAACATTTCAGGCAATCTGGCCTGCGCCATCTTGGAGAGGCACCTAATCTAATCGATAACTAATCGTAAACTTGACAAAAAAATACAGGTTGGACAGCAAATGAAAGACACATTAGTTCTTAATGCAACCGCTGTGTTAGATTTTTAAAATTAACGTTACTCGACATTCAGCGTGCGTTACAGCGAGACCATGCCTAAATCAATGGCGGACTAATAATTTTACATCTTTCCACAGATATACGAATTAACATCATAAATAGCTCTTACTTTTGGATGATCTTCCATCAGAATCTTGGGCAAGTGGTCCTTTGTCCAGAACAATCGTCTTTTGGTTGAAAGATGTCCTCTACTCCTGTAGAAATTAGCTGCTAACGCCGATGTACCGGAGAGGTGCCCAACTTGTTATAACGCCTGACAAAGAAACTCCAGAAAATCGCAATAAACTGCTATAAACTGCTATAAGTCGGTTTAAATTAACTACCTTATGAAGTTTTTAAGACAAAAAACAAATTAAATCAGAGCCGGAGATATAGAACTGCTAAACCGAAAGCTTTTGAAGACGCCATGCCAGTTTCCCTCCTGCGTCAGGCGCCTCGTCGAAAAGGTCGGTACTTCCGTTCCAAGAGGTTTTATACTCCCCCAGATGGTGCTATCCGCTCCATTCAAAGTCTCACCGCTTACTGACATCTAGGGGAAGGCGTATGCAGTGCATGTAGCCCCATAGCTTATAAGGGAATTTATAAACCGACCCTGGAACAGAGACCTCAATTTCAGAAATCTCACTTCTTGACAAGAAGTGAGCTGCAGAATGAGTTCTGTTTCACTCAGAGAAATAATTCAAACGGTTTTAGAAACTAGAGAGTGTTTTCTATCCAATAGTAATAATAATATGCATATTGTACGAGCAAGAATTGAGTACGAGGCAGTTTAATCTGGGAACGAAAAATCTTATTGAGAAATTGAGAAAAGGTTAACCTTTAGGGGCCACGGGTGCCGCTAGCGGCACTCCTCCCACATTCCACTGAAAAGGCAGAGCGCGAAATTCAAAAAATATATTTTTTTTAAATATTTAACTTTCACACATTAACAAGTCCAATACAGCTAATGAAAGACACAGATCGTGTGAATCCAGCCAACATGTCCGATTTTTAAAATGTTTTACAGGGAAGACACAATATGTAAATCTATTAGCTAAACACCTTAGCAAAAGACACCATCTTTTCTTTGTCCACCAACACCACTAGCTATCACCAATTCGGCTAAACTAAGATATTGATAGCCACTAACCAAGAAAAAACCTCATCAGATGACAGTCTGATAACATATTTATGGTATAGGATAGGTTTTGTTAGAAAAATGTGCATATTTCAGGTAGATATCATAGTTTACAATTGCACCCACTGTCACAAATCGACTAGAATAAATACATAGAGCAACGTGTCTTACCTAATTACTAATCATCAAACATTTCGTAAAAATACACAGCATACACTAATCGAAAGACACAGATCCTGTGAATACAGACAATATTTCAGATTTTCTAAGTGTCTTACAGCGAAAACACAATAAATCGTTATATTAGCATAGCAGCTGTGCAAACATTACCAGAGCATTGATTCTAGCCAAAGAGAGCGATAACGTAAACATCGCCAAAATATATTAATTTTTTCACTAACCTTCTCAGAATTCTTCAGTTGACACTCCTGTAACATCATATTACAACATACATATAGAGTTTGTTCGAAAATGTGCATATTTAGCCACCAAAATCATGGTTAGACAATGACAAAAGTTGCCCAGCTGGTCAGAAAATGTCGTGCGACATATTAGACAGTGATCTAGTCGTATACATAAATACTCATAAACGTGACAAAAAAATATAGGGTGGACAGCGATTGATAGACAATTTAATTCTTAATACAATCGCTGATTTACATTTTTTTAATTATCCTTACTTTTCAATACAGTTTGCGCCAAGCGAAGCTACGTCTAACAAAATGGCGTCATAAGCGATTAACATTTTTCGACAGAAACACGATTTATCATAATAAATTGTTCTTACTTTGAGCTGTTCTTCCATCAGAATCTTGGGCAAAGAATCCTTTCTTGGGTCTAATCGTCTTTTGGTCGAAAGCTGTCCTCTTGCCATGTGGAAATGCCCACTGCGTTCGGCATGAACTGGAAACGTGCCCAGAGGTTGAAAGTGTCTCAGAAATAAATGTCCCAAAATCGCACTAAACGGATATAAATTGCTATAAAACGGTTTAAATTAACTACCTTATGATGTCTTTAACACCTATTACAAGTAAAAACATGACCGGAGAAATATTACAGGCTACACTAATGCTTGGAAAAAGAGCAGGTCGGTGTCCACCGCGCGTCCGGCACAGCTGGAAAAGAGTTCCTACCTACACGTTTTTTTGTTTTATAGTGGCTGTGATTGCGCAATCGACACCATTCAAAGCGTCATCACGTAAAGACATCCAGGGGAAGACGTAAGCAGTGTCTGTATCCTCATAGCATTCACGGGGACCTTTAAACTGACTCCAGATCAGGGGCCAAGATGTGTGAAATCTGACTCCATGTCAGGGAAATTGCTGTAGAATGAGTTCTGTTCCACTCAGAGACAAAATTTCAACGGCTATAGAAACTAGAGACTGTTTTCTATCCAATAATAATAATAATATGCATATTGTACGAGCAAGAATTGAGTAGGAGGCCTTTTTGAAATGGGCACCTTTTTCTCTGGCTACTCAATACTGCCCCTTGAGCCCAAAGAGGTTATTAAAGTCACCCAGAACTGTGAGAGGTGAGCCATCCTCAGGAAAGGAGCTTATCAAGGCGTCAAGCTCATTGATGAACTCTCCAAGGGAACCTGGAGGGCGATAAATGATAAGGATGTTAAGCTTGAAAGGGCTAGTAACTGTGACAGCATGGAATTCAAAGGAGGCGATAGACAGATGGGTCAGGGGAGAAAGAGAGAATGTCCACTTGGGAGAGATGAGGATCCCAGTGCCACCACCCCGCTGACCAGAAGCTCTCGGGGTGTGCGAGAACACGTGGGCAGACGAGGAGAGAGCAGTAGGAGTAGCAGTGTTATCTGTGGTAATCCATGTTTCCGGCAGTGCCAAGAAGTCGAGGGACTGGAGGGAAGCATAGGCTGAGATGAACTCTGCCTTGTTGGCCGCAGATCGGCAGTTCCAGAGGCTGCCGGAGACCTGGAACTCCACGTGTGTCGTGCGCGCTGGGACCACCAGGTTAGAGTGGCAGCGGCCACGCGGTGTGAAGCGTTTGTATGGTCTGTGCAGAGAGGAGAGAAGAGGGATAGACAGACACATAGTTGACAGGCTACAGAAGAGGCTACGTTAATGCAAAGGAGATTGGAATGACAAGTGGACTACACGTCTCGAATGTTCAGAAAGTTAAGCTTACGTTGCAAAAAATCTTATTGACTAAAATGATACAGTACTGCTGGCTGGTGAAGTAGGCTAGCTAGCAGTGGCTGCGTTGTTGACTTTGTTTGAAAGTGTAGCTGGCTAGGTAACCTCGATAACTGGCTAGGTAACCTCGATAACCTCGATAATTACTCTAAACTACACAATTATCTTGGATACAAAGACAGCAAAGACAACTATGTAGCTAGCTAACACTACACTAATCAGGTCGTTCCGTTGTAATGTAATAGTTTCTACAGTGCTGCTATTCGGTAGAAGTTGGCTAGCTGGCTAGCTGGCTAGCTAGCAGTGTTGACTAGGTAGGAGAACGGCGGCGCGGCGGACGAAAATAGCTGGCTAGCTAACCTCGATAATTACTCTAAACTACACAATTATCTTAGATACAAAGACAGCAAAGACAACTATGTAGCTAGCTAACACTACACTAATCAAGTCGTTCCGTTGTAATGTAATAGTTTCTACAGTGCTGCTATTCGGTAGAGGTTGGCTAGCTGGGTAGCTAGCAGTGTTGACTACGTTAGAAGGACGAAAATAGCTGGCTAGCTAACCTCGATAATTACTTTAAACTACACAATTATCTTTGATACAAAGACGGCTATGTAGCTAGCTAAGAAAAAATGCTAAGATCAAACAAATCAAACCGTTGTACTGTAATGAAATGAAATGTAATACTACCTGTGGAGCGAAGCGAAATGCGACTACTCGCTCCAACCCGAAAGTGTTGCATCGGAGAGGCACACACAGCTGCAAGCCAAGACTGGCAATGCCAATACTGTGATTCTTCCAACACCACGGGTGGGTTCAGGTCTACCCGCAGGTGCCAACGTCAGCACCACGTACCACCATGGCAGGGCCTAACAAAGCGTTCGGTGTTGGGGCGTGCAAAGTCACTGCCGCCGTCAGATGGAGCAGAAAGGAGAAGGTGAGTTATTGCCAAACATACCCTGTGCCACAGTGCGAATGTTGTTTAATCATTTTATATGTGGCAGCAAAGTGGGCCTAATATGCAACTGAGGAGATGACAGTCAGGCTGGCCATGAAGTGAATATAATAGGCCTACCTACTATACAAACATACAGTACCGATCAAAAGTTTGGACACACCTACTCATTCAAGGGTTTTTCTTTATTTTTACTATTTTCTGCATTGTAGAGTAAGAGTGAACACATCCAAACGATTAAATAACACATATGGAATCATGTAGTAAACAAAAAAGTGGCCACCCATTGCCTTGATGACAGCTTTGCACACTCTTGGTCTTCTCTCAACCAGCTTCACCTGGAATGCTTTTCCAACAGTCTTGAAGGAGTTCCCCCACATATGTTGAGCACTTGTTGGCTGCTTTTCCTTCACTCTGCGGTACCAACTCATCCCAAACTATTTCAATTGGGTTGAGTTCGGGTGATTGTGGAGGCCAGGTCATCTGATGCAGCACTCCATCACTCTCCTTCTTGGTAAAATAGCCCTTACACAGCCTGGAGGTGCATTTTAGGTCATTATCCAAATGATAGTCCCACTAAGCGCAAACCAGATGGGATGGCGTATCGCTGCAGAATGCTGTGGTAGCCATGCTAGTTAAGTGTGCCTTGAATTCTAAATAACTCACTGACAGTGTCACCAGCAAAGCACCCCCACACCATCACACCTCCTCCTCCATGCTTAACGGTGAGAACCACACATCATTCGTTCACCTACTCTGCGTCTCACAAAGACACGGTGGTTGGAACCAAAAATCTCAAATTTGGACTCATCAGACCAAAACGACAGATTTCCACCAGTCTAATGTCCATTGCTCGTGTTTCTTGGCTCAAGCAGGTCTCTTCTTATTGGTGTCCTTTAGTAGTGGCTTCTTTGCAGCAATTCGACCATGAAGGCCTGATTCACACAGTCTCCTCTGAACAGTTGATGTTGAGATGTGTCTGTTACTTGAACTCTGTGAGGCATTTATTTGGGCTGCAATCTGAGGTGCAGTTATTCTAATGAACTTAACCTGTGCAGCAGATGTAACTCTGGGTCTTCCTTTCCTGAGGTGGTCCTCTTGAGAGCCAGTTTCATCATAGCGCTTGATGGTTTTTGCAACTGGACTTGAAGAAACTTTCAAAGTTCTTGACATTTTCCAGATTGATGTCTTAAAGTAATGATGTAATGTCATTTCTCTTTGCTTATTTGAGCTGTTTTTGCCATAATATGTACTTGGTCTTTTACCAAATAGGGCTATCTTCTGTATACCACCCCTACCTTGTCACAACACAACTGATTGGCTCAAACACATTAAGAAGGAAATAAATCCCACAAATGAACTTTTAACAAGGCGCACCTGTTAATTGAAATGCATTACAACTGACTACCTCGTGAAGCTGGTTGAGAGAATGCCAAGAGTGTGCAAAGCTGTCATCAATGCAAAGGGTGGCTTCTTTGAAGAATCTCAAATATAAAATATATTTTCATTCGTTTAACACTTTTTTGGTTACTACATGATTCCATATGTGTTATTTCATAGTTTTGATGTCTTCACTATTATTCTACAAAGTAGAAAATTGTTTTTTTTAAACTTGAATGAGTAGGTGTGTCCAAACCTTTGACTGGTACTGTACAAGGTCAGAGAGTGTATTATAAGGATGTTATATCTACTTATGCGTTCTTATGACAGTTCACAGCAAGTGTTATAACGCACTACAAGGGTAGGCCTATCATAAGGCATCATAAATGCATGTGCCTCATAGAAAGTTAACAAAAGTTGTTGTGAAAATAGCCTCCCTTCTTAGCTTATCTAAGATAGCAGAAAAAGTTCCAGCAAGCAAACTGTTACTCAGACAGACCTTATCAAAGCACTTTCATATCAGGGATAATTACGCCCCAGATGTAGCCACTGAGAGATGTTAATGGTTACTGTGCAAACAACAGCCACTATAAAGACTTGCCCTCTGTGAGAACATCTTAACCGTAAGGTTTTACATAGTATAATTCAAGTTAAAACTCTAACAGTGTTCAAAAGTAGTCAACTGTATTAGTGTTCATTTTCAACTCTTTGCGGTTACTGAAACTCCCTGAAAGCTAACACTAATAAGATTAAATGTAACACAAAAAAAGTGTCTATATTGTTCCGCACTACACAGAGGTAGCTAACACCGTGTGGTATAGGGCAATATAGACACTTCTGATTTAACACTTGCTTTTTTTTGCTGTGAGATAACCACCACAATGTTGGGCTGTCGATCAATTTTGAAATGTTGATTAAAAAGTATATTTGTTTTTAAGAAAGCTTGAGTTGTTGGGAAAGGGCCATTGGTCAAGTCAGCATGGGTGAAAAAGCAATTCATCCAGGACTGTAATCTAAAATTAACTTCAAGCTTTTAGATAAAAAGCCGTTAGAAAAAGCCCCTAATGTTCCCTTCAAAAACTTGGCAGACAAAATGTCTGCCCCAGTCCAATTCTCTACCTCTCTCTAAGATAGCAATGAGAAATAATAATCTTTGGGTAATTTTATGTCTTATCCAAGGGCGGCATGTCAAAATCAGTGCCTTGACACACTAATGGAGTTGGCTTCGTAACACTTTCTAGTGTTATAATTTACTATAAGTACATCTTAAGGCATAACGCAATTTGAAAGTATTGGTGCCTCATAGAAAGTGTTCCCAAACGTTTCTACTTGGTGATTTGTGTTGTTGTTTTTTTAAATTACATTTTTGTCCCTCTGATTATACAGCAAAATGGGTATTATCGCAATCAAAATATTTTTGTTGTTGTTGATATTTGAACTATATTTAATTTAAAGTGCATGCTCAACTTTTTAAATGCCCCAACACCCTTTTATTCCAAAGTTGAGCAGTATAATTTTGACTTTAGCAATGACACACTTCCAATTCCAAAGGGGGCGGTGTTGCAATCTACTGCAAAGATAGCCTGCAGAGTTCTGTCCTACTATACAGGTCTGTACCCAAGCAATTTGAACTTCTACTTTTAAAAATCCACCTCTCTAAAAACAAGTCTCTCACTGCTGCCGCCTGCTATAGACCACCCTCTGCCCCCAGCTGTGCTCTGGACACCACATGTGAACTGATTGCCCCCCATCTATCTTCAGAGCTCGTGCTGCTAGGTGACCTAAACTGGGACATGCTTAACACCCCAGCCATCCTACTATCTACGCTTGATGCCCTCAATCTCACACAAATTATCAATGAACCAACCAGGTACCACCCCAAAGCCGTAAACACGGGCACCCTGATAGATATCATCCTAACCAACTTGCCCTCTAAATACACCTCTGCTGTTTTCAACCAAGATCTCAGCGATCACTGCCTCATTGCCTGCATCCGTAATGGGTCAGCGGTCACTCATCACTGTCAAACGCTCCCTGAAACACTTCAGCGAGCAGGTCTTTCTAATCGACCTGGCCGCGGTATCCTGGAAGGATATTGATCTCATCCCGTCAGTAGAGGATGCCTGGTTCTTTTTTTTAAATGCCTTCCTCACCATCTTAAATAAGCATGCCCCATTCAAGAAATGTTGAACCAGGAACAGATATAGCCCTTGGTTCTCTCCAGACCCGACTGCCCTTAACCAACACAAAAACAACCTATGGCGTTCTGCATTAGCATCGAACAGCCCCCGTGATATGCAACTTTTCAGGGAAGCTAGAAACCAATATACACAGGCAGTTAGAAAAGCCAAGGCTAGCTTTTTCAAGCAGATATTTGCTTCCTGCAACACAAACACAAAAAGGTTCTGGGACACTGTAAAGCCCATGGAGAATAAGAACACCTCCTCCCAGCTGCCTACTGCACTGAGGACAGGAAACACCGTCACCACCGATAAATCCACTATAATCGAGAATTTCAATAAGGAATTTTCTATGGCTGGCATGCTTTCCACCTGGCTACCCCTACCCCGGTCAACAGCACTGCACCCCCCACAGCAACTCGCCCAAGCCTTACCAATTTCTCCTTCTCCCAAATCCAGTCAGCTGATGTTCTGAAAGAGCTGCAAAATCTGGACCCTACAAATCAGCCGGGCTAGACAATCTGGACCCTTTCTTTTCTAAAATGATCTGCCGAAATTGTTGCAACCCCTATTACTAGCCTGTTCAACTTCTCTTTCGTGTCGTCTGAGATTCCCAAACATTGGAAAGCAGCTGCGGTCATCCCCCTCTTCAAAGGGGGGACACTCTTGATCCAAACTGCTACAGACCTATATCTATCCTACCCTGCTTTTCTAAGGTCTTCGAAAGCCAAGTCAACAAACAGATTCCCGACCATTTCAAATCCCACCATACCTTCTCCGCTATGCAATCTGGTTTCAGAGCTGGTCATGGGTGCACCTCAGCCACGCTCAAGGTCCTAAACGATGTCCTAACCGCCATCGATAAGAAACAATACTGTGCAGCCGTATTCGTTGACCTGGCCAAGGCTTTCGACTCTGTCAATCACCACATCCTCATCGGCAGACTCGATAGCCTTGGTTTCTCAAATGATTGCCTCGCCTGGTTCACCAACTACTTCTCAGACAGAGTTCAGTGTGTCAAATCGGAGGGCCTGTTGTCCGGGCCTCTGGCAGTCTCTATGGGGGTGCCACAGGGTTCAATTCTTGGACCGACTCTCTTCTCTGTATACATCAATGATGTCGCTCTTGCTGCTGGTGAGTCTCTGATCCACCTCTACGCAGACGACACCATTCGGTATACTTCTGGCCCTTCTTTGGACACTGTTAACAACCCTCCAGATGAGCTTCAATGCCATACAACTCTCCTTCCATGGCCTCCAATTGCTCTTAAATACAAGTAAAACTAAATGCATGCTCTTCAACCGATCACTGCCTGCACCTGCCCGCCCGTTCAGCATCACTACTCTGGACGGTTCTGACTTAGAATATGTGGACAACTACAAATACCTAGGTGTCTGGTTAGACTGTAAACTCTCCTTCCAGACTCACATTAAACATCTCCAATCCAAAGTTAAATCTAGAATTGGCTTCCTATTTCGCAACAAAGCATCCTTCACTCATGCTGCCAAACATACCCTTGTAAAACTGACCATCTTACCGATCCTCGACTTCAGCGATGTCATTTACAAAATAGCCTCCAATACCCTACTCAATAAATTGGATGCAGTCTATCACAGTGCCATCCGTTTTGTCACCAAAGCCCCATATACTACCCACCACTGTGACTTGTACGCTCTTGTTGGCTGGCCCTTGCTTCATACTCGTCACCAAACCCACTGGCTCCAGGTCATCTACAAGACCCTGCTAGGTAAAGTCCCCCCTTATCTCAGCTCGCTGGTCACCATAGTAGCACCCACCTGTAGCACTCGCTCCAGCAGGTATATCTCTCTGGTCACCCCCAAAACCAATTTTTCCTTTGGCCGCCTCTCCTTCCAGTTCTCTGCTGCCAATTACTGGAAAGAACTACAAAAATCTCTGAAACTGGTAACACTTATCTCCCTCACTAGCTTTAAGCACCAGCTGTCAGAGCAGCTCACAGATTACTGCACCTGTACATAGCCCATCTATAATTTAGGCCAAACAACTACCTCTCCCCCTACTGTATTTATTTATTTTGCTCCTTTGCACCCCATTATTTCTATCTCTACTTTGCACATTCTTCCACTGCAAATCTACCATTCCAGTGTTTTACTTGCTATATTGTTTTTACGTCGCCACCATGGCCTTTTTTTTGCCTTTACCTCCCTTATCTCACCTCATTTGCTCACATTGTATATAGACTTATTTTTCTACTGTATTATTGACTGTATGTTTGTTTTACTCCATGTGTAACTCTGTGTTGTTGTTGTATGTGTCGAACTGCTTTGCTTTATCTTGGCCAGGTCGCAATTGTAAATGAGAACTTGTTCTCAACTTGCCTACCTGGTTAAATAATGGTGAAATAAAAAAATAAAAAAATGAATGGTTTATTATAACCCTGCACAGAGACAGTAAGGTCGCAGGTTGGTCTTCCTTGTTTTTACAATGAAACACATTCATGCCTTCTTCTTCGGGAGAGGTAAAGGTCGAGTGTTATGAGATCCTCCTCTCTAAAAAGACTGAAGCCAACTGTGTACGTGCAGCTGGACTCAGTTCCAACAGTTCCTGTAAGAGTGCCAGTATTTACCAAGCAGGTGTTCAACTCGGTTTAATATTAAACCTCATTTATTATATGCTGCTGGTGCAGATGAATTTCTAGGTAAAGGAACATGACCTTTTGCCAGTATCTATTTTCAGTGAATGAGTCAAACATCAATGGGTAGTGAATTGTTGTCAACAGTTTTGATAAGGTGTTGCTGTTTCTTATTATTACAGTCCAGGTATTTCTGGTTTATGATGTAGGAGATATATTTCTTGTTTATGATTATTATGATATTATATTTATAATGGAGCATCATATTTTTTTTAATCAACTCTGAATATAGTTTTTTTTAATGTTAGGCTAAGTTCACTCTTTATCCTAGTATAAAAAGTACATTTGATGAAAGACATATTGCAAATGTTCATTTTTCGCTCAGCTTCATTGCTGAGCGAAACACGTTCTATTTAATGATGAGAAGAATATTGGGAACATCAAGTCATGAAATGTACCTAAGGACTTCATAACACATTCATAACTTAGAAACGCATTCATAAGCGGTAAACATAACATGCATATGTAAACAACCACTTTAACTTTCACAGAAAATATAAAATAATGAGTGGTTATAGTTAATAATGATTTGAATGACAAAAACAACAACGAATTCGAAAAGAAAACCTGCACGCTTTGTTTCAACCTTATGAATGGGCCTTGGTCCTTAACGGTTGGCCATGCCCTCGTTATGCTGACGTCGGAGGTTGGGTTACTTTGGGCTACGTGTGGAGTGAAGTTGGGGGGGGGGGGGTTGTACAGTGCGTCGTCGCCATGCGACTCGACCAGAATGACACACTGCAAACAAGAGTCAAACAAGTTGTTGTGTCGCGTTCAAACAGTATTTTATCTACTACGAAACCCAAAAGGAGCGCAAGTCACCACGTGATTCAATGATATACCTGGGATGCCCCCGCTCTCTAGTTTCGTTTGTATTGTTTCAGGAGTCTTCTAACTTGCACGGTAGAAGCGCGTGAAAAGACCTGGGTTTAAAGTGTCATTCGCTCTTGTATAAGCATGGAGAGAGAGAGCGTAAAGGAAAGGACCGCCGGGACCGATTTGGACAGGGACCAGCAGTTTTGTGAGCTTTGTGGAAAGATGGAAAACCTGCTTAAATGTGGACGGTGTCGGAACTCTTTCTACTGTAGTAAAGAACACCAGAAAGCGGACTGGAAGAAGCACAAGCAGTTTTGTAAAGAGGCCGAGAAACCTCAGTGTCAGCCACAGCCCGAATCAACACAACAGCCCGCACGGACTGCGAAAGGAGGGCAAGACTCGCAGCTAAAAAAGAAAAGCACAGAACAACAGAATAAAACAGCTTCTCAGAGCACCACACACACTGGGCTTTCAAATCCGCCTGCAGGTGGCGAAAGAATTAAAGATTTTATCACTTCAGTAACTCGCCCGGGTAGTGTGTCTGACAGCAAGCAGACTGGGGAAGGAATTAAACTCAGCTCCAACGGACAAACGATGTCCCCCCCGCTAAAACTGGCTATGGACTATATTGTTCCATGTATGAATAAGCATGGCATTTGTGTTGTTGACAATTTTCTTGGAGAAGAGACTGGACTGAGTATTTTGGAGGATGTGAGAGCCCTCCACAAGACTGGTAAATTTACTGATGGGCAGTTGGTGAGTCAAAGAAGTGACTCCACTAAAGATATACGAGGAGACAAAATAACCTGGACTGAAGGAAGAGAACCTGGTTGTGAGAAGATAGCCTTTCTCATGAGCCGCATGGATGACATGGTCCGACACTGTAATGGTAAACTGGGAAACTACAGAATAAATGGAAGGACGAAAGTAAGTAAACACTGAAAGTGAGTAGCACCTTGTTATTTATCTTCTCCAGGTAGGTATATTTAAAAGTTACGAAAGTCTTAAACATTTATTTTTGCAGCAACATAATCATAATATTGAAAACAATAATAAAATATTTTTAAATGCGTAATAATTATAATATGAATATGGTATCATATTAATTATACTATAAGAATATATAATACATATAATATTATAATAACAGATAGGCCTATTCTTAAAATAATAATGAATAAGCATTAGCATATACAGTGCATTCGGAAAGTATTCAGACCACTTGACTTTTTCCACATTTTGTTACTTTACAGACATTCTAAAATTGATTAAATTGTTTTTTCCCTCATCTATCTACAATATGCAAATGTATAAAAAAAAACGGAAGTATCACATTTACATGAGTATTAAGACCATTTACTCAGTACTTTGTTGAAACACCTTTGGCAGCGATTACAGCCTCGAGTCTTCTTGGGTATGATGCTACAAGTTTTTGGCACACCTGTATTTGGGGAGTTTCTCCCATTCTTCTCTGCAGATCCTCTCAGGCTCTGTCAGTTTGGATGGAGAGCGTTGCTGCACAGCTACTTTCAGGTCTCTCCAGAGATGTTCGATCGGGTTCAAGTCCGGGCTCTGGCTGGGTCACTCAAGGACATTCAGAGACTTGGCTGTGTACTTAGGGTTGTTGTCCTGTTGGAAGGTGAACCTTCACCCCAGCCTGATGTCCTGAGTGCTCTGGAACAGGTTTTCATCAAGGACCTCTCTGTACTTTGCTCTGTTCATCATTCCCTCGATCCTGCATTTTGGCAAACTCCAACAAGGCCTGATTGGTGGAGTGCTGCAGAGATGGTTGTCCTTCCGGAAGATTCTCCCATCTCCACAGAGGAAATCTTGAGTTCTGTCAGAGTGACCATCAGGTTCTTGGTCACCTCCCTGATCAAGGCCCTTCTCCCCCGATTGCTCAGTTTGGCTGGGCGGCCAGCTCTAGGAAGATTGTTGGTGGTTCCAAACTTCCATTTAAAAATGATGTTCTTGGGGACCTTCAATGCTGCAGACATTTTTGCTCTGACATGAACTGGTTAACTGTGGGACCTTATATAGACAGGTGTGTGCCTTTCCAAATCATGTCCAATCAATTGAATTTACCACAGGTGGACTCCAATCAAGTTGTTGAAACATCTCAAGGATGATCAATGTTAACAGGATGAGTTCAATTTCAAGTCTCATAGCAAAGGGTCTGAATACGTATGTAATTAAAGTATTTCTGTTTTTTATTTTTAATACATTTGCATAAATTTCTAAAAACCTGTTTTCGCTTTGTCAGTATGGGGTATTGTGGTGTAGATTGATGAAGAAAAACATTAATTTAATACATTTTAGAATAAGGCTGTAACGTAATAAAATGTGGAAAAAGGCAAGGGGTCTGAATACTTTCCGAATGCAATGTATGAACGAAAATTTGGAAAGTAGCCCTGATATGGACAGGAACCCGGGTCCCTGCGTCTGTCAGTCCAACACCTCACACCTTACACCGAGAGTTCTGAACGTACTAAGGAGCCTACACACACTACCCCCATCCTGCAGAGAGCTCACAAGCACCCCCCCCCCCCCTTCTCCAGCTGGTACCCAGTCAGGTCTCTGCGACTGTCAGTCAAGTAACAGTAATTTAATGGGGGGAAATAATAATTGAATAGTGCACATTGCATTCCAGTGGTGGAAAAAGTACTCAATTGTCATACTTGACAAAAAGTAAAGATACCTTAATAGAAAATGACACAAGTAAAAGTGAAAGTCACCCAGTAAATGACAAAGTTTTGAATATACTTAAGTATCAAAAGTAAATATAATTGCTAAAATATACTTAATTATCAAAAGTAAAAGTGTAAATCATTTCAAATTCCTTATATTGAGCAATCCAGACAGCACAATTGTCCATGTTTTATTTATTTTATTGACGGATAGCCAGGGGCACACTCCAACACTCAGACATTCTTTCCAAACGAAGCATCTGTGTTTAGTAAGTCCGCCAGATCAGAGGCAGTAGGGATGACCAGGGATGTTCTCTTGATAAGTGCGTACATTGGACCATTTTCCTGTCAAAATGTAACGAGTACTTTTGGGTGTCAGGGAAAATGTATGGAGTAAAAAGTACATTATTTTCTTTAGGAATGTACTGAAGTAAAAGTTGTCAAAAATATATACTGACCAAAAAATATAAAAGCAACATGCAACAATTTCAAAGATTTTGCTGAGTTACAGTTCATATAAGGAAATCAGTCAATTTAAATAAATTCATTAGGCCCTAATCTATGGATTTCACATGACTGGGCAGGGGTACAGCCATGGGTGGGCCTGGGAGCGCATAGGATTATCTTGGCAAAGGAGAAATGCTCGCTAACAGGGATGTGAACAAATTTGTGCACAACATTTGAGAGAAATACGCTTTTTGCACGTATGGAACATCTCTGGAATGTTTTATTTCAGCTCATGAAACATGGGATCAACACTTGACTATTTACACTAGAAAAAATATATGAAGTACTTTAAAGTATTTTTACTTAAGTACTTTACACTACTGCTTGAAACAAAACAAAATCAGTGTTACTCACAATAAAATAACTTGGTGATTATTAAATTGTTTAATTCATTTAATATTACATACATTTATTAAGACTTAAACTATTACTAAGATATGCTACTTTCCATATGCTAGGATATTTGAGTCATATGACAAAAAACAGAGAGAATGGGGTATTCCCTATTACTAAAGAGTCCAGATTCTCTTTCCCTCCATCACCACCTCCTTTTTCTTTGTAAGGACACAATGGAGCTCTGTCATCCTAACATATGTTTTTCAGTTTATTCATGAGGAAAGTGGTGGCGGGATTTGATCTCATGCAGTTATTGGCCATATGTGCTTGGGGGACTACAGCACTACCAAATAATTATTTGGTTGTGTTTATGAAGGCCTTGGGCAACATTAGAATGCGATTGTTATTTTATTTCAAATAACACTACAGCATTTTCATTAGTTTATGTTACTGCATGCTATACAGTGGGTCAAAAAAAGTATTTAGTCAGCCACCAATTGTGCAAGTTCTCCCACTTAAAAAGATGAGAGAGGCCTGTAATTTTCATCATATGTACACTTCAACTATGACAGACAAAATGAGGGGAAAAAATCCAGAAAATCATATTGTAGGATTTTTAATTTATTTATTAGCAAATTATGGTGGAAAATAAGTATTTGGTCACCTACAAACAAGCAAGATTTCTGGCTCTCACAGACCTGTAACTTCTTCTTTAAGAGGCTTCTCTGTCCTCCACTCGTTACCTGTATTAATGGCACCTGTTTGAACTTGTTATCAGTATAAAAGACACCTGTCCACAACCTCAAACAGACACTCCAAACTCCACTATGGCCAAGACCAAAGAGCTGTCAAAGGACACCAGAAACAAAATTGTAGACTTGCACCAGGCTGGGAAGCCTGAATCTGCAATAGGTAAGCAGCTTGGTTTGAAGAAATCAACTGTCGGAGCAATTATTAGGAAATGGAAGACATACAAGAACACTGATAATCTCCCTCGATCTGGGGCTCCACGCAAGATCTCACCTCAAAAATCCCAGTACCACACGGGGGGACCTAGTGAATGACCTGCAGAGAGCTGGGACCAAAGTAACAAAGCCTACCATCAGTAACACACTACGCCGCCAGGGACTCAAATCCTGCCATTCCAGACGTGTCCCCCTGCTTAAGCCAGTACATGTCCAGGCCCGTCTGAAGTTTGCTAGAGAGCATTTGGATGATCCAGAAGAAGATTGGGAGAATGTCATATGGTCAGATGAAACCAAAATAGAACTTTTTGGTAAAAACTCAACTCGTCGTGTTTGGAGGACAAATAATGCTGAGTTGCATCCAAAGAACACCATACCTACTGTGAAGCATGGGGGTGGAAACATCATGCTTTGGGGCTGTTTTTCTGCAAAGGGACCAGGACGACTGATCCGTGTAAAGGAAAGAATGAATGGGGCCATGTATCGTGGGATTTTGAGTGAAAAGCTCCCTCCATCAGCAAGGGCATTGAAGATGAAACGTGGCTGGGTCTTTCAGCATGACAATGATCCCAAACACACCGCCCGGGCAACGAAGGAGTGGCTTCGTAAGAAGCATTTCAAGGTCCTGGAGTGGCCTAGCCAGTCTCCAGATCTCAACCCCATAGAAAATCTTTGGAGGGAGTTGAAAGTCTGTGTTGCCCAGCAACAGCCCCAAAACATCACTGCTCTAGGGGAGATCTGCATGGAGGAATGGGCCAAAATACCAGCAACAGTGTGTGAAAACCTTGTGAAGACTTACAGAAAACGTTTGACCTCTGTCATTGCCAACAAAGGGTATATAACAAAGTATTGAGATAAACTTTTGTTATTGACCAAATACTTATTTTCCACCATAATTTGCAAATAAATTCATTAAAAATCCTACAATGTGATTTTCTGGAATTTTTTTTCTCATTTTGTCTGTCATAGTTGAAGTGTACCTATGATGAAAATTACAGGCCTCTCTCATCTTTTTAAGTGGGAGAACATGCACAATTGGTGGCTGACTAAACACTTTTTTGCCCCACTGTATGTAAAAACAGAAAACACCCAAATTCAAGTGGTGAATCAATTTTATTTGTGGAGTGCCATTGTTACAACAATGAAACAGAAAGCATATGTGTTCGAACTCGGTAACAGCTTCTGTTTATAATGACAAAATAAATGCCCCAACCACCAAGACACACACGGTCAGCAAGATGCGTGGTCAAATGATTCAAACATCAGTAGCCTAAACATCATTATAAGTGACAGGTAGCCTTGATAAATTGTGAAAATCATCAGAAAAGCAATAATGGCATTATAATGAATATAAGTGTCTATGACAGCAGTCAAAAATTGTTAATTATTGTCAACTCGTGCTTACATTGTGTGCGTCGTCACGCAATGGCATAATATGGATTTTATTTAGCTGTTATCCCTTGTCCAACAGTTGACAAAAATCTTCATACTTTTCACTTGCTTGACACACAGTGCATTCGAAAAGTATTCAGACCCCTTGACCTTTTCCACATTTGTTACGTTATAGCCTTATTGTAAAATTTATTAAATATACACTGCTCAAAAAAATAAAGGGAACACTTAAACAACACAATGTAACTCCAAGTCAATCACACTTCTGTGAAATCAAATTGTCCACTTAGGAAGCAACACTGATTGACAATAAATGTCACATGCTGTTGTGCAAATGGAATAGACAAAAGGTGGAAATTATAGGCAATTAGCAAGACACCCCCAATAAAGGAGTGGTTCTGCAGGTGGTGACCACAGACCACTTATCAGTTCCTATGCTTCCTGGCTGATGTTTTGGTCACTTTTGAATGCTGGCGGTGCTTTCACTCTAGTGGTAGCGGTGCTGGCGGTGCTTTCACTCTACCTCTGAGGAAGTACAGCTCCCGCTCAGCCCAGTCAAAACTGTTCGCTGCTCTGGCACCCCAATGGTGGAACAAACTCCCCCACGACGCCAGGTCAGCGGAGTCAATCACCACCTTCCGGAAACACCTGAAACACCACCTCTTTAAGGAATACCTAGGATAGGATAAAGTAATCCTTCTAACCCCCCCCCCCCCTTAAAAGAGTTAGATGCACTATTGTAAAGTGGTTGTTCCACTGGATATCATAAGGTGAATGCACCAACTTGTAAGTCGCTCTGGATAAGAGCGTCTGCTAAATGACTTAAATGTAAATGTAAATGTAAATGGTAGCATGAGACGGAGTCTACAACCCACACAAGTGGCTCAGGTAGTGCAGCTCATCCAGGATGGCACATCAATGCGAGCTGTGGCAAGAAGGTTTGCTGTGTCTGTCAGCGTAGTGTCCAGAGCATGGAGGCGCTACCAGGAGACAAGCCAGTACATCAGGAGACGTGGAGGAGGCCGTAGGAAGGCAACAACCCAGCAGCAGGACCGCTACCTCCGCCTTTGTGCAAGGAGGAGCACTGCCAGAGCCCTGCAAAATGACTTCCAGCAGGCCACAAATGTGCATGTGTCTGCTCAAACGGTCAGAAACAGACTCCATGAGGGTGGTATGAGGGCCCGACGTCCACAGGTGGGGGTTGTGCTTACAGCCCAACACCGTGCAGGACGTTTGGCATTTGCCAGAGAACACCAAGATTGGCAAATTCGCCACTGGCGCCCTGTGCTCTTCACAGATGAAAGTAGGTTCACACTGAGCACATGAGCACATGTGACAGAGTCTGGAGACGCCGTGGAGAACGTTCTGCTGCCTGCAACATCCTCCAGCATGACCGGTTTGGCGGTGGATCAGTCATGGTGTGGGGTGGCATTTCTTTGTGGGGCCGCACAGCCCTCCATGTGCTCGCCAGAGGTAGCCTGACTGCCATTAGGTACCGAGATGAGATCCTCAGACCCCTTGTGAGACCATATGCTGACACATGCACATTTGTGGCCTGCTGGAGGTCATTTTGCAGGGCTCTGGCAGTGCTCCTCCTTGCACAAAGGCGGAGGTAGCGGTCCTGCTGCTGGGTTGTTGCCCTCCTCCGGCCTCCTCCACGTCTCCTGATGTACTGGCCTGTCTCCTGGTTGCGCCTCCATGCTCTGGACACTACGCTGACAGACACAGCAAACCTTCTTGCCACAGCTCGCATTGATGTGCCATCCTGGATGAGCTGCACTACCTGAGCCACTTGTGTGGGTTGTAGAGTCTGTCTCATGCTACCACTAGAGTGAAAGCACCGCCAGCATTCAAAAGTGACCAAAACATCAGCCAGGAAGCATAGGAACTGCTAAGTGGTCTGTGGTCACCACCTGCAGAACCACTCCTTTATTGGGGGTGTCTTGCTAATTGCCTATAATTTCCGCCTTTTGTCTATTCCATTTGCACAACAGCATGTGACATTTATTGTCAATCAGTGTTGCTTCCTAAGTGGACAATTTGATTTCACAGAAGTGTGATTGACTTGGAGTTACATTGTGTTGTTTAAGTGTTCCCTTTATTTTTTTGAGCAGTGTATATTCTTTACCAATCTACACATAATACCCCATAATGAAAAGCAAAAACATGTTTTTAGAAATGTTTGCAAATGTATTAAAAATTAAAAAACTGATACCTTATTTACGTAAGTATTCAGACCCTTTGCTATGAGACTCGAAATTGAACTCAGGTGCATCCTGTTTCCATTGATCATCCTTGAGATGTTTCTACAACTTGATTGCAGTCCACCTGTGGTAAATTCAATTGATTGGACATGATTTGGAAAGGCACACACCTGTCTATATAAGGTGCCACAATTGACATGTCAGAACAAAAACCCTAAAATGAGGTCGAAGGAATCGTCCGTAGATTGTGTGCAGATCTGGGGATGGGTACCAAAAAATGTCTGCATCATTAAAGGTCCCCAAGAACACAGTGCCCTCCATCATTCTTAAAAATGGAAGAAGTTTTGGAACCACCAAGATTCTTCCTAGAGCTGGCCGCCCAGCCAAACTGAGAAATCGGAGGAGAACGTCCTTGGTTAGGGAGGTGGCCAAGAATCCGATGTTCACTCTGACAGAGCTCCAGAGTTCCTCTGTGGAGATGAGAGAACCTTCCAGAAGGACAACCATCTCTGCAGCACTCCACCAATCAGGCCTTTATGGCAGAGTGGCTAGACGGAAGCCACTTCTCAGTAAAAGGAATTTGCCAAAAGGCACCTAAAGGACTCTCAGATTATGAGAAACAAGATTTTCTGGTCAGATGAAACCAAGATTGAACTCTTTGGCCTGAATGCCAAGCGTCAACATCTGGAGGAAAACTGGCACCAATCCTACAGTGAAGCATGGTGGTGACAACATCATGCTGTGGGGATGTTTTTCAGCGGACTAGTCAGGATCGAGGTAAAGATGAACGGAGCAAAGTACAGAGAGATCCTTGATGAAAACCTGCTCCAGAGCGCTCAGAACCTCAGACTGAGGTTCACCTTCCAACAGGACAATGACCCTAGGCACACAGCCAAGACTCTGAATGTCTTTGAGTGCTCCAGCCAGAACCTAAAAATAGCTGTGCAGCGACGCTCCCCATCCAACCTGACAGAGCTGCAGAGAAGAATGTGAGAAACTCCCCAAATACAGGTGTGCCAAGCTTGTAGCGTCATACCCAAGAAGACTTGAGGCTGTAATCACTGCCAAAGGTTCTTCAACCAAGTACTGAGTAAAGGGTCTGAATACTTATGTAAATGTGATATTTCATTTTTATTTATTTTTTACATTTGCAAAAGTTTATAAAAACATGTTTTTGCTTTGTCATTATGGGGTATTGTGTGTAATCCATTTAATCTATTTTAGAATGTCTGTAACGTAACAAAATGTGGGAAAAGGAGTCAGAATACTTTCTGAATGCACTGTACCTTTGTTTAGTAATGCGTAATAGTCTCTAGCTCATTCTTTATTGTGTCCCCGTCGCCTTGTCATTCTTCAGCACCATTGTGGAGTACAACGGCTATGCAGGTGCCTTATTTTGCGCAGAGGGAGGGAGCGAGCTCCCACCTCAATTTGTTCACGGTGTCTGCCATTGACAGTGGAGTGAAGAAATTGTCCATGGTGACATTTCTCCCCTTGCCAACCCTGATATAGGGTACATACCATTTTGTAGATTATAATTAGAACAGATCAATACAATAGAATGGCCCGTCCTGTCCTTTATTCACAGTTGGTGATTACATAATTATGCATTGTTCGCTTTCCCTCGCTCATCAACCCATTTACCCCCTTTTTCCCCATTATACTTTACTTCATTTATTTAATCTGTTATTTGTGTGAAATCAGTTTCGGTATAGTTCAGGTTTAGTTTCGAGTCAATTATTGGGGTGATTAGATGATGGGCATGGCATGTAGCCTAGTGGTTAGAGCGTTGTGCCAGTAACTGAAAGGTGTGACAAGGTAAAAATCTGTCGTTCTGCCCCTGAGCGAGGCTGTTCCCCGGGCGCCGAAGATGTGGATGTTGATTAAGGTAATCCCCTGGACCACTCTGATTCAGAGGAGTTGGGTTAAATGCGGAAGACACATTTCAGTTGAAGGCATTCAGTTGTACAACTGACTAGGTATCCCCCCCCTTTCAATTGTCAGGAGAAGGAGGGGCAACGGGGATAACCATTCTAACACTTATTTAGGAAAAGTCAAGAACGGAGGGGGCAGTCAAAAGTGTTAAGCCTAAAACAGAAAAGATTCAGCGATGGCTGGCCACTGACTATTCTTTACCCTTTGTCCGCCCGGAACAAGATTATACATGAATCTGGGAATGACGGCCAATCGCTCACGTCCAACTAACGGCGAGGGTGCGGCACACACCTGTGAGCAATGGTCGACCACAGACGGTGTTGGACTGATCGTTGGTTCCGATGCGTACCCTACTTTATGATTGAGTTCCTGCCCGACTTTATTGCTTCATTGCATGCCAGACCTTACTACGCTTGGATATGTATTTAACATATAAGCTAACCACATCATATGCTATAGCCATCTGATGCCCGACTGCACAGTTAATGATGTGGCACGCAACCGTTGGTACACATCTAGTCGGGCAGGAACTCAACCTATACTTGTGTGTGAGATCAGTCTTCACCCCTCCACCAGACAGAACTGTACTAGGGTTATAATAATACAGTACTGTGTTATTCATCCAGTCTATCCACACACACCAGTTGAACCACGCTGCTAGTATGCACTCATTAAGCCTAATCTCTTGACAAACTTTGAAGTCTTAACCATTCTATGAACAGAGTTGGTGTGTACTGTTAACCGGTTGACAGGTGATGCAATCTTTACAAAACGATGGAAAATAATTCAATGCAAAGCAATTCGAATACCTTCGATTGAGTTGTATTGGGAGCTGCCCCTTGCCCCTCTCTCACCAGCTGTTGATGGTACTCTACTGCCAAACTCTCATGGTTTATCTTTACTTCATTCCACAATCTGTCCCCCTCGAGACGACTAATTCACCAAGGTATGCTGCGTCTGTTGTGGCCCCTATAGGTTCTCGCCAGGGGTTCATTGCAGTCCCCTCCACAGCCAAACTGCTGTGTATCTTCTCTCTCTATTGTCCTGAACTCTCTGATATAAAAACTAGAGTCCATTTCTTTAAACAGGGACTTCCTGGCAGGCTGCACCCAATGCTACTGATAGGCTGTATTTGAGTCATCCATCGCCAGGACGACCTTCACATTTCCTGCATGCGAGGAACGCCCCTTTACCGCCAGCTTTGGGCCCATACTCAAAAAGGTTGTGTTGTGTTTTAGAGGACAATTGCCTTAAAGATACACTATGGAAGTTTAGTTTTGTCATTGTTTTAAGTCAAATTTTGGCTTGGATGTTGTCTGCATGTTTCATATGCATATTATACGTTAATAAATTAATTTCCCTGTTTTATGAAATCACACATCCATTTAATAGTATTAGGGAAACAATGTATGCTTTTTCTCATGGTTGTGAGAAAATGTGCCTCTCTGTCCAATGAGATCATTTCTGGACAATGGGTTATTTCTGTCCATTTAGGGTACCTCCTTTGGCTCAAGAGCACCCCCGGGCAGATGCTACATATAGCCTCTTTAAGTTGTTAGACCAATAGAGAAAAAAATACACTGATGTGTCAGTTACTGATGTAACTGCCATTTTGTTTGGGTGTGTGTCTCTGAACCCTGTTGACTAGCAAGGTGACTGAGTTTGTTTCGTCACAGCTGTGAGGAAGGACGACCCCTGATAGATCAGTGACCGTTTGGACTGTAGATTGGAGGGCTTCCCTTATCAGTCCCTACACACAGACAGACGCACTCGTGAAGCTCAACTTTGTCTGCCAAGGAAAACAGTGCAGCTCTGCTTTCCTAGTCACGCAAGCCACAGATTCAAGGTCTACGAAGTTTACGTCTTGAGTGTCTAACCAAACCAAAAACGTGTAAACTACTCTGAGAATGTTGCTTTTGGAACCGTTAACATGCTCTGTGTCTTGATGTAATGTATCTTCGATCTATAATGATTGGTTCTGTTGTTGACGTGGTGAATGCAAACACAACATTTCATTACAAGCAAAGCCTGGCTTTTGTGGTTACTAGAATTGGTATCTGGTGTCAAGATCTCAAAGTAATATGAAATTACAGCAATACGACACTGGAAATAACACTATGGTATGATCTTAAAGGAAAACAATCCTCTACCTAGAGTACAGATAGGGCTTTCAAGAGAAATTTGATAGGAAGTAATCCGCCCTGCAAGCTTAAATAGTGGCTTGTTTATTTTCTATAATAATTTGACGTTTGCCTCAGTCATTAGTTTATGAGAAGCAGAGTAGTGTCCAGGCCTGAAGGTTTCATTTGAACATTTTCCGGGTGATAGGCCTAAACAGTAGGAAAGTAAACAGACTGATCATGATATTGTGCGGCGGGTTTTCAGACTCCCCTGCCGTATCCGCTAACAAATCAAAAAAAAAAATGGATTATTGTTTCCTAATTGATTGTTTTCCAGCGGTCCTGGGTCCTCCTGTATCAGCAAACAAATCCAAAATAATTATATTATTGTTTCCTAATTAATTGTTTTCCAGCGGTCCTGGGACCTGCCGTATCCGCTAACAAATCAAAAAATAATTATATTATTGTTTCCTAATTAATTGTTTTCCAGCGGTCCTGGGACCTGCCGTATCCGCTAACAAATCAAAAAATAATTATATTATTGTTTCCTAATTGATTGTTTTCCAACGGTCCTGGGACCTGTATCAGCTAACAAATCAAAAATAATAATATAATTGTTTCCTAATTTATTGTTTTCCAGCAGTCCTGGGATCTGCCGTATCCGCTAACAAATCAAAAATAATTATATTATTGTTTCCTAATTGATTGTTTTCCAGTGGTCCTGGGACCTGCCGTATCAGCTAACAAAGCAAAAAATCATTATATTATTGTTTCCTAATTTATTGTTTTTCAGCGGTCCTGGGACCTGCTGTATCAGCTAACAAATCCCCAAAATATATATTATTGTTTCCTAATTGATTGTTTTCCAGCGTTCCTGGGACCTGCCGTATCAGCTAACAAATCACATTTTTTAAAATTGTTTCCTAATTGATTGTTTTCCAGCGGTCCTGGGACCTGCTGTATCAGCTAACAAATCCCCAAAATATATATTATTGTTTCCTAATTGATTGTTTTCCAGCGTTCCTGGGACCTGCCGTATCAGCTAACAAATCACATTTTTAAAAATTGTTTCCTAATTGATTGTTTTCCAGCGGTCCTGGGACCTGCCGTATCAGCTAACAAATCAAAAAAATAATAATATTATTGTTTCCTAATTGATTGTTTTTCAGGGGTCCTGGGACCTGCCGTATCAGCTAACAAATCCCAAAAATATATATTATTGTTTCCTAATTGATTGTTTTCCAGTGGTCCTGGGACCTGCCGTATCAGCTAACAAATCAAAAAACTTTTTTTTTTTATTGTTTCCTAATTGATTGTTTTCCAGCGGTCCTGGGACCTGCCGTGTCAGCTAACAAATAAAAAATATATATATATATTGTTGTTTCCTAATTGATTGTTTTCCAGCAGTCCTGGGACTTTGCACAAATGCACTCTGTCAAGGTCTTAAAGGATAAGAAAATGTCCCCTTTCTGTGATTGCAAGGCTTTGACTTATTTGACGACCAAATATTGCACATCTATGTGTTGTCTCTTGTTACTATTTTGAAATATACATTATCACCCAAAGTGTCTGGAGCCTAACACGCTAAAGTTCTTGATTGATGGACTGTGACTTTTAAAATGTGTTCATTTATCAACACTTTTCAAAGTTTTAATTTAACGCTTTTCCGGATAATTATATGTACATGTTGAAAGTGTTTATTTGAACACTGTGGGTGTTAAAATTGCTCAGGAGATTTTCCCGTGTACTTTTCAAAGGACGTGTCAACTGTAATTGATAGACTTATTCCGTTGGCAACAAATGGAAGATACTAGGCGATATTTGGAAAATGCACAACACCAGATACACTTTTGTACACATTCAAGGATATTGGCAACAGTTCAATGCAGCTGGTCCCTGTGTCATCTAAGGCCGTGCACTACAACAGGATGTTTCCAGAAGCGCCGAAGCAGTACTTCCTGCAGACACTGATACAGGCAGCAGGGCCATACTGGTTTCTCTACTGGTTTCTCTAACATGCACAATAGCATGTTAGCACCTACTAGACAATACGGAAATACAATAGCAAATAATTGTACACTATCCCTTTCCCCTTAACATGGCCCATTGTATACATTTGGGATCCACCTGTGCTTCCTAAAGAATCTTACTTATGGGGACCTACAAAATGCAGTGGTCCACACATGGTAATGGGAAACTTATGGAATAATTCCTCCTGGTTGTGTATACTGGTTGACTCAGACCTCATAACAATTCCAAAAGCCTTTGGTGAGTTACAGGCTGCGTTAGGGTCGTTTGAACCAGTCCTGGCAGTTTTCTCGCCATTTTTCTCCTGTCTAGGAAGCGCTATTGATTAATTTAGGGGCTTGTTTGAACAGGCAGCGATGCAACGGGTTGACCCTCACAGGCTAAGGAGATAAAGGCTAATGGGCGCTAAAACAGCAATTTAGGTAATGTAAACAGAACAGGGTCAGCGTCCAATAAGAAACACACATTTAAATTTTTCGTGGCAAAAATTGTTTCCCGTTGCGTGCCCTAATGAGTACGACCCTGGTGTCTCTGGGTCTGGCAGCCTATACTTCCTCCCTGGTGGTGGGTCGGTGCTGGAGCTCTATGAACTGCCCAATGCCTCTATTTACATTCTACGGTGGAGATGCACAGGCTAAGGAGAGCCGGTTTTGCCCCGATGTTTTAATTCAGAAGACCGAGGCTGCTCCAGTCGCCCAGAACTCACAGTGGCACTGTGGACTCCCTGTGGAAAGTCCCCCTCAGTACAGTCTGTGAAACTGACAGGAAATAAGAGTTTTATGTTCCTCCGTTTGAGAGGTTATTTAAGAAATGTTCATATCATAGCAACGTCCTTTTTTTGGATCCATGAGTGCTTGAACTCCTTAACTGTGCTGCAGCTCGTATGTGAAAAAAAAAATGAATCCTGGTCCAAATGGGTTCTCATGTGCTTCTGAAATACTGTTGCTTTACCAATGGTTGGAGCGGGGCTACCGACTTTCGTCTCCAGCTCCACAGAAAGCTTTGATATGATGGCACAACTTGTTGTAACAAATTCTTACAGTAGTGCAATGCTCTTCGGTCGTGATCTTGGGGACGCACAGCTTTTGCACATTCACGCCCCCGATAAGTTTAATGTGGTGTGTTTTGCTCTGGGATAGAACTTAAATGTCCACACCCTTGGTGGTCCCCAGGACCTACATTGTAGAACACTGCCGTAAAGAAGAGCATATTTATCGACTATGATTGAATTGGATATTGCATGCAATTTCAAACGTGGATGAGTTGCTTCCTGTTATAAGTGAAGTTGCATTGAAAGAGTGAAAACAGTTGCTTTTTAAAACAACTGCTTTATGTAAATCCAGCTTAAGGCATAAAACAGTGCACAACCGACTTGAAAGTCAGTCTCACTTTAAAAGGTCACTTTGAAGGCAGTTCAGGTCCTCCATCTCAAACAACCCCAAGTGTCTGTGTCAGACAGTAACTCATTAAACGTAAACTGCGGGGGTTGTGCATGACCCGTCTCAATCCTAAATTGGCTCGCTAACCTCCCTCCCTTTGACCATAACAAATGTGTTTACTCCAACACCGGTTGAGCCTGGCCTGGATGCTCTTCTCCCCGCTAGAGGAGCAGCAGCCAGCTAGGAGACAGACAGGCAGCCTCACGCACCGCACGTAGCGCGATCATTAAAATAAATCCTGTCTGGATGGGCTCCAGCTGCCGACACAGCCACCGCTGAGTTTAGATCAGTTCAGCCACTCTTCACCCTGGAGTAGGCTTGGGCAGTATACCGTTTATACCGTATACTGCAGTGGAGGCTGCTGAAAGGAGGACGGCTCATAATAATGGCTGGAACGCAACAAATGGAATGGCATCAAGCACATGGAAAGAATGTGTTTGATGTATTTGATACCATTCCTGTCACGTCTGCTCCCGCGCCCCCTCTCCGGTGCTCGAGGTCACCAGTTCACTCATCATTACGTACACCTGCCACCATCGTTACGTGCACCTGTGCTTAATTATGGGACTCACCTGGACTCTTATCACCTCATTTACCAAGTCAGCATTGATGTTGTTATGTTTCTCCTGTCCAAATCCACACCCTGTACTTTCTTTTCGCGCCCAGCGTCTGTTGTTACAGAATCCTGACTCCCCAATTGGAAGCAGAGTTTTTTTGTTATTTATTTATTTTTTGTTGGTGACGTTGGGTCCGGGTGCCGCTGCCAACACAATCGGGGATGCCTCAGCTGGCTCGAGAGTTTCCAAGCCTCGGCCGGCTCGTCGGGCTCCCACGCCTGGCCCGCCAGGCTCGCCCAGGTAGGACGCCAGGTGGCACCCCTAGAGGACGGGGTACTGCCACGTCTGCTCCCGCTCCCCCTCTCCAGTGTTCGAGGTCACCAGTTCACTCATTACGCACACCTGCCACCATCGTTACGCTCACCTGCGCTTAATGATGGGACTCACCTGGACTCCATCACGTCATTTACCTTCCCTATATTTGTCACTTCCTCAGTTTCATTCCCGAGTCAGCATTGATGTTAATGTTTCTCCTGTCCAGATGCTGTTCTTGTTTTGTTTCATGCCAATTTATTATTAAATCCACACCCTGTACTTACATCTCGTCACCCAGCGTCTGGTCGTTACAGAACCGTTACATTTCCACTAATTCCGCTCCAGCCATTACCACAAGCCAGTCCTCCCCAATGAATGTGCCACCAACCTCCTGTGGTATACCGGGGTATTGGAAAAAGCCACAGGATGGTTTTTCAATACCGTCAACCATTTCTATTAAGTTTTTCAATACATGTGAATATTTGTACCTACCTTAAGTTAATACCTGCAGTCAACTTGTGTTATATGTTAGGAGATAAAACAGATTTGAGTTCTTCATTTCACCTGTCACATTATGAAGCTTACCGTATTTCCTCAGAACAGATGAGCCGGTCGTGTGTTTATTTTTAAATAGCACAGCAGGAGCCGGTGAGTCCATAGCATTCTATGTATATCAGCGAGTCTCAGTTGTGCGGCGCACATGAGGTGATGAAGTTACGCTTGTATGTAATTCACTACTAAATGTTTGCCATCAGATATCTTATAATGCCTTTCTGCCAGAAGTCAAACTCTGGATGAGTTATCCGCACAGCTACATTTTTCCCCCTGCGCTTCCTATTAGCATTTTTTTCCCTCCGTTTTTCTCCCATCTGCTCAGTGTTCACATGCTGCTCTTCCTTCAGAAAAGCATGCATCACAACTTTGTTCATTTGCACAATTTCTCAGTTTCCCTTGACTTCCGGTAACTTTATGAGCTCGATTTCCCTTTGCAATTAGTTTGTTTGTTTTTCACTCATTAGCAGTGTCTATGATTTTTTTTTTTTTTGTGCTAATTTGTTAGCATTCCGGTAATAGAAGGCCAATTAGCTTTTCTTGCATTTTTAGCTCCCCTTTGTGTGCTATGCCGGTAATATCCCGGAATGAGAGGAGGATGGTATCACGATATGAAAATCTGGATACTACCCAAACCTACTCTGGAGGTGGCGCGTGTGGGAGATCGAGCAGGATGAGAGCGCAGCAGACCATTCTCACACACACACTGACACACTCTCACTGAGGTGCATTCACACAGACACACACTCACGTTGAACCATGCAATTACACAGAAAGACTGAAATATGCACAGACACCCTCACCTTCAGACACACAAACACAGGAATACTCAGACATTTACACTCAGATACAGACACACTCACTCCAAGTGTGCAAGACTGGAGTGTTGAAGTGTATTGGGCGCAATGCCTACAAGTGCAATATAGCCTATTCCATTTGTGTGTCCTCATACAGTTCAGAGCTGTGACCCATTTATGCATTGTGCCTACAGTAAGCGAGTACCTCGCTCCAATACATTTCTATTCCATAACGCATACATTGGCTTTCTCACATCTGCTTGCAGGAGTTCGGAAGAAAATGTAACTGATCACCAACTTTATTAAACATCTGGAAAATAAAGTAACAAGAGCAGAAATTTCAGGTCACAGTTACCAAATGACCCTCAACTCCCATAAGTCTTGTTATGCATATTAAGTGCTTACTGTATAAGATGTTTCCTGTGTTTTGTAGACTACTGTTGTATCATAATAAGGTATGTGTAGGGTTGCAACGTTCTTGGAACTTTTAATCAATTCTCTGGTTTTCCGGATTCAGGAGCGAGTAAGCAGAAAATCCGTAATCCTCCAACCAGGATTTCTAGAAAACCAGGGAATTTATTGAAAGTTTCCGGAATTTTGCAACCCTAGGTTTAGTATGGGCACTGTCTGTATGAAGGCGGTATGGCTGCCAACCCCCTCACCCCCCCTTCTCTCCATTCACCTGTCCTCTCTCAATGGGGGCTCTTGCACAGCACTAATGGTTGGAATTATGGAATACGCATCTGTCATGCGTAGCCTGTCACTGACTGCCGGCTGCAGCGTGGAGATCTCTCTACGGAATCCGAGGGCGAACGCAGCGAGATCGAAGCATTTATCCCCCAAAAATGTAACGTCATTTAGCCGAAGCTCTTATCCAGAGTGACTTACAGGAGCATTTAGGGTTAAGTGCCTTGCTCAAGGGCACATCAACAGATTTTTCACCTAATCGGCTCGGGATTGGAACCAGCGACTTTTCAGTTACTGGCCCAATGCTCTTAACCGCTAGGCTACCTGCCGCCCTATCCTGATGAGCTAAGCAGAATTTTTTTTTCAAGTATCTGCTGCCCTCGTTCCCAACGTTCCGACCTCGACATTACAAAACTTTTGAGGATGGATTGTTCTGTTGTGCAAAACCTTGGATAACCTTGGTTATCACCAACTCTGGCCTTCACTTCACGGCATGGTTTCCACACAGACAACCACACACACACAAACTCACAATTATGATCACCACTGCCTATCCCAGTTAGACTCAAGGTCTGACCCAGAGCGCCGGTGACCTATTTCGTGATCTCCGACACCCTTTCCTCCCTTTGATTTCCTTTCTTTTGCGTGCCGGCCTCTCTTAAATAAAAAGGCGAGGGGGTTTCCACCATCTGGAAATGACCCTGGCGGAGTGGCGTGAACGGGAGACGTGCAGAACATCCTGGTGGTTAACAGCCTCCCGTCCCCCTCATCTCACCCCTCCGTCCTCCTCCCTCCTCCACAGATGGAAAAGAGATCAGAAGGCCTTCCAGGTCACAAATAAACACATACAGAGAGAGCCCAGCGATCTGGGGGGAAACGGCAGTGTAAGCAGTCTCATGTCATAGTATCATACAGTCCTGTCGGGTGGTGGGGAGGTGGATTACACTCTGGCCCTTGTTGACAGTCTAAGGACCTATCGGAATTCTGTTATTAGTTTAGCATAGTTATGATTATTGTAGAACATAATTGAAGAGGACTTGCTATAGGAACTTGACAGGGATATTGTTTGGAAAGCAGGTCGAATTCAGAGTGTTGTCAGTTTGCCTACTTTGGAATTGAATGGTAACAGATTTGTAGCATCAATGTCTTCTGTTTCTGTGATTAGATATGAAATATACGGTAACACTTTATTTGGATAGTCCAAAATAAATGGTTTGTGTATGATTTGTCGATGTTCAGTAGTTGTTCAGTAGTTGACAGTTCAATAACTGTCAACAACATTTCCACTAACCCTAGCCCTAATCTTAACCTTAGCAAGCAATTGCTTATCAACAGATAGTTGTCCCCCATGACTAAATGAGTCCCCGTCCGTCAGTACGTTTGTTCGTCACACACGATTTCTTAGGCACCACTGGACTGATTTTGATGAAAACTTGCGTGAATGATGTGTCTTGCCATAGAGATACGGCATTTACAAAATTACACTGATTGTCCAGATGGTGGCGCTTAAACAAGCTAGTTAAAATTTGCCTCGGGGATCCAGGGATTTTCCACCCTTTAGAATTTTGTGAAAAACACTTAAAATGCAACATCTATAGACAAAAGTCTCTCAACACAATATTTTCCAGACTAGTACCTAAAACAACATGAAATTTGGCACACACGCTCAGGGATATGAGTCGAGCTAACCCATGCGATCTCAGACACCACTGGCGCGATTTTGATTAAACTTGGGTGAATGATGCATCTTGCCACAGAGATCTGTCATTTATAAAATTACAGTAATTGAACCAATCGGGCCAGTGGTGTCTGAGATATCGCATGGGTGAGCGAGACTCATATCCCTGAGCGTGCGGCATCATTCATGTTTACTGTTGCCTTGTTTGACCATCTGTACTTTCAAGGTTCAAGTTGTATTGTCACATGCACAAGTACAGTGAAATGCCTTTTGTGCAAGCTCTTTCCTAACAATGAATTAATCAATATCAGAGCACAGTGCCATCTCTTTTGATATGTAGATCATCTAAATGGGACTATCCAAATAAAGTCTGACAAAATATACTACTTTGCAACTACTCAATTGTAGCCTATGTCCTTGGAAGTACTATACATCTCCAATGACTGAGCAAAATACGTGTGTTTGTCCCTCCACTTTGGCCCAGTTCCGTGGCAATACCCGAGAACCAAAAGGATGTATCCATTTATAATAAATTAAATCAAGAGGATGTATCTGTGTATAAAAATATTCCAGCTGGCTTCTTTTTTTCCCGCCCACGGTTTGTTACGTAACAACTTGTGCGTGTGACCCAGAGACCGACATAATAAATAATTGTTTTCTAACACTTGAAGTAAAAGGCCAGACCGATGACACAGCAAAAACAACTTGGCTCCTCCAATGAGCCTCTTTCCTTTCAAATCAGCCCAGCAAGCGTGTCAGTCTCCTCTCTGCCTCGTCTTTCACATATCAGCAATTATGAATAACAAGCTCCCCTTTTTTGTTTGTGATTCTCTTTTTTGTTAGCATGCATTGAACGGGAATAATTTAGTATATACTTTTTTTACACATATGAATTTCAATAGCAGTATTATCAATTATGAATCAACGAGACTTCTTGAATGACATGACAATTTCATAATAGGAAATATGCTTTACCAGAGTGTAGCCTAATCATGGAGGCAAGTATTCTGAAGTGACATAGAATAGCGTGTTATAAGGGGTCACTTTAAACAATTGGATATACGTTAATCATTTGTTGTGAAATGCATTGTAATGATTGTCACAAAATGTATTTAAAAACGAATTGCATCTGCAATGATATCCTCAACCGGTGTAATTTATTGCTGCCTTGCATGGACATCTCAGAAATAGGTGTTGAAAGTATGTCTACTGTTGGGAAGCATTTTTATCTTGTGACAACTTTTACAACACTGTCAAAATGGCTACCCAAAATATTTCCTCCTAACATGTCCTTCTAATGTTCTTTTTCAGGCCATGGTGGCCTGTTACCCAGGCAACGGGACTGGGTATGTACGTCACGTGGATAACCCGAACGGCGATGGGAGATGTGTAACGTGTATTTACTATCTCAATAAAGACTGGGAGGCTAAGGTATGTCAATACAATGAACTGAAAGCAAACTTTATGTCCAATATTTAGTTTATTTTTTACATGTTTTCTGCTACTAACCCCAAATTTGCCTTTTTCTGGTTGTAAACCAGAAGTTTGTGGAGACTTCACCGGGTAAAGAAGTATTTTTCATTACAAGATGAAGATGGCGTGGGAAAGACTACATATTTTGGTCAAATTCTAACCAGTAAAAAAAAGAGTTCCTTATTTTTCTGGTTCCTTAAAAAAAACAGTAGACCTATACAAGGCCTATTCATCAAAGATGCCATGATGTCATTGCAACCAGTTTTCTCTGCTGGGAACAACACTGTGGCTTTGTATATTGACTCTGTTAATTCCATGCCATCATTGTAAATAAGAATTTGTTCTTAACGGACTTGCCTAGTTAAATAAATTCCATGCCAGTCACTCTTCAGTCACCCTTTAGAGTTCAGTTTCTGGGTGTAATTCCAAAGTTCACCAACCAGCCCACTAAATGAGTTCATGCGGAGGGGAGAAGTGTTGATCGATAAAGTAAGGGGAAAGGGGGGTGTCTAAACAGGTACTGACACGCTATGGATTAATCCCTTGCTCCAGAACACACGTGGGTAAAGCGTCGTTTTGAAAATGTATCATTGGCTTTGATACTCTGATTGGTTAGAGATGATCCAATCACTGATGACTTTGTTTTGTAAAGCACCCCTCATTGTGACGTCGCCACAGACGACTTTAACGATGGCAGTCTGACTGAAGTATGTAGCAAACGATAGCGCAGTGGAAGAATTCAGTTTGAGTCGTCAGGTAACTGACTCCACACCATATGTATGGTGTCCATATGAGGACAGCCTCTGATGGACACCAACACCTTGTGAATCTGAAGCTGTTCTAATATGACAACCATACATGCTACGGTGTGACAAGTGATGACAAAAGCACTTTCTGATATGGCTGACTACGGAGTCCTGTTGGGACGGAAAACATGTAATGGACACAGTCTGCATAATTTACAGCTAATGTGGGCACTCACTGCTATTACATTTGCATGTAATTGCACAAATAATGCACACAATCCCACGCACACATAGGCATTCATGCACCAAAGGGAGTGGCAGTAACTGCTAGAACAAACCCCAGGGCTACCACTAGAACATTGGGATTGCAGGTGGAAACTATGCTGGAATGGGGATGACAGGCAGGCAGGTCCCCTCACACTCCCACTCTGATGTTGTGGGCCTTAATTCTAATCCGATAGCGCCCTCCCTTCTCTATCCCCCTGATATTTGCCTTTGCTGACCCCTCTCAGATCTGAAAGAATTAACGTGAATAAGGGGATAGGGAGTTATCAGTTTGGAATCCGCTAGTGGCGTCGTATAGTAAGGCTGCAGCCTAGGTCCTAGTAAGACTCAACAGAAGAGAAGCTGTCAGTCTCACTGCCCTGCAGGCCTGGTGTAAGATTAGCAGCTAATTATGAAATTAGGATCACTTAGAGAATTTACCTGAGTCATGTTCAGTAAGGAGAAAACAGAGTGAAACAAGGAACTACCTTAACTTTTCCAATAAGGACACAGATTTTAATTTGCTGTTGTTTAATTTTCCTATGGTGTGCCCTACTGAGCACGACCGTATACTTGCAAATGCCTCACCATCGGACACCCAGAACATTTTGTTGTAGCCCTAAACCAGCACACCTGATTCATCTAATCAAGGTCTTGATGATTAGTTGACGAGTTAAATCAGGTGTGCTAGCTCTGGAATATCACATACATGGAATGGCTGGAGGTCTCCATGGAATGGTTTGAGGAATGCTGGAGAAGTTGATAGCAGCGGTTCTATCAATAGATGCATCATTAGTGTTTCCAACATCCAGTACCCCCGGACAAGCACACCTGATTCAACTTGTCAACTAATCATCAAGCCCTCAATTAGTTGAATCAGGTGAGTTTGTCCAGGGCTACAACAAAAATGTGTGCTGTTGGGGGTACTCGGGGACCAGGGGTTGGGAATTATTTAAAAAATAATACCTGAGAACCCGGGAATTATTGTCAGACAGCTCCCGTCAAGGGCTGTTCTGAGACCCTAGGCGAAGCCAATGGCCGGGATACAGCCCTTGGAGGGAGTTGTCACACGATAATTCCCGGATATGAGGGCATTATTGCTTTTAGAAAATGTTTGCCAACATATTTATAAAAATATTCATTACAAGTAAATTTGGTTTTGCATTCTGAAATTGCTACCCAATTTTCTCATTCATGTTTTTACCCAGTCGTTAATTCAAATAATTATATTCATTCAACATTGCTATGCTAAACAAATCATTGGCATGTAGCTAGTTAGCAGAGATTCAATGATGAGAGACAAGAGACTCAATAAATAATGATTTAATAAATATCCAATAGGCCTACAGAGGCAACAAATATTATGGGTTGTCGAGTCCAAGCTAACCAAGCTAGTTGGTGATGTTAACTTCTAGTTCCTCCCAAACCCGGATCCGGGAGCACCCCCCACAGTAAAAAAGCTGACTAGCATAGCCTAGCATAGCGTCACAAGTAAATACTAGCATCTAAATATCATTAAATCACAAGTCCAAGACACCAGATGAAAGATACACCTCTTGTGAATCCAGCCATCATTTCTGATTTTTAAAATGTTTTACAGGGAAGACACAATATGTAAATCTATTAGCTAACCACGTTAGCAAAAGACACCACTTTTTTTACTCCACCAGTTTTTTACTCCATCAGTAGCTATCACCAATTTGACTAAATAAAGATATATATAGCCACTAACCAAGAAACAACTTCATAAGATGACAGTCTGATAACATATTTATTGTATAGCATATGTTTTTTTAGAAAAATTTGCATTTTTCAGGTATAAATCATAGTTTACCATTGCAGCCACTATCACAAAACTCACCAAAGCGACTAGGATAACTACAGAGAGCAACGTGTATTACCTAATTACTCATCATAAAACATTTCTTAAAAATACACAGCGTACAGCAATTGAAAGACACAAATCTTGTGAATCCAGACAATATTTCAGATTTTCTAAGTGTTTTACAGCGAAAACACAATATATCGTTATATTAGCATACCACATGAGCTAACATCACCCCAGCATTGATTCAAGGCAAAAAGAGCGATAACGTTATCACCACCAAAATATATTAATTTTTTCACTAACCTTCTCAGAATTCTTCAGATGACAGTCCTGTAACATCATATTACACAATGCATATAGAGTTTGTTCGAAAATGTGCATATTTAGCATCACAAATCGTGGTTATGCAATGTAATCTGTCAAAACATGGCATGCATTCTGGCCGGCGCCATCTTGGAAAGGCACCTAAGTTTACGATTATTTATCGATTAGATTGACTAAAAAAATACAGGTTGGACAGCTAATGAAAGATGCATTAGTTATTAATGCAACCGCTGAGTTAGATTTTTAAAATTAACGTTACTAGACATACAGTGTGCGTTACAGCCAGACTAGTGCCGCAACAATGGCCGACCAATGCGTTTACATTTTTCCACATAAATACGGAACAAAATCATAAATAGCTCTTACATTTGGACGAGCTTCCATCAGTATCTTGGGCAAGGTGTCCTTTGTCCAAAAGAATCGTTGCTTTGTTGTAAAACGTCCTCTTCAACTTCGGAACTAGCAGCTAACAATAGCTACGTGGCACACACATGTCCAAATCCTCAAAGCGCAATACTACGAAAATTCCGAAAATAGCAATATACTCGCATAAACTGATATAAATCGGTTTAAAATAACTTCGTTATGATGTTTCTAACACCTATATCGAATTAAATCACAGACGGATATATCTTAGCCCGATAACGAGAGCTTTTGAGCATGCCATTCTGATGTCCTCTCTTGCGCCTTGACGAGCGTCCAAAAGAACGTACATGTCACTCCATGGCGTTTTATAAACTCTGAGAAATACGTAGAGACTCCATTCCACTTCTCATTGGTTACTAACATCCAGGGGAAGGCGGGTGCAGTTCATTTCGACCCATAGGGCACATACAGAGTTTTAAACTGATCTCAGAACAGAGCCTAGTTTTCAGACCTTCGCATGTCCTGTCATGATTTTCGCTGTAGAAAGAGTTCTGGTTCACCCACAGACATAATTCAAACGGTTTTAGAAACTAGAGATTGTTTTCTATCCAATAGTAATAATAATATGCATATTGTACGAGCAAGAATTGAGTATGAGGCAGTTTAATTTGGAGACGATATTTTCCAAAGTGGAAACAGCACCCCCTGTATTGAGAAAAGGTTAATTAATAGTGACGTTTTCCGTTGATGGCACACAAATTGAAGAACTGGTCGTGAGTTATGTTTTGGCCCAGTCGTTAATTCTATTCATTCGATGTTGCTATGCTAAACATATCGTTGACGTGTAGATAGCATTCAATGATGATGAGAGACAAGAACGTCAATAAATAAGGATTTAATAAATATCCCACACTGCGCTGGATCAAAGTTTTTTGAAGGATTGATGGAATCGAATTCTGAGTGTTAACGGTTTTCCATGGTAAATTATTAGGTTCACGTTCGTTCTTGGGCTAGATAGCCTACACAGGAGAGATAGCATTTGTCAAATGATACATTGTTGCACATGACATAGAAGCAGACAACTGTTGCAAACCAAATAGTATCTTTTCCCAAGGGAGAATAAGTTTGTGAATTTCCTGCCTGGGCTGCGGGACAGTGGAATTAACACGTCATGGTATATTGCTGGAGTTGTTGTCCCACATATCAACCAATCAGCATCCAGGATCCAAACAACCTGTTTTATAATGATCTACATTAGGAACTCTACCAAGAGGTAGATACTTCCAGTGGGTCTTAATAGCTGCAAATACACTGAAGAAAAATATAAACGCAACATGCAACAATTTCAAAGATTTGACTGAGTTACAGTTCATATAAGGAAATCTGTCAATTTAAATAAATAAATGAGGCCCTAACTATGGATTTCACATGATAGGAAGGGAGTGGATCAGAATACCAGACAGGATCTGGTTTGACCAACATTTGCCTCATGCAGCATGTCACATCTCCTTCGCATAGAGTTAATCAGGCTGTTGATTGTGGCCTGTGGAATGTTGCCCCACTCCTCTTCAATGGCTGTGCGAAATTGCTGGATATTGGCGGGAACTGGAACACACTGTCGTACACGTCGATCTAGAGCATCCCAAACATGCTCAATGGGTGACATGGCTGGTGAGTATGCAGGCCATGTAAAACTGGGACATTTTCAGCTTCCAGGAATTGTGTGCAGGTCCTTGTGACATGGGGCCGTGCTCTATTGTGCTGAAACATGAGGTGATATGGCGGTGGATGAATGGCACGACATTGGGACTCAGGATCTTGTCACGGTATCTCTGTGCATTCAAATTGCAATCAATAAAATGCAATTGTGTTCGTTGTCCCTATCTTATGCCTGCAAACCGCTCGCCCACACGACACCATACACCGGGTATTCATCCATGAAGTCGGTTACGACGTCGAACTGCAGTCAGGTCAAGACCTTGGTGAGGACGACAAGCACAAAGATAAGCTTCATTGAGATGGTTTCTGACAGAAATTCTTCGGTTGTGTAAACCCACAGTTTCATCAGCTGTCCGGGTGGCTGGTCTCAGACGATCCTGGATGTGGGGTCCTGGGCTGGCGTGGTTACACGTGGTCTGCGGTTCTGAGGTCGGTTGGATGTGCTGCCAAATTCTCTAAAACGACAAAACAACACATTTTAGAGTGCACTTTTATTGTCCCCAGCACAAGGTGCACCTGATCATGCTGTTTAATCAGCTTCTTGATATGCCACACCTGTCAGGTTGGTGGATTATTTTGGCAAATTAGAAATGCTCACTAATAACAGGGACGTAAGCAAATGTGTGCCAAAATGTGAGAGAAATAAGCTTTTTTGTGCGTATGGAAAATGTCGGGGATATTTTGTGGGCTCATGAAACCAACACTTTACATGTTGCAATTATATTTTTGTTCAGTTTATTTCAGAGCACATAGTAGGACGTTAGATTACACCATGACTTGGTTTGTGCCATCTGCAGCAGTGTTAATCCTGGTCCTTGGGACCCAAAGGGGTGCATATTTTAGTTTTTGCCCTAGCACTACATAAATCCACTAATCAAAGGTTTGAGCTAACCAAAATATCTGTGGTTGTTTTAGTTAAGATTATTTGTTTGCAATATGTGATCTATAGGCTAAGAGAGCTTCATAAGCTGTTTATTCAACATCATATTTGGTGAGAATCACAACATAGGGTACAAAATCAATTATTGCTCTTAAGGGAGCAGTAGCCTACATTGGGTGTACAATTTTGAATGAAAGCATTATTTAATCTGCAGTTATTCTTTTGCTATTTATTTTGTTACTTATAATATTTACAGTGGCTTCAGAGAGTATTCACACCCCTTGACTTTTTCCACATTTTGTTGTTACAGCCTGAATTAAAAATGTTTAAAATGTAGATTTTTTGTCACTGGCCGACACATGTTTTGTCAACATTTTTGCAAATGTATAAAAAGTTGAAATGTGAGTCAATAAGTATTCAACCCCAGTGTTTAACATTTTGAATGAATACCTAATCTCTATACCCCACACATACAATTATCTGTAATGTCCCTTCAGTCGATTAGTGAATTTCAAACACAGATTCAACCACAAAGGCCAGGAAGGTTTTCCAATGCCTTGCAACGAAGGGCACCTATAGGTAGATGGGTAAAAATATCCCTTTGAGCATGGTGAAGTTTTATCAATACACTATAAAGATACAGGCTTCCTAACTCAGTTCCAGGAGAGGAAGGAAACCACTCAGGGATTTCACCAAATCTCTGTGATAGGAGAAAACTGAGGATGGATCAACAACATGGTAGTTACTCCACAATACTTACCTAATTGACAGAGTGAAAGAAGACAAGCTGTACAGAATACAATTTTTTTTTTTTTAAGCCTCCTGTTTGCAACAAACTTTTTGTCCTTCATCAAAAATCCAATACAACACGTTACTGAGTACCACTCTCCATATTTTTGAGCATAGCGGTGGCTGCATCATGTTATGGGTATACTTGTAATCGTTAAAGACTGAGGAGTTTTTCAGAATAAATAAACAAACGGAATGGAGCTAAGCACAGGTAAGATCCTGATTCAGTCTGCTTTCCACCAGACACTGGAAGATGTATTCACCTTTCAGCAGGGCAATAACCTAAAACAAAGGCCAAATCTACACTGGAGTTGCTTACGAAGACAGTGAATGTTCCTGAGTGGCCGAGTTACAGTTTTGACTTAAATCTGCTTGAAAATCTATGGTTTTCCAGCAAGGATCAACAACCAATTTGACAGAGCTTTGAGCATTTTGAAAAGAATAATGGGCAAATGTTGCACAATCCAGGTGTGGAAAGCTCTTAGAGACTTACCCAGAAAGACTCACAGCTGTAATATTGTGTAGGTCGTTGACACATAATGACAATTAAATCCGTTTTAATCCCACTTTGTAACACAACAAAATGTGGAAAATGTCAAGGGGTGTGAATACTTTCTGAAGGCACATGTTAATAGTATCTTCTGATAAAATTGATTGTCTAATCTTAACTAAATGCAATCTATTAGCTTCCAATATGTATGTAGGTTGTCCGATAACAGATGGAATGGCTTGTCTTGCACTTTGTAAAAACCCTGAGTGAATGTTAGAAAAAGTTATTGGTTCCTTTCGAAACATATCAATTTCAATGCAAAGGGGACTCGGATCACAGAATAGGTGAAGTGAACTGGCAAAATTTGAGTCCTCATTTTAAAGGCAGGGGCAGTGTGAATACAAAGATAACTGAGTTATTTAGCTTTTTTTAATCCAAGAGTTCAATGTGAAAACACCCTCAAAGAGGAGAAACCATGTTGTAGACCGATTGTTACCTCGTACATATAAAAAATAAGTTACGGTACTTCCACATTTTCAGTTAACTTTATAAGCTGGTAGTGGGTAACAAAATTGGAGGCATAGCTGGGATTACTATGAAGGAAAACAGCCAAGAGGACACAAATTGAGGTACCAAGAGAGTACAGACCACTGATTTACAAATACCTAAACAATGAATAGAGAGAGTATTTGTTTAGCCAATCTATTATCACATAAGTAAACAAAGTGATTAAGGTATTGATTTTCAATCATGTAAGCACGGGGTATCATTTGCCCTTTATTGTTTTTAACCTTTATTTAACCAGGTAGGCCAGTTGAGAACAAGTTCTCATTTACAACTGCGACCTGGCCAAGATAAAGCATAGTAGTGTGACAAAAACAACAACAGTCAATAACACAAAATAAAAATAGAAAATCTATGTACAGTCGTGGCCAAAAGTTTTGAGAAGGACACAAATATTAATTTCCACAAAGTTTGCTGCTTCAGTGTCTTTAGATATTTTTGTCAGATGTTACTATGGAATACTGAAGTATAATTACAAGCATTTCATACGTGTCAAAGGCTTTAATTGACAATTACATGAAGTTGATGCAAAGTCAATATTTGCAGTGTTGACCCTTCTTTTTCAAGACCTCTGCAATCCACCCTGATGGCAGCCCATTCTTGCATAATCAATGCTTGGAGTTTGTCAGAATTTGTGGGTTTTTGTATGTCATCTTGAGGACAAGTTCTCAATAGGATTAAGGTCTTGGGAGTTTCCTGGCCATGGACCCAAAATATCGATGTTTTGTTCCCCGAGCCACTTAGTTATCACTTTTGCCTTATGGCAAGGTGCTCCATCATGCTGGAAAAGGCATTGTTCGTCACCAAACTGTTCCTGGATGGTTGGGAGAAGTTGCTCTCGGAGGATGTGTTGGTACCATTCTTTATTCATGGCTGTGTTCTTAGGCAAAATTGTGAGTGAGCCCACTCCCTTGGCTGAGAAGCAACCCCACACATGAATGGTCTCAGGATGCTTTACTGTTGGCATGACACAGGACTGATGGTAGCACTCACCTTGTCTTCTCCGGGACAAGCTTTTTTACGGATGCCCCAAACAATCGTAAAGGGAATTCAACAGAGAAAATGACTTTACCCCAGTCCTCAGCCTGTACCTTTTGCAGAATATCAGTCTGTCCCTGATGTTTTTCCTGGAGAGTTGGCTTCTTTGCTGCCCTTCTTGACACCAGGCCATCCTCCAAAAGTCGTTGCCTCACTGTGCGTGCAGATGCACTCACACCTGCCTGCTGCCATTCCTGAGCAAGCTCTGTACTGGTGGTGCCCCGATCCCACAGCTGAATCAACTTTAGGATGGTCCGGGCACCCTGAAGCCTTCTTCACAACATTTGAACCGCTCTCCTTGAAGTTGTTGATGATCCGATAAATGGTTGATTTAGGTGCAATCTTACTGGCAGCAATATCCTTGCCTGTGAAGCCCTTTTTGTGCAAACCAATTAGGATGGCACGTGTTTCCTTGCAGGTAACCATGTTTGACAGAGGAAGAACAATGGTTCTAAGCACCACCCTCCTTTTGAAGTTTCCAGTCTGTTATTCGAACTCAATCAGCATGACAGAGTGATCTCCAGCCTTGTCCTCGTCAACACTCACACCTGTGTTAACGAGAGAATCACTGACATGATGTCAGCTGGTCCTTTTGTGGCAGGGATGAAATGCAGTGGAAATGTTTTTGGGGGATTCAGTTCATTTGCATGGAAAAGAGGGACTTTGCAATTAATTGCAATTCATCTGATCACTCTTCATAACATTCTGGAGTATATGCAAATTGCCATCATACAAACTGAGGCAGCAGACTTTGTGAAAATTAATATTTGTGTCATTCTCAAAACATTTGGCCATGACTGTACAGTGTGTGCAAATGTAGAAGAGTAGGGAGGTAGGCCATAGAGGCGAAAATAATTACAACTTAGCATTTAATACTGGAGTGTTATGTGCAGATGATGATGTGCAAGTAGAGATACTGGGGTGCAAAACAGCAAGAGGGTAAGTAATAATATGGGGATGAGGTAGTCAGGTGTGCTGTGTACAGGTACAGTGATCGGTAAGCTGCTCATGCTTAAAGTTAGAGAGGGAGATAAAAGACTCCAGCTTCAGAAATTTGTGCAATTCGTTCCAGTCATTGGCAACAGAGAACTGTAAGAAAAGGCGGCCAAAGGAGGTGTTGGCTTTGGGGATGACCAGTGCAAAATACCTGCTGGAGCGCGTGCTACGGGTGGGTGTTGCTATGGTGACCAGTGAGCTGAGATAAGGCGGGGCTTTACTTAGCAAAGACGGATGGATATAGGTTTATAACAGTTTGGGTCTAAGATGAAGAGGGGGATGACCGCGGCAGCTTTCCAATCTTTGGGGATCTCAGACGATAACGAAAGGGAGGTTGAAAAGGCTAGTAATAGGGGTTGCGGATAATTTTAGAAACAGAGGGTCCAGATTGTCTAGCCCAGCTGATTTGTAGGGATCCAGATTTTGCAGCTCTTTCAGAACATCAGCTGTTTGGATGTGGGTGAAGGAGAAGCGGGGGAGGGGGGTTGGGCAAGTTTGCTGCAGGGGGTGCTGAGGTGTTGGCCGGGGTAGGGTTAGCCAGGTGGAAAGCATGGCCAGCCGTGGTAAAATGCTTATTGAAATGATCAATTATCGTAGATTTATCGGTCGTGACAGTGTTTCCTATGCTCAGTGCAGTGGGCAGCTGGTGCTCTTATTCTCCATGGACTTTACAGTGTTCCAAAACTTTTTGAAATTAGTGCTACCGGAAGCAAATTTCTGTTTGAAAAAGCTAGCCTTAGCTTTCCTAACTGACTGAGTATATTGGTTCCTGACTTCCCTGAAGAGTTGCATATCGTGGGAGCTATTCGAGGCTAATGCAGAACGCCACAGGATGTTTTTGTGCTGGTCAAGCCCAGTCAAGTTTGGGGTGAACCAAGGGCTATATCTGTTCTTAGTTCTACATTTTTTGAATGGGGCATGCTTATTTAAGATAGAGGAAAGCACTTTTGAAGAGCAACCAGGCATCCTCTACTAACGGGATGAGGTCAATATCCTTCCAGGATACCCGGGCCAGGTCGGTTAGAAAGGCCTGCTTGCTGAAGTGTTTTAGGGAGCGTTTAATTATTTAATTATTTTCACCTTTATTTAACCAGGTAGGCAAGTTGAGAGAAGTTCTCATTTACAATTGCGACCTGGCCAAGATAAAGCAAAGCAGTTCAACACATACAACAACAGAGTTACACATGGAGTAAAACAAACATACAGTAATTAATACAGTAGAAAAATAAGGTTATATACAATGTGAGCAAAGGAGGTGAGATAAGGGAGGTAAAGGCAAAAAAAAGGCCATGGTGGCTTAGTAAAACACTGGAATGGTAGATTTGCAGTGGAAGAATGTGCAAAGTAGAAATAATGGGGTGCAAAGGAGCTAAATAAATAAATACAGTAGAGAAGAGGTAGTTGTTTGACAGTGATGAGGGGTGGTCGTTTGACCGCGGACCCATTATGCATGCAGGCAATGAGGCAGTGATCACTGAGATCCTGGTTGAAGACAGCAGCGGTGTATTTAGAGGGCAAGGTGGTCAGGATGATATCTAAGAGGGTGCCTATGGTTACGGATTTTAGGTTGTACCTGGTGTGTTCCTTGATAATTTGTGTGAGATTGAGGGAATCTAGCTTAGATTGTAGGACGGCCGGGGTGTTAAGCATATCCCAGTTTAGGTCGCCTAACAGTACAAACTCTGAAGATAGATGGGGGGCAATCAATTCACAGATGGTGTCCAGGGCACAGCTGGGGGCTGAAGAGGGTCTATAACAAGCGTCAACGGTGAGAGACATGTTTCTGGAAAGGTGGATTTTTAAAAGCAGAAGCTCAAATTGTTTGGGCACAGACCTGGATAGTATGACAGAACTCTGCAGTAGATTGCAACCCCGCCCTCTTTGGCAGTTCTATCTTGTCGGAAAATGTTATAGTTAGGGATGTAAATTTCAGGATTTTTGGTGGCCTTCCTAAACCAGGATTCAGACACGGCTAGGACATCCGGGTTGGCAGAGTGTGCTAAAGAAGTGAATGAAACAAACTTAGGGAGGAGGCTTCTAATGTTAACATGCATGTAACCAATGCTTTTACGGTTACAGAAGTCAACAAATGAGAGCGCCTGGGGAATGGGAGTGATGCTGGGGGCTGCAGGGCCTGGGTTAACCTCTACATCACCAGAGGAGGAGTAGGATAAGAGTACGGCTAAAGGCTAAAAGAACTGGTCGTCTAGTGCGTTCGGAACAGAGAGTAAAGGGGACAGGTTTCTGGGCACGGAATGATGGATTCAAGGCCTAATGTACAGACAAAGGTATGGTACGATGTGAGTACAGTGGAGGTAAGCCTAGGCATTGAGAGCGGTTATGTCTCTAGAAGCACTATTTAAGCCAGGTGCTGTCACCGCATGTGTGGGGGGGTGGAACAACAGGGCTAGCTAAGGCAGATTGAGCCGGGCTGGAGGCTCTACAGTGAAATAAGACAATTACTAACCAAAACAGCAATGGACAAGGCATATTGACATTAGGGAGAGGCATGTGTAGCCAAGTAATCATAGGGTCCAGTGAGTAGCTAGGCGAGCTGTAGGCACGGAGATTCAGACAGCTAGCAGACCGGGGCTAGCAGCAGGCTAGCAGATGGGCCTCAGGGAGACGTCGCAACGGGGAAGCCTGTTGAAACCCCCTCGGACGGTTACGTCGGTAGACCAGTCATGATGGATCGGCGGGGCTCCGTGTCGGCAGCAAAGGGTCCAGGCCAATTGGCAAAAGAGGTAATTGAAGCCCAGGAATTCTTGATAGATCTGTTCGGCTAGCCGGAAGACGGGCCTAGATTCGAGACTAGCTCCAGTCTAACTGGTGCTTGCTTCGTGGCAGAGACGTTAGCCAGGAGTAGCCACTCGGCTAACTGCGATGATCCAGAGTAAAGGTTCAGAGCTTGCGGTAGGAATCCGGAGATATGGTAGAGAAAAGCAGTCCGATATGCTCTGGGTTGATATCGCGTTGTGCAGGCTGGCAGGAGTTGAAAGGGCTGAAGCTGGCAGATGTCCCAGTTAACGGTGATGGCTAACTTACTACTAGCTGGCTAGCTTGAAGGGGGTTACGGTTCTAAAGTATAAAAAATAGCAGATCCATACCGCATTGGGTGAGGCGGGTTGCAGGAGAGTATGTTCAGTCCGTAGATGGAAAAATGAGATAAAAAATACATACTAAAACTGTTTGAATGATGTCTGAGTATAACAGAACTCATATGGCAGGCAAAAACCTGAGAAAAAATCCAACCAGGAAGTGGGAAATCTGAGGTTTGTAGTTTTTCAAGTCATTGCCTATCAAATATACAGTGTCTATGGGGTCATATTGCACTTCCTAAGGCTTCCACTAGATGTCAACAGTCTTTAGAACCTTGTTTCAGGCTTCTACTGTGAATAAGAGCTGTTTGAGTCAGATGTCTGGCAGAATGCCATGAGCTCAGTCAGGCGTGCACCCGTGAGAGTTAGCTGCGTTCCTTTCTAAAGACAAAGGAATTGTCCGGTTGAAACATTATTTAAGATTTATGATAAAAACATCCTAAAGATTGATTCTATACATCGTTTGACATGTTTCTACGAACTGTAATATAACTTTTTTGACTTTTCGTCTGAACTAAGCGATCGCGCATTGAGCATTTGGATTACTGGGCTAAACGCTTGAACAAAAAGGAGGTATTTGGACATAAATGATGGACTATATCGAACAAAACAAACATTTATTGTGGAACTGGGATTCCTGGGAGTGCATTCCGATGAAGATCATCAAAGGTAAGTGAATATTTATAACGCTATTTCTGATTTGTGACACTTCTCCTTCTTTGGAAAATGGCTGTATGTTTTTCTATGGCTAGGTGCTGACCTAACATAATCGCAAGGTGTGCTTTCGCCGTAAAGCCTTTTTGAAATCTGACACAGCGGTTGCATTAAGGAGAAGTTTATCTGTAATTCCATGCATAACACTTGTATCTTTTATCAATGTTTATTATGAGTATTTCTGTAATTTGATGTGGCTCTCTGCACTTTCACAGGATGTTTGTTTTGAGACAATTAATTTCTGAACATAACACACCAATTTCAAATGAGGTTTTTGGACATAAAGATTAACTTTATCGAACAAAATAATCCTGTGTAACATGAAGTCCTGTGAGTGCCATCTGATGAAGATCATCAAAGGTTAGTGATTCATTTAATCGCTATTTCTGACTTTTGTGAGCCCTCTCCTTGGCTGGAAAATGGCTGTATGGTTTTCTGTGACTAGGTGCTGACCTAACAATCGTTTGGTGTGTTTTCTCCGTAAAGCCTATTTGAAATCGGACACTGGCTGGATTTACAATAAGTTTATCTTTAAAATGGTGTATAATACTTGTATGTAGCGTCCCACATATCCCAGAGAGGTTAAAGGTGTTTTTAAAGCTTCTTATTCGATGTGATTTTTCTTTCTATTCACACCTTTTGCTGTTTTATGAGGGGATTGGTTCTATGTTCTTTGACAAATCGAAATGGGAGAATACATTTTTATTACATTTGGACTTAATTTCGGAATGAATGAATTCATTATTTTTCTCCAGAGCGGAAATTGGATACATTTGGATAATTTATTGTTGTCTCATAGAAACACGGAGGAATCCTGAGGATTTTCCCAGAGGCCAAGGCGCAATTCGTCGACATCGAACCCAAGTTCGACCGCCTGCTCTTCTTCTGGTCGGACCGGCGGAACCCCCATGAGGTGCAGCCGGCATACCACACCAGGTAGGGTGATCTGACCTTTTGACCCCAGAGAAAATGTCATACTCCTGACCTTGGACCCAGGGTTGTCTGCTTGTCTTCCATCACAATCCCAAACCTCCTGTTTTGTGTTGCTTATTGTAATGGCATTTAAGTAAAGCATCCGTCACAGGCCATTTTGAGAACTTGGCTGGAGCGTGAATTGTGACAGTTTACATTAGGTTAATGCATGCCATGGTCTATGAACAGACATTATTGTAAAGTGTTACCACATTAAGCAACACCACCAACAACAATATCCAGCTTTAATATATTGGAAAATGCTCAATAGTGTTAGAATAGTTGGACCATGACAAATGGTAGTGTTGGTGTTAGTATGTATACCTATTATGTGAATAATTGTATGTTAGTTGACCTCTCTGTTTCCGTTGTCTCACTCGCTGTCCAGGTATGCCATAACAGTGTGGTATTTTGATGCCGATGAACGAGCTCGGGCCAAGGAGAAATATCTAACAAGTAAGATGGAGTCCTGGGCACGTATTCATAATCTCAAAGTAAGAGTGTTGATCTAGGATTGGTTTTGCCTTTTGGATCATAATAAATAAGATGATTCTAGATCAGCACTTGATCCTAGATCAGCAATGTGATCCTAGATCAGCAATGTGAGACTAGATCAGCACTTGATCCTAGATCAGCAATGTGAGACTAAGACACTTTATGAATACAGGGTCAATGTGATCATCATAAGAACATATTTTTTGTTCGTTTTTTTGTGTTGTTTGTAACTTATTTGTTTACTTATTCTGTACATAATGTTGCTGCTACCGTCTCTTATGACCGACAATAACTTCTGGACATTAGATCAGCGATTACTGACCACTAACTGTCAGAAGCTTTTTCCTTTAACGAGTCCGACGAGCCCACGTGAAGGACATACTGCTTTCCCGGGAACAGGCCCAAATCCCTGTCATTTGCGTGAAGAGAAGATGGAGAAAAAGAGGAAGGAGGTCGGGCTGCCTTCTGAAAATTCATAGGCGATCGAATAAACCCCCACTGCTTTCCATTCTACTAGCTAACATGCAGTCATTCAAAAATAAAATTGACGACCTACGAGGAAGAATAAACTACCAACGGGACATTAAAAACTGTAATATCTTATGCTTCACGGAGTCGTGGCTGAACGACGACATTATCAACATACAGCTGGCTGGTAATACGCTGTATCGGGAGGATATAACAGCAGCGTCTGGTAAGACAAGGGATGGCGGCTTATGCATATTTGTAAACAACAGCTGGTGCACGATATCTAAGGAAGTCTCAAGGTTCTGCTCGCCTGAGGTAGAGTATGTCATGATAAGCTGTAGACCATACTAACTACCTAGAGAGTTTATCTGTATTTTTCGTAGCTGTCTACATACCAACACAGTCCGGTGCTGGCACTAAGACCGCACTCAATGAGCATAAGCAAACAGGAAACCGCTCATCCAGAGGCGGCGATCTTAGTGGCCGGGGACTTTAACCTCTAACGAGTCTCCCTCCCGGATCCGGGATCCTCATCAAAAAAGCTGACTAGCATAGCCTAGCCTAACGCGACAGGGATATCTTATAATTTCATGAAATCACAAGTCCAATACAGCAAATGAAAGATAAACATCTTGTGAATCCAGCCAACATTTCGGATTTTTAAAATGTTTTACAGCGAAAACACAATATATATTTATATTAGCTCACCACAATAGCCAAACACACAACGCCATGTTTCCACCGCATAGGTAGCTTTCACAAAACCCACAAATAGAGATAAAATTAATCACTAACCTTGAACAACTTCATCAGATGACAGTCTTATAACATCATGTTATACAATACATTTATGTTTTGTTCGAAAATTTGCATATTTGAGGTATAAATCGTAGTTTTACATTGCAGCCACCATCACAAATAGCACCAAAACAGCCAGAATAATTACAGAGAGCAACGTGAAATACATAAATACTCATCATAAAACATTTATGAAAAATACATGGTGTACAGCAAATGAAAGATAAACATCTTGTGAATCCAGCCAATATTTCCGATTTTTTAAGTGTTTTACAGCGAAAACACAATATATATTTATATTAGCTCACCACAATAGCCAAACACACAACGCCATTTATTCACCGTAAAGATAGCTTTCACAAAACCCACAAATAGAGATAAAATTAATCACTAACCTTTGGACAACTTCATCAGATGACAGTCTTATAACATGTTATACAATACATTTATGTTTTGTTCGAAAATGTGCATATTTAGAGCTACAAATCCTGGTTTTACATTGTGAATACGTAGCCATAATGCACCAAATTGTCCGGAGATATTTTGGACAGTCACGTTATCTAACCAAAAAACGCATCATAAACTTTACTAAAAAATACATGTTATGCAGCAAATGAAAGATACACTGGTTCTTAATGCAACCGCTGTGTTAGATTTTTAAAAATAACTTTAGTACAACATACAGCATGCAATATTGTGAGACAGCGCTCACATATTCTCCGCCTTGTTGGAGCCAACATATACCACAAAAATACGAAATAACATCATAAATATTCTCTTACTTTTGATGATCTTCCATCAGAATGTTGTGCAAGTAGTCCTAGTTCCAGAATAAATCGTTGTTTAGTTTTAGAATGTCCATTTCTTCTGTCGAATTAGCAACTTTGGCTAGCCATGTGGAGGGCACATGTCCAAGAAATCGTTGCGCCTGGAACGAAAAATTCCAAAATTCCCAATAAACGTTGAATAAACTGGTCAAACTCGGTTGAAAATCCTACTTAATGATGTTTTTCTCATATGTATCCAATAAAATCAGAGCTTGGGCATTTCGTCGTGTATACGTAACGCATTTCAGAAGACAATGTTAGGTTCCCTTGTGCGCAGCTGAATACTGACAAAAGACCTGTCGGACCTGTCACTCCAAAAGCTCTCATTCGGCCTCACATCAAGCTAGACACCCCATTCAACCTTCTACTGCCTGTTGACATCTAGTGGAAGGCGTATGAAGTGCATACAGATCCATAAATATAAGCCAGTTGAATAGGCAGGCCCTGACACAGAGCCCCATTTTCAGAATTTTCACTTCCTGTTTGGAAGTTTGCTGCCAAATTGAGTTCTGTTTTACTCACAGATATAATTCAAACAGTTTTAGAATCTTCAGAGTGTTTTCTATCCAATAGTAAGAATAATATGCATATTGTATGATCTAGAACAGAGTACGAGGCCGTTTAATTTGGGCACGATTTTTTCCCAAAGTGAAAACAGCGCCCCCTATTAATTAATGCAGGGAAACTTAAATCCGTTATACCAAATTTCTATCAGCATGTTAAATGTGCAAGCAGAGGGGAAAAAACTCTAGACCACCTTTACTCCACACACAGAGACGTGTACATAGCTCTCCCTCGCCCTCCATTTGGCAAATTTGACCATAATTCTATCCTCCTGATTCCTGCTTACAAGCAAAAATTAAAGCAGGAAGCACCAGTGACTCGGTCAATAAAAAAATGGTTAGAGGAAGCAGATGCTAAGCTACAGGACTGTTTTGCTAGCACAGACTGGAATATGTTCCGGGATTCTTCCGATGGACTACACCACATCAGTCATTGGCTTCATTAATAAGTGCATCGATGACATCGTCCCCACAGTGTCTGTACATTCCCCAACCACCCCAACATACCCCAACCCGAAGCCATGGAGTACAGGCAACATCCGCACTGAGCTAAAGGCTAGAGCTGCCGCTTTCAAGGAGCGGGACTCTAATCCGGAAGCTTATAAGAAATTCCGCTATGCCCTCCGACGAACCATCAAACAGGCAAAGCATCAATACAGAACTAAGATCGAATCGTACTACACCAGCTCTGATGCTCGTCGAATGTGGCAGGGCTTGCAAACCATTACAGGCTACAAAAGGAAGCACAGCCGAGAGCTGCCCAGTGACACGAGCCTACCAGACGAGCTAAACTATTTCTATGCTCGCATCGAGGCAAATAACACTGAAACATGCATGAGAGAATCAGCTGTTCCGGACGACTGTGTGATCTCGCTCTCCGCAGCCGATGTGAGTAAGACCTTTAAACAGGTCAACATTCACAAGGCCCGATGGATTACCAGGACGTGTACTGCGAGCATGCGCTCACCAACTAGCAAGTGTCTTCACTGACATTTTCAACCTCTCCCTGTCCGAGTCTGTAATACCAACCTGTTTTAAGCAGACCACCATAGTTACTGTTCCCAAGAACACTAAGGTAACCTGCCTAAATGACTACCGACCCGTAACACTCACATCTGTAGCCATGAAGTGCTTTGAAATGCTGGTCATGGCTCACATCAACACCATTATCCCAGAAACCCTAGACCCACTCCAATTTGCATACCACCCTAACAGATCCACAGATGATGCAATCTTTATTGTACTCCACATTGCCCTTTCCCACCCGAACAAAAGGAACACCTATGTGAGAATGCTATTCATCGACTACAGCTCAGCGTTCAACACCATAGTGCCCTCAAAGCTCATCAATAATCTAAGGACCCTGGACTAAACACCTCCATCTGCAACTGGATCCTGGACTTCCTGACGGGCTGCCCCCAACTTGAAGCTCTCAACCTGCTACACTACAGCTCCGTCGATGAGAACGGGGGCATGCTCAGTCCTCCATCATCTCCTTTGTCTTGATCACGTTGAGGGAGAGGTTGTTGTCCTGGCACCACACGGACAGGTCTCTGACTTCCTCCCTATAGGGTGTCTCGTCGTTGTCGGTGATCAGGCCTACCACTATTGTGTTATCAGCAAACTTAATGATGGTGTTGGAGTCGTGCTTGGCTGTGCAGTCATGTGTGAACAGGGAGTACAGGAGGAGACTGAGCACGCACCCCTGAGGGGCCCCTGTGTTGAGTATCAGCGTGGACAGGTCTCTGACTTCCTCCCTATAGGGTGATCACCACGCTGATCCTCAACACAGGGGCCCCTCAGGGGTGCATGCTCAGTCCCATGCATATTCTAGCTTTTAGGACTGAGTAGCAGGCAGTTTACTCTGGGCACCTTTTTATCCACTGCCCCCTGTCCCAAAGAAGTTTTAATGCCCTCCTTGCCTGGTCCGTGAGTTTTGGTGGGCAGCCCTCTCTTGGCAGGTTTGTTGTGGTGCCATATTCTTTCCATTTTTTTATAATGGATTTAATGGTGCTCCATGGGATGTTCAATTTTTTTTAACCCAACCCTGATCTGTACTTCTCCACAACTTTGTCCCTGACCTGTTTGGAGAGCTCCTTGGTCTTCATGGTGCCGTTTGCTTGGTGGTGCCCCTTGCTTAATGGTGTTGCAAACCTCTGGGGCCTTTCAGAACAGGTGTACAGTCGTGGCCAAAAGTTTTGAAAATGACACAAATATAAATTTTCACAAAGTCTGCTGCCTCAGTGTCTTTAGATATTTTTGTCAGATGTTACTATGGAATACTGAAGTATAATTACAAGCATTTCATAAGTGTCAAAGGCTTTTATTGACAATTACATGAAGTTGATGCAAAGAGTCAATATTTGCACTGTTGACCCTTCTTTTTCAAGACCTCTGCAATCTGTCCTGTCATGCTCTCAATTAACTTCTGGGCCGCATCCTGATGGCAGCCCATTCTTGCATAATCAATGCTTGGAGTTTGTCAGATTTGTGGGTTTTTGTTTGTCCACACACCTCTTGAGGCTTGACAACAAGTTCTCACTGGGATTTAAGTTCTGGGGAGTTTCCTGGCCATGGACCCAAAATATCGATGTTTTGTTCCCCGAGCCACTTAGTTATCACTTTTGCCTTATGGCAAGGTGCTCCATCATGCTGGAAAATGCATTGTTCGTCACCAAACTGTTTCTGGATGGTTGGGAGAAGTTGCTCTCGGAGGATGTGTTGGTACCATTCTTTATTCATGGCTGTGTTCTTAGGGAAAATTGTGAGTGAGCCCACTCCCTTGGCTGAGAAGCAACCCCACACATGAATGGTCTCAGGATGCTTTACTGTTGGCATGACACAGGACTGATGGTAGCGCTCACCTTGTCTTCTCTAGACAAGCTTTTTTCCGGATGCCCCAAACAATCGGAAAGGAAATTCATCAGAGAAAATGACTTTACCCCAGTCCTCAGCAGTCCAATCCCTGTACCTTTTGCAGAATATCAGTCTGTCCCTGATGTTTTTCCTGGAGAGAAGTGGCTTCTTTGCTGCCCTTCTTGACACCAGGCCATCCTCCAAAATTATTTGCCTCACTGTGCGTGCAGATGCACTCACACCTGCCTGCTGCCATTCCTGAGCAAGCTCTGTACTGGTGGTGCCCCGATCCCGCAGCTGGATCAACTTTAGGAGACGGTCTTGGCGCTTGCTGGACTTTCTTGAGCGCACTGAAGCCTTCTTCACAACATTTGAACCGCTCTCCTTGAAGTTCTTGATGATCCGATAAATGGTTGATTTAGATGCAATCTTACTGGCAGCAATATCTGTGAAGCCCTTTTTGTGCAAAGCAATGATGACGGCACGTGTTTCCTTGCAGGTAACCATGGTTGACAGAGGAAGAACAATGATTCCAAGCACCATCCTCCTTTTGAAGCTTCCAGTCTGTTATTCGAAAATTAATATTTGTGTCATTCAACATTTTTGGCCACGACTGTATATATACTGAGATCATGTTACACTTAGATTGTACACAGGTGGACTTTATTTAACTAATTATGTGACGTCTGAAGGCTGTCTATCGTTGTCTCTGATTGAGGACCATACTTAGGTAGCCTTTTACCACCTGTGTTTTGTGGGTAGTTGTTTTCTGTTTTGTGTCTGCACCAGACAGAACTGTTTCGCTTTCGTTCTCCTGTTTGTTGTTTTTGTTCGATTTGGTTTTTTGGATTAAATCATGAACACTTTAAACGCTGCACCTTGGTCCACTCTTCCTTCAGCCCACGAGAACCGTTACAACCAGATCTTATTTAGGGGCTTCATAGCAAAGGAGGTGAATCAATATGCATGCACCACTTTCCTGTTTTCTTTTCATTTCACTTCACCAATTTGGACTATTTTGTGTATGTCCAATACATGAAATGCAAATGTATTTAAATTACAGGTTGTAATGCAACAAAATAGGAAAAACACCAAGGGGGATGAATACTTTTGCAAGGCACTGAACCTGTACATATTACCCTGCACATTGACTCTGTACCCCCTGTATATAGTCTCGCTATTGTTATTTTACTGCTGCTCTTTATTTACTTGTTCTTTCTTATTCATATTTTTTAAACTGCATTGTTGGTTTGGGGCTTGTAAGTCAGCATTTCACTGTATGTGACTAATACAATTTGATTTGAAGAAAGAATCATTTATATGAAGTCATTAGAAATAAGAATTTGTTCTTAACTGGTTGAATAAAATATAACTCTCCCGCTGACCCTCCTTCTCTATTCCGTCCTAAAGGTGCAGGAGAAAAGGGAGTAAACGTAGAATTGAACAAGCCGTCGGATCTGAGCTAATATGAGAGAAGCGTCCTGCCATCACCTGCTGCTGCTGTGGACAGATGGGGAAAGAGGGATGGATGGCGGGATAGAGGGAAGGAAAAAGGATGGTGGGATGAAGAGGAGAGACGAAAGAAACCATCTTGGATTAGTCCGCTTTCTTTAAACTTTAATATTCAAAGTTGACACACACAGACCCTGAATGTGATGTCATTGCACTGCAAGGAATCATCATTATTTCCCAAGTTTCTGTTTTTGCTTGTTGCTTTGATTTTTGGGCTTTATTATGTGAAGAATGCCGGTGTAAAAATGAGCTATGGAGAAAAATAATATGTATTAAGTGAACCGAATGCCAAACAAATATTGTTGTGAATTTTGGGGTGATGAAAGAAGTGTACCCATATGTCAGACGGGTTGTCATGGTCTCCATCGGATGGATCTCTCACTGTTCTAAAAAAAAAAAAAGGTACAAAAGACTGTGCGTGATGTTCCTAGACAGGAGGTTGCGGCGCACTATAGGGCTGACTCAAACCATACTGCGCTAATTTGGATACGTTCTTTTCACATGATCCTTTGCATCACGATTCTAGTAAATGAGGATGATGAGTAACCACGCCAGACCAGTACAACTAGTATTGGGCCGGTTTGGCTTAGTTGAGTGAAAAGGCTATTAATAGCTTGAGCTGCACTGACTCGAATAAGATAGAAGTTTTCACATTTTTTGCAAACTGCGGTAGTGATTTTCACATTGCAGGTATATTATATTGACTGCGGTGCTGTTTTGTGTCCTGGCACTCATTGCTTGGTAACTGGGTCTTGTTCATTAGGCACCAAACAGAAGAAAATGGACTGAAACTGACATGCTCGTTTTCCGTTGCAAAACTGTTGTTGCTGACGTTCATATCACCTTTGTCTTAAAAACCAAAAACTGTTGAATTTTTTGTAAAAAGTTGGGGTTTGTTAGTGCAGTTTGAGTCTACTGCTGTATGGTCTCATCATTACAGCGTGTGTGTGTATCTGCACGTATGCAATGTGTGCGATTCCTTCTCTAACCACTGAGCCGAGGTTGAAAGTGAGTGAGAGAGACTGTAATAATACCGTCATGACTATTCTCTCTGACTATACACCATCGCCATCATGTGGTCACATCTGACCAATGAGTTTATCAATAGGAGAATTGACAGACCTAACTGAATGCGGCAGGTATCCTAGCGGTTAAGAGTGTTGGGCTAGTATCTGAACGCTCGCTGGTTTGAATCCCAGAGCTGGGGTGGAAAAATTTGTCTTTCTGCCCTTGAGCAAGGCAATAACACCCAACAACAACTGCGCCGTTGACGTCGATTAAGGCAGCCCCCCGCACATCTCTGATTCAGTGGGGTTGGGTAACTGATTAGGTTTTCCATTTCTCCATCCACCCTAAAACATACCAAAGAATCCTTGCATGTGATTTTGTTCAAACTGTATTTATTTGACATTGATCTATTCATTTATCAATAAATCAGTTGACAAGTAAATAAGACAACATTTAGAGAACAATGTATGTATGTGTTGTTTGCATCAACTTTAAAATATAAATTCCAGTATGTAATTACAGACGTTTCAATTGGTTCCATTGTAAAGGGCAAGCTCAATCAAGCACAGCTGAAATATACTTTTTTTCACCCATGTCTGAATATATCCCTTCATTGCAGAGTCTCGTCAGGAGCTTCTCTTCCCAGGCCATGTCTCACATTACATCCACAGGAAAGCCAAGGACCTTTTTCTAGTCCCTACTCTTTTGGTGTTTACAAATGTATGAAGGAATAAAATGGGTGCAAGGAATATGGAGGAAACTCCCCAAATAAATGTTGATGACGGCTCTGCCAACACTGTTTACGTAACGACAAATGACAGTCGCTGCACAGAGCTGTTAGAGAGAGGTTGAGTGAATAGCAGAGTCTGGCTTGTTCTGCTCTAACCAGGAGTATGGTCTCTACTATCAGGAGCAGGGCAGCTATTGCATTCAGAAAAAAACACCAAGATGATTCATGAAATGGTAGTTGTTGGCTTTCGAGTTCACATCAAGAGCAACCAAGAAGACAAAGATCAGATGAACGGTACCGGCCAGGATGAGAAATGTTCCGCCAATGACCGTCACCTTGTCTTTGAACAAATTCCACTTGAGGTATTCAGTGCACTTGGCCCAAGGATGCTGGTGATGATTGGTCACGAGCTCGTGTATATCCCAGTTTGTCATGCTCGCCTCAATAAAATACTTGAAGGAATAAGTTGCAACTAGTATTGTTTTTTGAAGTAGTAGCTCACAAGCGCAGCTCCTAATACCTGTCCACAATAACATTTTGAAGGAATAAGTTGCAACTAGTATTGTTTTTTGAAGTGGTAGCTCACAAGCGCAACTCCTAATACCTGTCCACAATAACATTTTTTTGAAGGAAGAAGTTGCAACTAGTATTGTTTTTTGAAGTGGTAGCTAACAAGCACAGCTCCTAATACCTGTCCACAATAACATTTTTTCAACAGTTTAATTTAACTTACATTCAAACAATGAATCCTGATCTAGGATAACTTTTCAAAACATGAAATTATTTGGCTTGCTCTGAAAGGATTTGGCTATAAGCAGAACTGTAATGGGGAAACATAATAATTGCCAGTATGGACATCATCCACCCTGCCACTCCCAGGGTGTTGACCACAAACTCCATCCAACTCTGCTTCAGTGGGGCTTTAGGAGGTATTGGAGGGGTAGACCGTTCTATACAGCATGGTCCCCCTGGTCAGGTGTGTGCAGACCACAGTGGTCATGATAAATCCTATGACTCTCTGTCCATGCCCATCAACATGCTCTCTTCTACACCTGCCCTTTCTGGAGGAAAGGTGATACAGTAAAAAGCCTTCTGTCTGCTTTACTGCGGTGTCAAACATTAGGCTGTCGTGGAAACACAAACAATTAATAAAGACGTGGTTGTACATTTTCATTGTATTTATTTTTGAGATTTTATTAAAATGAGAAAGTAAATTTGGCATTGTGATATCAACAATTATAAGTGGACAGGCACGGCTATATCCTTTTTGTTTCTTTATTCCGAACACTGCTTGACATGGCCTCCACGCAGCGAGCCATAACGTCCATCTGCTCTAGCACACATACAAACCAATGGTGCATCTTAACACTAGATGACTGACAGGTGGCGCTATTTTGAAGTCACTGTCACCATTTTTGTACCCCTCCAACACTTTGTCAAGCATATTATATAACAGACACCTTAATGCATACTTTTAAATTGTATTATATGAACAAACAAAACACAAATAGTTTTTCCTTAAAGTAGAATTTTTTGAGAATACGAATGTTACTGTTCACTCTACAACAAATAAATACTTAAAGATATGTAATTTTGCCCTTGAAACATTAAATTGAAATAATGTAGCATTCCATTCATTCCTATGGAGGACTGCTCCTTCTGAGAAGTACCAATATGGCGGACAGTGGCTTCAAAGTCTCTCAATGGCCAATACATATCAAATTTTATAATCAACAATCTAGTGTTTTAATACATAATTGATACAAACCCCTACAGCAGGGTTCCCCAGCTGGCGGCACGTAGGCCAAATTTGGCCCGTGGGTGGTTTTATTCCGCCCCAAAACTTTTTTTCTTGTTTTAATTTTGGGACATAAAAGACTGTAAAAACACCAGGAAATCAGCTCCAAGTGATTTTAATTTTGGAAATCTGTTCCAAACTATTCCCACGCATAATATAGACACATGATCGTATACAAATGTAAGCATAGTTTGAAATGATCTGTTTGTGATTTTTGCGGTCAAATTTTTAACAGATCAGGTTCTGCATCGTCTCAACAACCACATAGTCATGCCTTGTGTATTTTAGTGCGTTCCAGTTTACCACATTCCCTGGAGATAACACCTCCCCCTTCATGTAGCTTTGGATCTCACATGGAGAGAGCACTCTGTCCCACATGTGGACATCGGTCTCATGTCCGTAAAAGGAATCATACACATCAAACCCACCAACGTATGCATCTTGGTCCTGACCTAAAATAATACTCGGTGTACCAGAGATGGAGCCGCCGGCTTGGAGAGCTTTCCTCGCACTTGGCTTCCCATTCACCCACAGTTGAGTCAATCCTGTACTGGCATCCCACGTCCCACAAACAGAGTTCCACTCGTTCATTTTGTCTGGCAATCCCCAGAAATAGATACCTTGGTCCTGAATGTACACCCTGTAATTTCCCCCATCTCCCCTGAAGATGACAAAACCATCAGCATGAGAAGGCGTGGCCAATGAGAAAATGGTCAGCTCCTTCGTCTGGTAGTCAGTGAAAAATCGAACGCAGACAGTCACAGCAAAAAAGATTTTGTTCATGTCAGGGGTTATCTTGACATAGGCGGTGTTTGACTCTCCTGGGAAAATGATTTCCTTCCCTGACATGTCTGTTACAATTAGAATAATATTCATTATTAGAGTTGCAAAGGGAGGAAATATTCCCTGTAACTTTCAAAATGTAGTGTTTGAAAATTTCCAGAACTTAGGAAAATGACAGGGAATTTTGCAATCCTATTAGTATAGTAAGTAAGTACTACTGAAACACATGTAATTATTCAACAATTCATAAAAGTTATTTTGGGCCATCTCCAAGATTTCCGTCTTACCTTGTGGCACAGCATAGCAGCACGTAAAGACCATCAGAAGCCATGTCTGCAGCTCCATTTTGTAGTTTCACTTGGAGTAAGCACTAATGTTATGGACACATCCTCAAAGGATATTCCTATTTATAGTATAGAAAACGGACTGAAAATGGGAGGAACTACCTGTATGCACTTATGAATGCAAGCCAGACATAACACATTCCCCACTTCCTTGTTTTTGATATTGGTCTAGATTAGAAAATAGAGTCATCTGAGAATCTAAATTCATATGATTGATCAACATTGCCAGTTTATCATGATGTTTTATGTTCTGCCATCAGACTTTCTAGGTCAAACCAATTTCTAGATCAACAGGTGTATTAGTCGGCACAGTTATTAGGTAATGGTATTATTGAGAAAACATCATAGTAAGGTACTTAATTGTTACCCAGATAAAAACAGCTGTATTGGACCTTGCTCAAACTCTATTGAATTTCTGATGTTGACAACTGTGCCATACAGTTCGGAAAATATTTTTGTACCGATTCCATGGTACAGGGTGTATGAGTTCATATATAAAACGACACAAGATTCAAGACTTTGTGTTTGTCAGCTAAAATTATTATATAGAATTTATGCCACCAACAAAATTTTGAATATTTGGGGCATAAAATCAAAGCTCTGCAGATTTTGTTGTGAGGATACAGAATCAATAGACCATTTATTTTGATATTGCCCTCAGGTAGCCTGTTTCTGGTCTCAGGTTCAGGAATGGCTGAAATTGCATAACATTGATGTAAAATTGACCCTAGAAATAGTACTGTTAGGAGATCTGGAGAGACAGGGTCAGTCAATTACTAATATACTAATACTCTTAGTAAAAGTATTTATTTTCAACTTGCAATCTGTGGATTCTATCCGATTAGATAGATTGAAATTGTACGTTAAACATCACAGCATAGATGAAAGCATAGAAATCCGAAGAGGGTGGCCAGCAGAGATAGGTGGGATGGGCTGAGGGAAGCTGAGGGTTGGGATGTGGAATTGGAGACAAGTGGGAGTGGAGTTGCTGGGCGAGAGATAGAATGATGGTCAAAGATAAAAGTATAAAAAATAAAGTTGAATGACACTGAGGACGTAAATAGTGCCAGACGTGCACTCAAACATATACAATTGGCCTTGCTGTTATGATTGTAGTTGTCCTTGATGTCCTTTTAGTCAATTGTCTTGGTTGTTGGTGGGGGGTTCTTAGGGCTTTTTGTAAAATATATACACTGCTCAAAAAAATAAAGGGAACACTAAAATAACACATCCTAGATCTGAATGAATGAAATATTCTTATTAAATACTTTTTTCTTTACATAGTTGAATGTGCTGACAACAAAATCACACAAAAATTATCAATGGAAATCAAATTTATCAACCCATGGAGGTCTGGATTTGGAGTCACACTCAAAATTAAAGTGGAAAACCACACTACAGGCTGATCCAACTTTGATGTAATGTCCTTAAAACAAGTCAAAATGAGGCTCAGTAATGTGTGTGGCCTCCACGTGCCTGTATGACCTCCCTACAACGCCAGGGCATGCTCCTGATGAGGTGGTGGATGGTCTCCTGAGGGATCTCCTCCCAGACCTGGACTAAAGCATCCGCCAACTCCTGGACAGTCTGTGGTGCAACGTGGCGTTGGTGGATGGAGCGAGACATGATGTCCCAGATGTGCTCAATTGGATTCAGTTCTGGGGAACGGGCGGGCCAGTCCATAGCATCAATGCCTTCCTCTTGCAGGAACTGCTGACACACTCCAGCCACATGAGGTCTGGCATTGTCTTGCATTAGGAGGAACCCAGGGCCAACCGCACCAGCATATGGTCTCACAAGGGGTCTGAGGATCTCATCTCGGTACCTAATGGCAGTCAGGCTACCTCTGGCGAGCATATGGAGGGCTGTGCGGCCCCCCAAAGAAATGCCACCCCACACCATGACTGACCCACCGCCAAACCGTCATGCTGGAGGATGTTGCAGGCAGCAGAACGTTCTCCACGGCGTCTCCAGACTCTGTCACGTCTGTCACATGTGCGTGTGAACCTGCTTTCATCTGTGAAGAGCACAGGGCGCCAGTGGCGAATTTGCCAATCTTGGTGTTCTCTGGCAAATGCCAAACGTCCTGCACGGTGTTGGGCTGTAAGCACAACTCCCACCTGTGGACGTCGGGCCCTCATACCACCCTCATGGAGTCTGTTTCTGACTGTTTGAGCAGACACATGCACATTTGTGGCCTGCTGGAGGTCATTTTGCAGGGCTCTGGCAGTGCTCCTCCTTGCACAAAGGCGGAGGTAGCGGTCCTGCTGCTGGGTTGTTGCCCTCCTACGGCCTCCTCCACGTCTCCTGATGTACTGGCCTGTCTCCTGGTAGCGCCTCCATGCTCTGGACACTACGCTGACAGACACAGCAAACCTTCTTGCCACAGCTCGCATTGATGTGCCATCCTGGATGAGCTGCACTACCTGAGCTACTTGTGTGGGTTGTAGACTCCATCTCATGCTACCACTAGAGTGAAAGCACCGCCAGCATTCAAAAGTGACCAAAACATCAGCCAGGAAGCATAGGAACTGAGAATTGGTCTGTGGTCACCACCTGCAGAACCACTCCTTTATTGGGGGTGTCTTGCTAATTGCCTATAATTTCCACCTGTTGTCTATTCCATTTGCACAACAGCATGTGAAATTTATTGTCAATCAGTGTTGCTTCCTAAGTGGACAGTTTGACTGACTTGGAGTTACATTGTGTTGTTTAAGTGTTCCCTTTATTTTTTTGAGCAGTGTATATTCTTTTTTTCTTGGGGGCAGGGACTGTGGAAGGGGTCTCGGATGGTTGAGGGGCAGCTATTGGGGAACTGTGGGGGGATCTTGGAGGGTTCGGGTCCCCGTGTTTGGCCTCGTGGGAGATCTGTCGACATGCCCTTGAGCAGGGCATTGACCCTGGATACTTCTGTGTGTCGCTCTGGATGGGAGTCTGTTGGATGACTGGTGTGGTGTAGTTGCTGAGCACTGCAAGTATATTGTATGTTTTGGATTCAATAAAAAAGTACCTTACTGTGATTGCTTTCAATAAAAATGATCAAAAATAGCTTCTTAGCAAAGAGCAATTTCTCAAGCAAGAATTTTGCTAGGACTTTCTGGGAGTGGTCTGAGGGGGGAGGGGAAAACTGAAAACGAACTGTTATTGGCAGAGAAATGTGTTTCTCTTTCACTACCTGGTGATGTCACCAGGCAGGCCAAAACTCCACCCCGCCAAAACAGGCAGAAATATCAGGCTGTCTTTTTAAACAGCTCTTACACTAAAAGGGCATTATCATAATTTTCACAATTTCACAGTATTATTCCAACCTCAGTGTTTAAAACACAGGGAAATCAGGTTTTTGACTGCACTGGGCCTTTAAAAAATTGTTCCCAGGCCAGACGGTGGACAGCTTCTGACACAGATTTTAACTTTATGCCCACTCTATGGTGCCACTTTAACAGACTTAAAGCAAAGTTTAAGTTTAATTGGACACTGTAAAATGTCATATTTAGAAGCTCATATTCTGTTCACACATATCCAAATACTGTTGTTGACTTGTACCTGTGACCAAAGCATAAATTAAAGAGAGAAAAAAAAAGGTAAAAACCGTATCTGAAACAGACGGCTTCAAAAATGCTTGCTATTTCTTGATATTGTGTGAGCTTTACAATTGCATGAAGCACTGCAAAAACTTCCCTCCAACCAATTGCAAATTTTGTAGAATTGCAGGTAATAAGCTTTAAAACCGCTAAATTGTCTCTCTGTCCCATGGCAAAATGAGGAGAATTGTATGAAATGTGTTTTAAAACTGCAAAAATTATAGAATTTTTTAAATAAAATTTAAAATCTGGCTTAGGGCCCCCAAAAGGCTATGGCCGGCAATGGGGCCCTGGTTCGAGTTGTTGTACACCTTGGGTTGTATGCAGAGAGGGCGGAAGCTAAGCTGCTAAGCAAGCACACAGGTTCATCACACCAATGTAACATTTTTTTTTTTTTTTTTACACTGTGTGCTCTTATGAATGCCAGACGTAATACATTCCCCATTTCCTTGTTTTTGATATTGGTCTAGATAAGAAAATAAAGTCATCTGAGAATCTAAGTTCATATGATTTTTCAACATTGCCAGTTTATCAGGATGTTCTTTCTGTCAGACTTTTTAGTAATAATAGCCTACTTTTTACTAAAATGTCTAACCTTTGCATTTGAGTTAGCTTACTTGTACACTTTGAAATTATATGAAAGTGTTGATTCTTTGAAATTAAGTGTTTAAACTTGTTTAAATTGTTAACTTAACAATTTTTCAAGATTAACTAGTGTTGAGGTTGATTAATCACAGATCACAATCCTGCAATAAAGAGGGGAAGGGAACCTGTCTCTAATTTGTCTGTGTTTCTGTGTTATATTCTCAAATGAACATGACCTTTTTGTTCAGTCATAAGGTCTCCAATTAGTTTAATTTGATTGTCACTATTTTTTCAGGATATCAGTCATGTGAACCCTTTTTGCAGCTGATAATAGCATGCAACGCCAATGCAGCCATAGGCCTACAGCGGTGGTTCCCAACTCCAGTCCTCCAGTACCCCCAACAGCACACTTTTGTTGTAGCCCCAGACAAGCATACTTGATTCAACTAATTGAGGGCCTGAAGATTAGTTGAGAAGTTGAATCAGGTGTGTTTGTCTGTGGCTAAGATGAAACTGTATTTTTGGGGTACTCGACGACCGGAGTTGCGAACCACCGGCCTACAGTATGATGGCATTAGAGACAATTTATGCTTGAGGCGCGGTGTAGATGATGTGACGCAATTTCGGAGCCTCCGGAGGCACCCAGAGGCCAAATTGAGCTACGTACCGCTTCGCCTTGTGCCTCTCAAATTTTGTAACAATGCGGAGGGTTCCGCACTGACATGATTCATTGATGGTACGTGGGGGCGGGAGGTCCTGTATAAACAAAAACTCACTTCCTTCACAACAGTGCTGCGCTGCTCTGCGAAAAGCAAGAACTATGAATGTCCTGACTTCTGCAGAGGACGTATCAACCGTAAATGCTGCACGGCCAATGCAGACCATGGAGCGCCTTTAAGCATTATGGGCATTTGCAATGCACCCCTTTACATTGTGAATCTGAAGCAGAGAATAGCTTAACTCCCACACTGCTTACATATTGTTATTTAAAAACGATTCCAGTAGACAATGTATATGAGGCGAATCATTATACTAGATTTTGTACATGCCTTGTGCTGACATTACATGTTTTGGTAAAAATCCAACCCTTGTAATCTAGGTCTGAAAGCAGGAGATAGGATCCTTATCTTAAAACATGCACACAACTACTACCAAGTTCAATGCCAGATACTTTTCTCCAAGAAGGTCTGAGTGGCACACACTGAAGCTGGAGACTCATATCTCCCTCACAGATCACTGCACCTGTACATAGCCCATCCAACTACCTCATCCCCATACTGTTATTTATTGATTTATTTTGCTCCTTTGCACCCCAGTATCTCTAGTTGCACATTCATCTTCTGCACATCTATCACTCCAGTGTTTAATTGCTATATTGTAATTACTTCGCCACTATGACCTATTTATTGCCTACCTCCCTTATCTTACCTCATTTGCGCACACTGTATATAGACTTTCTCTGTTGTATTATTGACTGTATGTTTGTTTATTCCATGTGTAACTCTGTGTTGTTGTTTGTTTCGCACAGCTTTGCTTTATCTTGGCCAAGTCGCAGTTGTAAATGAGAACTTGTTCTCAACTAGCCTACCTGGTTAAATAAAGGTGACATTATTTATTTATTTTATTAAAAAGAGGTGCGACTAAGATAATAAAGATGGTTTGCCTAAGATTACATGTGTTTAAATTGTAAAGAAAGAACATAGTTAGGTTTTAAGATATACATTTTATTCAATGGGGATAGGCAAAGCAGAGACTACAAAATACTTTTCATTTCACCCTATTATCAAAGTACAGTATGTTTACAATATCATAAACAATAGTCTGTTACACGTTTTAAATGACATTGTATATGTTCATACTGTTTAAAGGGGCACTTTGTCATGATGGCAAGGTGCTTTACTCAAATGGCACAACAGAATCGTTCAGATTGACCAAAGAACAGCCTATAACTGTCACGATCGTCTTCTGGTGAATGAGTGGACCACGAAGAAGATGAACACGAAACAAAACACTTTACAAACTAACAAAACAACAAACGACCGTGAAGCTATCAAACGAAAGTGCACACACAAGCTACTAACCTTTAGACATAGACAATTACCCACAACAGCCTAATGCCTATGGCTGCCTTAAATATGGCTCCCAATCAGAGACAATGAAAGACAGCTGTCTCTGATTGAGAACCACTCAGGCAACCATAGACATACCTAGACACCTACACTGAACACAACCCCATAAACTCTACAAAACCCCCTATACAATACAACCACCCAAGACGAGACAAATACACACAAACATCCCCCCTGTCACACCCTGACCTAACTAAAATAATACAGAAAACAAAGATAACTAAGGCCAGGGCGTGACAATAACAACCATCTCGTATAATTGAGAGATGTTTCCTTTCATATCTGGAAAAGGACAACGTAGTAGAAGTGTTAACTGGTGTTGCGGCAGCATTGCTCATCTTCACAGTGGGAATCCAGTCGAGGTGCCTCGATAGGAGGCCAGCTGGTGAACCTACAGCAGTACATAAACAAATGAAAAGGACTCCTGATGTTAGAATAGCACTTCTTCTGGCAGTGTTGAAGCACTCGAGACCACATATTGAGTGTCTCGGTCTTGTCTCGGATACATTTGTACTCAGTCTTGGACAGTGAGGACTCGTAATTTCTTCCAGAGACCAGCAGAGTCAAGCGGATTAAAAAACTCATAATGATCAACTTCCATTCAGTCAGTGCATAAAACCGCTTCGCCAGGCCAAATATATACACTCCTTTCTTGAAACAATATCTTCACAGCCTTTATCTAGTATAGACATGTTTGCACAATGGCAAACCTGTTGACCGTCAGTGTGTGACAGGTTTGTGATTCTGAAAGGACAGCCACCGTAATACCAGCGCACTCATGTAGGAGAGTGGACTTTATGTTAAACACAAGGCCAGTGGTATAGTGGAGGGTATACCCCGGTATAAACCGTATACTCACTTCTTAATCCCTACTGATGTGTATCAAAGTAGTGTAGTGAAGGTATACAACATCAATTATGTAGTATAGAGAAATCATGCACAAAATACCTTACACAACCGCAAAGCACGTGAAATATATTAATATGCGCACCATACACACACCGAGTTTCAGCGGAATATCATCTGCAGGCAGCAAGATTGTGCAACTCTCAACTGGTTTTGGCATGGAGCAGCTCACAGAAGAACGACATCGGTAGCTGGTAGGGTAGGAAAGACTTTTCAACTTATGATATCTACCAGTAAATGCTAACTAAGGCAACAATGAGTGTGCAAACCAGGTATTGAAAAAGTTTAGTCTGAAGTGTAGATTTGTAGGCTATTTGTGATGCGCAATTGTCATCATTCACTGTTTGCATCAGAAGCGTAGATATGGATGGGCCTGGGTGGACACAGGGGAGCCAGCCTCATTTTCTATTAAGGTATCTTTACTTTTACTCAAGCATGACTTTTGAGTACTTTTTCCACCACTGATTGTTTGGTTGTGTTTCATTTATTCAGATGTTTTCGTGTCATATAATCTAAGATCAAATCTATTTTTGGGATTGAACAACAAATAGTCAACACAGCAGGTTGTCCTATGCCATTGAGGCCTTTGTCCTATGCTGTAATGTCCATACATTTCCCCCCAACTTATGAATACAGTTCTCAACAAATGATTGATAACCCAATATGAATATGAATAAATGAAAACCACTGGAGTATCCGGACGTCGTATTGTACAATTTGCGTCTCCCCTTTTCATGGTCATGGCTAAAAGGATCCAGCTTTTGTAAAATTAACGTCATATTTGATATTTCGTAGCAGATTAAGATAATTAAATACCTTTAACAATTTGATAAAAGCTGGATTCCTTTTAGCCAGGAACCCTTTTTCATAGGCCTAGATTACATGGCTGTATTCAAGATAAGGCCATTTTTATTTTATCTGTTGTCAGTGTCAGAAGAGTAGGCCTAGGCTACCATCTTATTAAAAAGATTGTGCTAATTTTCCAGTCATTTAAAGTGTAGCAGAATTGCATTAAATGTTTTTCAAAGGCCATATTTTTCCTGTGCAAAGGAAACGTCTTTGATATAGCCTATAAACCTGTCATTACGCTCTTATTAATAGCCTAAATTATCACTATCCAATCGACTCATAACATTAGGAATATTAGGCTTACATTTGTCTGCAAACGCGATGATGTTTTAAAGGTGATTTTTTTTTATGGTGAAAAATAGCTTCCCCAAAACTTTAAACACACGACTTACCAGTGTCACGCCCTGGCCTTAGTTATCTTTGTTTTCTTTATTATTTTAGTTGGGTCAGGGTGTGACATGGGGGATATTTGTGTGTTTTTTGTCTAGTCTAGGGTGTGTGTATTGTCTAGGGGGTTTTGTAGAGTTCATGGGGTTGTGTTCAGTGTAGGTGTTTATGTAAGTCTATGGTTGCCTAGATTGGTTCTCAATTAGAGACAAATGTCTATCGTTGTCTCTGATTGAGAGCCATATTTAGGCAGCCATAGGCATTAGGTAGGTTGTGGGTAATTGTCTATGTCTTGACGTTAGTTGCTTGTGTCTGCACTTTCGTTTGATAGCTTCACGGTCGTTTGTTGTTTTGTCTAGTTTGTATTAGTGTACGTTTCTTCTTCTATTAAAAAGAAGATGTATTTATATCACGCTGCGCCTTGGTCCTCTCTTTCACCTAACGACGATCGTGACAGAATTACCCACCATACCAGGACCAAGCAGCGTGATACAAGGCAGCAGCAGCGAACACAGGACTATAGGAATTGGGAGGAAATTCTGGACAGCGGAGGACCCTGGGCACAACCGGGAGAATATCGCCGCCCTCGTGAAGAGCTGGAGGCAGCTAAAGCCGAGAGGCGGCGGTATGAGGAGGCAGCACGGAAGCGAGGCTGGAAGCCTGAGAGTCAGCCCCTAAAATTTCTTGGGGGGGGCTACAAGGGAGTGTGGCGAAGTCAGGTAGGAGACCTGCGCCAACTCCCCGAGCTTACCGTGGAGAGCGAGAGTACGGGCAGACACCGTGTTATGCGGTAAAGCGCACGGTGTCTCCTGTATGTGTGCTTAGCCCGGTGCGGTACATTCCAGCTCCACGTATCGGCCGGGCTAGATTGAGCATTGAGCCAGGTGCCATGAAGCCGGCTCAACGCGTCTGGTCTCCAGTGCGTCTCATCGGGCCGGCATACATGGCACCAGCCTTACGCATGGTGTCCCCGGTTCGCCAACACAGCCCAGTGCGGGTTAGCCCGGTACCTCCAGTTCCGGCACCACGCACCAGGCCTACTGTGCGCCTCAGCCGGCCAGAGTCTGCCGTCTGCCCAGCGCCATCTGAGCTGCCTGCCTGCCCAGAGCCATCTGAGCTGCCTGCCTGCCCAGAGCCATCTGAGCTGCCTGCCTGCCCAGAGCCATCTAAGCTGCCTGCCTGCCCAGAGTCATCTGAGCTGCCTGCCTGCCCAGAGCCATCTGAGCTGCCTGCCTGCCCAGAGCCATCTGAGCTGCCTGCCTGCCCAGCGCCATCTGAGCCGCCCGTCTGTCCCGAGCCGTCAGAGCCGCCCGTCTGTCCCGAACCGTCAGAGCCGTCCGTCTGTCCCGAGCCGTCAGAGCCGTCCGTCTGTCCCGAGCCGTCAGAGCCGTCCGTCAGTCAGGAGCCGCTAGAGCCGTCCGTCAGTCAGGAGCCGCCAGAGCCGCCAGCCAGTCAGGAGCCGCCAGCCAGTCAGGAGCCACCAGCCAGTCAGGAGCCGCCAGAGCCGCCAGCCAGTCAGGAGCCGCCTGAGCCGCCAGCCAGTCAGGAGCTGCCGGAGCCGCCCGCCAGTCAAGAGCTGCCGGAGCCGCCCGCCAGTCAGGAGCTGCCGGAGCCGCCCGCCAGTCAGGAGCTGCCGGAGCCGCCCGCCAGTCAGGAGCTGCCCGCCAGTTATGAGCTGCCTTCCAGTCATGAGCTGCCCGCCAGTCATGAGCTGCCCGCCAGTCATGAGCTGCCCTCCAGTCATGAGCTGCCCTCCAGTCATGAGCTGCCCTCCAGTCATGAGCTGCCTTCCAGTCATGAGCTGCCTTCCAGTCATGAGCTACCTTCCAGTCATGAGCTGCCTTCCAGTCATGAGCTGCCCTCCAGTCATGAGCTGCCACTCAGTCCGGAGCTGCCACTCAGTCCGGAGCTGCCACTCAGTCCGGAGCTGCCACTCAGTCCGGAGCTGCCATTCAGTCCGGAGCTGCCATTCGTCCGGTGCTACCTCTCTGTCCTGAGCTACCTCTCTGTCCTGAGCTACCTCTATGTCCTAAGCTACCTCTCGGTTCGGAGCTGTCTCCTCAGTCTGATGGGGCCCTTTGTGAGGGTTCCTAGGCCAAGGTCGGTGGCGAGGGTCGCCACTCAAAGGACGCTAAGGAGGGGGACAAAGACAATGGTGGAGTGGTGTCCTCGTCCAGCGCCGGAGCCGCCACTGCGGACAGATGCCCACCCAGACCCTCCCCTAGAGTTTTAGGGGGTGCGTTCGGAGTCCGCACCTCAGGAGGGGGGTACTGTCACGTTCTGACCATAGTTCTTGTGTGTTTTGCTTGTTTTAGTGTTGGTCAGGACGTGAGCTGGGTCTGCATTCTATGTTGTGTGTCTAGTTTGTCTGTTTCTATGTTTGGCCTAATATGGTTCTCAATCAGAGGCAGATGTTTTGTGTTGTCTCTGATTGGGAATCATATATAGGTGGCTTGTTTTGTGTTGGGGTTTGTGGGTGGTTGTTTCCTGTCTTTGTGTTTTCTCTGCACCAGATAGGGCTGTATCGGTTTTGCCACATTTTGTTATTTTGTATCGTGTTAAGTGTTCACTGTTTATCGTTTTATTAAACATGTTGAGCACTGGCTACGCTGCGTGTTGGTCCGATCCCTGTTACACCCTCTCTTCTCGTGAAGAGAGGGAAGGCTGCCGTTACATGTATAAACACCATGGCACCATGCAGCCGTCATACCGCTCAGGAAGGAGAAGCCTTCTGTCTCCTAGACATGAACGTACTTTGGTGCGAAAAGTGCAAATCAATCCCAGAACAACAGCAAAGGACCCTGTGAAGATGCTGGAGGAAACAGGTACAAAAGTATCTATATCCACAGTAAAACGAGTCCTATATAGACATAACCTGAAAGGCTGCTCAGCAAGGAAGAAGCCACTGGTCCAAAACCGTCATAAAAAATCTAGAATACAGTTTGCAACTGCACATATGGACAAAGATTGTACTTTTTGGAGAATTGTACTCTGGTCTGATGAAACAAAAATAAAACTGTTTGGCCATAATGACCATCGTTATGTTTGGAGGAAAAAGGGGGAGGCTTGCAAGGTGAAGGACACCATCCAACCGTGAAGCACGTGTGTGGCAGCATCATGTTGTGGGGGTGCTTTGCTGCTGGAGGGACTGGTGCACTTCACAAAATAGATGGCACCATGAGGTAGTGGATATGAAAATTATGTGGATATGTTGAAGCAAAATCTGAAGACATCAGTCAGGAAGTTAAAGCTTGGTCACAAATGCGTCTCCCAAATGGACAATGACCCCAAGTAATACTTCCAAAGTTGTATCAAAATGGCTTAATGAACAACTGTCCACAACTAGGTAAGTTAGTCTTAAAATCGCACACAGTCCACAACTCAGGTAATGTGGAGACATTCTGTACAGGAGGCAGGGGTCCTTGGCGATAGGGGCCCAACACAATATATTAATGACAGTAGCAAAGGCACTCCAACGCAGAATAGAGTGAATAATGGCACATGTTACATCAGCGTGTTTCGATACACTCAGGTATTATGATACGAGAAAGGGGAATGACAGTAGCGATGACTCAGACGTTGAGTTTGGTAGTGGCAACACATGTAGAGAGCTGCAGCTCAACCCTGTTAAAGCTGCAGTTGCGCAACTTCTTTGCAAGAGGCTGAAGGTGCAGTGCAAGCAGCAGTCTGTAATTCTTACAGCTGCTGGTGAGTTAGGGGCTCTTTGTAAGAATGTAAAAATAAAATGAGACGGAAATTGTTTCTTCAGAGCGGTCAGTGAAGCGGTGTGTGCAGATGAAGCAGCTAGAAAGCAACGATGGTACATATAGGAGCATTTTGAGAATGGGTTACCGTTCAGTGTCAGAATATATTATCAAATCCAAAATGAGATCTCTAGGTAGTTGGGCGACCGAAGTGGAGTTTCAAGCAGCAACAGATTGTTTGGGTGTAAGCATATATACATACTACACCGACCGTTGGCTTGAATACAGTTGTAACGGTTTACAGGTGTCTAACAAGGGGATTTATTTGGAGAATCGTGGGAACCATTATGAGACAGTTGTTTGCGTCAAGAGGCCTCAGATGCAGTCTTGTTATGGATACTGCAAAGTAGATGCAAGTGGGAACAATGTTACACCACAAATATTCAAGTCTTCAGCATCCAACTCGCCCGATTCTGAGAGAGCTTGGCGAGCAACAAGGTCCAGTGAATACAATGATTGAATGTGTGAGGATGATCCCGGATACTGGCAAGAGGACGATGAGCATGAACACGAAACTCCGGGTGATGACTTGGAGGATACCAGGGACCACGAAGCCGAAACTCGTCACCAATACAATTCCAACAACAACCGTCTGGACGACGACAAGGTTTACGACAATGACGAGGTTTACGACAACGACGAGGTTGACGACACGGTTAGTGCTGAGGAAGATGCGAGACAAAGATAGCAGATGCAACGTAAGCTTAATTGGTCACTATTGAACAGATCATGGCTTTCATTTTTAGAATGGCTGGGTGAGCGCTGGTGGGGCTTGGTCTCTGAAGAGCAGATTAGCTCTTTCATGGATACACCTAAGATTCGCGCTGGAGATATTGTCATCGCAGCACACTTTGGTGACACGCCCGGAGGAGGGTGTTCGGTTACGGTGAAGACCAATGACGCAGTCAAATCAAATCAATTTTTATTTGTCACATACACATGGTTAGCAGATGTTAATGCGAGTGTAGCGAAATGCTTGTGCTTCTAGTTCCGACAATGCAGTAATAACCAACGAGTAATCTAACCTAACAATTCCACAACTACTACCTTATACACACAAAGGGATAAAGAATATGTACATAAAGATATATGAATGAGTGATGGTACAGAACGGCATAGGCGAGATGCAGTAGATGGTATCGAGTACAGTATATACATATGAGATGAGTAATGTAGGGTATGTAAACATAAAAGTGCATAGTTTAAAGTGGCTAGTGATGCATGTATTACATAAAGATGGCAAGATGCAGTAGATGATATAGAGTACAGTATATACATATACATTATATTAAGTGGCATTGTTTAAAGTGGCTAGTGATACATTTTTGATCAATTTCCATCAATTCCATTATTAAAGTGAGCTGGAGTTGAGTCAGTATGTTGGCAGCAGCCACTCGATATTAGTGGTGGCTGTTTAACAGTCTGATGGCCTTGTGATAGAAGCTGTTTTTCAGTCTCTCGGCCCCTGCTTTTATGCACCTGTACTGACCTCGCCTTCTGGATGATAGCGGGGTGAACAGGCAGTGGCTCGGGTGGTTGTTGTCCTTGATGATCTTTATGGCCTTCCTGTGACATCGGGTGGTGTAGGTGTCCTGGAGGGCAGGTAGTTTGCCCCCAGTGATGCGTTGTGCAGACCTCACTACCCTCTGGAGAGCCTTACGGCTGTGGGCGGAGCAGTTGCCGTACCAGGCGGTGATACAGCCCAACAAGATGCTCTCGATTGTGCATCTGTAGAAGTTTGTGAGTGCTTTTGGTGACAAGCCGAATTTCTTCAGCCTCCTGCTGCGCCTTCTTCACAACGCTGTCTGTGTGGGTGGACCAATTCAGTTTGTCCGTGATGTGTACGCCGAGGAACTTAAAACTTACTACCCTCTCCACTACTGTCCCGTCGATGCGGATAGGGGGATGCTCCCTCTGCTGTTTCCTGAAGTCCACAATCATCTCCTTTGTTTTGTTGATGTTGAGTGTGAGGTTATTTTCCTGACACCACACTCCGAGGGCCCTCACCTCTTCCCTGTAGGCCGTCTCGTCGTTGTTGGTAATCAAGCCTACCACTGTAGTGTCGTCCGCAAACTTGATGATTGAGTTGGTGGCCACGCAGTCGTGGGTGAACAGGGAGTACAGGAGAGGGCTCAGAACGCACCCTTGTGGGGCCCCAGTGTTGAGGATCAGCGGGGTGGAGATGTTGTTACCTACCCTCACCACCTGGGGGCGGCCCGTCAGGAAGTCCAGTACCCAGTTGCACAGGGCGGGGTCGAGACCCAGGGTCTCGAGCTTGATGACGAGTTTGGAGGGCACTATGGTGTTAAATGCTGAGCTGTAGTCGATGAACAGCATTCTCACATAGGTATTCCTCTTGTCCAGATGGGTTAGGGCAGTGTGGTTGCGATTGCGTCATCTGTGGACCTATTGGGTCGGTAAGCAAATTGGAGTGGGTCTAGGGTGTCAGGTAGGGTGGAGGTGATATGGTCCTTGACTAGTCTCTCAAAGCACTTCATGATGACGGAAGTGAGTGCTACGGGGCGGTAGTCGTTTAGCTCAGTTACCTTAGCTTTCTTGGGAACAGGAACAATGGTGGCCCTCTTGAAGCATGTGGGAACAGCAGACTGGGATAAGGATTGATTGAATATGTCCGTAAACACAACAGCCAGCTGGTCTGCACATGCTCTGAGGACGCGGCTGGGAATGCCGTCTGGGCCTGCAGCCTTGCGAGGGTTAACACGTTTAAATGTTTTACTCACCTCGGCTGCAGTGAAGGAGAGCCCGCAGGTTTTGGTAGCGGGCCGTGACAGTGGCACTGTATTGTCCTCAAAGCGAGCAAAACATTTATTGAGTCTGGGAGCAAGACATCCTGGTCCGCGACGGGGCTGGTTTTCTTTTTGTAATCTGTGATTGACTGTCACGGATCAATACCTTTAGGGGTAGAGGTGGCTGTCGAATGTATGATTCTGATATGTACAGGTAAGTTCATTGTGTGTGTGGGGCGGTTGGCGTCCATGTTTGTGTTCGTACTCTGAGGTGCATTTGAATATGAATGAGCAGCAGTGTTGTGATGTGTCCTATCCCGTCCTTGCAGAGTGATCTTCCTTGGCCTCATCACATGTCTCAGTGGCTCCTCCTTAGGAGGGAGGGGGACAGCACCATGGGACAGACCCCACACTCATCGCTAGAGATTGAACTTCAGACTCCCTCCAAAACCACTGAACCCCTCAACACACCGAAAGAGGTTACGGTGCACACCCTTAGAGGGAGCCGGAACAGGATAACTCCCTCCAAACTCACAAAGACACAGAGGAGGAGGGACTATCCAACACCCAGGGAGAGAGAATGAGTGACCTCAGCCGAACACAGTCAGAAAGAGGAGGTGGAAGAGGCGTTAGATAGAGGAGGAGGTTACCCCAGAGGCCATTCCTCCTGTTCATGTGAGCAAGAAAGAGCAGAAGGCTTCTGATCAGCCAAATGGCAGGCAGAGGAAGAGGTCATAGTGATTCACACCCACAGAGAGAAAGACAACCCACACAACCTCTTGGTTGAGATGAACCACACAGAGGTAGAGGCAGAGAGCCTTCAGGGCTAGCCAGTCAGCCTGCCTACTCTGATCCTCAAGTCAATTGTATTTAAATTCATGTTCATTAAAGATTTTTATTCAAGAATTGAAAAGTCCCATTTACTTAATGATCATTTCTCACTGTCTTCAACCCCCAAGAACCAGGGTGAGTCTGGGTCACCCTTTTACTGGGCAAACATAACTTGCATATCGTCATAGACTAGGCCGAAACGTTAATCTTTTAACCTTGCCTGAATAAAACAATGCTTTTTTAAATAGTGAGCAAGAGTTGCGCTTTCTCCTTTTCTATGATGATAAAAATTTGTTGCACCTCAACTTAACGATGGATGACCTCCGTTTTTTTCTTTTTAAATGTACTAAATAAATTATTAAAAGCATTAAAATTGGGTATTTACACAACCTACTCCACACTTGCAAAGTGAAAGTTTATAGAAAAGTTCTGAAATTAAGTAGTAAACAGAAGAAAAGCAGAATTTAATCCAATCATAATGCAAATAATTTAATGGTCTATGGTTCAATCCCATTTCTGAAGGTCTGATGAATAATTATTGTTCCTCCTCTTCCTTGTGGCAGGCGCAACAGCACACTGCCCTCCAAAGCCTGCAGAAAAATCGCCAGACTGCCCCTTTCCTAGCTCTGCATGGAACATCCAGTGTCACGTCCTTGGTGACGTGTGGGGTGACATCCGGGATGACCACAGCAACATCATCTGGAAAGGGAAAAAAGAGGAACAGAATGTAAACAAATGCAAACCGTAGGTTCTAAACACTGGCCAGTTGAAAGGTTCTGCTAAGATGTCATGACAAACGGCACCTGTCAGAGTGCTCTCTAAGTGTTACTCACCTGCTTGGATGTCAGCTGGCAGAGTGGCGAAGACGGCCATCGTGAGAGTCCTTTCTTCAGGTGTGACGTCCACAACCTCCAAGAGGGAAGCGATGGGCTCTGCCTCTGTGTAAATGGTGATGTCCACAACCTCCAGGTGGGAAGATGCCGGGTCTGCCACTGTGTTAGGGGTGATGTCTTTAACCTCCAGGTGGGAAGAAGCCTGGTCTGCCTCTGTAAGTGGTGATGTCCACAACCTCCAGGTGGGAAGAAGCCTGGTCTGCCTCTGTGTTATGGGTGACAACAACAATCCTGATGAGCTCTATTACTACAAGGCACCAAGATGTCATCACAACAGGCATCTGTCAGAGTGCTCTCTATCATTGCTACTCACCTGCTTGGATGTCAGCTGGTAGTGTGGTGGAAACGGCCACCGCGAGGACAGGGGGGACTGGTAGGGTGGCTGCAGGGGGCTGGAAGCAGCTCTGCACCTCGTCCGCCACAAAGGCACAAACAGAGCTCGTATAAAAAGGGCTCTGGAGGTCATCCGTGGAGAAGGACTGACTTATTCTCCCGAGGATCGACCGCACAGAGTCTAAAGCAGCAGCCCGGGAGAAAGGGATGTGAGGGGAAGGGTTCTTTAACATGCAGGAGAGCTTCTCCACCACGGCCGCCACCATGCCCACGGCCATCCCGCTTATAAGGATTGGGTGCTCTGAATGGCCTTCCTCTGGCTGAAGCCACAGGGCCAGGAGGAGCCTGGGCACCACCTCTACCACCACCTGAGATGGGCTGAGCAGGTTGCTAAGGGGCTCATTGGACTGCTCGCCCAGAATGCTCCTCACAGCTCTCTCCAAGATGCTGTGGACCTTAGGATCGCTGAAATCAACAAAAAGGAGAAGACAAAGCTAAACGGTGTGCAATGTTCTCCCATAGAACACTGTCTTAGTCTGTTTCTGCGTGGTTACAGATGTGTAGACCTCTGCTGCAGAAGATACGTTCATTGGAGTTAACTGCACCTCAGATTGCAGCCAAATAAATGCTTCACAGAGTTCAAGTAACAGACACATCTCAACATCAACTGTTCAGAGACTACGTGAATCAGGCCTTCATGGTTGAATTGCTGCATTCAAAAACACTGTTTACAAAAGCTTTATTAAAGAACAAGAAAACCAGCAGACTGTTTACAAAAAAATTTGCTTTTCTTTCAAAAACAAGGACATTTCTAAGTGACCCCAAACTTTTGAACAGTAGTATACATCTACATGATGTATTGTTACACCGTGTAGGAGCAGTATAGACCTAGTCTGTTCATTATATACAACTACATGATGTATTGTTACACCGTGTAGGAACAGTATAGACCTAGTCTGTTCATTATATACAACTACATGATGTATTGTTACACCGTGTAGGAGCAGTATAGACCTAGTCTGTTCATTATATACATCTACATGTAGGAGCAGTATAGACCTAGTCTGTTCATTATATACATCTACATGATGTATTGTTACACCATGTAGGAGCAGTATAGACCTAGTCTGTTCATTATATACATCTACGTGTAGGAGCAGTATAGACCTAGTCTGTTCATTATATACATCTACATGATGTATTGTTACACCATGTAGGAGCAGTATAGACCTAGTCTGTTCATTATATACATCTACATGATGTATTGTTACACCATGTAGGAGCAGTATAGACCTAGTCTGTTCATTATATACATCTACGTGTAGGAGCAGTATAGACCTAGTCTGTTCATTATATACATCTACATGATGTATTGTTACACCATGTAGGAGCAGTATAGACCTAGTCTGTTCATTATATACATCTACATGATGTATTGTTACACCATGTAGGAGCAGTATAGACCTAGTCTGTTCATTATATACATCTACATGATGTATTGTTACACAATGTAGCAGCAGTATGGAGGTAGTGGGGGACAAATTGTTGACACCCTTGATAAAGATGAGCAAAATCAACTCTATAAAATAAAGATTTCAAATACTTGTATGTAAAAAAATAAGGGGGAATTAGATTATTGTATACTGATACAATTGCTCAGAGAAAGAGATTTAGTTTAACATGTAATTCTCAAAAGGAAGGTGTCTGAATTATTGCTACCCATGTTTTCAATACTCCAGCACCCTCCCCTTGGGAGGTTAACGACACTGAAATGTTTTATGAGATTAGAGAACACATTGGGTGGGATCTTAGACCATTCCTCCATACAGAATCTCTCCAGGTCCTTGATTTATTTTGTCTGCGCTTGTGGACTGCCCTGTTCATTTCAAACCACAGGTTTTCAATGGAGTTCACACCGAAGACTGAGATGTCCATTGAAAATGTTGATTTTGTGGGCAAATAACAATTTATTCGTGGATGTTGATGTGTCTTGCTGGAAGATCCACTTATGGCCAAGTTTCAGCCTCCTATCAGAGGTAACCAGGTTTTGGGATAAAATATCCTGGTAGTGGGCAAAGTTTATTTATTTATTTTATACATACATTTTTGCTCATCTTTATCAAGGGTATCAATAACTAGGTTCTTATTTTGATATCTAGTTATTTGACTGAATCAGAAATACAGATGTGGAGTAGATGTAGACTTTGTTTTAAAATCTCATAAAAAATCTGAACTAATCAAACTACTTGCTGCTCTTTGTACGTGTTGATATAATAGTCTTATTTAATAGAGAGGAAAAAAACGTTTCCCTAAACTGCTTTATAATATTATAATTCAATGAAGAAGATAAAAAGTGTTCCCTCTTCAACTGCGTTTACTCCCTCCAGACAGCAGACGGCGATATGTGTCTTCCAGGCGATGTTTGTAGTGTGTCGTATGATCTAGTGGACGTAACGCTTCTTCAACAACTGCAGCCATCTTGGTAGCTCGCTAGCCAACAAAGTCGGAACATTCAAGTTATTTAGACAATTTCGTGGTTTAATTGCCACTATGATTTAAACATACTTATGTGGAAACAACTAGCTACCCCATTTGATGTAATATTTACGTTGTAAGTCAACTACCTGGCTGGTTAAGTTAGCACTAGTCTAGTCGCTAATGCTAACTAGCTATTATCCCCGACCATGAGCTCACTAAGCTACTCTCCTCTTGTTAAAGAAGAGGAAATCTGCTGGACGGAGAAAGATGGTCTGTGGCTGAACGTTGTCGTGAAAGAGGATGAGGAGGATGTCACAATACAAAAACAAGTAGAGGTTAAGGCTGTTACCGTGAAAGAAGAGAAAGACGCATTCAGAGTGAAAGAGGAGGAAGGTGTTACTGTGAAAGAAAAGGAGGAAGATGCCGTTTTTGGAGTGGATGATGAAGAGGGGGAGATTACTGTCACGTTAGAGGAAGAAGAGAAGACTGGAGAACTGATTAACACCAGTAAATACAGTGAGTACTATCTTAACAGGGACACAAACTCTGCAGTTGTTGAACTAATGTGTGATTTTTAAAAGGGCATTCTACACTTGAATATGTTTTTGTACTGTAGGAATTGTTCATGACGTCCTCCAGTGATTTTTTAAAACACTTTTCCTGTTGAAAAGTGATATATAAATACAGTAAAGTATAAACACACTAAAGGGAAACAAATAAATGTTTTGAGCAAAATAGTGTTTTTTTAGACAACTACAAACTTGAAGGAGTGAGTGATGTCATAGTAAGGCCTTCAAGGAGTTGGCTTGATGGGAGGTCGTGATGTCATCCAATAGGCGACAGATCTTCATGTGAATATTCATTATTCTTTTTTAAATCGTTCCTGTTCTGTCAAGTTGGTTGTTGATCATTGCTAGAAAGCCATTTTCAAGTCTTGCCATAGACTTTCAAGACGTTTTAAGTCCAAACTGTAACTAGGCCACTTGGGAACATTCAATGTCATCTTGGTAAGCTCATCCAGTGTAGATTTGGCCTTGTGGTTTAGGTTATTGTCCTGTTCGTACAGTTTTTTGTATTCAGATTTCTGAAATGCACTCTACCTACGTAACATTTAGTGTCTCCTTATATTACGCTGGGAAAACAGTTTATGGGCACAGAAATCCTAAATAATTTCAGAGTTTGCCAAATCCAATGGTTCTAACCTAGTCACCTTTATTGACAACACCCAAATGGATACTGTCATTAACACGGTTCTTCAATAATTACACATAATTCTTAATACTGTAGCTGTTTAGTTACAGTCACATGTTCAACTATCATCAGCTGATCCAGGAAATAATTTTCAAATGACAAACATCACAACATGCAGCAACAATCAAATTGCTTCTTCATTCATTACTCTGATAAAGACAGTTATGCCGTGCTCCACATTGAATCCAACATCCCTAACAAATTGATGTTTATAATGTTGTTGTCTGCTTGATTTATAGTAGGGTCTCGTTAGTCTGTTTGGAGACAGAGATACTTAGCTCATAATGTGTAGAGAACTGTTCCTTGATGGATAGGTGTAACAGTATAACTTTAGTCCGACCCCTCGCCCCTACCCGGCGCGCGAACCAGGGACCCTCTGCACACATCAACAACAGTCACCCACGAAGCATCGTTACCCATCGCTCCACAAAAGCCGTGGCCCTTGTAGAACAAGGGGAACCACTACTTCAAGGTCTCAGAGCAAGTGACGTCACCGATTGAAAGGCTATTAGCGCGCACCACCGCTAACTAGCTAGCCATTTCACATCCGTTACATAGGCTATTGTACAACACACAGAGCTATTTTCCTTTATTCAGGACATTTAGAATAAAAACCCATTACAGAGTAGCCTAGTGGGATTATTCACTAAATTATCTGGTTATGAAATGTTATGACAAATTAATTTTAGTTTCCATGTTTCACCTGAAATATTAAATTGTTTATAGTCCTAGGTCTATGTTGTTGTTAGGTGAATCAAATAAAATCTAAAAATTATTTATATAGCCCTTCGTACATCAGCTGATATCTCAAAGTGCTGTACAGACCAACCCTGTCTAAAACCCCAAACAGCAAGCAATGCAGGTGTAGAAGCACGGTGGCTAGGAAAAACTCCCTAGAAAGGCCAAAACCTAGGAAGAAACCTAGAGAGGAACCAGGCTATGAGGGGTGGCCAGTCCTCTTCTGGCTGTGCTGGGTGGAGATTATAACAGAACATGGCCAAGATGTTCAAATGTTCATAAATGACCAGCATGGTCAAATAATAATAATCACAGTAGTCGTCGAGGGTGCAGCAAGTCAGCACCTCAGGAGTAAATGTCAGTTGGCTTTTCATAGCTGATCATTAAGAGTATCTCTACCGCTCCTGCAGTCTTTGGAGAGTTGAAAACAGCAGGTCTGGGACAGGTAGCACATCCTGTGAACAGGTCAGGGTTCCATAGCCGCAGGCAAAACAGTTGAAACTGGAGCAGCAGCACGGCCAGGTGGACTGGGGACAGCAAGGAGTCATCGTGCCAGGTAGTCCTGACGCATGGTCCTAGGGCTCAGGTCCTCCGAGAGAGAGAAAGAAAGAGAGAATTAGAGAGAGCATACTTAAATTCACACAGGACACCGGATAAGACAGGAGAAGTACTCCAGATATAACAAACTGACCCTAGCCCCCCGACACATAAACTACTGCAGCATACTGGAGGCTGAGACAGGAGGGGTCAGGAGACACTGTGGCCCCATCCGATGATACCCCCGGACAGGGCCAAACAGGAAGGATATAACCCCACCCACTTTGCCAAAGCACAGCCCCCACACCACTAGAGGGATATCTTCAACCACCAACTTACCATCCTGAGACAAGGCCGAGTATAGCCCACAAAGATCTCCGCCACGGCACAAACCAAGGAGGGGCGCCAACCCAGACAGGAAGATCACGTCAGTGACTCAACCCACTCAAGTGACGCACCCCTCCTAGGGACAGCATGAAAGAGCACCAGTAAGCCAGTGACTCAGCCCCTGTCATAGGGTTAGAGGCAGAGAATCGCAGTGGAGAGAGGGGAACCGGCCAGGCAGAGACAGAAAGGGCGGTTTGTTGCTCCAGAGCCTTTCCGTTCACCTTCACACTCCTGGGCCAGACTACACTCAATCATATGACCCACTGAAGAGATGAGTCTTCAGTAAATGGGTAGGCATGGGTAGGCAGACCATTCCATAAAAATTGAGATCTATAGGAGAAAGCCCTGCCTCCGGTTGTTTGCTTAGAAATTCTAGGGACAATTAGGAGGCCTGCGTCTTGTGACCGTAGCGTACGTGTAGGTATGTACGACAGGACCAACTCGGAAAGATGGGTAGGAGCAAGCCCATGTAACGCTTTGTAGGTTACAGTAAAACCTTGAAATCAGCCCTTGCCTTAACAGGAAGCCAGTGTAGGGAGGCTAGCACTGGATTAATATGATACAATTTTGGGGTTCTAGTCATGATTCTAGCAGCCGTATTTAGCACTAACTGAAGTTTATTTAGTGCTTTATCCGGGTAGCCGGAAAGTAGAGCATTGCAGTAGTCTAACCTAGAAGTAACAAAAGCATGGATGAATTTTTCTGCATCATTTTTGGACAGAAAATTTCAGATTTTTGCAATGTTACGTAGATGGAAAAAAGCTGTCCTTGAAACAATCTTGATATGTTCGTCAAAAGAGAGATCAGGGTCCAGAGTAACGCCGAGGTCCTTCACAGTTTTATTTGAGACGACTTTACAACCATCAAGATTAATTGTCAGATTCAACAGAAGATCTCTTTGTTTCTTGGGACCTAGAACAAGCATCTCTGTTTTGTCCGAGTTTAAAAGTAGAAAGTTTTCAGCCATCCACTTCCTTATGTCTGAAACACAGGCTTCTAGCAAGGGCAATTTTGGGGCTTAACCATGTTTCATTGAAATGTACAACTGTGTGTCATCCGCATAGCAGTGAAAGTTAACATTATGTTTTCGAATGACATCCCCAAGAGGTAAAATACACTGCTCAAAAAAATAAAGGGAACACTTAAACAACACAATGTAACTCCAAGTCAATCACACTTCTGTGAAATCAAACTGTCCACTTAGGAAGCAACACTGATTGACAATAAATTTCACATGCTGTTGTGCAAATGGAATAGACAAAAGGTGGAAATTATAGGCAATTAGCAAGACACCCCCAATAAAGGAGTGGTTCTGCAGGTGGTGACCACAGACCACTTCTCAGTTCCTATGCTTCCTGGCTGATGTTTTGGTCACTTTTGAATGCTGGCGGTGCTTTCACTTTAGTGGTAGCATGAGACGGAGTCTACAACCCACACAAGTGGCTCAGGTAGTGCACCTCATCCAGGATGGCACATCAATGCGAGCTGTGGCAAGGTTTGCTGTGTCTGTCAGCGTAGTGTCCAGAGCATGGAGGCGCTACCAGGAGACAGGCCAGTACGTCAGGAGATGTGGAGGAGGCCGTAGGAGGGCAACAACCCAGCAGCAGGACCGCTACCTCCGCCTTTATTTTTTTGAGCAGTGTATATAGTGAAAACAATAGTGGTCCTAAAACGGAACCTTGAGGAACACCGAAGTTTACAGTTGATTTGTCAGAGGACAAACTATTCACAGAGACAAATTGATATCTTTCCGACAGATAAGATCTAAACCAGGCCAGAACTTGTCCGTGTAGACCAATTTGGGTTTCCAATCTCTCCAAAAGAATGTGGTGATCGATGGTATCAAAGGCAGCACTAAGGTCTAGTAGCACGAGGACAGATGCAGAGCCTCGGTCTGACGCCATTAAAAGGTAATTTACCACCTTCACAAGTGCAGTCTCAGTGCTATGTTGGGGTCTAAAACCAGACTGAAGCATTTCGTATACATTGTTTGTCTTCAGGAAGGCAGTGAGTTGCTGCGCAACAGCTTTTTCAAAAACAATTGAGAGGAATTGAAGATTCGATATAGGCCGATAGTTTTTTATATTTTCTGGGTCAAGGTTTGGCTCTTTCAAGAGAGGCTTTATTACTGCCACTTTTAGTGAGTTTGGTACACATCCGGTGGATAGAGAGCCGTTTATTATGTTCAACATAGGAGGGCCAAGCACATGAAGCAGCTCTTTAAGTAGTTTAGTTGGAATAGGGTCCAGTATGCAGCTTGAAGGTTTAGAGGCCATGATTATTTTCATCATTGTGTCAAGAGATATAGTACTAAAACACTTAAGTGTCTCTCTTGATCCTAGGTCCTGGCAGAGTTGTGCAGACTCAGGATAGCTGAGCTTTGGAGGAATACGCAAATTCAAAGAGGAGTCCGTAATTTGCTTTCTAATGATCATGATCTTTTCCTCAAAGAAGTTCATGAATTTATTACTGCTGAAGTGAAAGCCATCCTCACTTGGGGAATGCTGCTTTTTAGTTAGCTTTGCGACAGTATCAAAAATACATTTTGGGGCCTCCCGGGTGGTCTAGGGCACTGCATCGCAGCGCTAGCTGCGCCACCAGAGTCTCTGGGTTCGCGTCCAGGCTCTGTCGCAGCCGGCCGCGACCGGGAGGTCCGTGGGGCAATGCACAATTGGCCTAGCGTCGTCCGGGTTGGCCGGTAGGGATATCCTTGTCTCATCGCCCTGCAGCGACTCCTGTGGCGGGCCGGGCGCAGTGCGCGCTAGCCAAGGGGGCCAGGTGCACTGTGTTTCCTCCGACACATTGGTGCGGCTGGCTTCCGGGTTGGAGGCGCGCTGTGTTAAGAAGCAGTGCGGCTTGGTTGGGTTGTGCTTCGGAGGACGCATGGCTTTCGACCTTTGTCTCTCCCGAGCCCGTACGGGAGTTGTAGCGATGAGACAAGATAGTAATTACTAGCGATTAGATACCACGAAAATTGGGGAGGAAAGGGGGTAAAATTTAAGAAAGAAAGAAAAAAAACATTTTGGATTGTTCTTATTTTCCTCAATTAAGTTGGAAAAATAGAATGATCGAGCAGCAGTGAGGGCTTTTCGATACTGCACGGTACTGTCTTTCCAAGCTAGTCGGAAGACTTCCAGTTTGGTGTGGCGCCATTTCCGTTCCAATTTTCTGGAAGCTTGCTTCAGAGCTCGGGTATTTTCTGTATACCAGGGAGCTAGTTTCTTATGACAAATGTTTTTAGTTTTTTTAATATTATCTGCTATGACTACAAGGTCCGATAGGAATTCAGGGAACTCAGTGAGGAACGCTGTATATGGCACAGGAGGCCTGTAAACAGTAGCTATAAAAAGTGATTGAGTAGGCTACATGGATTTCATGACTAGAAGCTCAAAAGACGAAAACTGCATTTTTTTGGGGGGGGGGGTAAATTGAAATTTGCTATAGTAAATGTTAGCAACACCTCCGCCTTTGCGGGATGCACGGGGGATATGGTCACTAGTGTAACCAGGAGGTGAGGCCTCATTTAACACAGTAAATTCATCAGGCTTAAGCCATGTTTCAGTCAGGCCAATCACATCAAGATTATGATCAGTGATTAGTTCATTGACTATAACTGCCTTTGAAGTGAGGGATCTAACATTAAGTAGCCCTATTTTGAGATGTGAGGTATCACGATCTCTTTCAATAATGGCAGGAATGGAGGTCTTTATCCTAGTGAGATTGCTAAGGCGAAGTTATGGGTCCTACAGTAGGTCTATGTTGTTGTTTGGTGAAGTTATGTGCCAATTTGTTGAACACTTAGTGTACAAACCCACATTGTCAGGCTGATGGCAAAGCTAGCCAAAGAGCATTTTACTGGTTGAAGTGTTTAAGTATAAATCAGTTGAAGCAGGTGATTCAAGCCCTACAATTATAATCCATATTTAATGTGAAATGCACTTATAAGCAACCTGGAAATGGTGGATATTATTGCTGTCTATGAGAACTCCCCTGAGTTTTCCCCCACGGTGGTGAATTAGTGAATAGACACAGAGCTTAATGTGAGTTTCCTTGAGTAGCACTCCTGATCTTGCACTGTAATGTTCAGAATACATTGTGAAAATCTAAGCTCACTATTTTTGCTCCAGGCAGATATACTACATACATAACTAGCGGTTTCCTCATTAGCAGGGAGGAGTTTCTGCAACCAAATTGTGTGTGCTATGCCCTCGTGCCGCAATTTTAGCAAACACAGAAAGGGGCCTATATTGGAGACCAAAAGTCATCTGGCACACTGCTTAGGATTTCAACAACTTGAATAACTTATTTCTAGCCTACAATCATCGATGTTACTACTAATGTGAAAACAAGACTAAATCTGGCTATTGTTGCTATCTTGACTGTCTTAATTGTTAAATACAACAGACGTCAATTGTTGTACACCTTCATGGGTACGCTCTGGGCATCACCCTTTACCTCAAATATACAGTGGATTTCTGCTGTTGTGGGACTTCAACCATCTGTCTGACTTTGTTGTTCACACAGGAGAGAGACTGGACTATCGTGGATCCTCTGGGGAGCCTCAACAACATCATGATGCTGATGAGGCAGAGAAAAGTCTCTCCAGATCAGAACACCTCAAGAAACACCAGCAGAGACCCACAGGGAAGAAATCTCACTGCTGCTCTGACTGTGGGAAAAGATTCAACTCTTCAGTAAAACTTAAAATACATCAAAGAATTCACACAGGAGAGAAATCTTACGGCTGTGATCAATGTGGGAAGAGTTTTACTCTGCTACAAACCCTGAAATCACACCAGAGAACACACACAGGAGAGAAACCTTATAGCTGTGTTCAATGTGGGAAGAGTTTTACTACATCTAGCAATCTAACTATACACCAGAGAACACACACAGGAGAGAAACCATATAGCTGTGATCAATGTGGGAAGAGTTTTAATACATCTAGCTATCTAACTATACACCAGAGAACACACACAGGAGAGAAACCTTACGGCTGTGATCAATGTGGGAAGAGATTTATTCTGCTACAAACCCTGAAATCACACCAGAGAATACACTCTGGAGAGAAACCTTTTGGCTGTTATCAATGTGGGAAGAGTTTTACTCAGCTAAGCATCCTGATAGTACACCAGCGCGGACACACAGGAGAGAAACCTTTTAGCTGTGATCAATGTGAGAAGGGTTTTACTACATCTAGCTGTCTAACTATACACCAGAGAACACACACTGGAGAGAAACCTTATGGCTGTGATCAATGTGGTAAGAGTTTTACTCAGCTAAGCAACCTGGTAGTACACCAGAGAACACACACAGGAGAGAAACCTTATAGCTGTGATCAATGTGGGAAGAGTTTTACTACATCTAGCTGTCTAACTATACACCAGAGAATACACACAGGAGAGAAACCTTATGGCTGTGATCACTGTGGGAAGAGTTTTATTGGGCTACAAACCCTGAAATCACACCAGAGAATACACACGGGAGAGAAACCTTATAGCTGTAATCAATGTGGGAAGAGTTTTACTACATCTAGCTGTCTAACTAAACACCAGAGAACACACATGGTAGAGAAATCTTTTGGCTGTGATCAATGTGGGAAGAGTTTTTGTCACCCAAGCAGCCTGATAGTACACCAGCGGACACACACAGGAGAGAAACCTTATAGCTGTGATCAGTGTGGGAAGAGTTTTTCTACATCTTGCTATCTAACTATTCACCAGAGAACACACACAGGAGAGAAACCTCATAGTTGTGATCAATGTGGGAAGAGATACTCTGATAAAAGATCTCTGATTAAACATCAGAAAATACATACATGAAGGAGTTGTTTCATGATATCAATGAAATAATGTCACAATGTAGAATGTTTTAACATTGTAGTAGCAGTATTTGAATGAATGTCAGAATGTAGAACCCTAAACGTTTGTCCCCTGTTCAGTTGATATTAGCCTCAGCAGGAAAAATCTAGGCCCTGAATTGAAAGAGTACTATTTATTTAACAAAAAGTGACAAAAAAAATTGTGTTACACTTACCACGTTGGTGACCCACTTGAATTCAGTATATCCCAAACTGTTTCTGCATATTGGTTATTGATTTGGACACGTTAAAACTGTGTTTTGACATTGCGCTATTCCAGTTTAGCAAATGTCATTGAAAAGACGTTGAAAATAAGACTTTGCCCGACTTCCAATATATGTTCGGTTGTAGTATTCGGGTTGTTTTTTCAATTACTTAATTTCAACATACTTGCAGCCTAAACACATGGACGCAGTATAATAAATTGGTCTATAATCAATTGTATTAACAATCTTACATCTTACATTTAGCACGTATATACATCTTACATTTAGCACGTATAGCTCGTTAGCACATAGGACGCACTGATTGGTGTCACCTCGTTAGTGTTACACCTGTGCTGGCTTGTCCATCTCGTTAGTGGGAAGGTGGTTCACCTGAGCTGGTCCAGGTTCTATTTAAGAGTGTCTGGCCCAGTGCTCCAGTTGTCTTGATAGATGTGGTGAGTCAACACCTTTAGTTGCGCTACCGTTTTGGTTTGCTTCCTGTCTTTAAGTTTGTTGTGGGTTTTTCTTTTGTTTGCCTCTTCTTGGGCAGATTTAGTGGGTGCTTATGGTGGGTGACTTTTATGTCCCAGTTGTTGTTACTTGTCAACTTTCAGTGGACACTGAGAGCAAAACTGCAAGATTATGTTATAATACTTTTATTGCATCAAATGGTTGTTTTATGCAACATAATAGAGGGTTCTTAGAACTATTGTGTCTGTGTGTTCTACTGAGGATGGGCCTCTGGGAGATAACACTGACAGGAGATTTACAATGTCTTTTGGTGGATAAAACCTAAAGAGACCGCATTCCAGAGCATGAGTTAATGTTTCTGTTCTATATGGTACCAGGGAGAGATGACCCCAGGGCCAGACCCTGGTCTCTACACAGAGTACTGTTTTTACAGCAGATACTGTCTGCTGAGAATTATAGGTATCTTTCATACAAATCTTAATCTTGTGACCCGTTCTATACATCTGCTGTTCTATACATCTATTGTTCGTCATGTAGGTTGAAAGGAGAGTATCTTGGCTATAAAAGACCTTTGTACTTTTGTCTCGGGGCTCTCAACGAATCATCTGGGGGTGATTTGCCGACCAGCTGTCTTTATCGTAGAGCACTTAATTGATTGACTTTATGTGTGTGTGTTGTATTGACCTGCTCCCTTATTAATAAGTGAATAAAGATTTAGTTTAAGAATAACTCTGACTTGTGTGATAAGTTTCTCTCCTCATTTGATATTAAAGAAGTTAACCACCACATTTGGCGATGGGGATGTGAATCTTCACTTGTTGACCGCTCCTGACGACCTGGGTAAATGACCTGGCTCCTGACGACCTGGGTAAATGACCTGGCTCCTGACGACCTGGGTAAATGGTGCACAAGGGATCGCTCAAACTTGGGATCTCAGAGACCACACTTTGGGAACGGAGCAGAGTGGACACCACATCTCGAAAGTAGTTTTTTTTTTAATTAAGAGGAAACTCGCAAAGTGGAGTTAAGCCTCGTAGGCTCTGAGTGTGTATTCCTGTGTGGAGGTGTAAACAGGGCCCAGTCAGGAGGCTCTGAGTGTGTATTCCTGTGTGGAGGTGTAAACAGGGCCCAGTCAGGAGGCTCTGAGTGTGTATTCCTGTGTGGAGGTGTAAACAGGGCCCAGTCAGGAGGCTCTGAGTGTGTATTCCTGTGTGGAGGTGTAAACAGGGCCCAGTCAGGAGGCTCTGAGGCTGAGTCAGCTATCTGTGTGAACTGGATGAAAACTAGAATCTGTGTTTACTAGTTAAGACCATTTATGATATAGTATAAGATAGTAAGGTGCGCCTGTAATTGTTTTAAACCTGGACCCAATTTTAGAAGTATTGAAAGATGTAAATGTAAGAGTTGCATTATCCTATGAACTAACCATGACATAGAAATGTGAAAATATTCCTGCAGATTAAAATATTGTTGAAAACAACTAATTGACTAGGTATGTTTGAGAATAGCATTGTGTGACTGTGATATGAGAGTTATGTGAATATGGAAATTAGTCTTAATCTGACGTTTGGATAGTAACATATAGAAATATGCTTAATCAGATGATTGAAATTTGGAAAATAAGCGAGATTATATTTTAGAAAGCAGCGGAAGTTCCTGGGAGGCTATAGTTCCTGGGAGGCTTGATTTTGCCGTGGTCTCTGGGAGGTTAGAGAACAGTTGGGGATCCCATGGTCATTGTCCGGGAAACAAAAGTTTATTTTTTGTTCTGCTGGGAGTATGTTTGGAGAGCTGCTTCGTAGCTATGGAAAGTCCAGATGATTGGTGCATAGGCATACCTTGTCACGGACATAGAGGCCACTCGGGTCCTCATTGAAGAGGTAAGGCAAGAGCAGAATCGCTGCTGTGGTCTCCAGTCCCAGTAAAGTAAAGCAATGATCTTACTACACTTGATCATTTTAATACAAAATACATTAGAGAAAGGGAAGGAATAAGAGCAAATACCTCTTCTGTATTGTCCTTCAGGGACTGTCAAAATAGCAGGATGATGTCCTCACCCCTGCCTCGCCTCTCTACCTCTGCTAGTCCTTGAATTCTCTTTTTGTCTATATCCATTCCATGGACTTGATTCATTTCTGACAAGACCTGAAAAGATCATTTGTACACATTTGTATGCTAATAGATTTCAGTTTGTATTGACTGCTATGTAGGTTAAATGTACACTTCAAATGCAGCTGTCCTACAACAGATCTGTACCTTCTTCTTGATCCCAATTGCATTGTGTCCATGTTCTGTCCTATAAGAATTTCAAAGGAAGAGAAAATGTGTCAAAGAATAGTCTTACAAGCATTAAGACATATATATATATTAAATAAATATTGAAAGATAAATGGCATCGACATACAATTGCATGCAACATAGAAGAACATATTGGAGAAAGCACTAGCCAATACAGTACTGCCATACAGTAGCAGTACTGCCATACAGGCCTAATATCACATTTCAAGATATCTTTGTACACAAATTGTTCAATATTTCATCAGACTGACTTGAAAGATTATACGCAACATTTTGCTGCATGGCAATACTGTGTTTGGATTCTGAAGTGCATTTATACAAAAGAGGTAGTCTAGACACTGTATTAATACCATTATGCATTTGAATCCCATCTACAGCTACCATCTAAGCTATTAATTTCCCTCCACAAGGGGGCGTACATGTAACGTTTCCAAAATGGGATAGTATTGTCCATGTAACGTTTCCAAAATGGGATAGTATTGTCCATGTAACGTTTCCAAAATGGGATAATATTGTCCATGTAACGTTATGCCCCCTTGTGAGTTAATAGTATTGCATGCTGTAGCAGGCTATATAAAGAGGAAGCCCTCCATTGACAATTCAGTTCGTTGTAACATCTCGTCTGGACAGGTCACCGTCCTTAGTTAGTTAACGAAACTAAAGTTAGCTAGTTCATTCTCACAAAAGTGAGAACTGCTCTATATTGGAAACTTACGTTAATGAGTGTAAAGCCACGTTGGCTTTATGGAAACGATATACAATATATGGGAAATAATATAGTTGAGGGAAATAATCCAAACCTAGTTGTGCCTAGTTAGGACATAACGTTAGCTAGCTAGCTAACGGTACTGTAGCTCATACAACGCCGACGGTCAAACCCGGCTTTCTAATATTTACGGTAATTAACTATCGTAACGTTATGGAAGCTATTCACAGAAAACCATCATTGTCTTCGTTATTCATTATTAGTATGTTATATTATTATATAAATCATTTCGAGACGTATTCAGAGCCAAACATCAACCCAAACTTAACCTTTTTAACTTGTTGTCGCATCCAAACTTGCCACCATCGTTTTCAGTTGTAATTGCGAAGTTCCCGGAGGAAGTCCAGCAACAACGGAGGTTCCTCGATGAACCCACCTTCTAACATGTTCTTTGAAGAACCTTTTGGGGCTGTTTTTCATTGACCAAGAACCGTACGGTTCTTAGGGGATCTGAGAACAATTCCAGTTGAACCCTTCATTTTTAGAGTGTAGTCGGCTCTATTTACTCTCAGATTCAAAACATGATGATTAGCATCAACGGTCAAGTCAGCTGCTGCTGCTCCAATACAATATGAGGTGAGACGATGAACTGACGTTGAATCATAATGATTAGGTTAATTAAAATGAATTAGTGAAACTGTTAAACATTAGTATATGGCATATTAAATATATTACTCTGTTATCATATAGAAACATCATGGAATATTGTACATCAAATTAGCATCAACATACATTATTGTTTCATTCAATTTCACATAATAAGGATATTTAATATTTAAAAGTACAGAAGTCAGAACCCATCACCTGCTATGTAAAAGAGACAGAAGAATGCACAATGGTCAATGCTATCCGGGATCTTTGGGACATCCCTACCCTAAACCCTACCGTAACCATTTTAAATGTCAACTTCAATGGGCTAGGGACGTCCCAAGGATGTATCTCTACCTGAAAATACATGATCTAAGTGATTGATAGTTGGTATTCACCAGTCATAAAACCTTATTTACTTTAATGAACTACTAAAATAGTGATTTTGTCAGACAGCAGCTCTACACTTTATTGACTGACTGATCCTCCCATCCCTCCTCAGCCTTCCTCTCCTCTGAAGACCCAGTGAGGGTGGAGCTCAGTCAGGGAGCTGTTGAGGGACTGGTTAGGAAGAACAATTCTACAGCCAGAGAGGTGAGAGGTCACACATGGTTTAGATGGTAAATATTTATGTCCCCTTAGCGGTTCATCACATCAGCAAACGGGAATATGTTCCATCTATGTTTATTAACATTAGTGCAAATTGTCCACTGATATTGGTGTAATTTCTCACCCCTTTTGGCTGTATGAAAGTTAATTTCCCCTCAGGCACACACATTTGTTCTTTGTTATTACCCGAGCCACTGCCTGTTCAGCCCGCTATCATCCAGAAGGCGAGGTCAGTACAGGTGCATCAAAGCTGGGACCGAGAGACAGAAGCTGTTTTTCCATCACTAACACAGAGAGGCTGCTGCCTACATACACAGACTTGAAATCATTGGCCACTTTAAGGAATGGAACACTAGTCACTTTAATAATGTTTACATATCTGGCATTACTCATCTCATATGTATATACTGTATTCTATCCTATTCTACTGTATCTTAGTCTATGTATTACTCATCTCATATGTATATGTTTACAATTGGCTCATTCATCCCCCTCCTCTCCCCTGTAACTATTCCCCAGGTCGTTGCTGCAAATGAGAACGTGTTCTCAGTCAACTTACCTGGTAAAATAACGGTAAAATAAAAAAAATATATACTGTATTCTATCTTAGTCTATGTATTACTCATCTCATATGTATATACTGTATTCTATCCTATTCTACTGTATCTTAGTCTATGCCGCTCTGACATCGCTCGGCCAAAGATTTATATATTCTTAATTCCATTCCTTTAGATTGTGTGTATTGTTAGATATTACTGGACTGGAACTAGAAACACAAGCATTTCGCTACACCTGCAATAACATCTGCTAAACAAGTGTATGTGACAAATAAGGTCATGTGTAAAATATTATTTTCTCCACTCATTCACCCCATCTCTTTACATTGCTTATTTATATTCAGTGGCCTGACTGCATCCAGACTATGTCAAAGGCCCATCCTGGTAGATCTGAACCTAATGCAGCTTGGAGTGATCAGATGACAGAAGTCACATTTAGGTGCCAAGTTGTAGATGAGGCTGTAGATGCTCCATATACATTACTTTGAGTTTTATATAATATGACTAAATGTGTTTATTTCTGTTTTGCAGGGGCAGTCAAGAAATGGAACAGCAAGGCCACAGAACATGACATAAGCAGAGCTGTGGGAGACCACCCCACTCCACCATGCCTTCAGCAGGCTGGAAAAGTGCGATCGATCTGTTTGTTTCAGTTTTCAGTAGTTGAATCCTTTGACGTATTGTTGATTTCAACATTTTTCATTTTCAACAAATGCACTGGGTTGGTTGAAAAGTGACACTAAACGTACATAGCATGCACTATGTTGACATTTCATACTAAGATGAACCAAGATATGTATTGCTTTTGCACATATTTGTTCATTGGTTTTGCAAGAGTCTGTTGATTGGTCAGTCATTGGGTTAATTTGTTTTACAATATGTTCAAATCAAATGAAGCTTTATTTATACAGCACATTTCAGACATGGATGCAACACAATGGCTTCACAGGAAAAAACGAATGAAAATGAACTGAAATATTTACTACAAGGAACAAAAAAAACAGAAGAATAACAACTGAAAGTCTAATGGGCATTCTAAGGAAAATCCATTGATAATCTTAACAATTACAGCCTGACTGATGCTATTAGATTGCTGGGTGGGGGGAATTTTATATATACAGTGCCTTCAGAAAGTGTTCCCACATTTTGTGTTACATTCTGAATTTATAATGGTTCCCCCTTGACTTGTCCCACATGTGTTACAGCCTGAATGTATAATGGTTCCCACATGTTGTGTTACAGCCTGAATGTATAATGGTTCCCCCTTGACTTGTCCCACATGTGTTACAGCCTGAATGTATAATGGTTCCCACATGTTGTGTTACAGCCTGAATGTATAATGGTTACCCCTTGACTTGTCCCACATGTTGTGTTACAACCTGAATGTATAATGGTTCCCCCTTGAATTGTCCCACATGTTGTTGTGTTACAGCCTGAATGTATAATGGTACCCACATATTGTTGTTACATCCTGAATGTATAATGGTTCCCACATGTTGTGTTGCATCCTGAATGTATAATGGTTCCCACATGTTGTTGTGTTACATCCTGAATGTATAATGGTTCCAACAGGAAGATGTAACACTGGGTGGTCTTGATCTTTAGTCCTACATGGAACACAGAACAGACTGCCTCCTATCACAGGAGAAACTGTGTACAAAAGTACAAAGGTATTTTATAGCCAAGATACACCCCTTTCAACCTACATGACGAACAACAGATGTATAGAACGGGTCACAAGGTTAAGATTTGTATGAAAGACACTTATAATTCTCAGCAGACAGTATCTGCTGTAAAAACACTACTCTTTGTGTAAGGACCAGGGTCTGGCCCTAGGGTCATCTCTCCCTGCTCCTATATAGAACAGCAACATTAACTCATGCTCTGGAATGCGGTCTCTTTATGTTTCATCACCCAAAAGACATTGTAAATCTCCCAGAGGCCCATCCTCAGTAGAACACACAAACACAATAGTTCTAAGAACCCTCTATTCTGTTGCATAAAACAACCATTTGATGCAATAAAAGTATTATAACATACTCTTGCAATTTTGGCTCTGTGTCCACTGAAAGTTGACTAGTAACAACAACTGGGACATAAGACACCCACCATGAGACCCACTAAATCTGCCCAAGAAGAGGCAAACAAAAGAACTGGTGTAACACTGACTAACGAGGTGACACCAATCAGTGCGTCCTACGTGCTAACGAGCTATGTGCTAGTTACACCTTCCCCTTTTAAGACAATAAATATATCCTATATTTTTGTTGGAAAAGTTTGCACACCACCAACAGAAAACAACTTCCATTTCATATTATAATCAACTACAATGCTTCACCTTCTACAATATTAACATGGTGTCTACTGGCTGTCAACAATTAAAAACAAGAAAAAACATTTATTTCTAAATAATAATATACAATAGTATTATTTCTCACCTTTTTCTTTCTATAGAATCCTAAAACTAATTTTGAAAAAAACTCCACCAGCTTCTAGAACTCTCGTCCCCTTGGAACGATTGCAAACAAAACTAATCTCCAATACGGAAAAACTTCAGTCAAAATAAATTGTGATGCACTGGCTAAAAGCAAAACACAAAACCTTTTGACTGCCCACCCCTTTTGACAATCAGCAACCAAATACTCCTTCTACAATGTTTGATATAATAAAAAAACTCCTTCATGCATGTATTTTCTGATGTTTAATCAGATATCTTTTATCAGAGTATCTCTTGTCACATTGATCACAGCTATAAGGTTTCTCTCCTGTATGTGTTCTCTGGTGTGATATCAGGTGGCTTGACTGAGTAAAACTTTTCCCACATTGTGTACAGCTATAAGGATTATTTCCTGTGTGTGTTCTCTGGTGAGTAGTTAGCTGGCTAGATGTAGTAAAACTCTTCCCACATTGAGCACAGCTATGAGGTTTCTCTCCTGTGTGTGTTCTCTGGTGTGATATCAAGTGGCTTGACTGAGTAAAATTCTTCCCACATTGATCACAGCTATAAGGTTTCTCTCCTGTGTGTGTTCTCTGGTGTGATATCAGGGTGTGAGGCCAAGTAAAACTCTTCTCACATTGACTACAGCTATAAGATTTCTCTCCTGTGTGTGTTCTCTGGTGTGATATCAGGGTCTGTGGCTGAGTAAAACTCTTCCCACATTGACCACAGCAATAAGGTTTCTCTCCTGTGTGTGTTCTCTGGTGTACCATCAGATTGTTAAATGTAGTGTAACTCTTCCCACATTCATCACAGCTACAGGGTTTCTCTCCTGTGTGTGTTCTCTGGTGTGATTTTAATTGTCCTGAGAGAAGAAAACTCCTTCCACAGTCAGAGCAGCTAAAAGGTTTCTCTCCTGTATGGATTTTCTGATGTACTTTAACAACTTTTGAGGAGGTGAATCTCTTCCCACATTGAGCACAGCTATAAGGTTTCTCTCCTGTGTGTATTCTCTGGTGTGATATCAGGATGGTTGACTGAGTAAAACTCTTCCCACATTGATCACAGCTATAAGATTTCTCTCCTGTGTGTATTCTCTGGTGTGATTTCAGGCTGGTTGACTGAGTAAAACTCTTCCCACATTGAGTACAGCTAAAAGGTTTCTCTCCTGTGTGGATTCTCTGATGAATTGTAATGCCTGATGAGGTGAATCTCTTTCCACAATCAGAGCAGCAGTGAGTTCTCTTCCCTTTGGATCTCTGCTGGTGTTTCTTGAGGTGTTCTAATGTGGAGAGACTCTTCTCTGCCTCGTCAGCATCATGAGGTTGTTGAGGCTCCCCAGAGGATCCACAATAGTCACGTCTCTCTCCTGTGTGAACAACAAAGTCAGACAGATGGTTAAAAGATCCACAACAGCAGAACTCCACTGTAAAAGGTGATGCCGACAGCGTAGCCATGACGTTGTACAACAATTGACATCTGTAATGAATGTTACAATTATTTAACAAATGTCTTAAAATGAGAAAGAATAGTCATATTTTCATCTTGTTTTCACGTTAGTAGTAACATTGATGATTGTAGGCTTGAAAAAAGTTATTTAAGTTGTTGAAATCCTAAGCAGTGTGCCAGACAACGTTTGGTTTCCAATATAGGCCCCTTTCTGTGTTTGCTAAAATTGCGCCACGAGGGCGATGCACACACAATTTGGTTGCAGAAACTCCTCCATGCTAATGAGGAAACCGCTAGTTTGGATGTAGCATCTCTGCCTGGAGCAAAAATGGTGAGCGAAGATGTGTTTTTCACAATGTATTCTGAATATTACAGCACACTATCAGTGCAAGATCAGGAGTGCTACTCAAGGAAACTTACATGAACTTCTTCAGTCTATTTAAACTCCCATTCTTAAGCCTAGGTGTCCCGCTAGCTTGAAACTTCCAGTGAAACTGGAGGGCGCGCAATTCAAATGTATAATCATAAAAATTATGGATATTATACATTTAGGTACATATGCAGTTGAAGTTAGAAGTTTACATACACCTTAGCCCAAAACATTTAAACTCAGTTTTTTCACAATTCTTGATATTTAATCCTAGTAAAAATTCCCTGTCTTAGGTCAGTTAGGGTCACCACTTCATTTTAAGAATATGAAATGTCAGATTAATAGTAGAGAGAATGATTTATTTCAGCTTTTATTTCGTTCATCACATTCCCAGTGGGTCAGAAGTTTACATAAACTCAATTAGTATTTGGTAGCATTGCCTTTAAACTGTTTAACTTCGGTTAAACAATTCGGGTAGCCTTCCACAAGCTTCCCACAATAAGTTGGGTGAATTTTGGCCCATTCCTCCTGACAGAGTTGGTGTAACTGAGTCAGGTTTGTAGGCCTCCTTGCCCGCACACGCTTTTTCAGTTCTGCCTACACATTTTCTATAGGATTGAGGTCAGGGCTTTGTGATGGCCACTCCAATACCTTCACTTTGTTGTCCTTAAGCCATTTTGCCTCATCTTATGGAAGTATGCTTGCGGTCATTGTCCATTTGGAAGACCCATTTGCGACCAAGCTTCAACTTCCTGACTGATGTCTTGAGATGTTGCTTCAATATATCCACATAATTGTCCTCCCTCATGATGCCATCTATTTTTTGAAGTGCACCAGTCCCTCCTGCAGCAAAGCACCACCACAACATGATGCTGCCACCCCCATGCTTCACGGTTGGGATGGTGTTCTTCGGCTTGCAAGCTTCCCCCTTTGTCCTCCAAACATAACGATGGTCATTATGGCCAAGCAGTTCTATTTTTGTTTCATCAGACCAGAGGACATTTCTCCACAAAGTACCATCTTTGTCTCCATGTGCAGTTGCAAACCGTAGTCTGGCTTTTTTATGGTGGTTTTGGAGCAGTGGCTTCTTCCTTGCTGAGCGGCCTTTCAGGTTGTCGATACTCGTTTTACTGTGGATATAAATACTTTTGTATCGGTTTTCTCCAGCATCTTCACAAGGTCCTTTGCTGTTGTTCTGGGATTGATTTGCACTTTTCATACCAAAGTACGTTCATCTCTAGGAGACAGAACGCGTCTCCTTCCTGAGTGGTATGATGGCTGCGTGGTCCCATGGTGTTTATAATTGCGTACTATTGTTTGTATAGATGAACATGGTACCCTCAGGCATTTGGATATTGCTCCCAAGGATGAACCAGACTTGTGGAGGTCTACAATTGTTTCTGAGGTCTTGGCTGATTTCTTTAGATTTTCCCATGATGTCAAGCAAAGAGGCACTGAGTCTGAAGGTAGGCCTTGAAATACATCCACAGGTACACCTCCAATTGACTCAAATTATGTCAATTAGCCTATCAGAAGATTCTAAAGCCATGACATCATTTTCTGGAATTTTCCAAGCTGTTTAAAGGCACAGTCAACTTAGTGTATGTAAACTTCTGACCCACTGGTTGAGTAATCCACTCGTTCAACATGCAGACAAAGAAATCCAAAAAGCTATCCTCAGATACCCTAAATGTAATCAAACTATAATATTTCTTACGGAAAGAAGTATGTCCAATAGGAAACCGATTTTAGCAGGTGCGTCCTGTCTTCATGTCGTGCGTGCAAACACGAATTTCCAAGACTGTGTCCCTGTACTAAAACTGATATTTCTTATTCTTATACAAGCCTGAAACCTTGAACAAAGACTGCTGACACCCTGTGAAGCCATAGGGATTGCATCCTGGGAGCAAATTTCCAGTATGCCCTTTCTCTTGCAATTCTAAGAGGATGGTCTCTCAACAAATTTTTTTTTATATATATTTTTTTATATTTTCTTTAACATTTCTACAAACTTTAAAGTGTTTTCTTTCCAATGGTACCAATTATATGCATATCCTGGCATCAGGGCCTGAGCAACAGGCAGTTTACTTTGGGCATGTCATTCAGGCGGAAATTGAGAAAAAAGGGGCCTAGCCCTAAGTTAAGCTCTGTCTATTCACTAGTTCACCAACGTGGGGGAAAACTCAGGGGAGTAACCTCCATTTACAGGTTGATTATGAGTGCATTTCACATTACTTTTGGATTATAATTGTAAGGCTTGAATCACCTGCTTAATATGTTTGTGTTATTGTCGCAAATCAACTGATTTATAGTTAAACACTTCAACTAGAAAAATGCTCTTTGGCTAGCTTTGCCATCAGCCTGACAATAAGGGTTTGTAAGTGTTTGCCAAATTGGCCCATAACTTCACCTAACAATAACATAGACCTACTGTAGGACCCATAAGGCCACCAAACAACAAATATACCTATGTCGTGATGTTTGTCATTTGATAGTCATTCAGAAAATTATTTCTTGAATCAGCTGTGAATAGTTGAACATGTGACTGTAACTAAACAGCTACAGTATTAAGAATGATGTGTAATTATTGAAGAACCACGTTAATGACAGTATCCATTTGGGTGTTGTCAGAGAGAATAAAGTAGACGGCACACGTTTGATTTATGACCCTATGTCCGGATGACGTGTGCATGCCCATATTTGGGCATCCGGTCAGGACATCCTGGCGGGAAGTTATCACATGCTCTAGGGAGTGCCAATATAGGGGCATCCTGTCAGGACATCCTGTTCTCACGCCTTAGAGTGAGTGTTAATTTATGTATATAATGCATCTATTCCTTTGAAGTTGTCATGATGGTTGATCCCCCCCGGTGTACATGCACCGAACATCCATAGGCTGGAGCCACCTGGAAGCTCGGTGCATGTACAAATAAAGAGAACTAAATAGGAAACTCAACAGTGTGTTAGGCCGAGAAACATTATTTAGATGGTTGTTTTATTGTTGTTGAAAGCTTGAAATGTACACAATGAGAAGGGACCTTGTTTCTAACAACCCTGTAGAGACACACACACACACACACGCAATCCCCCTTGCAGACATTCCTGCTTCATAGACAACAACCCTAAGGGCAATAAAATAGGGTGGGTGTGGGGCCATACTCTTTGAAATGTTCAAACACATCCCCCCTGTTCAACGAGGTCCCTAGACATCAATCATCATGACTACTTCAAAGGAATAAATGCATTATATACATAAATTAACACTCCTGACAGGATGCCCCTATATGGGCATAACCACGTGATGACTTCCCGCCAGGATGTCCTGACCGGATGCCCAAATATGGGCCTGCACGCATCATCCGGACATAGGGTCATAAATCAAACGTTTGACGTGTGCCGTCTACTTTATTCTCTCTCTGTTGTCAATCAACTTCAGATAACTCTCGGTTAAAACCATTGCTAAATCCAAACTCTGAAATGATTTATAATTTCTGATGAAAACTGTTTTCCCAGCGTAACATAAGGAGACACTAAATGTTAGGTAGTTCGAGTGCATTTCAGAGATCCGAATATAAAAAACTGTTTGACAACAAGATCCCATATTTAAGATGACTTCTTATCCTTTGCAAAAATAGCCTAAAGCTGTGTCTGTCCCGAACTCACTGGAAAACTGAGGGCCCAGAATATTTTATACAATGTCGCAAGCTTGCTATCGCGGGTTTCAGCTGACCCAGTTGATAGAATGTTTCAAGTTCGTGCAGCCAATGTGATTTATAGAATATTTATTTTTTATCCTGATATTTTCTACCTGCAATGTTTTTATTTGTTGGCTTTATGTAGGTTATTTTTACATAGTTGGCAATGGCAATACAATTTTATTTTAGATTTGTATAATTTTCTTCTTCTGGTTAGGTTATATGGATGACTGGCTCCCTCTAGTAATTTGTCTATCTGTAATTATTTAATCAAACAGTGAGCTTAAAGCATCAGACAAGTTATGTACATATAGTTGATTTTATAAAAACACATGGGGCGATTGGTAGAAAGAACGGTTGACCAAGATTTATTTTAGTTGGGGACAGCACAAGAACATGATTTTGGGGCTCCTGAGTGGCGCAGCGGTCTAAGACACTGCATCTCAGTGCTCGAGGCATCACTACAGAAACAGCCTGGATTCGAACCAAGCTATCACAACCGGCCGTGATTGGGAGTCCCATAGGGCGGCGCACAATTGGCCCAGTGTCGTCCGGGTTAGGCAGTCATTGTCTATAAGAATTTGTTGTTAACTGACTTGCCTAGTTAAATAAAGGTTACATTTAAATAATTAAGTGTTTTTTGACAAACCATTTTTTACAAATCCGTCAAGGAACCAACTTTGAGAAGGTTCAAAAACAAAAGTTTCAAACCAATTCATGAATGGAATTGAATCTACGTATGTTTTGCCTTTAATATAACGGCATGAAAAAAAACATTGGCTGAATATTATATATCTAAGACACTTTATCTCGGTGCTCAAGGCTACAGACTTAGTTACAAGCCCTTAACCAACAAAGAAGTCAAGAAAAATGAGTGTTAAGTAAAAAATACAAAATAAAAGTAACATAATTAAACAGCAGCAGTAAAATAACAATAGCAAGGCTATATACAGGGAGTACCGGTACAGAGTCAATGTGCGGGGGCACTGGTTAATCGAGGTAATTGAGGTAACATGTACATGTAGGTAGAGTTATAAATGCCTATAAATGTTAAACTGTCGTACCCCATCAGAACCCAAAATATACACTTTTTCTTACTCGATATAAACACAGAATAAAAGGAGCATGCGGGTATGACTTTCTCTTTCATTTTGAGCCCACGGGAAGAAGGCACCAGAACCTACCGTGCTAACGCGTTCCCACTAAACACACACAACCACACAGTGCATGAAAAGCATGAGGTGTGGCTAACGTTTGCACGCTTTCGCTAGCTACCAAGCTAACATACAAACTCGGTTGAACAGAGTAGATCCTCCATTATGACGTTGAGAAATAGTGCATTGTGGGTAGTGTAGAAGACCCCTCTTTTACGCTGCTGCTACTCTGTTTATTATCTATGAGTCACTTTAAGTGATTTCTTAAAGAAACAATGGGTACATATCATTAATGTATAAGTCCCAAAATGGATGTAACAACTGCTGATTGCCCCTTTAAGACTACATATTGGGCTAATCTAATAGGAGATATTGAGGACTACAGTATTTCAGGCATTGTCATTGGATGCATTTGATCAATTGTTAACGTTTTGTTGATGGTCCACTCTTGATGTTCTACACGTTACAGTGTAGCTTCAGCCATTCCTACAGAACAACGTGAAAGTGTAGAACTCCTTTACTGCACATTGGTTCAACGACTGCAGAGACGGTACTTACTGGTGTTAAACAGATCTCCAACCTCCCCTTCCTCATCCATTGTGACAGTAATCTCCCCCTTCTCCTCTTTCACTCCAAAAACTGCATCCTCCTCTTTCTCTGCCACCTCTTCTTTTACTGTAACATCTTCCTCCTTCTCTTTCACTCTGAACGCGTCTTCCTCTTCTTTCACTGAAACGTCTTTCTCTTCTTCTTTCACTGTAACAGCCTCACCCTCTACTTGTTTTTGTATTGTAACATCTTTCTCTTCCTCCTCCTCTTTGGGGAGTGCTTCTTTCTCCGTCCAGCAGACCGCCTCTTCTTGAGCAGGAGGAGAGTAACTAAGTGAACTCATGGTCGGGGATGTTAGCTAGCTAGCATTAGCGACTAGCCTAGTTCTAAGATAATTTTGCAAACCAGCTAGCTGACAAACAACGTAAATATATAATTAAATGGGCCAACAAGTACATACGACAGAAGTGTGTTTAATACACAGCGACTAATATACACCAAAACATTGTAAAGAGCCTGAATGTTGTAGCTATGTTTGCTCGAAAGCTACCGAGGTGTCTGACTAGCTGTTGTTGTTGAAGGAGCGTCCCGTCCACTAGATTAGATGTCAAACTAGCAGCATCGCCTTAACCTATAAGACGCACATCGCCATCTGCTGACTGGAGTGGGCAACGCAGTTGAGGAACCAAAAGTTTATTTTTCATTTATTTCATAAAAGGTTAATATTATATTAAGTCGTTCAAAGAGAAGCATGTGTTGATTGATTCGTTTTTAATGAGTGAGAATTTAAAACAAACTTTACACACCACTACATATTTGCATTGATCCACACTCCTGACATGGATAATTTTGACCCCAGAGGCATATCTTTTATCATAGCCAAAATGTGGTTTATTCAATTCTTCAATTTTTTCATGACTTTGTCAATCAACTGGTTCTTATTAAATCTAAATCATCGTTTAGTGTTTCTGTATCAAAATGGACTTTTAACAAATGCAAATCCTTTGGAGTCATTTTGACCCCAGGCAAAAGCACCTTTGATAAATAGGACATTTATTTCAAATCAAAATCGAATCACATTTTATTGGTCACTTACACGTGTTTAGCAGATATTTTTGATGGTGTAACAAAATTCTTGTGTTTCTAGCTCCGACAGTGCAGTAATATCTAACAAGTCATATCTAACAATTTCACAACATATACCCAAAACACACAAAACAAAAACAGGTTTTTGAAAAAAAGGGGCGTATCCTTAAGAGGTTTTAATCATTGCTACATAAAGGCCTGATTGGTGGAGTGCTGCAGAGATGATTGTCCTTCTGGAAGGTTCTCCCATCTCCACAGAGGAACTCTGGAGCCCTGTCAGAGTGACGATTGGGTTCTTGGTCACCTCCATGACGAAGGCCATTCTCCCCCAATTGCTCAGTTTGGCCAGGTGGCCAGCTCTAGGAAGAGTCTTTGTGGTTTCAAACTTCATCCATTAAAGAATTATGGTGGCCACTGTGTTCTTGGGGACCTCCGATGCTACAGACATTTTTGGTACCCTTCCCCAGATCTGTGCCTCGACACAATTTGTTTTACCATTATCTACATTGTAGAATAATAGTGAAGACATCAAAACTATGAAAAGTTATGGAATCATGTAGTAACCACAAAAGGTAACCAAAAAAGTGGTAAACATTTCAAAATATATTTGAGATTTTTCAAAGTAGCCACATTTTGCCTTGATGACAGCTTTGCACACTCTTGGCATTCTCTCAACCAGCTTCACCTGGAATGCTTTTCCAACAGTCTTGAAGGAGTTCCCACATATGCTGAGCACTTGTTGGCTGCTTTTCCTTCACTCCGTCCAACTCATCCCAAACCATCTCAATTAGGTTGAGGTCGAGTGATTGTGGAGGCCAGGTCATCTGATGCAGCACTCCATCACTCTCCTTCTTGGTCAAATAGCCTTTACACAGCCTGGAGGTTTGTTGGGTCATTGACCTGTTGAAAAACAAATGATTGTCCCACTAAGCGCAAACCAGATGGGATGGGGGAACCGCTTCAGAATGCTGTGGTAGCCAGACTGGTGTGTTCCTTTCCAAATCATGTCCAAGCAAGCTGTAGAAACATCTCAATGATGATCAATGGAAACAGTATGCACACCTGAGCTCAATTTCAAGTCTCATAGCAAATGGTCTGAATACTTATTTAAATAAGGTATTTCTGTTTTTAATTTTTAATAAATGTGACATTTTGTCTCCAAACCTATTTTCTCTTTGTCATTATGGGGTATTGTGTGTAGACTGATGAGGATTTTTATTTATTTAATCTATTGTAGAATAAGGCTGTAACGTAACAAAATGTGGAAAGACTTAAGTGGCAAAAAAAAGGGGTTAAAGACACGTATCTCTCAGATATAGGACAGACACTTCAGAACAAACTTCCTTAAGATGTTTTGGGGGAAACAATGTTATTATGGTTACTGTTGTTCCATGCTGTGAATGTTATCTAATGTGTTACTATGGGTTATAGCAGTGTGGCCAAATAATGTTTTACCTAAAATAACTTTTGAATATTTTTTTATTGATACTTCCATGGGTCTTACAGTTCAAAATCAAATAGCAAAATGTTCCTTGGTATAACCTTCTTAAAACAGTACTGTACTGAGGAAACCCTTCATGTTGTTTAAACCTTCTTAAAATTGTTCCATATAGCTTAGAAGAACCTCCCCCCTCAGACAGGGCTTAGACTGTAAAACTATCATTTAGATCTGATGATTGGTGGGACAAGGACATCCAAGCCGGCCAAACCCTCCCCTATCCCGGACGACGCTGGGCCAATTGTGTGCCGCCTCATGGGTCTCCCGGTTGCGGCTGGATGCGACACAGTCTGGGATCGAACCCAGATCTGTAGTGCGATGCATTGCTGCGCCACTCGGGAGGCTATTGATACCTAGCACTACCTATTATACTTGCTAGCACCACTCGGGAGGCTGTTGATACCTAGCACTACCTATTATACTTGCTAGCACCACTCGGGAGGCTGTTGATACCTAGCACTACCTATTATACTTGCTAGCACCACTCGGGAGGCTGTTGATACCTAACACTACCTATTGTACATGCTAGCACCACTCGGGAGGCTGTTGATACCTAGCACTACCTATTATGCTTGCTAGCACCACTCGGGAGGCTGTTGATACCTAGCACTACCTATTATACTTGCTAGCACCACTCGGGAGGCTGTTGATACCTAGCACTACCTATTATACTTGCTAGCACCACTCAGGAGGCTGTTGATACCTAGCACTACCTATTATACTTGCTAGCACCACTCGGGAGGCTGTTGATACCTAGCACTACCTATTATGCTTGCATGCACCACTCGGGAGGCTGTTGATACCTAGCACTACCTATTATGCTTAATAGCACCACTGGGGAGGCTGTTGATACCTAGCACTACCTATTATGCTTGCTAGCACCACTCAGGAGGCTGTTGATACCTAGCACTACCTATTATGCTTGCTAGCACCACTCGGGAGGCTATTGATACCAGGCACTACCTATTATACTTGCTAGCACCACACGAGAGGCTGTTGATACCTAGCACTACCTATTATACTTGCTAGCACCACTCGGGAGGCTGTTGATACCTAGCACTACCTATTATACTTGCTAGCACCACTCGGGAGGCTGTTGATACCTAGCACTACCTATTATGCTTGCTAGCACCACTCGGGAGGCTGTTGATACCTAGCACTACCTATTATACTTGCTAGCACCACTCAGGAGGCTGTTGATACCAGGCACTACCTATTATACCTGCTAGCACCACTCGGGAGGCTGTTGATACCTAGCACTACCTATTATGCTTGCTTGCATCACTCGGGACGCTGTTGATACCTAGCACTACCTATTATACTTGCTAGCACCACTGGGGAGGCTGTTGATACCTAGCACTACCTATTATACTCGGGAGGCTGTTGATACCTAGCACTACCTATTATACTTGCTAGCACCACTCGGGAGGCTTTTGATACCTAGCACTACCTATTATACATGCTAGCACCACTCGGGAGGCTGTTGATACCTAGCACTACCTATTATGCTTAATAGCACCACTGGGGAGGCTGTTGATACCTAGCACTACCTATTATGCTTGCTAGCACCACTCAGGAGGCTGTTGATACCTAGCACTACCTATTATGCTTGCTAGCACCACTCGGGAGGCTATTGATACCTAGCACTACCTATTATACTTGCTAGCACCACACGAGAGGCTGTTGATACCTAGCACTACCTATTATACTTGCTAGCACCACTCGGGAGGCTGTTGATACCTAGCACTACCTATTATACTTGCTAGCACCACTCGGGAGGCTGTTGATACCTAGCACAACCTATTATGCTTGCTAGCACCACTCGGGAGGCTGTTGATACCTAGCACTACCTATTATACTTGCTAGCACCACTCGGGAGGCTGTTGATACCAGGCACTACCTATTATACCTGCTAGCACCACTCGGGAGGCTGTTGATACCTAGCACTACCTATTATGCTTGCTTGCATCACTCGGGACGCTGTTGATACCTAGCACTACCTATTATACTTGCTAGCAACACTCGGGAGGCTGTTGATACCTAGCACTACCTATTATACTTGCTAGCACCACTCGGGAGGCTGTTGATACCTAGCACTACCTATTATGTTTGCTAGCACCACTCGGGAGGCTGTTGATACCTAGCACTACCTATTATACTTGCTAGCACCACTCGGGAGGCTGTTGATACCTAGCACTACCTATTATACTTACTAGCACCACTGGGGAGGCTGTTGATACCTAGCACTGCCTATTATACTAGCTAGCACCACTCGGGAGGCTGTTGATACCTAGCACTACCTATTATACTTGCTAGCACCACTGGGGAGGCTGTTGATACCTAGCACTACCTATTATGCTTGCTAGCACCACTCGGGAGGCTGTTGATACCTAGCACTACCTATTATGCTTGCTAGCACCACTCGGGAGGCTGTTGATACCTAGCACTGCCTATTATACTAGCTAGTACCACTTTGGAGGCTGTTGATACCTAGCACTACCTATTATACTTGCTAGCACCACTGGGGAGGCTGTTGATACCTAGCACTACCTATTATACTTGCTAGCACCACTCGGGAGGCTGTTGATACCTAGCACTACCTATTATACTTGCTAGCACCACTGGGGAGGCTGTTGATACCTAGCACTACCTATTATGCTTGCTAGCACCACTTGGGAGGCTGTTGATACCTAGCACTACCTATTATGCCTGCTAGCCCCACTCGGGAGGCTGTTGATACCTAGCACTACCTATTATGCTTGCTAGCACCACTCGGAAGGCTGTTGATACCTAGCACTACATATTATACTAGCTAGCACCACTCGGGAGGCTGTTGATACCTAGCACTACCTATTATACTTGCTAGCACCACTCGGGAGGCTGTTGATACCTAGCACTACCTATTATACTTGCTAGCACCACACGAGAGGCTGTTGATACCTAGCACTACCTATTATACTTGCTAGCACCACTCGGGAGGCTGTTGATACCTAGCACTACATATTATACTAGCTAGCACCACTCGGGAGGCTGTTGATACCTAGCACTACCTATTATACTTGCTAGCACCACTCGGGAGGCTGTTGATACCTAGCACTACCTATTATACTTGCTAGCACCACTCGGGAGGCTGTTGATACCTAGCACTACATATTATACTAGCTAGCACCACTCGGGAGGCTGTTGATACCTAGCACTACCTATTATACTTGCTAGCACCACTCGGGAGGCTGTTGATACCTAGCACTACCTATTATACTTGCTAGCACCACACGAGAGGCTGTTGATACCTAGCACTACCTATTATACTTGCTAGCACCACTCGGGAGGCTGTTGATACCTAGCACTACCTATTATACTTGCTAGCACCACTCGGGAGGCTTTTGATACCTAGCACTACCTATTATACATGCTAGCACCACTCGGGAGGCTGTTCATACCTAGCACTACCTATTATGCTTAATAGCACCACTGGGGAGGCTGTTGATACCTAGCACTACCTATTATGCTTGCTAGCACCACTCAGGAGGCTGTTGATACCTAGCACTACCTATTATGCTTGCTAGCACCACTCGGGAGGCTATTGATACCTAGCACTACCTATTATACTTGCTAGCACCACACGAGAGGCTGTTGATACCTAGCATTACCTATTATACTTGCTAGCACCACTCGGGAGGCTGTTGATACCTAGCACTACCTATTATACTTGCTAGCACCACTCGGGAGGCTGTTGATACCTAGCACTACCTATTATACTTGCTAGCACCACTCGGGAGGCTGTTGATACCTAGCACTACCTATTATGCTTGCTAGCACCACTCGGGAGGCTGTTGATACCTAGCACTACCTATTATACTTGCTAGCACCACTCGGGAGGCTGTTGATACCAGGCACTACCTATTATACCTGCTAGCACCACTCGGGAGGCTGTTGATACCTAGCACTACCTATTACGCTTGCTTGCATCACTCGGGACGCTGTTGATACCTAGCACTACCTATTATACTTGCTAGCACCACTGGGGAGGCTGTTGATACCTAGCACTACCTATTATGCTTGCTAGCACCACTCGGGAGGCTGTTGATACCTAGCACTACCTATTATGCCTGCTAGCCCCACTCGGGAGGCTGTTGATACCTAGCACTACCTATTATGCTTGCTAGCACCACTCGGGAGGCTGTTGATACCTAGCACTACCTATTATGCTTGCTAGCACCACACGAGAGGCTGTTGATACCTAGCACTACCTATTATACTTGCTAGCACCACTCGGGACGCTGTTGATACCTAGCACTACCTATTATACTTGCTAGCAACACTCGGGAGGCTGTTGATACCTAGCACTACCTATTATACTTGCTAGCACCACTCGGGAGGCTGTTGATACCTAGCACTACCTATTATGTTTGCTAGCACCACTCGGGAGGCTGTTGATACCTAGCACTACCTATTATACTTGCTAGCACCACTCGGGAGGCTGTTGATACCTAGCACTACCTATTATACTTACTAGCACCACTGGGGAGGCTGTTGATACCTAGCACTACCTATTATGCTTGCTAGCACCACTCGGGAGGCTGTTGATACCTAGCACTACCTATTATGCTTGCTAGCACCACTCGGGAGGCTGTTGATACCTAGCACTGCCTATTATACTAGCTAGCACCACTCGGGAGGCTGTTGATACCTAGCACTACCTATTATACTTGCTAGCACCACTGGGGAGGCTGTTGATACCTAGCACTACCTATTATGCTTGCTAGCACCACTCGGGAGGCTGTTGATACCTAGCACTGCCTATTATACTAGCTAGTACCACTCGGGAGGCTGTTGATACCTAGCACTACCTATTATACTTGCTAGCACCACTGGGGAGGCTGTTGATACCTAGCACTACCTATTATACTTGCTAGCACCACTGGGGAGGCTGTTGATACCTAGCACTACCTATTATACTTGCTAGCACCACTCGGGAGGCTGTTGATACCTAGCACTACCTATTATACTTGCTAGCACCACTGGGGAGGCTGTTGATACCTAGCACTACCTATTATGCTTGCTAGCACCACTTGGGAGGCTGTTGATACCTAGCACTACCTATTATGCCTGCTAGCCCCACTCGGGAGGCTGTTGATACCTAGCACTACCTATTATGCTTGCTAGCACCACTCGGAAGGCTATTGATACCTAGCACTACATATTATACTAGCTAGCACCACTCGGGAGGCTGTTGATACCTAGCACTACCTATTATACTTGCTAGCACCACTCGGGAGGCTGTTGATACCTAGCACTACCTATTATACTTGCTAGCACCACACGAGAGGCTGTTGATACCTAGCACTACCTATTATACTTGCTAGCACCACTCGGGAGGCTGTTGATACCAGGCACTACCTATTATACTTGCTAGCACCACTCGGGAGGCTGTTGATACCTAGCACTACCTATTATGCTTGCTAGCACCACTCGGGAGGCTGTTGATACCTAGCACTACCTATTATGCTTGCTAGCACCACTCGGGAGGCTGTTGATACCTAGCACTACCTATTATGCTTGCATGCACCACTGGGGAGGCTGTTGATACCTAGCACTACCTATTATGCTTGCTAGCACCACTCGGGAGGCTGTTGATACCTAGCACTACCTATTATGCTTGCTAGCACCACTCGGGAGGCTGTTGATACCTAGCACTACCTATTATGCTTGCTAGCACCACTCTGGAGGCTGTTGATACCTAGCACTACCTATTATACTTGCTAGCACCACTCGGGAGACTGTTGATATCTAGCACTACCTATTATGCTTGCTAGCACCACTCGGGAGGCTGTTGATACCTAGCACTACCTATTATACTTGCTAGCACCACTCGGGAGGCTGTTGATACCTAGCACTACCTATTATGCTTGCTAGCACCACTCAGGAGGCTGTTGATACCTAGCACTACCTATTATGCTTGCTAGCACCACTCAGGAGGCTGTTGATACCTAGCACTACCTATTATGCTTGCTAGCACCACTCGGGAGGCTGTTGATACCTAGCACTACCTATTATGCCTGCTAGCCCCACTCGGGAGGCTGTTGATACCTAGCACTACCTATTATGCTTGCTAGCACCACTCAGGAGGCTGTTGATACCTAGCACTACCTATTATGCTTGCTAGCACCACTCGGGAGGCTATTGATACCTAGCACTACCTATTATACTTGCTAGCACCACACGAGAGGCTGTTGATACCTAGCATTACCTATTATACTTGCTAGCACCACTCGGGATGCTGTTGATACCTAGCACTACCTATTATACTTGCTAGCACCACTCGGGAGGCTGTTGATACCTAGCACTACCTATTATACTTACTAGCACCACTCGGGAGGCTGTTGATACCTAGCACTACCTATTATGCTTGCTAGCACCACTCGGGAGGCTGTTGATACCTAGCACTACCTATTATACTTGCTAGCACCACTCGGGAGGCTGTTGATACCAGGCACTACCTATTATACCTGCTAGCACCACTCGGGAGGCTGTTGATACCTAGCACTACCTATTACGCTTGCTTGCATCACTCGGGACGCTGTTGATACCTAGCACTACCTATTATACTTGCTAGCACCACTGGGGAGGCTGTTGATACCTAGCACTACCTATTATGCTTGCTAGCACCACTCGGGAGGCTGTTGATACCTAGCACTACCTATTATGCCTGCTAGCCCCACTCGGGAGGCTGTTGATACCTAGCACTACCTATTATGCTTGCTAGCACCACTCGGGAGGCTGTTGATACCTAGCACTACCTATTATGCTTGCTAGCACCACACGAGAGGCTGTTGATACCTAGCACTACCTATTATACTTGCTAGCACCACTCGGGACGCTGTTGATACCTAGCACTACCTATTATACTTGCTAGCAACACTCGGGAGGCTGTTGATACCTAGCACTACCTATTATACTTGCTAGCACCACTCGGGAGGCTGTTGATACCTAGCACTACCTATTATGTTTGCTAGCACCACTCGGGAGGCTGTTGATACCTAGCACTACCTATTATACTTGCTAGCACCACTCGGGAGGCTGTTGATACCTAGCACTACCTATTATACTTACTAGCACCACTGGGGAGGCTGTTGATACCTAGCACTACCTATTATGCTTGCTAGCACCACTCGGGAGGCTGTTGATACCTAGCACTACCTATTATGCTTGCTAGCACCACTCGGGAGGCTGTTGATACCTAGCACTGCCTATTATACTAGCTAGCACCACTCGGGAGGCTGTTGATACCTAGCACTACCTATTATACTTGCTAGCACCACTGGGGAGGCTGTTGATACCTAGCACTACCTATTATGCTTGCTAGCACCACTCGGGAGGCTGTTGATACCTAGCACTGCCTATTATACTAGCTAGTACCACTCGGGAGGCTGTTGATACCTAGCACTACCTATTATACTTGCTAGCACCACTGGGGAGGCTGTTGATACCTAGCACTACCTATTATACTTGCTAGCACCACTCGGGAGGCTGTTGATACCTAGCACTACCTATTATACTTGCTAGCACCACTGGGGAGGCTGTTGATACCTAGCACTACCTATTATGCTTGCTAGCACCACTTGGGAGGCTGTTGATACCTAGCACTACCTATTATGCCTGCTAGCCCCACTCGGGAGGCTGTTGATACCTAGCACTACCTATTATGCTTGCTAGCACCACTCGGAAGGCTATTGATACCTAGCACTACATATTATACTAGCTAGCACCACTCGGGAGGCTGTTGATACCTAGCACTACCTATTATACTTGCTAGCACCACTCGGGAGGCTGTTGATACCTAGCACTACCTATTATACTTGCTAGCACCACACGAGAGGCTGTTGATACCTAGCACTACCTATTATACTTGCTAGCACCACTCGGGAGGCTGTTGATACCAGGCACTACCTATTATACTTGCTAGCACCACTCGGGAGGCTGTTGATACCTAGCACTACCTATTATGCTTGCTAGCACCACTCGGGAGGCTGTTGATACCTAGCACTACCTATTATGCTTGCTAGCACCACTCGGGAGGCTGTTGATACCTAGCACTACCTATTATGCTTGCATGCACCACTGGGGAGGCTGTTGATACCTAGCACTACCTATTATGCTTGCTAGCACCACTCGGGAGGCTGTTGATACCTAGCACTACCTATTATGCTTGCTAGCACCACTCGGGAGGCTGTTGATACCTAGCACTACCTATTATGCTTGCTAGCACCACTCTGGAGGCTGTTGATACCTAGCACTACCTATTATACTTGCTAGCACCACTCGGGAGACTGTTGATACCTAGCACTACCTATTATGCTTGCTAGCACCACTCGGGAGGCTGTTGATACCTAGCACTACCTATTATACTTGCTAGCACCACTCGGGAGGCTGTTGATACCTAGCACTACCTATTATGCCTGCTAGCCCCACTCTGGAGGCTGTTGATACCTAGCACTACCTATTATACTCGGGAGGCTGTTGATACCTAGCACTACCTATTATGCTTGCTAGCACCACTCGGGAGGCTGTTGATACCTAGCAATACCTATTATACTTGCTAGCACCACTCAGGAGGCTGTTGATACCTAGCACTACCTATTATACTTGCTAGCACCACTCGGGAGGCTGTTGATACCTAGCACTACCTATTATACTTGCTAGCACCACTCGGGAGGCTGTTGATACCTAGCACTACCTATTATACTTTCTAGCACCACTGGGGAGGCTGTTGATACCTAGCACTACCTATTATGCTTGCTAGCACCACTCGGGAGGCTGTTGATACCTAGCACTACCTATTATGCTTGCTAGCACCACTCGGGAGGCTGATGATACCTAGCACTACCTATTATGCTTGCTAGCACCACTCGGGAGGCTGTTGATACCTAGCACTGCCTATTATACTAGCTAGCACCACTCGGGAGGCTGTTGATACCTAGCACTACCTATTATACTTGCTAGCACCACTGGGGAGGCTGTTGATACCTAGCACTACCTATTATGCTTGCTAGCACCACTCGGGAGGCTGTTGATACCTAGCACTACATATAATACTAGCTAGCACCACTCGGGAGGCTGTTGATACCTAGCACTACCTATTATACTTGCTAGCACCACACGAGAGGCTGTTGATACCTAGCACTACCTATTATACTTGCTAGCACCACTCGGGACGCTGTTGATACCTAGCACTACCTATTATACTTGCTAGCAACACTCGGGAGGCTGTTGATACCTAGCACTACCTATTATACTTGCTAGCACCACTCGGGAGGCTGTTGATACCTAGCACTACCTATTATACTTGCTAGCACCACTCGGGAGGCTGTTGATACCTAGCACTACCTATTATACTTGCTAGCACCACTCGGGAGGCTGTTGATACCTAGCACTACATATGATACTAGCTAGCACCACTCGGGAGGCTGTTGATACCTAGCACTGCCTATTATACTTGCTAGCACCACACGAGAGGCTATTGATACCTAGCACTACCTATTATACTTGCTAGCACCACTCGGGACGCTGTTGATACCTAGCACTACCTATTATACTTGCTAGCACCACTTGGGAGGCTGTTGATACCTAGCACTACATTTTATACTTGCTAGCACCACTGGGGAGGATGTTGATACCTAGCACTATGTATTATACTTGCTAGCACCACTCGGGAGGCTGTTGATACCTAGCACTACCTATTATGCTTGCTAGCACCACTCGGAAGGCTGTTGATACCTAGCACTACATATGATACTAGCTAGCACCACTCGGGAGGCTGTTGATACCTAGCACTGCCTATTATACTTGCTAGCACCACACGAGAGGCTGTTGATACCTAGCACTACCTATTATACTTGCTAGCACCACTCGGGACGCTGTTGATACCTAGCACTATGTATTATACTTGCTAGCACCACTGGGGAGGATGTTGATACCTAGCACTACCTATTATGCTAGCTAGCACCACTCCGGAGGCTGTTGATACCTAGCACTACCTATTATGCTTGCTAGCACCACAGGGGAGGTTGTTGATACCTAGCACTACCTATTATGCTTGCTAGCACCACTGGGGAGGATGTTGATACCTAGCACTACCTATTATGCTAGCTAGCACCACTCCGGAGGCTGTTGATACCTAGCACTACCTATTATGCTTGCTAGCACCACAGGGGAGGTTGTTGATACCTAGCACTACCTATTATGCTTGCTAGCACCACTCGGGAAGCTGTTGATACCTAGCACTACCTATTATACTAGCTAGCACCACTCGGGAGGCTGTTGATACCTAGCACTACCTATTATACTTGCTAGCACCACACGAGAGGCTGTTGATACCTAGCACTACCTATTATGCTTGCTAGCACCACTCGGGAGGCTGTTGATACCTAGCACTACCTATTATACTTGCTAGCACCACTCGGGAGGCTGTTGATACCTAGCACTACCTATTATGCTTGCTAGCACCACTCGTGAGGCTGTTGATACCTAGCACTACCTATTATGCTTGCTAGCACCACTCGGGAGGCTGTTGATACCTAGCACTACCTATTATACTTGCTAGCACCACTCGGGAGGCTGTTGATACCTAGCACTACCTATTATACTTGCTAGCACCACTCGGGAGGCTGTTGATACCTAGCACTACCTTTTATGCTTGCTAGCACCACTCGGGAGGCTGTTGATACCTAGCACTACCTATTATACTTGCTAGCACCACTCGGGAGGCTGTTGATACCTAGCACTACCTATTATGCTTGCTAGCACCACAGGGGAGGTTGTTGATACCTAGCACTACCTATTATACTTGCTAGCACCACTCGGGAGGCTGTTGATACCTAGCACTACCTATTATGCTTGCTAGCACCACTCGGGAGGCTGTTGATACCTAGCACTACCTATTATACTTGCTAGCACCACTCGGGAGGCTGTTGATACCTAGCACTACCTATTATGCTTGCTAGCACCACTCGGGAGGCTGTTGATACCTAGCACTACCTATTATACTTGCTAGCACCACTCGGGAGTCTGTTGATACCTAGCACTACCTATTATACTAGCTAGCACCACTCGGGAGGCTGTTGATACCTAGCACTAGCACCACACGAGAGGCTGTTGATACCTAGCACTACCTATTATGCTTGCTAGCACCACTCGGGAGGCTGTTGATACCTAGCACTACCTATTATACTTGCTAGCACCACTCGGGAGGCTGTTGATACCTAGCACTATCTATTATACTTGCTAGCACCACTGGGGAGGCTGTTGATACCTAGCACTACCTATTATACTTGCTAGCACCACTCGGGAGGCTGTTAATACCTAGCACTGCCCTTTATACTTGCTAGCAGCACTCGGGAGGCTGTTACTACCTATTATACTGTAATCCAAGATGGCGTAGCAGTCGGATGTGTCTTTGTCCTGTCTTGTCCCGTGTAAATAGTATTCGTATTTTTCGTATACATTTCGTATATATTTTAATTTCACTTTCCATCTAGGAACTGAATATACATTCCTACATTCCGCCTCACCCAATGTGGTACGGACCTGCTATTTTTTTTTATACTTTAGAACCGTAACCCCAATCAGAAGCTAGCCAGATAACTAGCTACTAGCTAGTAGTCAGTTAGCCACTGCTGCGGTCTTCGCCCTTAACTCGGACACAGCCAGCTTCAATACCGGGCCAATACCTGCCAGTCTGCAAGCGCGATATCAACCCAGAGCATATAGGACTGCTTTTTCTCTACCACATCACCGGATTCCTGACGCAAGCTCTGGACAATTACACCGTATTATCACAGCTAGCTAGCTGCAACCGAGTGGCTACTACTGGCTAACACCTCTGTCCCGAAGCAAGCACCAGTTAGCCTTGAGCTAGCCTCGAGCTAGGCCCATCTGCCGGCTAGCCGAAGAGGTCTACCAGCGAATTCTTGGGCTACAATACCTCTTTTGCCAATTGGACTGGACCTTTTTTTTGCCGACACAGAGCCCTGCCAATCCATCACAACTGGTCTAAATCAGCTACAAGCTAATTTAGCCATTTTTTTGCCGCTGCTAGTAGCTTTTACCTTCTGCACAGACACCAGCCCTGTTATTAGCCTGGATATTACTCACCAATTTACCAGCATCGGACTGTCTCTCGACAACAACGCCGGATTCCTGCCGTAATCCCTGAGCCACTACTTCTGATCCTCACAGCTAGCTTGCAGCTAGCGCAGTTAGCGCCACTGCCACGAAGCTAGCACCAGTTAGCAAACACAATTCTACAATTCACAACCTCTCTTTCGCCATACGGCTTGGATTCTCTGGATTCTCTGTCGACACGACCACGTCTGAGCAGACCCCCTCCGTCTGAGCAGACCACCCCCCGGGCTACTAACTTTAAACGCCGCGTGCTAGCTTAGTGGAGGCCTCCCTGCTCCATCTACGGCTGCCCCCTGGACACTATGATCACTTGGCTACATAGCTGATGCATGCTTGACTGTCCATTAATTCACGGTACTCCATTCTGTTTATTTGTGTTTTATCTGTCGGCTCTGTGCTTTAACTCAGGATCTGTGTGTAGTTAATCCGACCCTCTCTGCCTAGTCGTCGCCATTTTTACCTGTTGTTGCTGTGTTAGACTAGCACCCTGTTATTGCTGCTGTTATCTTACCTGTTGTTTTAGCTAGCTCTCCCAATCAAGACCTGCAATCACTTTATGCCTTATTGTATGTCTCTCTCAAATATCAATATGCCTTGCATACTGTTGTTCAGGCTAGTTATCATTATCATTGTTTTGGTTTGCAATGGACCCTGTAGTTCCACTCTCCGTACCTCTGATACCCCCTTTGTCCCACCCCCCACACATGCGGTGACCTCACCCATTGAGACCAGCATGTCCAGAGATACAACCTCTCTTATCATCACCCAGTGCCTGGGCTTGCCTCCGCTGTACCCGCGCCCCTCCATACCCCTGTCTGCACATTATGCCCAGAATCTATTCTACCACGCCCATAAATCTGCTCCTTTTATTCTTTGTCCCCAACGCTCTAGGCGACCAGTTTTGATAGCCTTTAGCCGCACCCTCATCCTACTACTCCTCTGTTCCTCGGGTGATGTGGAGGTAAACCCAGGCCCTGCATGTCCCCAGTCACCCTCATTTGTTGACTTCTGTGATCGAAAAAGCCTTGGCCTCATGCATGTCAACATCAGAAGCCTCCTCCCTAAGTTTGCCTTACTCACCGCTTTAGCACACTCTGCCAATCCTGATGTCCTTGCCGTGTCCGAATCCTGGCTTAGGAAGGCCACCAAAAATTCTGAGATTTCCATACCCAACTATAACACTTTCCGTCAAGATAGAACTGCCAAAGGGGGAGGAGTTGCAATCTACTGCAGAGATAGCCTGCAAAGTTCTGTCATACTTTCCAGGTCTATGCCCAAACAGTTCGAACTTCTAATTAAAAAAATTAATCTCTCCAGAAATAAGTCTCTCACTGTTGCCGCCTGCTACCGACCCCCCTCAGCTCCCAGCTGTGCCCTGGACACCATCTGTGAATTGATCGCTCCCCATCTAGCTTCAGAGTTTGTTCTGTTAGGTGACCTAAACTGGGATATGCTTAACACCCCGGCAGTCCTACAATCCAAGCTTGATGCCCTCAATCTCACACAAATCATCAAGGAACCCACCAGGTACAACCCTAAATCCGTAAACATGGGCACCCTAATAGACATTATCCTGACCAACCTGCCCTCCAAATACACCTCTGCTGTCTTCAATCAAGATCTCAGCGATCACTGCCTCATTGCCTGTATCCGCCACGGGTCCGCGGTCAAACGACCACCCCTCATCACTGTCAAACGCTCCCTAAAACACTTCTGCGAGCAGGCCTTTCTAATCGACCTGGCCCGGGTACCCTGGAAGGATATTGACCTCATCCCGTCAGTTGAGGATGCCTGGTCATTCTTTAAATGTTACTTCCTCACCATATTAGACAAGCATGCTCCGTTCAAAAAATGCAGAACCAAGAACAGATATAGCCCTTGGTTCACTCCAGACCTGACTGCCCTCGACCAGCACAAAAACATCCTGTGGCGAACTGCAATAGCATCGAAGAGCCCCCGCGATATGCAACTGTTCAGGGAAGTCAGGAACCAATACACGCAGTCAGTCAGGAAAGCAAAGGCCAGCTTTTTCAAGCAGAAATTCGCATCCTGTAGCTCTAACTCCAAAAAGTTCTGGGATACTGTAAAGTCCATGGAGAACAAGAGCACCTCCTCCCAGCTGCACTGAGGCTAGGTAACACGGTCACCACCGATAAATCCGTGATAATCGAAGACTTCAACAAGCATTTCTCAATGGCTGGCCATGCCTTCCTCCTGGCGACTCCAACCTTGGCCAACAGCCCCGCCCCCCCCGCTGCTACTCGCCCAAGCCTCCCCAGCTTCTCCTTTACCCAAATCCAGATAGCAGATGTTCTGAAAGAGCTGGAAAACCTGGACCCATACAAATCAGCTGGGCTTGACAATCTGGACCCCCTATTTCTGAAACTGTCCGCCGCCATTGTCGCACCCCCTATTACCAGCCTGTTCAACCTCTCCTTCGTATCATCTGAGATCCCCAAGGATTGGAAAGCTGCCGCGGTCATCCCCCTCTTCAAAGGGGGAGACACCCTGGACCCAAACTGTTACAGACCTATATCCATCCTGCCCTGCCTATCTAAGGTCTTCGAAAGCCAAGTCAACAAACAGATCACTGACCATCTCGAATCCCACCGTACCTACCTATTATACTTGCTAGCACCACTCGGGAGGCTGTTGATACCTAGCACTACCTATTATGCTTGCTAGCACCACTCGTGAGGCTGTTGATACCTAGCACTACCTATTATGCTTGCTAGCACCACTCGGGAGGCTGTTGATACCTAGCACTACCTATTATGCTTGCTAGCACCACTCGGGAGGCTGTTGATACCTAGCACTACCTATTATACTTGCTAGCACCACTCGGGAGTCTGTTGATACCTAGCACTACCTATTATACTAGCTAGCACCACTCGGGAGGCTGTTGATACCTAGCACTAGCACCACACGAGAGGCTGTTGATACCTAGCACTACCTATTATGCTTGCTAGCACCACTCGGGAGGCTGTTGATACCTAGCACTACCTATTATACTTGCTAGCACCACTCGGAAGGCTGTTGATACCTAGCACTTTCTATTATACTTGCTAGCACCACTCGGGAGGCTGTTACTACCTATTATACTAGCTAGCACCACTCGGGAGGCTGTTGATACCTAGCACTACCTATTATACTTGCTAGCACCACACGAGAGGCTGTTGATACCTAGCACTACCTATTATGCTTGCTAGCACCACTCGGGAGGCTGTTGATACCTAGCACACCCTATTATACTTGCTAACACCACACGAGAGGCTGTTGATACCTAGCACTACCTATTATGCTTACTAGCACCACTCGGGAGGCTGTTGATACCTAGCACTACCTATTATACTTGCTAGCACCACTCGGGAGGCTGTTGATACCTAGCACTACCTATTATGCTTGCTAGCACCACTCGTGAGGCTGTTGATACCTAGCACTACCTATTATGCTTGCTAGCACCACTCGGGAGGCTGTTGATACCTAGCACTACCTATTATACTTGCTAGCACCACTCGGGAGGCTGTTGATACCTAGCACTACCTTTTATGCTTGCTAGCACCACTCGGGAGGCTGTTGATACCTAGCACTACCTATTATACTTGCTAGCACCACTCGGGAGGCTGTTGATACCTAGCACTACCTATTATGCTTGCTAGCACCACAGGGGAGGTTGTTGATACCTAGCACTACCTATTATACTTGCTAGCACCACTCGGGAGGCTGTTGATACCTAGCACTACCTATTATGCTTGCTAGCACCACTCGGGAGGCTGTTGATACCTAGCACTACCTATTATACTTGCTAGCACCACTCGGGAGGCTGTTGATACCTAGCACTACCTATTATGCTTGCTAGCACCACTCGGGAGGCTGTTGATACCTAGCACTACCTATTATACTTGCTAGCACCACTCGGGAGTCTGTTGATACCTAGCACTACCTATTATACTAGCTAGCACCACTCGGGAGGCTGTTGATACCTAGCACTAGCACCACACGAGAGGCTGTTGATACCTAGCACTACCTATTATGCTTGCTAGCACCACTCGGGAGGCTGTTGATACCTAGCACTACCTATTATACTTGCTAGCACCACTCGGGAGGCTGTTGATACCTAGCACTATCTATTATACTTGCTAGCACCACTGGGGAGGCTGTTGATACCTAGCACTACCTATTATACTTGCTAGCACCACTCGGGAGGCTGTTAATACCTAGCACTGCCCTTTATACTTGCTAGCAGCACTCGGGAGGCTGTTACTACCTATTATACTGTAATCCAAGATGGCGTAGCAGTCGGATGTGTCTTTGTCCTGTCTTGTCCCGTGTAAATAGTATTCGTATTTTTCGTATACATTTCGTATATATTTTAATTTCACTTTCCATCTAGGAACTGAATATACATTCCTACATTCCGCCTCACCCAATGTGGTACGGACCTGCTATTTTTTTTTATACTTTAGAACCGTAACCCCAATCAGAAGCTAGCCAGATAACTAGCTACTAGCTAGTAGTCAGTTAGCCACTGCTGCGGTCTTCGCCCTTAACTCGGACACAGCCAGCTTCAATACCGGGCCAATACCTGCCAGTCTGCAAGCGCGATATCAACCCAGAGCATATAGGACTGCTTTTTCTCTACCACATCACCGGATTCCTGACGCAAGCTCTGGACAATTACACCGTATTATCACAGCTAGCTAGCTGCAACCGAGTGGCTACTACTGGCTAACACCTCTGTCCCGAAGCAAGCACCAGTTAGCCTTGAGCTAGCCTCGAGCTAGGCCCATCTGCCGGCTAGCCGAAGAGGTCTACCAGCGAATTCTTGGGCTACAATACCTCTTTTGCCAATTGGACTGGACCTTTTTTTTGCCGACACAGAGCCCTGCCAATCCATCACAACTGGTCTAAATCAGCTACAAGCTAATTTAGCCATTTTTTTGCCGCTGCTAGTAGCTTTTACCTTCTGCACAGACACCAGCCCTGTTATTAGCCTGGATATTACTCACCAATTTACCAGCATCGGACTGTCTCTCGACAACAACGCCGGATTCCTGCCGTAATCCCTGAGCCACTACTTCTGATCCTCACAGCTAGCTTGCAGCTAGCGCAGTTAGCGCCACTGCCACGAAGCTAGCACCAGTTAGCAAACACAATTCTACAATTCACAACCTCTCTTTCGCCATACGGCTTGGATTCTCTGGATTCTCTGTCGACACGACCACGTCTGAGCAGACCCCCTCCGTCTGAGCAGACCACCCCCCGGGCTACTAACTTTAAACGCCGCGTGCTAGCTTAGTGGAGGCCTCCCTGCTCCATCTACGGCTGCCCCCTGGACACTATGATCACTTGGCTACATAGCTGATGCATGCTTGACTGTCCATTAATTCACGGTACTCCATTCTGTTTATTTGTGTTTTATCTGTCGGCTCTGTGCTTTAACTCAGGATCTGTGTGTAGTTAATCCGACCCTCTCTGCCTAGTCGTCGCCATTTTTACCTGTTGTTGCTGTGTTAGACTAGCACCCTGTTATTGCTGCTGTTATCTTACCTGTTGTTTTAGCTAGCTCTCCCAATCAAGACCTGCAATCACTTTATGCCTTATTGTATGTCTCTCTCAAATATCAATATGCCTTGCATACTGTTGTTCAGGCTAGTTATCATTATCATTGTTTTGGTTTGCAATGGACCCTGTAGTTCCACTCTCCGTACCTCTGATACCCCCTTTGTCCCACCCCCCACACATGCGGTGACCTCACCCATTGAGACCAGCATGTCCAGAGATACAACCTCTCTTATCATCACCCAGTGCCTGGGCTTGCCTCCGCTGTACCCGCGCCCCTCCATACCCCTGTCTGCACATTATGCCCAGAATCTATTCTACCACGCCCATAAATCTGCTCCTTTTATTCTTTGTCCCCAACGCTCTAGGCGACCAGTTTTGATAGCCTTTAGCCGCACCCTCATCCTACTACTCCTCTGTTCCTCGGGTGATGTGGAGGTAAACCCAGGCCCTGCATGTCCCCAGTCACCCTCATTTGTTGACTTCTGTGATCGAAAAAGCCTTGGCCTCATGCATGTCAACATCAGAAGCCTCCTCCCTAAGTTTGCCTTACTCACCGCTTTAGCACACTCTGCCAATCCTGATGTCCTTGCCGTGTCCGAATCCTGGCTTAGGAAGGCCACCAAAAATTCTGAGATTTCCATACCCAACTATAACACTTTCCGTCAAGATAGAACTGCCAAAGGGGGAGGAGTTGCAATCTACTGCAGAGATAGCCTGCAAAGTTCTGTCATACTTTCCAGGTCTATGCCCAAACAGTTCGAACTTCTAATTAAAAAAATTTATCTCTCCAGAAATAAGTCTCTCACTGTTGCCGCCTGCTACCGACCCCCCTCAGCTCCCAGCTGTGCCCTGGACACCATCTGTGAATTGATCGCTCCCCATCTAGCTTCAGAGTTTGTTCTGTTAGGTGACCTAAACTGGGATATGCTTAACACCCCGGCAGTCCTACAATCCAAGCTTGATGCCCTCAATCTCACACAAATCATCAAGGAACCCACCAGGTACAACCCTAAATCCGTAAACATGGGCACCCTAATAGACATTATCCTGACCAACCTGCCCTCCAAATACACCTCTGCTGTCTTCAATCAAGATCTCAGCGATCACTGCCTCATTGCCTGTATCCGCCACGGGTCCGCGGTCAAACGACCACCCCTCATCACTGTCAAACGCTCCCTAAAACACTTCTGCGAGCAGGCCTTTCTAATCGACCTGGCCCGGGTACCCTGGAAGGATATTGACCTCATCCCGTCAGTTGAGGATGCCTGGTCATTCTTTAAATGTTACTTCCTCACCATATTAGACAAGCATGCTCCGTTCAAAAAATGCAGAACCAAGAACAGATATAGCCCTTGGTTCACTCCAGACCTGACTGCCCTCGACCAGCACAAAAACATCCTGTGGCGAACTGCAATAGCATCGAAGAGCCCCCGCGATATGCAACTGTTCAGGGAAGTCAGGAACCAATACACGCAGTCAGTCAGGAAAGCAAAGGCCAGCTTTTTCAAGCAGAAATTCGCATCCTGTAGCTCTAACTCCAAAAAGTTCTGGGATACTGTAAAGTCCATGGAGAACAAGAGCACCTCCTCCCAGCTGCCCACTGCACTGAGGCTAGGTAACACGGTCACCACCGATAAATCCGTGATAATCGAAGACTTCAACAAGCATTTCTCAATGGCTGGCCATGCCTTCCTCCTGGCGACTCCAACCTTGGCCAACAGCCCCGCCCCCCCCGCTGCTACTCGCCCAAGCCTCCCCAGCTTCTCCTTTACCCAAATCCAGATAGCAGATGTTCTGAAAGAGCTGGAAAACCTGGACCCATACAAATCAGCTGGGCTTGACAATCTGGACCCCCTATTTCTGAAACTGTCCGCCGCCATTGTCGCACCCCCTATTACCAGCCTGTTCAACCTCTCCTTCGTATCATCTGAGATCCCCAAGGATTGGAAAGCTGCCGCGGTCATCCCCCTCTTCAAAGGGGGAGACACCCTGGACCCAAACTGTTACAGACCTATATCCATCCTGCCCTGCCTATCTAAGGTCTTCGAAAGCCAAGTCAACAAACAGATCACTGACCATCTCGAATCCCACCGTACCTACCTATTATACTTGCTAGCACCACTCGGGAGGCTGTTGATACCTAGCACTACCTATTATGCTTGCTAGCACCACTCGTGAGGCTGTTGATACCTAGCACTACCTATTATGCTTGCTAGCACCACTCGGGAGGCTGTTGATACCTAGCACTACCTATTATACTTGCTAGCACCACTCGGGAGGCTGTTGATACCTAGCACTACCTATTATACTTGCTAGCACCACTCGGGAGGCTGTTGATACATAGCACTACCTATTATGCTTGCTAGCACCACTCGGAAGGCTGTTGATACCTAGCACTACATATGATACTAGCTAGCACCACTCGGGAGGCTGTTGATACCTAGCACTGCCTATTATACTTGCTAGCACCACACGAGAGGCTGTTGATACCTAGCACTACCTATTATACTTGCTAGCACCACTCGGGACGCTGTTGATACCTAGCACTATGTATTATACTTGCTAGCACCACTGGGGAGGATGTTGATACCTAGCACTACCTATTATGCTAGCTAGCACCACTCCGGAGGCTGTTGATACCTAGCACTACCTATTATGCTTGCTAGCACCACAGGGGAGGTTGTTGATACCTAGCACTACCTATTATGCTTGCTAGCACCACTGGGGAGGCTGTTGATACCTAGCACTACCTATTATGCTAGCTAGCACCACTCCGGAGGCTGTTGATACCTAGCACTACCTATTATGCTTGCTAGCACCACAGGGGAGGTTGTTGATACCTAGCACTACCTATTATGCTTGCTAGCACCACTCGGGAAGCTGTTGATACCTAGCACTACCTATTATACTAGCTAGCACCACTCGGGAGGCTGTTGATACCTAGCACTACCTATTATACTTGCTAGCACCACACGAGAGGCTGTTGATACCTAGCACTACCTATTATGCTTGCTAGCACCACTCGGGAGGCTGTTGATACCTAGCACTACCTATTATACTTGCTAGCACCACTCGGGAGGCTGTTGATACCTAGCACTACCTATTATGCTTGCTAGCACCACTCGTGAGGCTGTTGATACCTAGCACTACCTATTATGCTTGCTAGCACCACTCGGGAGGCTGTTGATACCTAGCACTACCTATTATACTTGCTAGCACCACTCGGGAGGCTGTTGATACCTAGCACTACCTATTATACTTGCTAGCACCACTCGGGAGGCTGTTGATACCTAGCACTACCTTTTATGCTTGCTAGCACCACTCGGGAGGCTGTTGATACCTAGCACTACCTATTATACTTGCTAGCACCACTCGGGAGGCTGTTGATACCTAGCACTACCTATTATGCTTGCTAGCACCACAGGGGAGGTTGTTGATACCTAGCACTACCTATTATACTTGCTAGCACCACTCGGGAGGCTGTTGATACCTAGCACTACCTATTATGCTTGCTAGCACCACTCGGGAGGCTGTTGATACCTAGCACTACCTATTATACTTGCTAGCACCACTCGGGAGGCTGTTGATACCTAGCACTACCTATTATGCTTGCTAGCACCACTCGGGAGGCTGTTGATACCTAGCACTACCTATTATACTTGCTAGCACCACTCGGGAGTCTGTTGATACCTAGCACTACCTATTATACTAGCTAGCACCACTCGGGAGGCTGTTGATACCTAGCACTAGCACCACACGAGAGGCTGTTGATACCTAGCACTACCTATTATGCTTGCTAGCACCACTCGGGAGGCTGTTGATACCTAGCACTACCTATTATACTTGCTAGCACCACTCGGGAGGCTGTTGATACCTAGCACTATCTATTATACTTGCTAGCACCACTGGGGAGGCTGTTGATACCTAGCACTACCTATTATACTTGCTAGCACCACTCGGGAGGCTGTTAATACCTAGCACTACCTTTTATACTTGCTAGCAGCACTCGGGAGGCTGTTACTACCTATTATACTGTAATCCAAGATGGCGTAGCAGTCGGATGTGTCTTTGTCCTGTCTTGTCCCGTGTAAATAGTATTCGTATTTTTCGTATACATTTCGTATATATTTTAATTTCACTTTCCATCTAGGAACTGAATATACATTCCTACATTCCGCCTCACCCAATGTGGTACGGACCTGCTATTTTTTTTTATACTTTAGAACCGTAACCCCAATCAGAAGCTAGCCAGATAACTAGCTACTAGCTAGTAGTCAGTTAGCCACTGCTGCGGTCTTCGCCCTTAACTCGGACACAGCCAGCTTCAATACCGGGCCAATACCTGCCAGTCTGCAAGCGCGATATCAACCCAGAGCATATAGGACTGCTTTTTCTCTACCACATCACCGGATTCCTGACGCAAGCTCTGGACAATTACACCGTATTATCACAGCTAGCTAGCTGCAACCGAGTGGCTACTACTGGCTAACACCTCTGTCCCGAAGCAAGCACCAGTTAGCCTTGAGCTAGCCTCGAGCTAGGCCCATCTGCCGGCTAGCCGAAGAGGTCTACCAGCGAATTCTTGGGCTACAATACCTCTTTTGCCAATTGGACTGGACCTTTTTTTTGCCGACACAGAGCCCTGCCAATCCATCACAACTGGTCTAAATCAGCTACAAGCTAATTTAGCCATTTTTTTGCCGCTGCTAGTAGCTTTTACCTTCTGCACAGACACCAGCCCTGTTATTAGCCTGGATATTACTCACCAATTTACCAGCATCGGACTGTCTCTCGACAACAACGCCGGATTCCTGCCGTAATCCCTGAGCCACTACTTCTGATCCTCACAGCTAGCTTGCAGCTAGCGCAGTTAGCGCCACTGCCACGAAGCTAGCACCAGTTAGCAAACACAATTCTACAATTCACAACCTCTCTTTCGCCATACGGCTTGGATTCTCTGGATTCTCTGTCGACACGACCACGTCTGAGCAGACCCCCTCCGTCTGAGCAGACCACCCCCCGGGCTACTAACTTTAAACGCCGCGTGCTAGCTTAGTGGAGGCCTCCCTGCTCCATCTACGGCTGCCCCCTGGACACTATGATCACTTGGCTACATAGCTGATGCATGCTTGACTGTCCATTAATTCACGGTACTCCATTCTGTTTATTTGTGTTTTATCTGTCGGCTCTGTGCTTTAACTCAGGATCTGTGTGTAGTTAATCCGACCCTCTCTGCCTAGTCGTCGCCATTTTTACCTGTTGTTGCTGTGTTAGACTAGCACCCTGTTATTGCTGCTGTTATCTTACCTGTTGTTTTAGCTAGCTCTCCCAATCAAGACCTGCAATCACTTTATGCCTTATTGTATGTCTCTCTCAAATATCAATATGCCTTGCATACTGTTGTTCAGGCTAGTTATCATTATCATTGTTTTGGTTTGCAATGGACCCTGTAGTTCCACTCTCCGTACCTCTGATACCCCCTTTGTCCCACCCCCCACACATGCGGTGACCTCACCCATTGAGACCAGCATGTCCAGAGATACAACCTCTCTTATCATCACCCAGTGCCTGGGCTTGCCTCCGCTGTACCCGCGCCCCTCCATACCCCTGTCTGCACATTATGCCCAGAATCTATTCTACCACGCCCATAAATCTGCTCCTTTTATTCTTTGTCCCCAACGCTCTAGGCGACCAGTTTTGATAGCCTTTAGCCGCACCCTCATCCTACTACTCCTCTGTTCCTCGGGTGATGTGGAGGTAAACCCAGGCCCTGCATGTCCCCAGTCACCCTCATTTGTTGACTTCTGTGATCGAAAAAGCCTTGGCCTCATGCATGTCAACATCAGAAGCCTCCTCCCTAAGTTTGCCTTACTCACCGCTTTAGCACACTCTGCCAATCCTGATGTCCTTGCCGTGTCCGAATCCTGGCTTAGGAAGGCCACCAAAAATTCTGAGATTTCCATACCCAACTATAACACTTTCCGTCAAGATAGAACTGCCAAAGGGGGAGGAGTTGCAATCTACTGCAGAGATAGCCTGCAAAGTTCTGTCATACTTTCCAGGTCTATGCCCAAACAGTTCGAACTTCTAATTAAAAAAATTAATCTCTCCAGAAATAAGTCTCTCACTGTTGCCGCCTGCTACCGACCCCCCTCAGCTCCCAGCTGTGCCCTGGACACCATCTGTGAATTGATCGCTCCCCATCTAGCTTCAGAGTTTGTTCTGTTAGGTGACCTAAACTGGGATATGCTTAACACCCCGGCAGTCCTACAATCCAAGCTTGATGCCCTCAATCTCACACAAATCATCAAGGAACCCACCAGGTACAACCCTAAATCCGTAAACATGGGCACCCTAATAGACATTATCCTGACCAACCTGCCCTCCAAATACACCTCTGCTGTCTTCAATCAAGATCTCAGCGATCACTGCCTCATTTCCTGTATCCGCCACGGGTCCGCGGTCAAACGACCACCCCTCATCACTGTCAAACGCTCCCTAAAACACTTCTGCGAGCAGGCCTTTCTAATCGACCTGGCCCGGGTACCCTGGAAGGATATTGACCTCATCCCGTCAGTTGAGGATGCCTGGTCATTCTTTAAATGTTACTTCCTCACCATATTAGACAAGCATGCTCCGTTCAAAAAATGCAGAACCAAGAACAGATATAGCCCTTGGTTCACTCCAGACCTGACTGCCCTCGACCAGCACAAAAACATCCTGTGGCGAACTGCAATAGCATCGAAGAGCCCCCGCGATATGCAACTGTTCAGGGAAGTCAGGAACCAATACACGCAGTCAGTCAGGAAAGCAAAGGCCAGCTTTTTCAAGCAGAAATTCGCATCCTGTAGCTCTAACTCCAAAAAGTTCTGGGATACTGTAAAGTCCATGGAGAACAAGAGCACCTCCTCCCAGCTGCACTGAGGCTAGGTAACACGGTCACCACCGATAAATCCGTGATAATCGAAGACTTCAACAAGCATTTCTCAATGGCTGGCCATGCCTTCCTCCTGGCGACTCCAACCTTGGCCAACAGCCCCGCCCCCCCCGCTGCTACTCGCCCAAGCCTCCCCAGCTTCTCCTTTACCCAAATCCAGATAGCAGATGTTCTGAAAGAGCTGGAAAACCTGGACCCATACAAATCAGCTGGGCTTGACAATCTGGACCCCCTATTTCTGAAACTGTCCGCCGCCATTGTCGCACCCCCTATTACCAGCCTGTTCAACCTCTCCTTCGTATCATCTGAGATCCCCAAGGATTGGAAAGCTGCCGCGGTCATCCCCCTCTTCAAAGGGGGAGACACCCTGGACCCAAACTGTTACAGACCTATATCCATCCTGCCCTGCCTATCTAAGGTCTTCGAAAGCCAAGTCAACAAACAGATCACTGACCATCTCGAATCCCACCGTACCTACCTATTATACTTGCTAGCACCACTCGGGAGGCTGTTGATACCTAGCACTACCTATTATGCTTGCTAGCACCACTCGTGAGGCTGTTGATACCTAGCACTACCTATTATGCTTGCTAGCACCACTCGGGAGGCTGTTGATACCTAGCACTACCTATTATGCTTGCTAGCACCACTCGGGAGGCTGTTGATACCTAGCACTACCTATTATACTTGCTAGCACCACTCGGGAGTCTGTTGATACCTAGCACTACCTATTATACTAGCTAGCACCACTCGGGAGGCTGTTGATACCTAGCACTAGCACCACACGAGAGGCTGTTGATACCTAGCACTACCTATTATGCTTGCTAGCACCACTCGGGAGGCTGTTGATACCTAGCACTACCTATTATACTTGCTAGCACCACTCGGAAGGCTGTTGATACCTAGCACTTTCTATTATACTTGCTAGCACCACTCGGGAGGCTGTTACTACCTATTATACTAGCTAGCACCACTCGGGAGGCTGTTGATACCTAGCACTACCTATTATACTTGCTAGCACCACACGAGAGGCTGTTGATACCTAGCACTACCTATTATGCTTGCTAGCACCACTCGGGAGGCTGTTGATACCTAGCACACCCTATTATACTTGCTAACACCACACGAGAGGCTGTTGATACCTAGCACTACCTATTATGCTTACTAGCACCACTCGGGAGGCTGTTGATACCTAGCACTACCTATTATACTTGCTAGCACCACTCGGGAGGCTGTTGATACCTAGCACTACCTATTATGCTTGCTAGCACCACTCGTGAGGCTGTTGATACCTAGCACTACCTATTATGCTTGCTAGCACCACTCGGGAGGCTGTTGATACCTAGCACTACCTATTATGCTTGCTAGCACCACTCGGGAGGCTGTTGATACCTAGCACTACCTATTATACTAGCTAGCACCACTCGGGAGGCTGTTGATACCTAGCACTAGCACCACACGAGAGGCTGTTGATACCTAGCAATACCTATTATGCTTGCTAGCACCACTCGGGAGGCTGTTGATACCTAGCACTACCTATTATACTTGCTAGCACCACTCGGGAGGCTGTTGATACCTAGCACTACCTATTATAATTGCTAGCACCACTGGGGAGGCTGTTGATACCTAGCACTACCTATTATACTAGCTAGCACCACTCGGGAGGCTGTTGATACCTAGCACTAGCACCACACGAGAGGCTGTTGATACCTAGCACTACCTATTATGCTTGCTAGCACCACTCGGGAGGCTGTTGATACCTAGCACTACCTATTATACTTGCTAGCACCACTCGGGAGGCTGTTGATACCTAGCACTACCTATTATACTTGCTAGCAGCACTCGGGAGGCTGTTACTACCTATTATACTAGCTAGCACCACTCGGGAGGCTGTTGATACCTAGCACTACCTATTATACTTGCTAGCACCACACGAGAGGCTGTTGATACCTAGCACTACCTATTATGCTTGCTAGCTCCACTCGGGAGGCTGTTGATACCTAGCACTACCTATTTTACTTGCTAGCACCACACGAGAGGCTGTTGATACCTAGCACTACCTATTATGCTTGCTAGCACCACTCGGGAGGCTGTTGATACCTAGCACTACCTATTATACTTGCTAGCACCACTCGGGAGGCTGTTGATACCTAGCACTACCTATTATGCTTGCTAGCACCACTTGTGAGGCTGTTGATACCTAGCACTACCTATTATGCTTGCTAGCACCACTCGGGAGGCTGTTGATACCTAGCACTACCTATTATACTTGCTAGCACCACTCGGGAGGCTGTTGATACCTAGCACTACCTATTATACTTGCTAGCACCACTCGGGAGGCTGTTGATACCTAGCACTACCTATTATGCTTGCTAGCACCACTCGGGAAGCTGTTGATACCTAGCACTACCTATTATACTTGCTAGCACCACTCGGGAGTCTGTTGATACCTAGCACTACCTATTATACTAGCTAGCACCACTCGGGAGGCTGTTGATACCTAGCACTAGCACCACACGAGAGGCTGTTGATACCTAGCACTGCCTATTATGCTTGCTAGCACCACTCGGGAGGCTGTTACTACCTATTATACTAGCTAGCACCACTCGGGAGGCTGTTGATACCTAGCACTACCTATTATACTTGCTAGCACCACACGAGAGGCTGTTGATACCTAGCACTACCTATTATGCTTGCTAGCACCACTCGGGAGGCTGTTGATACCTAGCACACCCTATTATACTTGCTAACACCACACGAGAGGCTGTTGATACCTAGCACTACCTATTATGCTTACTAGCACCACTCGGGAGGCTGTTGATACCTAGCACTACCTATTATACTTGCTAGCACCACTCGGGAGGCTGTTGATACCTAGCACTACCTATTATGCTTGCTAGCACCACTCGTGAGGCTGTTGATACCTAGCACTACCTATTATGCTTGCTAGCACCACTCGGGAGGCTGTTGATACCTAGCACTACCTATTATACTTGCTAGCACCACTTGGGAGGCTGTTGATACCTACCACTACCTATTATACTTGCTAGCACCACTCGGGAGGCTGTTGATACCTATCCCTAGCACCACACGAGAGGCTGTTGATACCTAGCACTACCTATTATGCTTGCTAGCACCACTGGGGAGGCTGTTGATACCTAGCACTACCTATTATGCTTGCTAGCACCACTCGGGAGGCTGTTGATACCTAGCACTACCTATTATACTTGCTAGCACCACTCGGGAGTCTGTTGATACCTAGCACTACCTATTATACTTGCTAGCACCACTCGGGAGGCTGTTGATACCTAGCACTACCTATTATACTTGCTAGCACCACTCGGGAGGCTGTTACTACCTATTATACTTGCTAGCACCACTCGAGAGGCTGTTGATACCTAGCACTACCTATTATACTTGCTAGCACCACTCGGGAGGCTGTTGATATCTAGCACTACCTATTATACTTGCTAGCACCACTGGGGAGGCTGTTGATACCTAGCACTACCTATTATGCTTGCTAGCACCACTCGGGAGGCTGTTGATACCTAGCACTACCTATTATACTTGCTAGCACCACTCGGGAGGCTGTTGATACCTAGCACTACCTATTATGCTTGCTAGCACCACTCGTGAGGCTGTTGATACCTAGCACTACCTATTATACTTGCTAGCACCACTCGGGAGGCTGTTGATACCTATCCCTAGCACCACACGAGAGGCTGTTGATACCTAGCACTACCTATTATACTTGCTAGCACCACTCAGGAGTCTGTTGATACCTAGCACTACCTATTATACTTGCTAGCTCCACTCGGGAGGCTGTTGATACCTAGCACTACCTATTATGCTTGCTAGCACCACTCGGGAGGCTGTTGATACCTAGCACTACCTATTATACTTGCTAGCACCACTCGGGAGTCTGTTGATACCTAGCACTACCTATTATACAAGCTAGCACCACTCGGGAGGCTGTTGATACCTAGCCCTAGCACCACACGAGAGGCTGTTGATACCTAGCACTACCTATTATGCTTGCTAGCACCACTCGGGAGGCTGTTGATACCTAGCACTACCTATTATACTTGCTAGCACCACTCGGGAGGCTGTTGATATCTAGCACTACCTATTATACTTGCTAGCACCACTGGGGAGGCTGTTGATACCTAGCACTACCTATTATACTTGCTAGCACCACTCGGGAGGCTGTTGATACCTAGCACTACCTATTATACTTGCTAGCACCACTCGGGAGGCTGTTACTACCTATTATACTTGCTAGCACCACTCGAGAGGCTGTTGATACCTAGCACTACCTATTATACTTGCTAGCACCACTCGGGAGGCTGTTGATATCTAGCACTACCTATTATACTTGCTAGCACCACTGGGGAGGCTGTTGATACCTAGCACTACCTATTATGCTTGCTAGCACCACTCGGGAGGCTGTTGATACCTAGCACTACCTATTATACTTGCTAGCACCACTCAGGAGGCTGTTGATACCAGGCACTACCTATTATACTTGCTAGCACCACTCGGGAGGCTGTTGATACCTAGCACTACCTATTATACTTGCTAGCACCACTCGGGAGGCTGTGTATACCTAGCACTACCCTTTATGCTTGCTAGCACCACTCGGGAGGCTGTTGATACCTAGCACTACCTATTATACTTGCTAGCACCACAGGGGAGGTTGTTGATACCTAGCACTACCTATTATGCTTGCTAGCACCACTCGGGAGGATGTTGATACCTAGCACTACCTATTATGCTTGCTAGCACCATAGGGGAGGTTGTTGATACCTAGCACTACCTATTATGCTTGCTAGCACCACTCGGGAGGCTGTTGATACCTAGCACTACCTATTATGCATGCTAGCACCACTCGGGAGGCTGTTGATACCTAGCACTACCTATTATACTTGCTAGCACCACTCGGGAGTCTGTTGATACCTAGCACTACCTATTATACTAGCTAGCACCACTCGGGAGGCTGTTGATACCTAGCACTAGCACCACACGAGAGGCTGTTGATACCTAGCACTACCTATTATGCTTGCTAGCACCACACGGGAGGCTGTTGATACCTAGCACTACCTATTATACTTGCTAGCACCACTCGGGAGGCTGTTGATACCTAGCACTACCTATTATACTTGCTAGCAGCACTCGGGAGGCTGTTACTACCTATTATACTAGCTAGCACCACTCGGGAGGCTGTTGATACCTAGCACTACCTATTATACTTGCTAGCACCACACGAGAGGCTGTTGATACCTAGCACTACCTATTATGCTTGCTAGCTCCACTCGGGAGGCTGTTGATACCTAGCACTACCTATTTTACTTGCTAGCACCACACGAGAGGCTGTTGATACCTAGCACTACCTATTATACTTGCTAGCACCACTCGGGAGGCTGTTGATACCTAGCACTACCTATTATGCTTGCTAGCACCACTCGGGAGGCTGTTGATACCTAGCACTACCTATTATGCTTGCTAGCACCACTCGGGAGGCTGTTGATACCTAGCACTACCTATTATACTTGCTAGCACCACTCGGGAGGCTGTTGATACCTAGCACTACCTATTATACTTGCTAGCACCACTCGGGAGGCTGTTGATACCTAGCACTACCTATTATGCTTGCTAGCACCACTCGGGAAGCTGTTGATACCTAGCACTACCTATTATACTTGCTAGCACCACTCGGGAGTCTGTTGATACCTAGCACTACCTATTATACTAGCTAGCACCACTCGGGAGGCTGTTGATACCTAGCACTAGCACCACACGAGAGGCTGTTGATACCTAGCACTACCTATTATGCTTGCTAGCACCACTCGGGAGGCTGTTGATACCTAGCACTGCCTATTATACTTGCTAGCACCACTCGGGAGGCTGTTACTACCTATTATACTAGCTAGCACCACTCGGGAGGCTGTTGATACCTAGCACTACCTATTATACCTGCTAGCACCACACGAGAGGCTGTTGATACCTAGCACTACCTATTATGCTTGCTAGCACCACTCGGGAGGCTGTTGATACCTAGCACACCCTATTATACTTGCTAACACCACACGAGAGGCTGTTGATACCTAGCACTACCTATTATGCTTACTAGCACCACTCGGGAGGCTGTTGATACCTAGCACTACCTATTATACTTGCTAGCACCACTCGGGAGGCTGTTGATACCTAGCACTACCTATTATGCTTGCTAGCACCACTCGTGAGGCTGTTGATACCTAGCACTACCTATTATGCTTGCTAGCACCACTCGGGAGGCTGTTGATACCTAGCACTACCTATTATACTTGCTAGCACCACTTGGGAGGCTGTTGATACCTACCACTACCTATTATACTTGCTAGCACCACTCGGGAGGCTGTTGATACCTATCCCTAGCACCACACGAGAGGCTGTTGATACCTAGCACTACCTATTATGCTTGCTAGCACCACTGGGGAGGCTGTTGATACCTAGCACTACCTATTATGCTTGCTAGCACCACTCGGGAGGCTGTTGATACCTAGCACTACCTATTATACTTGCTAGCACCACTCGGGAGTCTGTTGATACCTAGCACTACCTATTATACTTGCTAGCACCACTCGGGAGGCTGTTGATACCTAGCACTACCTATTATACTTGCTAGCACCACTCGGGAGGCTGTTACTACCTATTATACTTGCTAGCACCACTCGAGAGGCTGTTGATACCTAGCACTACCTATTATACTTGCTAGCACCACTCGGGAGGCTGTTGATATCTAGCACTACCTATTATACTTGCTAGCACCACTGGGGAGGCTGTTGATACCTAGCACTACCTATTATGCTTGCTAGCACCACTCGGGAGGCTGTTGATACCTAGCACTACCTATTATACTTGCTAGCACCACTCGGGAGGCTGTTGATACCTAGCACTACCTATTATGCTTGCTAGCACCACTCGTGAGGCTGTTGATACCTAGCACTACCTATTATGCTTGCTAGCACCACTCGGGAGGCTGTTGATACCTAGCACTACCTATTATACTTGCTAGCACCACTTGGGAGGCTGTTGATACCTACCACTACCTATTATACTTGCTAGCACCACTCGGGAGGCTGTTGATACCTATCCCTAGCACCACACGAGAGGCTGTTGATACCTAGCACTACCTATTATACTTGCTAGCACCACTCGGGAGTCTGTTGATACCTAGCACTACCTATTATACTTGCTAGCTCCACTCGGGAGGCTGTTGATACCTAGCACTACCTATTATACTTGCTAGCACCACTCGGGAGGCTGTTACTACCTATTATACTTGCTAGCACCACTCGAGAGGCTGTTGATACCTAGCACTACCTATTATACTTGCTAGCACCACTCGGGAGGCTGTTGATATCTAGCACTACCTATTATACTTGCTAGCACCACTTGGGAGGCTGTTGATACCTACCACTACCTATTATACTTGCTAGCACCACTCGGGAGGCTGTTGATACCTATCCCTAGCACCACACGAGAGGCTGTTGATACCTAGCACTACCTATTATGCTTGCTAGCACCACTGGGGAGGCTGTTGATACCTAGCACTACCTATTATGCTTGCTAGCACCACTCGGGAGGCTGTTGATACCTAGCACTACCTATTATACTTGCTAGCACCACTCGGGAGTCTGTTGATACCTAGCACTACCTATTATACTTGCTAGCACCACTCGGGAGGCTGTTGATACCTAGCACTACCTATTATACTTGCTAGCACCACTCGGGAGGCTGTTACTACCTATTATACTTGCTAGCACCACTCGAGAGGCTGTTGATACCTAGCACTACCTATTATGCTTGCTAGCACCACTCGTGAGGCTGTTGATACCTAGCACTACCTATTATGCTTGCTAGCACCACTCGGGAGGCTGTTGATACCTAGCACTACCTATTATACTTGCTAGCACCACTGGGGAGGCTGTTGATACCTAGCACTACCTATTATGCTTGCTAGCACCACACGAGAGGCTGTTGATACCTAGCACTACCTATTATGCTTGCTAGCACCACTGGGGAGGCTGTTGATACCTAGCACTACCTATTATGCTTGCTAGCACCACTCGGGAGGCTGTTGATACCTAGCACTACCTATTATACTTGCTAGCACCACTCGGGAGTCTGTTGATACCTAGCACTACCTATTATACTTGCTAGCACCACTCGGGAGGCTGTTGATACCTAGCACTACCTATTATACTTGCTAGCACCACTCGGGAGGCTGTTACTACCTATTATACTTGCTAGCACCACTCGAGAGGCTGTTGATACCTAGCACTACCTATTATACTTGCTAGCACCACTCGGGAGGCTGTTGATATCTAGCACTACCTATTATACTTGCTAGCACCACTGGGGAGGCTGTTGATACCTAGCACTACCTATTATGCTTGCTAGCACCACTCGGGAGGCTGTTGATACCTAGCACTACCTATTATACTTGCTAGCACCACTCGGGAGGCTGTTGATACCTAGCACTACCTATTATGCTTGCTAGCACCACTCGTGAGGCTGTTGATACCTAGCACTACCTATTATGCTTGCTAGCACCACTCGGGAGGCTGTTGATACCTAGCACTACCTATTATACTTGCTAGCACCACTTGGGAGGCTGTTGATACCTACCACTACCTATTATACTTGCTAGCACCACTCGGGAGGCTGTTGATACCTATCCCTAGCACCACACGAGAGGCTGTTGATACCTAGCACTACCTATTATACTTGCTAGCACCACTCGGGAGTCTGTTGATACCTAGCACTACCTATTATACTTGCTAGCTCCACTCGGGAGGCTGTTGATACCTAGCACTACCTATTATACTTGCTAGCACCACTCGGGAGGCTGTTGATACCTAGCACTACCTATTATACTTGCTAGCACCACTCGGGAGGCTGTTACTACCTATTATACTTGCTAGCACCACTCGAGAGGCTGTTGATACCTAGCACTACCTATTATACTTGCTAGCACCACTCGGGAGGCTGTTGATATCTAGCACTACCTATTATACTTGCTAGCACCACTGGGGAGGCTGTTGATACCTAGCACTACCTATTATGCTTGCTAGCACCACTCGGGAGGCTGTTGATACCTAGCACTACCTATTATACTTGCTAGCACCACTCGGGAGGCTGTTGATACCTAGCACTACCTATTATGCTTGCTAGCACCACTCGTGAGGCTGTTGATACCTAGCACTACCTATTATGCTTGCTAGCACCACTCGGGAGGCTGTTGATACCTAGCACTACCTATTATACTTGCTAGCACCACTTGGGAGGCTGTTGATACCTACCACTACCTATTATACTTGCTAGCACCACTCGGGAGGCTGTTGATACCTATCCCTAGCACCACACGAGAGGCTGTTGATACCTAGCACTACCTATTATACTTGCTAGCACCACTCGGGAGTCTGTTGATACCTAGCACTACCTATTATACTTGCTAGCTCCACTCGGGAGGCTGTTGATACCTAGCACTACCTATTATACTTGCTAGCACCACTCGGGAGGCTGTTACTACCTATTATACTTGCTAGCACCACTCGAGAGGCTGTTGATACCTAGCACTACCTATTATACTTGCTAGCACCACTCGGGAGGCTGTTGATATCTAGCACTACCTATTATACTTGCTAGCACCACTTGGGAGGCTGTTGATACCTACCACTACCTATTATACTTGCTAGCACCACTCGGGAGGCTGTTGATACCTATCCCTAGCACCACACGAGAGGCTGTTGATACCTAGCACTACCTATTATGCTTGCTAGCACCACTGGGGAGGCTGTTGATACCTAGCACTACCTATTATGCTTGCTAGCACCACTCGGGAGGCTGTTGATACCTAGCACTACCTATTATACTTGCTAGCACCACTCGGGAGTCTGTTGATACCTAGCACTACCTATTATACTTGCTAGCACCACTCGGGAGGCTGTTGATACCTAGCACTACCTATTATACTTGCTAGCACCACTCGGGAGGCTGTTACTACCTATTATACTTGCTAGCACCACTCGAGAGGCTGTTGATACCTAGCACTACCTATTATACTTGCTAGCACCACTCGGGAGGCTGTTGATATCTAGCACTACCTATTATACTTGCTAGCACCACTGGGGAGGCTGTTGATACCTAGCACTACCTATTATGCTTGCTAGCACCACTCGGGAGGCTGTTGATACCTAGCACTACCTATTATACTTGCTAGCACCACTCGGGAGGCTGTTGATACCTAGCACTACCTATTATGCTTGCTAGCACCACTCGTGAGGCTGTTGATACCTAGCACTACCTATTATGCTTGCTAGCACCACTCGGGAGGCTGTTGATACCTAGCACTACCTATTATACTTGCTAGCACCACTTGGGAGGCTGTTGATACCTACCACTACCTATTATACTTGCTAGCACCACTCGGGAGGCTGTTGATACCTATCCCTAGCACCACACGAGAGGCTGTTGATACCTAGCACTACCTATTATACTTGCTAGCACCACTCGGGAGTCTGTTGATACCTAGCACTACCTATTATACTTGCTAGCTCCACTCGGGAGGCTGTTGATACCTAGCACTACCTATTATACTTGCTAGCACCACTCGGGAGGCTGTTACTACCTATTATACTTGCTAGCACCACTCGAGAGGCTGTTGATACCTAGCACTACCTATTATACTTGCTAGCACCACTCGGGAGGCTGTTGATATCTAGCACTACCTATTATACTTGCTAGCACCACTGGGGAGGCTGTTGATACCTAGCACTACCTATTATGCTTGCTAGCACCACTCGGGAGGCTGTTGATACCTAGCACTACCTATTATACTTGCTAGCACCACTCAGGAGGCTGTTGATACCAGGCACTACCTATTATACTTGCTAGCACCACTCGGGAGGCTGTTGATACCTAGCACTACCTATTATACTTGCTAGCACCACTCGGGAGGCTGTGTATACCTAGCACTACCCTTTATGCTTGCTAGCACCACTCGGGAGGCTGTTGATACCTAGCACTACCTATTATACTAGCTAGCACCACTCGGGAGGCTGTTGATACCTAGCACTACCTATTATACTTGCTAGCACCACAGGGGAGGTTGTTGATACCTAGCACTACCTATTATGCTTGCTAGCACCACTCGGGAGGATGTTGATACCTAGCACTACCTATTATGCTTGCTAGCACCACTTGGGAGGCTGTTGATACCTACCACTACCTATTATACTTGCTAGCACCACTCGGGAGGCTGTTGATACCTATCCCTAGCACTACACGAGAGGCTGTTGATACCTAGCACTACCTATTATGCTTGCTAGCACCACTGGGGAGGCTGTTGATACCTAGCACTACCTATTATGCTTGCTAGCACCACTCGGGAGGCTGTTGATACCTAGCACTACCTATTATACTTGCTAGCACCACTCGGGAGTCTGTTGATACCTAGCACTACCTATTATACAAGCTAGCACCACTCGGGAGGCTGTTGATACCTAGCCCTAGCACCACACGAGAGGCTGTTGATACCTAGCACTACCTATTATGCTTGCTAGCACCACTCGGGAGGCTGTTGATACCTAGCACTACCTATTATACTTGCTAGCACCACTCGGGAGGCTGTTGATATCTAGCACTACCTATTATACTTGCTAGCACCACTGGGGAGGCTGTTGATACCTAGCACTACCTATTATACTTGCTAGCACCACTCGGGAGGCTGTTGATACCTAGCACTACCTATTATACTTGCTAGCACCACTCGGGAGGCTGTTACTACCTATTATACTTGCTAGCACCACTCGAGAGGCTGTTGATACCTAGCACTACCTATTATACTTGCTAGCACCACTCGGGAGGCTGTTGATATCTAGCACTACCTATTATACTTGCTAGCACCACTGGGGAGGCTGTTGATACCTAGCACTACCTATTATGCTTGCTAGCACCACTCGGGAGGCTGTTGATACCTAGCACTACCTATTATACTTGCTAGCACCACTCAGGAGGCTGTTGATACCAGGCACTACCTATTATACTTGCTAGCACCACTCGGGAGGCTGTTGATACCTAGCACTACCTATTATACTTGCTAGCACCACTCGGGAGGCTGTGTATGTTGCTAGGGACATTCCTGAAAGAAGCTAGCTAGCTAACAAGGAGTGTCTAGTTGGCAGAAGAGAAGAAGGGACAAAGAAGGGACAAAGTGGGACAAAATAAGGACAGAAGAAAAGGGAAAGGGGACATTAAGGTGAAGCAGTCCTCTAAAGACACAAAAGACAATAATACAAGAAACAACACTTCTATTGCCTCTCCCTCTACGATACGCACTTCCGGTTTGGTTTGGAGCGAGTAGTTGCATTCCGCTTTGCTCCACAGGTAGTATTACAGGTAGTATTACATTTCATTTCATTACAGTACAACAGTTTGATTTGTTTGATCTTAGCTGGCTACATAGCCGTCTTTGTATCCAAGATAATTGTGTAGTCTAGAGTAATTGTCGAGGTTACCTAGCCAGTTAGAGGTTACCTAGCCAGCTACACTTTCAAACAAAGTCAACAACGCAGCCACTGCTAGCTAGCCTATTTTACCAGCCAGCAGTACTATATCATTTTAGTCAATAAGATTTTTTGCAACGTAAGCTTAACTTTCTGAACATTCGAGACGTGTAGTTCACTTGTCATTCCAATCTCCTTTGCATTAGCGTAGCCTCTTCTGTAGCCTGTCAACTATGTGTCTGTCTATCCCTGTTCTCTCCTCTCTGCACAGACCATACAAACGCTTCACACCGCGTGGCCGCTGCTACTCTAACCTGGTGGTCCCAGCGCGCACGACCCACGTGGAGTTCCAGGTCTCAGGCAGCCTCTGGAACTGCCGATCTGCGGCCAACAAGCCAGAGTTCATCTCAGCCTATGCTTCCCTCCAGTCCCTCGACTTCTTGGCACTGACGGAAACATGGATTACCACTGATAACACTGCTACTCCTACTGCTCTCTCCTCGTCTGCCCACGTGTTCTCGCACACCCCGAGAGCTTCTGGTCAGCGGGGTGGTGGCACAGGGATCCTCATCTCTCCCAAGTGGACATTCTCTCTTTCTCCCCTGACCCATCTGTCTATCGCCTCCTTTGAATTCCATGCTGTCACAGTTACCAGCCCTTTCAAGCTTAACATCCTTATCATTTATCGCCCTCCAGGTTCCCTTGGAGAGTTCATCAATGAGCTTGACGCCCTGATAAGTTCCTTTCCTGAGGATGGCTCACCTCTCACAGTTCTGGGTGACTTCAACCTCCCCACGTCTACCTTTGACTCATTCCTCTCTGCCTCCTTCTTTCCACTCCTCTCCTCTTTTGACCTCACCCTCTCACCTTCCCCCCCTACTCACAAGGCAGGCAATACGCTTGACCTCATCTTTACTAGATGCTGTTCTTCCACTAATCTCATTGCAACTCCCCTCCAAGTCTCCGACCACTACCTTGTATCCTTTTCCCTCTCGCTCTCATCCAACACTTCCCACACTGCCCCTACTCGGATGGTATCGCGCCGTCCCAACCTTCGCTCTCTCTCCCCCGCTACTCTCTCCTCTTCCATCCTATCATCTCTTCCCTCTGCTCAAACCTTCTCCAACCTATCTCCTGATTCTGCCTCCTCAACCCTCCTCTCCTCCCTTTCTGCATCCTTTGACTCTCTATGTCCCCTATCCTCCAGGCCGGCTCGGTCCTCCCCTCCTGCTCCGTGGCTCGACGACTCATTGCGAGCTCACAGAACAGGGCTCCGGGCAGCCGAGCGGAAATGGAGGAAAACTCACCTCCCTGCGGACCTGGCATCCTTTCACTCCCTCCTCTCTACATTCTCCTCTTCTGTCTCTGCTGCTAAAGCCAATTTCTACCACTCTAAATTCCAAGCATCTGCCTCTAACCCTAGGAAGCTCTTTGCCACCTTCTCCTCCCTCCTGAATCCTCCTCCCCCTCCTCCCTCTCTGCTGATGACTTCGTCAACCATTTTGAAAAGAAGGTCGACGACATCCGATCCTCGTTTGCTAAGTCAAACGACACCGCTGGTTCTGCTCACACTGCCCTACCCTGTGCTTTGACCTCTTTCTCCCCTCTCTCTCCAGATGAAATCTCGCGTCTTGTGACGGCCGGCCGCCCAACAACCTGCCCGCTTGACCCTATCCCCTCCTCTCTTCTCCAGACCATTTCCGGAGACCTTCTCCCTTACCTCACCTCGCTCATCAACTCATCCTTGACCGCTGGCTACGTCCCTTCCGTCTTCAAGAGAGCGAGAGTTGCACCCCTTCTGAAAAAACCTACACTCGATCCCTCCGATGTCAACAACTACAGACCAGTATCCCTTCTTTCTTTTCTCTCCAAAACTCTTGAACGTGCCGTCCTTGGCCAGCTCTCCTGCTATCTCTCTCAGAATGACCTTCTTGATCCAAATCAGTCAGGTTTCAAGACTAGTCATTCAACTGAGACTGCTCTTCTCTGTGTCACGGAGGCGCTCCGCACTGCTAAAGCTAACTCTCTCTCCTCTGCTCTCATCCTTCTAGACCTATCGGCTGCCTTTGATACTGTGAACCATCAGATCCTCCTCTCCACCCTCTCCAAGCTGGGCATCTCCGTCGCGGCCCACGCTTGGATTGCGTCCTACCTGACAGGTCGCTCCTACCAGGTGGCGTGGCGAGAATCTGTCTCCGCACCACGTGCTCTCACCACTGGTGTCCCCCAGGGCTCTGTTCTAGGCCCTCTCCTATTCTCGCTATACACCAAGTCACTTGGCTCTGTCATATCCTCACATGGTCTCTCCTATCATTGCTATGCAGACGACACACAATTAATCTTCTCCTTTCCCCCCTCTGATAACCAGGTGGTGAATCGCATCTCTGCATGTCTGGAAGACATATCAGTGTGGATGACGGATCACCACCTCAAGCTGAACCTCGGCAAGACGGAGCTGCTCTTCCTCCCGGGGAAGGACTGCCCGTTCCATGATCTCGCCATCACGGTTGACAACTCCATTGTGTCCTCCTCCCAGAGTGCTAAGAACCTTGGCGTGATCCTGGACAACACCCTGTCGTTCTCAACTAACATCAAGGCGGTGACCCGTTCCTGTAGGTTCATGCTCTACAACATTCGCAGAGTACGACCCTGCCTCACGCAGGAAGCGGCGCAGGTCCTAATCCAGGCACTTGTCATCTCCCGTCTGGATTACTGCAACTCGCTGTTGGCTGGGCTCCCTGCCTGTGCCATTAAACCCCTACAACTCATCCAGAACGCCGCAGCCCGTCTGGTGTTCAACTTTCCCAAGTTCTCTCACGTCACCCCGCTCCTCCGCTCTCTCCACTGGCTTCCAGTTGAAGCTCGCATCCGCTACAAGACCATGGTGCTTGCCTACGGAGCTGTGAGGGGAACGGCACCTCCGTACCTTCAGGCTCTGATCAGGCCCTACACCCAAACAAGGGCACTGCGTTCATCCACCCCTGGCCTGCTCGCCTCCCTACCTCTGAGGAAGTACAGTTCCCGCTCAGCCCAGTCAAAACTGTTCGCTGCTCTGGCACCCCAATGGTGGAACAAACTCCCTCACGACGCCAGGTCAGCGGAGTCAATCACCACCTTCCGGAGACACCTGAAACCCCACCTCTTTAAGGAATACCTAGGATAGGATAAAGTAATCCTTCTAACCCCCCCCCCCCTTAAAAGAGTTAGATGCACTATTGTAAAGTGGTTGTTCCACTGGATATCATAAGGTGAATGCACCAATTTGTAAGTCGCTCTGGATAAGAGCGTCTGCTAAATGACTTAAATGTAAATGTAAATGTATACCTAGCACTACCCTTTATGCTTGCTAGCACCACTCGGGAGGCTGTTGATACCTAGCACTACCTATTATACTAGCTAGCACCACTCGGGAGGCTGTTGATACCTAGCACTACCTATTATACTTGCTAGCACCACAGGGGAGGTTGTTGATACCTAGCACTACCTATTATGCTTGCTAGCACCACTCGGGAGGATGTTGATACCTAGCACTACCTATTATGCTTGCTAGCACCATAGGGGAGGTTGTTGATACCTAGCACTACCTATTATGCTTGCTAGCACCACTCGGGAGGCTGTTGATACCTAGCACTACCTATTATGCTTGCTAGCACCACTCGGGAGGCTGTTGATACCTAGCACTACCTATTATACTTGCTAGCACCACTCGGGAGTCTGTTGATACCTAGCACTACCTATTATACTAGCTAGCACCACTCGGGAGGCTGTTGATACCTAGCACTAGCACCACACGAGAGGCTGTTGATACCTAGCACTACCTATTATGCTTGCTAGCACCACTCGGGAGGCTGTTGATACCTAGCACTACCTATTATACTTGCTAGCAGCACTCGGGAGGCTGTTGATACCTATTATACTAGCTAGCACCACTCGGGAGGCTGTTGATACCTAGCACTACCTATTATACTTGCTAGCACCACACGAGAGGCTGTTGATACCTAGCACTACCTATTATGCTTGCTAGCTCCACTCGGGAGGCTGTTGATACCTAGCACTACCTATTTTACTTGCTAGCACCACACGAGAGGCTGTTGATACCTAGCACTACCTATTATGCTTGCTAGCACCACTCGGGAGGCTGTTGATACCTAGCACTACCTATTATACTTGCTAGCACCACTCGGGAGGCTGTTGATACCTAGCACTACCTATTATGCTTGCTAGCACCCCTTGTGAGGCTGTTGATACCTAGCACTACCTATTATACTTGCTAGCACCACTCGGGAGGCTGTTGATACCTAGCACTACCTATTATAATTGCTAGCACCACTGGGGAGGCTGTTGATACCTAGCACTACCTATTATACTTGCTAGCACCACTCGGGAGGCTGTTGATACCTAGCACTGCCTATTATACTTGCTAGCACCACTCGGGAGGCTGTTAATACACTTAATACAATGTTTACATACCCTACATTACCCATCTCATATGTATATATACTGTACTCTATATCATCTACTGCATCTTGCCATCTTTATGCAATACATGTACCACTAGCCACTTTAAACTATGCCACTTTATGTTTACATACCCTACAGTACTCATCTCATATGTATATACCGTACTCTATACCATCTACTGCATCTGCCATGCCGTTCTGTACCACCACTCATCCATATATCTTTATGTACATATTCTTTATCCCTTACACTTGTGTGTGTGTGTAAGGTAGTAGTGTGGAATTGTTAGGTTAGATTACTGTTGGTTATTACTGCATTGTCGGAACTAGAAGCACAAGCATTTCGCTACACTCGCATTAACATCTGCTAACCATGTGTATGTGACTAATAAAATTTGATTTGATTTGATTTGTTACTACCTATTATACTAGCTAGCACCACTCGGGAGGCTGTTGATACCTAGCACTACCTATTATACTTGCTAGCACCACACGAGAGGCTGTTGATACCTAGCACTAACTATTATGCTTGCTAGCACCACTCGGGAGGCTGTTGATACCTAGCACACGCTATTATACTTGCTAACACCACACGAGAGGCTGTTGATACCTAGCACTACCTATTATGCTTGCTAGCACCACTCGGGAGGCTGTTGATACCTAGCACTACCTATTATACTTGCTAGCACCACTTGGGAGGCTGTTGATACCTACCACTACCTATTATACTAGCTAGCGCCACTCGGGAGGCTGTTGATACCTAGCACTAGCACCACACGAGAGGCTGTTGATACCTAGCACTACCTATTATGCTTGCTAGCACCACTCGGGAGGCTGTTGATACCTAGCACTACCTATTATACTTGCTAGCACCACTCGGGAGGCTGTGTATACCTAGCACTACCCTTTATGCTTGCTAGCACCACTCGGGAGGCTGTTGATACCTAGCACTACCTATTATACTAGCTAGCACCACTCGGGAGGCTGTTGATACCTAGCACTACCTATTATACTTGCTAGCACCACAGGGGAGGCTGTTGATACCTAGCACTACCTATTATACTTGCTAGCACCACTCGGGAGGCTGTTGATACCTAGCACTACCTATTATAATTGCTAGCACCACTGGGGAGGCTGTTGATACCTAGCACTACCTATTATACTTGCTAGCACCACTCGGGAGGCTGTTGATACCTAGCACTGCCTATTATACTTGCTAGCACCACTCGGGAGGCTGTTACTACCTATTATACTAGCTAGCACCACTCGGGAGGCTGTTGATACCTAGCACTACCTATTATACTTGCTAGCACCACACGAGAGGCTGTTGATACCTAGCACTAACTATTATGCTTGCTAGCACCACTCGGGAGGCTGTTGATACCTAGCACACGCTATTATACTTGCTAACACCACACGAGAGGCTGTTGATACCTAGCACTACCTATTATGCTTGCTAGCACCACTCGGGAGGCTGTTGATACCTAGCACTACCTATTATACTTGCTAGCACCACTTGGGAGGCTGTTGATACCTACCACTACCTATTATACTTGCTAGCACCACTCGGGAGGCTGTTGATACCTATCCCTAGCACCACACGAGAGGCTGTTGATACCTAGCACTACCTATTATGCTTGCTAGCACCACTCGGGAGGCTGTTGATACCTAGCACTACCTATTATACTTGCTAGCACCACTCGGGAGGCTGTTGATATCTAGCACTACCTATTATACTTGCTAGCACCACTGGGGAGGCTGTTGATACCTAGCACTACCTATTATACTTGCTAGCACCACTCGGGAGGCTGTTGATACCTAGCACTACCTATTATACTTGCTAGCACCACTCGGGAGGCTGTTACTACCTATTATACTTGCTAGCACCACTCGAGAGGCTGTTGATACCTAGCACTACCTATTATACTTGCTAGCACTACTCGGGAGGCTGTTGATATCTAGCACTACCTATTATACTTGCTAGCACCACTGGGGAGGCTGTTGATACCTAGCACTACCTATTTTACTTGCTAGCACCACTCGGGAGTCTGTTGATACCTAGCACTACCTATTATACTTGCTAGCACCACTCGGGAGGCTGTTACTACCTATTATACTAGCTAGCACCACTCGGGAGGCTGTTGATACCTAGCATTACCTATTATACTTGCTAGCACCACTCGGGAGGCTGTGTATACCTAGCACTACCCTTTATGCTTGCTAGCACCACTCGGGAGGCTGTTGATACCTAGCACTACCTATTATACTAGCTAGCACCACTCGGGAGGCTGTTGATACCTAGCACTACCTATTATACTTGCTAGCACCACAGGGGAGGTTGTTGATACCTAGCACTACCTATTATGCTTGCTAGCACCACTCGGGAGGATGTTGATACCTAGCACTACCTATTATGCTTGCTAGCACCATAGGGGAGGTTGTTGATACCTAGCACTACCTATTATGCTTGCTAGCACCACTCGGGAGGTTGTTGATACCTAGCACTACCTATTATGCTTGCTAGCACCACTCGGGAGGCTGTTGATACCTAGCACTACCTATTATACTTGCTAGCACCACTCAGGAGTCTGTTGATACCTAGCACTACCTATTATACTAGCTAGCACCACTCGGGAGGCTGTTGATACCTAGCACTAGCACAACACGAGAGGCTGTTGATACCTAGCACTACCTATTATGCTTGCTAGCACCACTCGGGAGGCTGTTGATACCTAGCACTACCTATTATACTTGCTAGCACCACTCGGGAGGCTGTTGATACCTAGCACTACCTATTATACTTGCTAGCAGCACTCGGGAGGCTGTTACTACCTATTATACTAGCTAGCACCACTCGGGAGGCTGTTGATACCTAGCACTACCTATTATACTTGCTAGCACCACACGAGAGGCTGTTGATACCTAGCACTACCTATTATGCTTGCTAGCTCCACTCGGGAGGCTGTTGATACCTAGCACTACCTATTATGCTTGCTAGCTCCACTCGGGAGGCTGTTGATACCTAGCACTACCTATTTTACTTGCTAGCACCACACGAGAGGCTGTTGATACCTAGCACTACCTATTATGCTTGCTAGCACCACTCGGGAGGCTGTTGATACCTAGCACTACCTATTATACTTGCTAGCACCACTCGGGAGGCTGTTGATACCTAGCACTACCTATTATGCTTGCTAGCACCACTTGTGAGGCTGTTGATACCTAGCACTACCTATTATGCTTGCTAGCACCACTCGGGAGGCTGTTGATACCTAGCACTACCTATTATACTTGCTAGCACCACTCGGGAGGCTGTTGATACCTAGCACTACCTATTATACTTGCTAGCAGCACTCGGGAGGCTGTTACTACCTATTATACTAGCTAGCACCACTCGGGAGGCTGTTGATACCTAGCACTACCTATTATACTTGCTAGCACCACACGAGAGGCTGTTGATACCTAGCACTACCTATTATGCTTGCTAGCTCCACTCGGGAGGCTGTTGATACCTAGCACTACCTATTATGCTTGCTAGCTCCACTCGGGAGGCTGTTGATACCTAGCACTACCTATTTTACTTGCTAGCACCACACGAGAGGCTGTTGATACCTAGCACTACCTATTATGCTTGCTAGCACCACTCGGGAGGCTGTTGATACCTAGCACTACCTATTATACTTGCTAGCACCACTCGGGAGGCTGTTGATACCTAGCACTACCTATTATGCTTGCTAGCACCACTTGTGAGGCTGTTGATACCTAGCACTACCTATTATGCTTGCTAGCACCACTCGGGAGGCTGTTGATACCTAGCACTACCTATTATACTTGCTAGCACCACTCGGGAGGCTGTTGATACCTAGCACTACCTATTATACTTGCTAGCACCACTCGGGAGGCTGTTGATACCTAGCACTACCTATTATACTTGCTAGCACCACTCGGGAGGCTGTTACTACCTATTATACTTGCTAGCACCACTCGAGAGGCTGTTGATACCTAGCACTACATATTATACTTGCTAGCACCACTGGGGAGGCTGTTGATACCTAGCACTACCTATTATACTTGCTAGCACCACTCGGGAGTCTGTTGATACCTAGCACTACCTATTATACTTGCTAGCACCACTCGGGAGGCTGTTACTACCTATTATACTAGCTAGCACCACTCGGGAGGCTGTTGATACCTAGCACTACCTATTATACTTGCTAGCACCACTCGGGAGGCTGTGTATACCTAGCACTACCCTTTATGCTTAATAGCACCACTCGGGAGGCTGTTGATACCTAGCACTACCTATTATACTAGCTAGCACCACTCGGGAGGCTGTTGATACCTAGCACTACCTATTATACTTGCTAGCACCACAGGGGAGGTTGTTGATACCTAGCACTACCTATTATGCTTGCTAGCACCACTCGGGAGGATGTTGATACTTAGCACTACCTATTATGCTTGCTAGCACCATAGGGGAGGTTGTTGATACCTAGCACTACCTATTATGCTTGCTAGCACCACTCGGGAGGCTGTTGATACCTAGCACTACCTATTATGCTTGCTAGCACCACTCGGGAGGCTGTTGATACCTAGCACCACCTATTATACTTGCTAGCACCACTCGGGAGGCTGTTGATACCTAGCACCACCTATTATACTAGCTAGCACCACTCGGGAGGCTGTTGATACCTAGCACTAGCACCACACGAGAGGCTGTTGATACCTAGCACTACCTATTATGCTTGCTAGCACCACTCGGGAGGCTGTTGATACCTAGCACTACCTATTATACTTGCTAGCACCACTCGGGAGGCTGTTGATACCTAGCACTACCTATTATACTTGCTAGCAGCACTCGGGAGGCTGTTACTACCTATTATACTAGCTAGCACCACTCGGGAGGCTGTTGATACCTAGCACTACCTATTATACTTGCTAGCACCACACGAGAGGCTGTTGATACCTAGCACTACCTATTATGCTTGCTAGCTCCACTCGGGAGGCTGTTGATACCTAGCACTACCTATTTTACTTGCTAGCACCACACGAGAGGCTGTTGATACCTAACACTACCTATTATGCTTGCTAGCACCACTCGGGAGGCTGTTGATACCTAGCACTACCTATTATACTTGCTAGCACCACTCGGGAGGCTGTTGATACCTAGCACTACCTATTATGCTTGCTAGCACCACTTGTGAGGCTGTTGATACCTAGCACTACCTATTATGCTTGCTAGCACCACTCGGGAGGCTGTTGATACCTAGCACTACCTATTATACTTGCTAGCACCACTCGGGAGGCTGTTGATACCTAGCACTACCTATTATACTTGCTAGCACCACTCGGGAGGCTGTTGATACCTAGCACTACCTATTATGCTTGCTAGCACCACTCGGGAGGCTGTTGATACCTAGCACTACCTATTATACTTGCTAGCACCACTCGGGAGTCTATTGATACCTAGCACTACCTATTATACTAGCTAGCACCACTCGGGAGGCTGTTGATACCTAGCACTAGCACCACACGAGAGGCTGTTGATACCTAGCACTACCTATTATGCTTGCTAGCACCACTCGGGAGGCTGTTGATACCTAGCACTACCTATTATACTTGCTAGCACCACTCGGGAGGCTGTTGATACCTAGCACTGCCTATTATACTTGCTAGCACCACTCGGGAGGCTGTTACTACCTATTATACTAGCTAGCACCACTCGGGAGGCTGTTGATACCTAGCACTACCTATTATACTTGCTAGCACCACACGAGAGGCTGTTGATACCTAGCACTACCTATTATGCTTGCTAGCACCACTCGGGAGGCTGTTGATACCTAGCACACCCTATTATACTTGCTAACACCACACGAGAGGCTGTTGATACCTAGCACTACCTATTATGCTTACTAGCACCACTCGGGAGGCTGTTGATACCTAGCACTACCTATTATACTTGCTAGCACCACTCGGGAGGCTGTTGATACCTAGCACTACCTATTATGCTTGCTAGCACCACTCGTGAGGCTGTTGATACCTAGCACTACGTATTATGCTTGCTAGCACCACTCGGGAGGCTGTTGATACCTAGCACTACCTATTATACTTGCTAGCACCACTCGGGAGGCTGTTGATACCTAGCACTACCTATTATACTTGCTAGCACCACTCGGGAGGCTGTTGATACCTAGCACTACCTATTATGCTTGCTAGCACCACTCGGGAGGCTGTTGATACCTAGCACTACCTATTATACTTGCTAGCACCACTCGGGAGTCTGTTGATACCTAGCACTACCTATTATACTAGCTAGCACCACTCGGGAGGCTTTTGATACCTAGCACTAGCACCACACGAGAGGCTGTTGATACCTAGCACTACCTATTATGCTTGCTAGCACCACTCGGGAGGCTGTTGATACCTAGCACTACCTATTATACTTGCTAGCACCACTCGGGAGGCTGTTGATACCTAGCACTACCTATTATAATTGCTAGCACCACTGGGGAGGCTGTTGATACCTAGCACTACCTATTATACTTGCTAGCACCACTCGGGAGGCTGTTGATACCTAGCACTGCCTATTATACTTGCTAGCACCACTCGGGAGGCTGTTACTACCTATTATACTAGCTAGCACCACTCGGGAGGCTGTTGATACCTAGCACTACCTATTATACTTGCTAGCACCACACGAGAGGCTGTTGATACCTAGCACTAACTATTATGCTTGCTAGCACCACTCGGGAGGCTGTTGATACCTAGCACACCCTATTATACTTGCTAACACCACACGAGAGGCTGTTGATACCTAGCACTACCTATTATGCTTGCTAGCACCACTCGGGAGGCTGTTGATACCTAGCACTACCTATTATACTTGCTAGCACCACTTGGGAGGCTGTTGATACCTACCACTACCTATTATACTTGCTAGCACCACTCGGGAGGCTGTTGATACCTATCCCTAGCACCACACGAGAGGCTGTTGATACCTAGCACTACCTATTATGCTTGCTAGCACCACTGGGGAGGCTGTTGATACCTAGCACTACCTATTATGCTTGCTAGCACCACTCGGGAGGCTGTTGATACCTAGCACTACCTATTATACTTGCTAGCACCACTCGGGAGTCTGTTGATACCTAGCACTACCTATTATACAAGCTAGCACCACTCGGGAGGCTGTTGATACCTAGCCCTAGCACCACACGAGAGGCTGTTGATACCTAGCACTACCTATTATGCTTGCTAGCACCACTCGGGAGGCTGTTGATACCTAGCACTACCTATTATACTTGCTAGCACCACTCGGGAGGCTGTTGATATCTAGCACTACCTATTATACTTGCTAGCACCACTGGGGAGGCTGTTGATACCTAGCACTACCTATTATACTTGCTAGCACCACTCGGGAGGCTGTTGATACCTAGCACTACCTATTATACTTGCTAGCACCACTCGGGAGGCTGTTACTACCTATTATACTTGCTAGCACCACTCGAGAGGCTGTTGATACCTAGCACTACCTATTATACTTGCTAGCACCACTCGGGAGGCTGTTGATATCTAGCACTACCTATTATACTTGCTAGCACCACTGGGGAGGCTGTTGATACCTAGCACTACCTATTATGCTTGCTAGCACCACTCGGGAGGCTGTTGATACCTAGCACTACCTATTATGCTTGCTAGCACCACTCGGGAGGCTGTTGATACCTAGCACTACCTATTATACTTGCTAGCACCACTCGGGAGTCTGTTGATACCTAGCACTACCTATTATACTAGCTAGCACCACTCGGGAGGCTGTTGATACCTAGCACTAGCACCACACGAGAGGCTGTTGATACCTAGCACTACCTATTATGCTTGCTAGCACCACTCGGGAGGCTGTTGATACCTAGCACTACCTATTATACTTGCTAGCACCACTCGGGAGGCTGTTGATACCTAGCACTACCTATTATACTTGCTAGCAGCACTCGGGAGGCTGTTACTACCTATTATACTAGCTAGCACCACTCGGGAGGCTGTTGATACCTAGCACTACCTATTATACTTGCTAGCACCACACGAGAGGCTGTTGATACCTAGCACTACCTATTATGCTTGCTAGCTCCACTCGGGAGGCTGTTGATACCTAGCACTACCTATTTTACTTGCTAGCACCACACGAGAGGCTGTTGATACCTAGCACTACCTATTATGCTTGCTAGCACCACTCGGGAGGCTGTTGATACCTAGCACTACCTATTATACTTGCTAGCACCACTCGGGAGGCTGTTGATACCTAGCACTACCTATTATAATTGCTAGCACCACTGGGGAGGCTGTTGATACCTAGCACTACCTATTATACTTGCTAGCACCACTCGGGAGGCTGTTGATACCTAGCACTGCCTATTATACTTGCTAGCACCACTCGGGAGGCTGTTACTACCTATTATACTAGCTAGCACCACTCGGGAGGCTGTTGATACCTAGCACTACCTATTATACTTGCTAGCACCACACGAGAGGCTGTTGATACCTAGCACTAACTATTATGCTTGCTAGCACCACTCGGGAGGCTGTTGATACCTAGCACACGCTATTATACTTGCTAACACCACACGAGAGGCTGTTGATACCTAGCACTACCTATTATGCTTGCTAGCACCACTCGGGAGGCTGTTGATACCTAGCACTACCTATTATACTTGCTAGCACCACTTGGGAGGCTGTTGATACCTACCACTACCTATTATACTTGCTAGCACCACTCGGGAGGCTGTTGATACCTATCCCTAGCACCACACGAGAGGCTGTTGATACCTAGCACTATCTATTATGCTTGCTAGCACCACTGGGGAGGCTGTTGATACCTAGCACAACCTATTATGCTTGCTAGCACCACTCGGGAGGCTGTTGATACCTAGCACTACATATTATACTTGCTAGCACCACTCGGGAGTCTGTTGATACCTAGCACTACCTATTATACAAGCTAGCACCACTCGGGAGGCTGTTGATACCTAGCCCTAGCACCACACGAGAGGCTGTTGATACCTAGCACTACCTATTATGCTTGCTAGCACCACTCGGGAGGCTGTTGATACCTAGCACTACCTATTATACTAGCTAGCACCACTCGGGAGGCTGTTGATACCTAGCACTACCTATTATACTTGCTAGCACCACTCGGGAGGCTGTTGATACCTAGCACTACCTATTATGCTTGCTAGCACCACTCGGGAGGCTGTTGATACCTAGCACTACCTATTATACTTGCTAGCACCACTCGGGAGTCTGTTGATACCTAGCACTACCTATTATACTAGCTAGCACCACTCGGGAGGCTGTTGATACCTAGCACAACCTATTATGCTTGCTAGCACCACTCGGGAGGCTGTTGATACCTAGCACTACATATTATACTTGCTAGCACCACTCGGGAGTCTGTTGATACCTAGCACTACCTATTATACAAGCTAGCACCACTCGGGAGGCTGTTGATACCTATCCCTAGCACCACACGAGAGGCTGTTGATACCTAGCACTACCTATTATGCTTGCTAGCACCACTCGGGAGGCTGTTGATACCTAGCACTACCTATTATACTAGCTAGCACCACTCGGGAGGCTGTTGATACCTAGCACTACCTATTATACTTGCTAGCACCACTCGGGAGGCTGTTGATACCTAGCACTACCTATTATGCTTGCTAGCACCACTCGGGAGGCTGTTGATACCTAGCACTACCTATTATACTTGCTAGCACCACTCGGGAGTCTGTTGATACCTAGCACTACCTATTATACTAGCTAGCACCACTCGGGAGGCTGTTGATACCTAGCACAACCTATTATGCTTGCTAGCACCACTCGGGAGGCTGTTGATACCTAGCACTACATATTATACTTGCTAGCACCACTCGGGAGTCTGTTGATACCTAGCACTACCTATTATACAAGCTAGCACCACTCGGGAGGCTGTTGATACCTAGCCCTAGCACCACACGAGAGGCTGTTGATACCTAGCACTACCTATTATGCTTGCTAGCACCACTCGGGAGGCTGTTGATACCTAGCACTACCTATTATACTAGCTAGCACCACTCGGGAGGCTGTTGATACCTAGCACTACCTATTATACTTGCTAGCACCACTCGGGAGGCTGTTGATACCTAGCACTACCTATTATGCTTGCTAGCACCACTCGGGAGGCTGTTGATACCTAGCACTACCTATTATACTTGCTAGCACCACTCGGGAGTCTGTTGATACCTAGCACTACCTATTATACTAGCTAGCACCACTCGGGAGGCTGTTGATACCTAGCACTAGCACCACACGAGAGGCTGTTGATACCTAGCACTACCTATTATGCTTGCTAGCACCACTCGGGAGGCTGTTGATACCTAGCACTACCTATTATACTAGCTAGCACCACTCGGGAGGCTGTTGATACCTAGCACTACCTATTATACTTGCTAGCACCACACGAGAGGCTGTTGATACCTAGCACTACCTATTATGCTTGCTAGCTCCACTCGGGAGGCTGTTGATACCTAGCACTACCTATTTTACTTGCTAGCACCACACGAGAGGCTGTTGATACCTAGCACTACCTATTATGCTTGCTAGCACCACTCGGGAGGCTGTTGATACCTAGCACTACCTATTATACTTGCTAGCACCACTCGGGAGGCTGTTGATACCTAGCACTACCTATTATGCTTGCTAGCACCACTTGTGAGGCTGTTGATACCTAGCACTACCTATTATACTTGCTAGCACCACTCGGGAGGCTGTTGATACCTAGCACTACCTATTATAATTGCTAGCACCACTGGGGAGGCTGTTGATACCTAGCACTACCTATTATACTTGCTAGCACCACTCGGGAGGCTGTTGATACCTAGCACTGCCTATTATACTTGCTAGCACCACTCGGGAGGCTGTTACTACCTATTATACTAGCTAGCACCACTCGGGAGGCTGTTGATACCTAGCACTACCTATTATACTTGCTAGCACCACACGAGAGGCTGTTGATACCTAGCACTAACTATTATGCTTGCTAGCACCACTCGGGAGGCTGTTGATACCTAGCACACGCTATTATACTTGCTAACACCACACGAGAGGCTGTTGATACCTAGCACTACCTATTATGCTTGCTAGCACCACTCGGGAGGCTGTTGATACCTAGCACTACCTATTATACTTGCTAGCACCACTTGGGAGGCTGTTGATACCTACCACTACCTATTATACTTGCTAGCACCACTCGGGAGGCTGTTGATACCTATCCCTAGCACCACACGAGAGGCTGTTGATACCTAGCACTATCTATTATGCTTGCTAGCACCACTGGGGAGGCTGTTGATACCTAGCACAACCTATTATGCTTGCTAGCACCACTCGGGAGGCTGTTGATACCTAGCACTACCTATTATACTTGCTAGCACCACTCGGGAGTCTGTTGATACCTAGCACTACCTATTATACAAGCTAGCACCACTCGGGAGGCTGTTGATACCTAGCCCTAGCACCACACGAGAGGCTGTTGTTACCTAGCACTACCTATTATGCTTGCTAGCACCACTCGGGAGGCTGTTGATACCTAGCACTACCTATTATACTTGCTAGCACCACTTGGGAGGCTGTTGATACCTACCACTACCTATTATACTTGCTAGCACCACTCGGGAGGCTGTTGATACCTATCCCTAGCACCACACGAGAGGCTGTTGATACCTAGCACTATCTATTATGCTTGCTAGCACCACTGGGGAGGCTGTTGATACCTAGCACAACCTATTATGCTTGCTAGCACCACTCGGGAGGCTGTTGATACCTAGCACTACTTATTATACTTGCTAGCACCACTCGGGAGTCTGTTGATACCTAGCACTACCTATTATACAAGCTAGCACCACTCGGTAGGCTGTTGATACCTAGCCCTAGCACCACACGAGAGGCTGTTGATACCTAGCACTACCTATTATGCTTGCTAGCACCACTCGGGAGGCTGTTGATACCTAGCACTACCTATTATACTTGCTAGCACCACTCGGGAGGCTGTTGATATCTAGCACTACCTATTATATACTTGCTAGCACCACTGGGGAGGCTGTTGATACCTAGCACTACCTATTATACTTGCTAGCACCACTCGGGAGGCTGTTGATACCTAGCACTACCTATTATACTTGCTAGCACCACTCGGGAGGCTGTTACTACCTATTATACTTGCTAGCACCACTCGAGAGGCTGTTGATACCTAGCACTACCTATTATACTTGCTAGCACCACTCGGGAGGCTGTTGATATCTAGCACTACCTATTATACTTGCTAGCACAACTGGGGAGGCTGTTGATACCTAGCACTACCTATTTTACTTGCTAGCACCACTCGGGAGTCTGTTGATACCTAGCACTACCTATTATACTTGCTAGCACCACTCGGGAGGCTGTTACTACCTATTATACTAGCTAGCACCACTCGGGAGGCTGTTGATACCTAGCATTACCTATTATACTTGCTAGCACCACTCGGGAGGCTGTGTATACCTAGCACTACCCTTTATGCTTGCTAGCACCACTCGGGAGGCTGTTGATACCTAGCACTACCTATTATACTAGCTAGCACCACTCGGGAGGCTGTTGATACCTAGCACTACCTATTATACTTGCTAGCACCACAGGGGAGGTTGTTGATACCTAGCACTACCTATTATGCTTGCTAGCACCACTCGGGAGGATGTTGATACCTAGCACTACCTATTATGCTTGCTAGCACCATAGGGGAGGTTGTTGATACCTAGCACTACCTATTATGCTTGCTAGCACCACTCGGGAGGCTGTTGATACCTAGCACTACCTATTATGCTTGCTAGCACCACTCGGGAGGCTGTTGATACCTAGCACTACCTATTATACTTGCTAGCACCACTCAGGAGTCTGTTGATACCTAGCACTACCTATTATACTAGCTAGCACCACTCGGGAGGCTGTTGATACCTAGCACTAGCACAACACGAGAGGCTGTTGATACCTAGCACTACCTATTATGCTTGCTAGCACCACTCGGGAGGCTGTTGATACCTAGCACTACCTATTATACTTGATAGCACCACTCGGGAGGCTGTTGATACCTAGCACTACCTATTATACTTGCTAGCAGCACTCGGGAGGCTGTTACTACCTATTATACTAGCTAGCACCACTCAGGAGGCTGTTGATACCTAGCACTACCTATTATACTTGCTAGCACCACACTTGAGGCTGTTGATACCTAGCACTACCTATTATGCTTGCTAGCACCACTCGGGAGGCTGTTGATACCTAGCACTACCTATTATACTTGCTAGCACCACTCGGGAGGCTGTTGATACCTAGCACTACCTATTATGCTTGCTAGCACCACTTGTGAGGCTGTTGATACCTAGCACTACCTATTATGCTTGCTAGCACCACTCGGGAGGCTGTTGATACCTAGCACTACCTATTATACTTGCTAGCACCACTCGGGAGGCTGTTGATACCTAGCACTACCTATTATACTTGCTAGCACCACTCGGGAGGCTGTTGATACCTAGCACTACCTATTATACTTGCTAGCACCACTCGGGAGGCTGTTACTACCTATTATACTTGCTAGCACCACTCGAGAGGCTGTTGATACCTAGCACTACCTATTATACTTGCTAGCACCACTGGGGAGGCTGTTGATACCTAGCACTACCTATTATACTTGCTAGCACCACTCGGGAGTCTGTTGATACCTAGCACTACCTATTATACTTGCTAGCACCACTCGGGAGGCTGTTACTACCTATTATACTAGCTAGCACCACTCGGGAGGCTGTTGATACCTAGCACTACCTATTATACTTGCTAGCACCACTCGGGAGGCTGTGTATACCTAGCACTACCCTTTATGCTTGCTAGCACCACTCGGGAGGCTGTTGATACCTAGCACTACCTATTATACTAGCTAGCACCACTCGGGAGGCTGTTGATACCTAGCACTACCTATTATACTTGCTAGCACCACAGGGGAGGTTGTTGATACCTAGCACTACCTATTATGCTTGCTAGCACCACTCGGGAGGATGTTGATACTTAGCACTACCTATTATGCTTGCTAGCACCATAGGGGAGGTTGTTGATACCTAGCACTACCTATTATGCTTGCTAGCACCACTCGGGAGGCTGTTGATACCTAGCACTACCTATTATGCTTGCTAGCACCACTCGGGAGGCTGTTGATACCTAGCACCACCTATTATACTTGCTAGCACCACTCGGGAGGCTGTTGATACCTAGCACCACCTATTATACTAGCTAGCACCACTCGGGAGGCTGTTGATACCTAGCACTAGCACCACACGAGAGGCTGTTGATACCTAGCACTACCTATTATGCTTGCTAGCACCACTCGGGAGGCTGTTGATACCTAGCACTACCTATTATACTTGCTAGCACCACTCGGGAGGCTGTTGATACCTAGCACTACCTATTATACTTGCTAGCAGCACTCAGGAGGCTGTTACTACCTATTATACTAGCTAGCACCACTCGGGAGGCTGTTGATACCTAGCACTACCTATTATACTTGCTAGCACCACACGAGAGGCTGTTGATACCTAGCACTACCTATTATGCTTGCTAGCTCCACTCGGGAGGCTGTTGATACCTAGCACTACCTATTTTACTTGCTAGCACCACACGAGAGGCTGTTGATACCTAGCACTACCTATTATACTTGCTAGCACCACTCGGGAGGCTGTTGATACCTAGCACTACCTATTATACTTGCTAGCACCACTCGGGAGGCTGTTGATACCTAGCACTAACTATTATGCTTGCTAGCACCACTCGGGAGGCTGTTGATACCTAGCACTACCTATTATACTTGCTAGCACCACTCGGGAGTCTATTGATACCTAGCACTACCTATTATACTAGCTAGCACCACTCGGGAGGCTGTTGATACCTAGCACTAGCACCACACGAGAGGCTGTTGATACCTAGCACTACCTATTATGCTTGCTAGCACCACTCGGGAGGCTGTTGATACCTAGCACTACCTATTATACTTGCTAGCACCACTCGGGAGGCTGTTGATACCTAGCACTGCCTATTATACTTGCTAGCACCACTCGGGAGGCTGTTACTACCTATTATACTAGGTAGCACCACTCGGGAGGCTGTTGATACCTAGCACTACCTATTATACTTGCTAGCACCACACGAGAGGCTGTTGATACCTAGCACTACCTATTATGCTTGCTAGCACCACTCGGGAGGCTGTTGATACCTAGCACTACCTATTATACTTGCTAGCACCACTCGGGAGGCTGTTGATACCTAGCACTACCTATTATACTTGCTAGCAGCACTCAGGAGGCTGTTACTACCTATTATACTAGCTAGCACCACTCGGGAGGCTGTTGATACCTAGCACTACCTATTATACTTGCTAGCACCACACGAGAGGCTGTTGATACCTAGCACTACCTATTATGCTTGCTAGCTCCACTCGGGAGGCTGTTGATACCTAGCACTACCTATTTTACTTGCTAGCACCACACGAGAGGCTGTTGATACCTAGCACTACCTATTATACTTGCTAGCACCACTCGGGAGGCTGTTGATACCTAGCACTACCTATTATACTTGCTAGCACCACTCGGGAGGCTGTTGATACCTAGCACTAACTATTATGCTTGCTAGCACCACTCGGGAGGCTGTTGATACCTAGCACTACCTATTATACTTGCTAGCACCACTCGGGAGTCTATTGATACCTAGCACTACCTATTATACTAGCTAGCACCACTCGGGAGGCTGTTGATACCTAGCACTAGCACCACACGAGAGGCTGTTGATACCTAGCACTACCTATTATGCTTGCTAGCACCACTCGGGAGGCTGTTGATACCTAGCACTACCTATTATACTTGCTAGCACCACTCGGGAGGCTGTTGATACCTAGCACTGCCTATTATACTTGCTAGCACCACTCGGGAGGCTGTTACTACCTATTATACTAGGTAGCACCACTCGGGAGGCTGTTGATACCTAGCACTACCTATTATACTTGCTAGCACCACACGAGAGGCTGTTGATACCTAGCACTACCTATTATGCTTGCTAGCACCACTCGGGAGGCTGTTGATACCTAGCACACCCTATTATACTTGCTAACACCACACGAGAGGCTGTTGATACCTAGCACTACCTATTATGCTTACTAGCACCACTCGGGAGGCTGTTGATACCTAGCACTACCTATTATACTTGCTAGCACCACTCGGGAGGCTGTTGATACCTAGCACTACCTATTATGCTTGCTAGCACCACTCGTGAGGCTGTTGATACCTAGCACTACCTATTATGCTTGCTAGCACCACTCGGGAGGCTGTTGATACCTAGCACTACCTATTATACTTGCTAGCACCACTCGGGAGGCTGTTGATACCTAGCACTACCTATTATACTTGCTAGCACCACTCGGGAGGCTGTTGATACCTATAACTACCTATTATGCTTGCTAGCACCACTCGGGAGGCTGTTGATACCTAGCCTACCTATTATACTTGCTAGCACCACTCGGGAGTCTGTTGATACCTAGCACTACCTATTATACTAGCTAGCACCACTCGGGAGGCTTTTGATACCTAGCACTAGCACCACACGAGAGGCTGTTGATACCTAGCACTACCTATTATGCTTGCTAGCACCACTGGGGAGGCTGTTGATACCTAGCACTACCTATTATACTTGCTAGCACCACTCGGGAGGCTGTTGATACCTAGCACTGCCTATTATACTTGCTAGCACCACTCGGGAGGCTGTTACTACCTATTATACTAGCTAGCACCACTCGGGAGGCTGTTGATACCTAGCACTACCTATTATACTTGCTAGCACCACTCGGGAGGCTGTTGATACCTAGCACTACCTATTATAATTGCTAGCACCACTGGGGAGGCTGTTGATACCTAGCACTACCTATTATACTTGCTAGCACCACTCGGGAGGCTGTTGATACCTAGCACTACCTATTATACTTGCTAGCACCACTCGGGAGGCTGTTACTACCTATTATACTAGCTAGCACCACTCGGGAGGCTGTTGATACCTAGCACTACCTATTATACTTGCTAGCACCACACGAGAGGCTGTTGATACCTAGCACTAACTATTATGCTTGCTAGCACCACTCGGGAGGCTGTTGATACCTAGCACACCCTATTATACTTGCTAACACCACACGAGAGGCTGTTGATACCTAGCACTACCTATTATGCTTGCTAGCACCACTCGGGAGGCTGTTGATACCTAGCACTACCTATTATACTTGCTAGCACCACTTGGGAGGCTGTTGATACCTACCACTACCTATTATACTTGCTAGCACCACTCGGGAGGCTGTTGATACCTAGCACTACCTATTATACTTGCTAGCACCACTCGGGAGTCTGTTGATACCTAGCACTACCTATTATACAAGCTAGCACCACTCGGGAGGCTGTTGATACCTAGCCCTAGCACCACACGAGAGGCTGTTGATACCTAGCACTACCTATTATGCTTGCTAGCACCACTCGGGAGGCTGTTGATACCTAGCACTACCTATTATACTTGCTAGCACCACTCGGGAGGCTGTTGATATCTAGCACTACCTATTATACTTGCTAGCACCACTGGGGAGGCTGTTGATACCTAGCACTACCTATTATACTTGCTAGCACCACTCGGGAGGCTGTTGATACCTAGCACTACCTATTATACTTGCTAGCACCACTCGGGAGGCTGTTACTACCTATTATACTTGCTAGCACCACTCGAAAGGCTGTTGATACCTAGCACTACCTATTATACTTGCTAGCACCACTCGGGAGGCTGTTGATATCTAGCACTACCTATTATACTTGCTAGCACCACTGGGGATGCTGTTGATACCTAGCACTACCTATTATGCTTGCTAGCACCACTCGGGAGGCTGTTGATACCTAGCACTACCTATTATACTTGCTAGCACCACTCAGGAGGCTGTTGATACCAGGCACTACCTATTATACTTGCTAGCACCACTCGGGAGGCTGTTGATACCTAGCACTACCTATTATACTTGCTAGCACCACTCGGGAGGCTGTTGATACCTAGCACTACCTATTATACTTGCTAGCACCACTGGGGAGGCTGTTGATACCTAGCACTACCTATTATGCTTGCTAGCACCACTCGGGAGGCTGTTGATACCTAGCACTACATTTACATTTACATTTAAGTCATTTAGCAGACGCTCTTATCCAGAGCGACTTACAAATTGGTGCATTCACCTTATGACATCCAGTGGAACAACCACTTTAGCACTACCTATTATACTTGCTAGCACCACTCGGGAGTCTGTTGATACCTAGCACTACCTATTATACTAGCTAGCACCACTCGGGAGGCTGTTGATACCTAGCCCTAGCACCACACGAGAGGCTGTTGATACCTAGCACTACCTATTATGCTTGCTAGCACCACTCGGGAGGCTGTTGATACCTAGCACTACCTATTATACTTGCTAGCACCACTCGGGAGGCTGTTGATATCTAGCACTACCTATTATACTTGCTAGCACCACTGGGGAGGCTGTTGATACCTAGCACTACCTATTATACTTGCTAGCACCACTCGGGAGGCTGTTGATACCTAGCACTACCTATTATACTTGCTAGCACCACTCGGGAGGCTGTTACTACCTATTATACTTGCTAGCACCACTCGAGAGGCTGTTGATACCTAGCACTACCTATTATACTTGCCAGCATCACACGAGAGGCTGTTGATACCTAGCACTACCTATTATACTTGCTAGCACCACACGAGAGGCTGTTGATACCTAGCACTACCTATTATACTTGCTAGCACCACTCGGGAGGCTGTTGATACATAGCACTACCTATTATACTTGCTAGCACCACACGAGAGGCTGTTGATACCTAGCACTACCTATTATGCTTGCTAGCACCACTCGTGAGGCTGTTGATACCTAGCACTACCTATTATACTGCTAGCACCACTCGGGAGGCTGTTGATACCTAGCACTACCTATTATACTAGGTAGCACCACTCGGGAGGCTGTTGATACCTAGCCCTAGCACCACACGAGAGGCTGTTGATACCTAGCACTACCTATTATGCTTGCTAGCACCACTCGGGAGGCTGTTCATACCTAGCACTACCTATTATACTTGCTAGCACCACTCGGGAGGCTGTTGATATCTAGCACTACCTATTATACTTGCTAGCACCACTGGGGAGGCTGTTGATACCTAGCACTACCTATTATACTTGCTAGCACCACTCGGGAGGCTGTTGATACCTAGCACTACCTATTATACTTGCTAGCACCACTCGGGAGGCTGTTACTACCTATTATACTTGCTAGCACCACTCGAGAGGCTGTTGATACCTAGCACTACCTATTATACTTGCTAGCACCACACGAGAGGCTGTTGATACCTAGCACTACCTATTATACTAGCTAGCAACACTCGGGAGGCTGTTGATACCTAGCCCTAGCACCACACGAGAGGCTGTTGATACCTAGCACTACCTATTATACTTGCTAGCACCACTCGGGAGTCTGTTGATACCTAGCACTACCTATTATACTAGGTAGCACCACTCGGGAGGCTGTTGATACCTAGCCCTAGCACCACACGAGAGGCTGTTGATACCTAGCACTACCTATTATGCTTGCTAGCACCACTGGGGAGGCTGTTGATACCTAGCACTACCTATTATGCTTGCTAGCACCACTCGGGAGGCTGTTGATACCTAGCACTACCTATTATACTTGCTAGCACCACTCGGGAGTCTGTTGATACCTAGCACTACCTATTATACAAGCTAGCACCACTCGGGAGGCTGTTGATACCTAGCCCTAGCACCACACGAGAGGCTGTTGATACCTAGCACTACCTATTATGCTTGCTAGCACCACTCGGGAGGCTGTTGATACCTAGCACTACCTATTATACTTGCTAGCACCACTCGGGAGGCTGTTGATATCTAGCACTACCTATTATACTTGCTAGCACCACTGGGGAGGCTGTTGATACCTAGCACTACCTATTATACTTGCTAGCACCACTCGGGAGGCTGTTGATACCTAGCACTACCTATTATACTTGCTAGCACCACTCGGGAGGCTGTTACTACCTATTATACTTGCTAGCACCACTCGAGAGGCTGTTGATACCTAGCACTACCTATTATACTTGCTAGCACCACTCGGGAGGCTGTTGATATCTAGCACTACCTATTATACTTGCTAGCACCACTGGGGATGCTGTTGATACCTAGCACTACCTATTATGCTTGCTAGCACCACTCGGGAGGCTGTTGATACCTAGCACTACCTATTATACTTGCTAGCACCACTCAGGAGGCTGTTGATACCAGGCACTACCTATTATACTTGCTAGCACCACTCGGGAGGCTGTTGATACCTAGCACTACCTATTATACTTGCTAGCACCACTCGGGAGGCTGTTGATACCTAGCACTACCTATTATACTTGCTAGCACCACTGGGGAGGCTGTTGATACCTAGCACTACCTATTATGCTTGCTAGCACCACTCGGGAGGCTGTTGATACCTAGCACTACATTTACATTTACATTTAAGTCATTTAGCAGACGCTCTTATCCAGAGCGACTTACAAATTGGTGCATTCACCTTATGACATCCAGTGGAACAACCACTTTAGCACTACCTATTATACTTGCTAGCACCACTCGGGAGTCTGTTGATACCTAGCACTACCTATTATACTAGCTAGCACCACTCGGGAGGCTGTTGATACCTAGCCCTAGCACCACACGAGAGGCTGTTGATACCTAGCACTACCTATTATGCTTGCTAGCACCACTCGGGAGGCTGTTGATACCTAGCACTACCTATTATACTTGCTAGCACCACTCGGGAGGCTGTTGATATCTAGCACTACCTATTATACTTGCTAGCACCACTGGGGAGGCTGTTGATACCTAGCACTACCTATTATACTTGCTAGCACCACTCGGGAGGCTGTTGATACCTAGCACTACCTATTATACTTGCTAGCACCACTCGGGAGGCTGTTACTACCTATTATACTTGCTAGCACCACTCGAGAGGCTGTTGATACCTAGCACTACCTATTATACTTGCCAGCATCACACGAGAGGCTGTTGATACCTAGCACTACCTATTATACTTGCTAGCACCACACGAGAGGCTGTTTATACCTAGCACTACCTATTATACTTGCTAGCACCACTCGGGAGGCTGTTGATACATAGCACTACCTATTATACTTGCTAGCACCACACGAGAGGCTGTTGATACCTAGCACTACCTATTATGCTTGCTAGCACCACTCGTGAGGCTGTTGATACCTAGCACTACCTATTATACTTGCTAGCACCACTCGGGAGGCTGTTGATACCTAGCACTACCTATTATACTAGGTAGCACCACTCGGGAGGCTGTTGATACCTAGCCCTAGCACCACACGAGAGGCTGTTGATACCTAGCACTACCTATTATGCTTGCTAGCACCACTCGGGAGGCTGTTCATACCTAGCACTACCTATTATACTTGCTAGCACCACTCGGGAGGCTGTTGATATCTAGCACTACCTATTATACTTGCTAGCACCACTGGGGAGGCTGTTGATACCTAGCACTACCTATTATACTTGCTAGCACCACTCGGGAGGCTGTTGATACCTAGCACTACCTATTATACTTGCTAGCACCACTCGGGAGGCTGTTACTACCTATTATACTTGCTAGCACCACTCGAGAGGCTGTTGATACCTAGCACTACCTATTATACTTGCTAGCACCACACGAGAGGCTGTTGATACCTAGCACTACCTATTATACTAGCTAGCAACACTCGGGAGGCTGTTGATACCTAGCCCTAGCACCACACGAGAGGCTGTTGATACCTAGCACTACCTATTATACTTGCTAGCACCACTCGGGAGTCTGTTGATACCTAGCACTACCTATTATACTAGGTAGCACCACTCGGGAGGCTGTTGATACCTAGCCCTAGCACCACACGAGAGGCTGTTGATACCTAGCACTACCTATTATGCTTGCTAGCACCACTCGGGAGGCTGTTCATACCTAGCACTACCTATTATACTTGCTAGCACCACTCGGGAGTCTGTTGATACCTAGCACTACCTATTATACTAGGTAGCACCACTCGGGAGGCTGTTGATACCTAGCCCTAGCACCACACGAGAGGCTGTTGATACCTAGCACTACCTATTATGCTTGCTAGCACCACTCGGGAGGCTGTTGATACCTAGCACTACCTATTATACTTGCTAGCACCACTGGGGAGGCTGTTGATACCTAGCACTACCTATTATGCTTGCTAGCACCACTCGGGAGGCTGTTGATACCTTGCACTACCTATTATACTTGCTAGCACCACTCGGGAGGCTGTTGATATCTAGCACTACCTATTATACTTGCTAGCACCACTGGGGAGGCTGTTGATACCTAGCACTACCTATTATACTTGCTAGCACCACTCGGGAGGCTGTTGATACCTAGCACTACCTATTATACTTGCTAGCACCACTCGGGAGGCTGTTACTACCTATTATACTTGCTAGCACCACTCGAGAGGCTGTTGATACCTAGCACTACCTATTATACTTGCCAGCATCACACGAGAGGCTGTTGATACCTAGCACTACCTATTATACTTGCTAGCACCACACGAGAGGCTGTTGATACCTAGCACTACCTATTATGCTTGCTAGCACCACTCGTGAGGCTGTTGATACCTAGCACTACCTATTATACTTGCTAGCACCACTCGGGAGGCTGTTGATACCTAGCACTACCTATTATACTTGCTAGCACCACTCGGGAGGCTGTTGATACCTAGCACTACCTATTATACTAGGTAGCACCACTCGGGAGGCTGTTGATACCTAGCCCTAGCACCACACGAGAGGCTGTTGATACCTAGCACTACCTATTATGCTTGCTAGCACCACTCGGGAGGCTGTTCATACCTAGCACTACCTATTATACTTGCTAGCACCACACGAGAGGCTGTTTATACCTAGCACTACCTATTATACTTGCTAGCACCACTCGGGAGGCTGTTGATACATAGCACTACCTATTATACTTGCTAGCACCACACGAGAGGCTGTTGATACCTAGCACTACCTATTATGCTTGCTAGCACCACTCGTGAGGCTGTTGATACCTAGCACTACCTATTATACTTGCTAGCACCACTCGGGAGGCTGTTGATACCTAGCACTACCTATTATACTAGGTAGCACCACTCGGGAGGCTGTTGATACCTAGCCCTAGCACCACACGAGAGGCTGTTGATACCTAGCACTACCTATTATGCTTGCTAGCACCACTCGGGAGGCTGTTCATACCTAGCACTACCTATTATACTTGCTAGCACCACTCGGGAGGCTGTTGATATCTAGCACTACCTATTATACTTGCTAGCACCACTGGGGAGGCTGTTGATACCTAGCACTACCTATTATACTTGCTAGCACCACTCGGGAGGCTGTTGATACCTAGCACTACCTATTATACTTGCTAGCACCACTCGGGAGGCTGTTACTACCTATTATACTTGCTAGCACCACTCGAGAGGCTGTTGATACCTAGCACTACCTATTATACTTGCTAGCACCACACGAGAGGCTGTTGATACCTAGCACTACCTATTATACTAGCTAGCAACACTCGGGAGGCTGTTGATACCTAGCCCTAGCACCACACGAGAGGCTGTTGATACCTAGCACTACCTATTATACTTGCTAGCACCACTCGGGAGTCTGTTGATACCTAGCACTACCTATTATACTAGGTAGCACCACTCGGGAGGCTGTTGATACCTAGCCCTAGCACCACACGAGAGGCTGTTGATACCTAGCACTACCTATTATGCTTGCTAGCACCACTCGGGAGGCTGTTCATACCTAGCACTACCTATTATACTTGCTAGCACCACTCGGGAGTCTGTTGATACCTAGCACTACCTATTATACTAGGTAGCACCACTCGGGAGGCTGTTGATACCTAGCCCTAGCACCACACGAGAGGCTGTTGATACCTAGCACTACCTATTATGCTTGCTAGCACCACTCGGGAGGCTGTTGATACCTAGCACTACCTATTATACTTGCTAGCACCACTGGGGAGGCTGTTGATACCTAGCACTACCTATTATGCTTGCTAGCACCACTCGGGAGGCTGTTGATACCTTGCACTACCTATTATACTTGCTAGCACCACTCGGGAGGCTGTTGATATCTAGCACTACCTATTATACTTGCTAGCACCACTGGGGAGGCTGTTGATACCTAGCACTACCTATTATACTTGCTAGCACCACTCGGGAGGCTGTTGATACCTAGCACTACCTATTATACTTGCTAGCACCACTCGGGAGGCTGTTACTACCTATTATACTTGCTAGCACCACTCGAGAGGCTGTTGATACCTAGCACTACCTATTATACTTGCCAGCATCACACGAGAGGCTGTTGATACCTAGCACTACCTATTATACTTGCTAGCACCACACGAGAGGCTGTTGATACCTAGCACTACCTATTATGCTTGCTAGCACCACTCGTGAGGCTGTTGATACCTAGCACTACCTATTATACTTGCTAGCACCACTCGGGAGGCTGTTGATACCTAGCACTACCTATTATACTTGCTAGCACCACTCGGGAGGCTGTTGATACCTAGCACTACCTATTATACTAGGTAGCACCACTCGGGAGGCTGTTGATACCTAGCCCTAGCACCACACGAGAGGCTGTTGATACCTAGCACTACCTATTATGCTTGCTAGCACCACTCGGGAGGCTGTTCATACCTAGCACTACCTATTATACTTGCTAGCACCACTCGGGAGGCTGTTGATATCTAGCACTACCTATTATACTTGCTAGCACCACTGGGGAGGCTGTTGATACCTAGCACTACCTATTATACTTGCTAGCACCACTCGGGAGGCTGTTGATACCTAGCACTACCTATTATACTTGCTAGCACCACTCGGGAGGCTGTTACTACCTATTATACTTGCTAGCACCACTCGAGAGGCTGTTGATACCTAGCACTACCTATTATACTTGCTAGCACCACACGAGAGGCTGTTGATACCTAGCACTACCTATTATACTAGCTAGCAACACTCGGGAGGCTGTTGATACCTAGCCCTAGCACCACACGAGAGGCTGTTGATACCTAGCACTACCTATTATGCTTGCTAGCACCACTCGGGAGTCTGTTGATACCTAGCACTACCTATTATACAAGCTAGCACCACTCGGGAGGCTGTTGATACCTAGCCCTAGCACCACACGAGAGGCTGTTGATACCTAGCACTACCTATTATGCTTGCTAGCACCACTCGGGAGGCTGTTGATACCTAGCACGACCTATTATACTTGCTAGCACCACTGGGGAGGCTGTTGATACCTAGCACTACCTATTATACTTGCTAGCACCACTCGGGAGGCTGTTGATACCTAGCACTACCTATTATACTTGCTAGCACCACTCGGGAGGCTGTTACTACCTATTATACTTGCTAGCACCACTCGAGAGGCTGTTGATACCTAGCACTACCTATTATACTTGCTAGCACCACTCGGGAGGCTGTTGATATCTAGCACTACCTATTATACTTGCTAGCACCACTGGGGAGGCTGTTGATACCTAGCACTACCTATTATGCTTGCTAGCACCACTCGGGAGGCTGTTGATACCTAGCACTACCTATTATACTTGCTAGCACCACTCAGGAGGCTGTTGATACCAGGCACTACCTATTATACTTGCTAGCACCACTCGGGAGGCTGTTGATACCTAGCACTACCTATTATACTTGCTAGCACCACTCGGGAGGCTGTTGATACCTAGCACTACCTATTATACTTGCTAGCACCACTGGGGAGGCTGTTGATACCTAGCACTACCTATTATGCTTGCTAGCACCACTCGGGAGGCTGTTGATACCTAGCACTACCTATTATACTTGCTAGCACCACTCGGGAGGCTGTTGATACCTATAACTACCTATTATGCTTGCTAGCACCACTCGGGAGGCTGTTGATACCTAGCCTACCTATTATACTTGCTAGCACCACTCGGGAGTCTGTTGATACCTAACACTACCTATTATACTAGCTAGCACCACTCGGGAGGCTTTTGATACCTAGCACTAGCACCACACGAGAGGCTGTTGATACCTAGCACTACCTATTATGCTTGCTAGCACCACTGGGGAGGCTGTTGATACCTAGCACTACCTATTATACTTGCTAGCACCACTCGGGAGGCTGTTGATACCTAGCACTGCCTATTATACTTGCTAGCACCACTCGGGAGGCTGTTACTACCTATTATACTAGCTAGCACCACTCGGGAGGCTGTTGATACCTAGCACTACCTATTATACTTGCTAGCACCACTCGGGAGGCTGTTGATACCTAGCACTACCTATTATAATTGCTAGCACCACTGGGGAGGCTGTTGATACCTAGCACTACCTATTATACTTGCTAGCACCACTCGGGAGGCTGTTGATACCTAGCACTGCCTATTATACTTGCTAGCACCACTCGGGAGGCTGTTACTACCTATTATACTAGCTAGCACCACTCGGGAGGCTGTTGATACCTAGCACTACCTATTATACTTGCTAGCACCACACGAGAGGCTGTTGATACCTAGCACTAACTATTATGCTTGCTAGCACCACTCGGGAGGCTGTTGATACCTAGCACACCCTATTATACTTGCTAACACCACACGAGAGGCTGTTGATACCTAGCACTACCTATTATGCTTGCTAGCACCACTCGGGAGGCTGTTGATACCTAGCACTACCTATTATACTTGCTAGCACCACTTGGGAGGCTGTTGATACCTACCACTACCTATTATACTTGCTAGCACCACTCGGGAGGCTGTTGATACCTATCCCTGGCACCACACGAGAGGCTGTTGATACCTAGCACTACCTATTATGCTTGCTAGCACCACTGGGGAGGCTGTTGATACCTAGCACTACCTATTATGCTTGCTAGCACCACTCGGGAGGCTGTTGATACCTAGCACTACCTATTATACTTGCTAGCACCACTCGGGAGTCTGTTGATACCTAGCACTACCTATTATACAAGCTAGCACCACTCGGGAGGCTGTTGATACCTAGCCCTAGCACCACACGAGAGGCTGTTGATACCTAGCACTACCTATTATGCTTGCTAGCACCACTCGGGAGGCTGTTGATACCTAGCACTACCTATTATACTTGCTAGCACCACTCGGGAGGCTGTTGATATCTAGCACTACCTATTATACTTGCTAGCACCACTGGGGAGGCTGTTGATACCTAGCACTACCTATTATACTTGCTAGCACCACTCGGGAGGCTGTTGATACCTAGCACTACCTATTATACTTGCTAGCACCACTCGGGAGGCTGTTACTACCTATTATACTTGCTAGCACCACTCGAGAGGCTGTTGATACCTAGCACTACCTATTATACTTGCTAGCACCACTCGGGAGGCTGTTGATATCTAGCACTACCTATTATACTTGCTAGCACCACTGGGGATGCTGTTGATACCTAGCACTACCTATTATGCTTGCTAGCACCACTCGGGAGGCTGTTGATACCTAGCACTACCTATTATACTTGCTAGCACCACTCAGGAGGCTGTTGATACCAGGCACTACCTATTATACTTGCTAGCACCACTCGGGAGGCTGTTGATACCTAGCACTACCTATTATACTTGCTAGCACCACTCGGGAGGCTGTTGATACCTAGCACTACCTATTATACTTGCTAGCACCACTGGGGAGGCTGTTGATACCTAGCACTACCTATTATGCTTGCTAGCACCACTCGGGAGGCTGTTGATACCTAGCACTACATTTACATTTAAGTCATTTAGCAGACGCTCTTATCCAGAGCGACTTACAAATTGGTGCATTCACCTTATGACATCCAGTGGAACAACCACTTTAGCACTACCTATTATACTTGCTAGCACCACTCGGGAGTCTGTTGATACCTAGCACTACCTATTATACTAGCTAGCACCACTCGGGAGGCTGTTGATACCTAGCCCTAGCACCACACGAGAGGCTGTTGATACCTAGCACTACCTATTATGCTTTCGGAAAAGCTGACCACGACTCCATTTTGTTGATTCCAGCCTACAAACAAAAACTCAAACAACAAGCTCCCGCGCTCAGGTCTGTTCAACGCTGGTCCGACCAATCTGAATCCACGCTTCAAGACTGCTTCGATCACGCAGATTGGAATATGTTCCGCATCGCGTCCAACAACAATATTGACGAATATGCTGATTCGGTGAGCGAGTTCATTAGGAAGTGCATTGACGATGTCGTACCCACAGCAACGATAAAAACATTCCCAAACCAGAAACCGTGGATTGACGGCAGCATTCGCGTGAAACTGAAAGCGCGAACCACTGCTTTTAACCAGGGCAAGGTGACCGGAAGCATGACCGAATACAAACAGTGTAGCTATTCTCTCCGCAAGGCAATCAAACAGGCCAAGTCTCAGTACAGAGACAAAATCGAGTCGAAATTCAACAGCTCAGACACAAGAGGTATGTGGCAGGGTCTACAGTCAATCACGGATTACAAAAAGAAAACCAGCCCCGTCGAGGACCAGGATGTCTTGCTCCCAGACAGGCTAAACAACTTTTTTGCCCGCTTTGAGGACAATACAGGGCCACTGACACGGCCCCCTACCAAAACCTGCGGGCTCTCCTTCACTGCAGCCGAGGTGAGTAAAACATTTAAACGTGTTAACCCTCGCAAGGCTGCAGGCCCAGACGGCATTCCCAGCCGCGTCCTCAGAGCATGCGCAGACCAGCTGGCTGGTGTGTTTACGGACATATTCAATCAATCCTTATCCCAGTCTGCTGTTCCCACATGCTTCAAGAGGGCCACCATTGTTCCTGTTCCCAAGAAAGCTAAGGTAACTGAGCTAAACGACTACCGCCCCGTAGCACTCACTTCCGTCATCATGAAGTGCTTTGAGAGACTAGTCAAGGACCATATCACCTCCACCCTACCGGACACCCTAGACCCACTCCAATTTGCTTACCGACCCAATAGGTCCACAGACGACGCAATCGCAACCACACTGCACACTGCCCTAACCCATCTGGACAAGAGGAATACCCATGTGAGAATGCTGTTCATCGATTACAGCTCAGCATTTAACACCATAGTACCCTCCAAACTCGTCATCAAGCTCGAGACCCTGGGTCTCGACCCCGCCCTGTGCAACTGGGTCCTGGACTTCCTGACGGGCCGCACCCAGGTGGTGAGGGTAGGTAACAACATCTCCACCCCGCTGATCCTCAACACTGGGGCCCCACAAGGGTGCGTTCTGAGCCCTCTCCTGTACTCCCTGTTCACCCACGACTGCGTGGCCATGCACGCCTCCAACTCAATCATCAAGTTTGCGGATGACACTACAGTGGTAGGCTTGATCACCAACAACGACGAGACGGCCTACAGGGAGGAGGTGAGGGCCCTCGGAGTGTGGTGTCAGGAAAATAACCTCATACTCAACGTCAACAAAACAAAGGAGATGATTGTGGACTTCAGGAAACAGCAGAGGGAGCACCCCCCTATCCACATCGACGGGTCAGTAGTGGAGAAGGTGGAAAGTTTTAAGTTCCTCGGTGTACACATCACGGACAAACTGAACTGGTCCACCCACACAGACAGCGTTGTGAAGAAGGCGCAGCAGCGCCTCTTCAACCTCAGGAGGCTGAAGAAATTCGGCTTGTCACCAAAAGCACTCACAAACTTCTACAGATGCACAATCGAGAGCATCCTGTCGGGCTGTATCACCGCCTGGTACGGCAACTGCTCCGCCCACAACCGTAAGGCTCTCCAGAGGGTAGTGAGGTCTGCAGAACGCATCACCAGGGGCAAACTACCTGCCCTCCAGGACACCTACACCACCCGATGTCACAGGAAGGCCATAAAGATCATCAAGGACAACAACCACCCAAGCCACTGCCTGTTCACCCCGCTATCATCCAGAAGGCGAGGTCAGTACAGGTGCATCAAAGCAGGGACCGAGAGACTGAAAAACAGCTTCTATCTCAAGGCCATCAGACTGTTAAACAGCCACCACTAACATTTAGCGGCCGCTGCCAACATACTGACTCAACTCCAGCCACTTTAAAAATGGGAATTGATGGAAATTATGTAAAAATGTACCACTAGCCACTTTAAGCAATGCCACTTAATACAATGTTTACATACCCTACATTACCCATCTCATATGTATATATACTGTACTCTATATCATCTACTGCATCTTGCCATCTTTATGCAATACATGTACCACTAGCCACTTTAAACTATGCCACTTTATGTTTACATACCCTACAGTACTCATCTCATATGTATATACCGTACTCTATACCATCTACTGCATCTGCCATGCCGTTCTGTACCACCACTCATCCATATATCTTTATGTACATATTCTTTATCCCTTACACTTGTGTGTGTGTGTAAGGTAGTAGTGTGGAATTGTTAGGTTAGATTACTGTTGGTTATTACTGCATTGTCGGAACTAGAAGCACAAGCATTTCGCTACACTCGCATTAACATCTGCTAACCATGTGTATGTGACTAATAAAATTTGATTTGATTTGATTTGATTTGATTTGCTAGCACCACTCGGGAGGCTGTTGATACCTAGCACTACCTATTATACTTGCTAGCACCACTCGGGAGGCTGTTGATATCTAGCACTACCTATTATACTTGCTAGCACCACTGGGGAGGCTGTTGATACCTAGCACTACCTATTATACTTGCTAGCACCACTCGGGAGGCTGTTGATACCTAGCACTACCTATTATACTTGCTAGCACCACTCGGGAGGCTGTTACTACCTATTATACTTGCTAGCACCACTCGAGAGGCTGTTGATACCTAGCACTACCTATTATACTTGCCAGCATCACACGAGAGGCTGTTGATACCTAGCACTACCTATTATACTTGCTAGCACCACACGAGAGGCTGTTGATACCTAGCACTACCTATTATACTTGCTAGCACCACTCGGGAGGCTGTTGATACATAGCACTACCTATTATACTTGCTAGCACCACACGAGAGGCTGTTGATACCTAGCACTACCTATTATGCTTGCTAGCACCACTCGTGAGGCTGTTGATACCTAGCACTACCTATTATACTTGCTAGCACCACTCGGGAGGCTGTTGATACCTAGCACTACCTATTATACTTGCTAGCACCACTCGGGAGGCTGTTACTACCTATTATACTTGCTAGCACCACTCGAGAGGCTGTTGATACCTAGCACTACCTATTATACTTGCTAGCACCACTCGGGAGGCTGTTGATATCTAGCACTACCTATTATACTTGCTAGCACCACTGGGGAGGCTGTTGATACCTAGCACTACCTATTATGCTTGCTAGCACCACTCGGGAGGCTGTTGATACCTAGCACTACCTATTATACTTGCTAGCACCACTCAGGAGGCTGTTGATACCAGGCACTACCTATTATACTTGCTAGCACCACTCGGGAGGCTGTTGATACCTAGCACTACCTATTATACTTGCTAGCACCACTCGGGAGGCTGTTGATACCTAGCACTACCTATTATACTTGCTAGCACCACTGGGGAGGCTGTTGATACCTAGCACTACCTATTATGCTTGCTAGCACCACTCGGGAGGCTGTTGATACCTAGCACTACCTATTATGCTTGCTAGCACCACTCGGGAGGCTGTTGATACCTATAACTACCTATTATGCTTGCTAGCACCACTCGGGAGGCTGTTGATACCTAGCCTACCTATTATACTTGCTAGCACCACTCGGGAGTCTGTTGATACCTAGCACTACCTATTATACTAGCTAGCACCACTCGGGAGGCTTTTGATACCTAGCACTAGCACCACACGAGAGGCTGTTGATACCTAGCACTACCTATTATGCTTGCTAGCACCACTGGGGAGGCTGTTGATACCTAGCACTACCTATTATACTTGCTAGCACCACTCGGGAGGCTGTTGATACCTAGCACTGCCTATTATACTTGCTAGCACCACTCGGGAGGCTGTTACTACCTATTATACTAGCTAGCACCACTCGGGAGGCTGTTGATACCTAGCACTACCTATTATACTTGCTAGCACCACTCGGGAGGCTGTTGATACCTAGCACTACCTATTATAATTGCTAGCACCACTGGGGAGGCTGTTGATACCTAGCACTACCTATTATACTTGCTAGCACCACTCGGGAGGCTGTTGATACCTAGCACTGCCTATTATACTTGCTAGCACCACTCGGGAGGCTGTTACTACCTATTATACTAGCTAGCACCACTCGGGAGGCTGTTGATACCTAGCACTACCTATTATACTTGCTAGCACCACACGAGAGGCTGTTGATACCTAGCACTAACTATTATGCTTGCTAGCACCACTCGGGAGGCTGTTGATACCTAGCACACCCTATTATACTTGCTAACACCACACGAGAGGCTGTTGATACCTAGCACTACCTATTATGCTTGCTAGCACCACTCGGGAGGCTGTTGATACCTAGCACTACCTATTATACTTGCTAGCACCACTTGGGAGGCTGTTGATACCTACCACTACCTATTATACTTGCTAGCACCACTCGGGAGGCTGTTGATACCTATCCCTGGCACCACACGAGAGGCTGTTGATACCTAGCACTACCTATTATGCTTGCTAGCACCACTGGGGAGGCTGTTGATACCTAGCACTACCTATTATGCTTGCTAGCACCACTCGGGAGGCTGTTGATACCTAGCACTACCTATTATACTTGCTAGCACCACTCGGGAGTCTGTTGATACCTAGCACTACCTATTATACAAGCTAGCACCACTCGGGAGGCTGTTGATACCTAGCCCTAGCACCACACGAGAGGCTGTTGATACCTAGCACTACCTATTATGCTTGCTAGCACCACTCGGGAGGCTGTTGATACCTAGCACTACCTATTATACTTGCTAGCACCACTCGGGAGGCTGTTGATATCTAGCACTACCTATTATACTTGCTAGCACCACTGGGGAGGCTGTTGATACCTAGCACTACCTATTATACTTGCTAGCACCACTCGGGAGGCTGTTGATACCTAGCACTACCTATTATACTTGCTAGCACCACTCGGGAGGCTGTTACTACCTATTATACTTGCTAGCACCACTCGAGAGGCTGTTGATACCTAGCACTACCTATTATACTTGCTAGCACCACTCGGGAGGCTGTTGATATCTAGCACTACCTATTATACTTGCTAGCACCACTGGGGATGCTGTTGATACCTAGCACTACCTATTATGCTTGCTAGCACCACTCGGGAGGCTGTTGATACCTAGCACTACCTATTATACTTGCTAGCACCACTCAGGAGGCTGTTGATACCAGGCACTACCTATTATACTTGCTAGCACCACTCGGGAGGCTGTTGATACCTAGCACTACCTATTATACTTGCTAGCACCACTCGGGAGGCTGTTGATACCTAGCACTACCTATTATACTTGCTAGCACCACTGGGGAGGCTGTTGATACCTAGCACTACCTATTATGCTTGCTAGCACCACTCGGGAGGCTGTTGATACCTAGCACTACATTTACATTTACATTTAAGTCATTTAGCAGACGCTCTTATCCAGAGCGACTTACAAATTGGTGCATTCACCTTATGACATCCAGTGGAACAACCACTTTAGCACTACCTATTATACTTGCTAGCACCACTCGGGAGTCTGTTGATACCTAGCACTACCTATTATACTAGCTAGCACCACTCGGGAGGCTGTTGATACCTAGCCCTAGCACCACACGAGAGGCTGTTGATACCTAGCACTACCTATTATGCTTGCTAGCACCACTCGGGAGGCTGTTGATACCTAGCACTACCTATTATACTTGCTAGCACCACTCGGGAGGCTGTTGATATCTAGCACTACCTATTATACTTGCTAGCACCACTGGGGAGGCTGTTGATACCTAGCACTACCTATTATACTTGCTAGCACCACTCGGGAGGCTGTTGATACCTAGCACTACCTATTATACTTGCTAGCACCACTCGGGAGGCTGTTACTACCTATTATACTTGCTAGCACCACTCGAGAGGCTGTTGATACCTAGCACTACCTATTATACTTGCCAGCATCACACGAGAGGCTGTTGATACCTAGCACTACCTATTATACTTGCTAGCACCACACGAGAGGCTGTTGATACCTAGCACTACCTATTATACTTGCTAGCACCACTCGGGAGGCTGTTGATACATAGCACTACCTATTATACTTGCTAGCACCACACGAGAGGCTGTTGATACCTAGCACTACCTATTATGCTTGCTAGCACCACTTGTGAGGCTGTTGATACCTAGCACTACCTATTATACTTGCTAGCACCACTCGGGAGGCTGTTGATACCTAGCACTACCTATTATACTAGGTAGCACCACTCGGGAGGCTGTTGATACCTAGCCCTAGCACCACACGAGAGGCTGTTGATACCTAGCACTACCTATTATGCTTGCTAGCACCACTCGGGAGGCTGTTCATACCTAGCACTACCTATTATACTTGCTAGCACCACTCGGGAGGCTGTTGATATCTAGCACTACCTATTATACTTGCTAGCACCACTGGGGAGGCTGTTGATACCTAGCACTACCTATTATACTTGCTAGCACCACTCGGGAGGCTGTTGATACCTAGCACTACCTATTATACTTGCTAGCACCACTCGGGAGGCTGTTACTACCTATTATACTTGCTAGCACCACTCGAGAGGCTGTTGATACCTAGCACTACCTATTATACTTGCTAGCACCACACGAGAGGCTGTTGATACCTAGCACTACCTATTATACTAGCTAGCAACACTCGGGAGGCTGTTGATACCTAGCCCTAGCACCACACGAGAGGCTGTTGATACCTAGCACTACCTATTATACTTGCTAGCACCACTCGGGAGTCTGTTGATACCTAGCACTACCTATTATACTAGGTAGCACCACTCGGGAGGCTGTTGATACCTAGCCCTAGCACCACACGAGAGGCTGTTGATACCTAGCACTACCTATTATGCTTGCTAGCACCACTGGGGAGGCTGTTGATACCTAGCACTACCTATTATGCTTGCTAGCACCACTCGGGAGGTTGTTGATACCTAGCACTACCTATTATACTTGCTAGCACCACTCGGGAGTCTGTTGATACCTAGCACTACCTATTATACAAGCTAGCACCACTCGGGAGGCTGTTGATACCTAGCCCTAGCACCACACGAGAGGCTGTTGATACCTAGCACTACCTATTATGCTTGCTAGCACCACTCGGGAGGCTGTTGATACCTAGCACTACCTATTATACTTGCTAGCACCACTCGGGAGGCTGTTGATATCTAGCACTACCTATTATACTTGCTAGCACCACTGGGGAGGCTGTTGATACCTAGCACTACCTATTATACTTGCTAGCACCACTCGGGAGGCTGTTGATACCTAGCACTACCTATTATACTTGCTAGCACCACTCGGGAGGCTGTTACTACCTATTATACTTGCTAGCACCACTCGAGAGGCTGTTGATACCTAGCACTACCTATTATACTTGCTAGCACCACTCGGGAGGCTGTTGATATCTAGCACTACCTATTATACTTGCTAGCACCACTGGGGATGCTGTTGATACCTAGCACTACCTATTATGCTTGCTAGCACCACTCGGGAGGCTGTTGATACCTAGCACTACCTATTATACTTGCTAGCACCACTCAGGAGGCTGTTGATACCAGGCACTACCTATTATACTTGCTAGCACCACTCGGGAGGCTGTTGATACCTAGCACTACCTATTATACTTGCTAGCACCACTCGGGAGGCTGTTGATACCTAGCACTACCTATTATACTTGCTAGCACCACTGGGGAGGCTGTTGATACCTAGCACTACCTATTATGCTTGCTAGCACCACTCGGGAGGCTGTTGATACCTAGCACTACATTTACATTTACATTTAAGTCATTTAGCAGACGCTCTTATCCAGAGCGACTTACAAATTGGTGCATTCACCTTATGACATCCAGTGGAACAACCACTTTAGCACTACCTATTATACTTGCTAGCACCACTCGGGAGTCTGTTGATACCTAGCACTACCTATTATACTAGCTAGCACCACTCGGGAGGCTGTTGATACCTAGCCCTAGCACCACACGAGAGGCTGTTGATACCTAGCACTACCTATTATGCTTGCTAGCACCACTCGGGAGGCTGTTGATACCTAGCACTACCTATTATACTTGCTAGCACCACTCGGGAGGCTGTTGATATCTAGCACTACCTATTATACTTGCTAGCACCACTGGGGAGGCTGTTGATACCTAGCACTACCTATTATACTTGCTAGCACCACTCGGGAGGCTGTTGATACCTAGCACTACCTATTATACTTGCTAGCACCACTCGGGAGGCTGTTACTACCTATTATACTTGCTAGCACCACTCGAGAGGCTGTTGATACCTAGCACTACCTATTATACTTGCCAGCATCACACGAGAGGCTGTTGATACCTAGCACTACCTATTATACTTGCTAGCACCACACGAGAGGCTGTTGATACCTAGCACTACCTATTATACTTGCTAGCACCACTCGGGAGGCTGTTGATACATAGCACTACCTATTATACTTGCTAGCACCACACGAGAGGCTGTTGATACCTAGCACTACCTATTATGCTTGCTAGCACCACTCGTGAGGCTGTTGATACCTAGCACTACCTATTATACTTGCTAGCACCACTCGGGAGGCTGTTGATACCTAGCACTACCTATTATACTAGGTAGCACCACTCGGGAGGCTGTTGATACCTAGCCCTAGCACCACACGAGAGGCTGTTGATACCTAGCACTACCTATTATGCTTGCTAGCACCACTCGGGAGGCTGTTCATACCTAGCACTACCTATTATACTTGCTAGCACCACTCGGGAGGCTGTTGATATCTAGCACTACCTATTATACTTGCTAGCACCACTGGGGAGGCTGTTGATACCTAGCACTACCTATTATACTTGCTAGCACCACTCGGGAGGCTGTTGATACCTAGCACTACCTATTATACTTGCTAGCACCACTCGGGAGGCTGTTACTACCTATTATACTTGCTAGCACCACTCGAGAGGCTGTTGATACCTAGCACTACCTATTATACTTGCTAGCACCACACGAGAGGCTGTTGATACCTAGCACTACCTATTATACTAGCTAGCAACACTCGGGAGGCTGTTGATACCTAGCCCTAGCACCACACGAGAGGCTGTTGATACCTAGCACTACCTATTATACTTGCTAGCACCACTCGGGAGTCTGTTGATACCTAGCACTACCTATTATACTAGGTAGCACCACTCGGGAGGCTGTTGATACCTAGCCCTAGCACCACACGAGAGGCTGTTGATACCTAGCACTACCTATTATGCTTGCTAGCACCACTCGGGAGGCTGTTCATACCTAGCACTACCTATTATACTTGCTAGCACCACTCGGGAGTCTGTTGATACCTAGCACTACCTATTATACTAGGTAGCACCACTCGGGAGGCTGTTGATACCTAGCCCTAGCACCACACGAGAGGCTGTTGATACCTAGCACTACCTATTATGCTTGCTAGCACCACTCGGGAGGCTGTTGATACCTAGCACTACCTATTATACTTGCTAGCACCACTGGGGAGGCTGTTGATACCTAGCACTACCTATTATGCTTGCTAGCACCACTCGGGAGGCTGTTGATACCTTGCACTACCTATTATACTTGCTAGCACCACTCGGGAGGCTGTTGATATCTAGCACTACCTATTATACTTGCTAGCACCACTGGGGAGGCTGTTGATACCTAGCACTACCTATTATACTTGCTAGCACCACTCGGGAGGCTGTTGATACCTAGCACTACCTATTATACTTGCTAGCACCACTCGGGAGGCTGTTACTACCTATTATACTTGCTAGCACCACTCGAGAGGCTGTTGATACCTAGCACTACCTATTATACTTGCCAGCATCACACGAGAGGCTGTTGATACCTAGCACTACCTATTATACTTGCTAGCACCACACGAGAGGCTGTTGATACCTAGCACTACCTATTATGCTTGCTAGCACCACTCGTGAGGCTGTTGATACCTAGCACTACCTATTATACTTGCTAGCACCACTCGGGAGGCTGTTGATACCTAGCACTACCTATTATACTTGCTAGCACCACTCGGGAGGCTGTTGATACCTAGCACTACCTATTATACTAGGTAGCACCACTCGGGAGGCTGTTGATACCTAGCCCTAGCACCACACGAGAGGCTGTTGATACCTAGCACTACCTATTATGCTTGCTAGCACCACTCGGGAGGCTGTTCATACCTAGCACTACCTATTATACTTGCTAGCACCACTCGGGAGGCTGTTGATATCTAGCACTACCTATTATACTTGCTAGCACCACTGGGGAGGCTGTTGATACCTAGCACTACCTATTATACTTGCTAGCACCACTCGGGAGGCTGTTGATACCTAGCACTACCTATTATACTTGCTAGCACCACTCGGGAGGCTGTTACTACCTATTATACTTGCTAGCACCACTCGAGAGGCTGTTGATACCTAGCACTACCTATTATACTTGCTAGCACCACACGAGAGGCTGTTGATACCTAGCACTACCTATTATACTAGCTAGCAACACTCGGGAGGCTGTTGATACCTAGCCCTAGCACCACACGAGAGGCTGTTGATACCTAGCACTACCTATTATGCTTGCTAGCACCACTCGGGAGTCTGTTGATACCTAGCACTACCTATTATACAAGCTAGCACCACTCGGGAGGCTGTTGATACCTAGCCCTAGCACCACACGAGAGGCTGTTGATACCTAGCACTACCTATTATGCTTGCTAGCACCACTCGGGAGGCTGTTGATACCTAGCACGACCTATTATACTTGCTAGCACCACTGGGGAGGCTGTTGATACCTAGCACTACCTATTATACTTGCTAGCACCACTCGGGAGGCTGTTGATACCTAGCACTACCTATTATACTTGCTAGCACCACTCGGGAGGCTGTTACTACCTATTATACTTGCTAGCACCACTCGAGAGGCTGTTGATACCTAGCACTACCTATTATACTTGCTAGCACCACTCGGGAGGCTGTTGATATCTAGCACTACCTATTATACTTGCTAGCACCACTGGGGAGGCTGTTGATACCTAGCACTACCTATTATGCTTGCTAGCACCACTCGGGAGGCTGTTGATACCTAGCACTACCTATTATACTTGCTAGCACCACTCAGGAGGCTGTTGATACCAGGCACTACCTATTATACTTGCTAGCACCACTCGGGAGGCTGTTGATACCTAGCACTACCTATTATACTTGCTAGCACCACTCGGGAGGCTGTTGATACCTAGCACTACCTATTATACTTGCTAGCACCACTGGGGAGGCTGTTGATACCTAGCACTACCTATTATGCTTGCTAGCACCACTCGGGAGGCTGTTGATACCTAGCACTACCTATTATACTTGCTAGCACCACTCGGGAGTCTGTTGATACCTAGCACTACCTATTATACTAGCTAGCACCACTCGGGAGGCTGTTGATACCTAGCCCTAGCACCACACGAGAGGCTGTTGATACCTAGCACTACCTATTATGCTTGCTAGCACCACTCGGGAGGCTGTTGATACCTAGCACTACCTATTATACTTGCTAGCACCACTCGGGAGGCTGTTGATATCTAGCACTACCTATTATACTTGCTAGCACCACTGGGGAGGCTGTTGATACCTAGCACTACCTATTATACTTGCTAGCACCACTCAGGAGGCTGTTGATACCTAGCACTACCTATTATACTTGCTAGCACCACTCGGGAGGCTGTTACTACCTATTATACTTGCTAGCACCACTCGAGAGGCTGTTGATACCTAGCACTACCTATTATACTTGCCAGCATCACACGAGAGGCTGTTGATACCTAGCACTACCTATTATACTTGCTAGCACCTGTTGATACCTAGCACTACCTATTATACTTGCTAGCACCACTCGGGAGGCTGTTGATACATAGCACTACCTATTATACTTGCTAGCACCACACGAGAGGCTGTTGATACCTAGCACTACCTATTATGCTTGCTAGCACCACTCGTGAGGCTGTTGATACCTAGCACTACCTATTATACTTGCTAGCACCACTCGGGAGGCTGTTGATACCTAGCACTACCTATTATACTTGCTAGCACCACTCGGGAGGCTGTTGATACCTAGCACTACCTATTATACTAGGTAGCACCACTCGGGAGGCTGTTGATACCTAGCCCTAGCACCACACGAGAGGCTGTTGATACCTAGCACTACCTATTATGCTTGCTAGCACCACTCGGGAGGCTGTTCATACCTAGCACTACCTATTATACTTGCTAGCACCACTCGGGAGGCTGTTGATATCTAGCACTACCTATTATACTTGCTAGCACCACTGGGGAGGCTGTTGATACCTAGCACTACCTATTATACTTGCTAGCACCACTCGGGAGGCTGTTGATACCTAGCACTACCTATTATACTTGCTAGCACCACTCGGGAGGCTGTTACTACCTATTATACTTGCTAGCACCACTCGAGAGGCTGTTGATACCTAGCACTACCTATTATACTTGCTAGCACCACACGAGAGGCTGTTGATACCTAGCACTACCTATTATACTAGCTAGCAACACTCGGGAGGCTGTTGATACCTAGCCCTAGCACCACACGAGAGGCTGTTGATACCTAGCACTACCTATTGTGCTTGCTAGCACCACTCGGGAGGCTGTTGATACCTAGCACTACCTATTATACTTGCTAGCACCACTCGGGAGGCTGTTGATACCTAGCACTACCTATTATACTTGCTAGCACCACTGAGGAGGCTGTTGATACCTAGCACTACCTATTATACTTGCTAGCACCACTCGGGAGGCTGTTGATACCTAGCACTACCTATTATACTTGCTAGCACCACTCGGGAGGCTGTTACTACCTATTATACTTGCTAGCACCACTCGAGAGGCTGTTGATACCTAGCACTACCTATTATACTTGCTAGCACCACACGAGAGGCTGTTGATACCTAGCACTACCTATTATACTTGCTAGCACCACTCGGGAGGCTGTTAATACCAGGCACTACCTATTATACTTGCTAGCACCACTCGGGAGGCTGTTGATACCTAGCACTACCTATTATGCTTGCTAGCACCACTCGGGAGGCTGTTGATACCTAGCACTACCTATTATGCTTGCTAGCACCACTCGGGAGGCTGTTGATACCTAGCACTACCTATTATACTTGCTAGCACCACTCGGGAGGCTGTTGATACCAGGCACTACCTATTATACTTGCTAGCACCACTCGGGAGGCTGTTGATACCTAGCACTACCTATTATACTTGCTAGCACCACTCGGGAGGCTGTTACTACCTATTATACTTGCTAGCACCACTCGAGAGGCTGTTGATACCTAGCACTACCTATTATACTTGCTAGCACCACTCGGGAGGCTGTTGATACCTAGCACTACCTATTATACTTGCTAGCACCACTCGGGAGGCTCTTGATATCTAGCACTACCTATTATACTTGCTAGCACCACTGGGGAGGCTGTTGATACCTAGCACTACCTATTATACTTGCTAGCACCACTCGGGAGGCTGTTGATACCTAGCACTACCTATTATACTTGCTAGCACCACTCGGGAGGCTGTTACTACCTATTATACTTGCTAGCACCACTCGAGAGGCTGTTGATACCTAGCACTACCTATTATACTTGCCAGCATCACACGAGAGGCTGTTGATACCTAGCACTACCTATTATACTTGCTAGCACCTGTTGATACCTAGCACTACCTATTATACTTGCTAGCACCACTCGGGAGGCTGTTGATACATAGCACTACCTATTATACTTGCTAGCACCACACGAGAGGCTGTTGATACCTAGCACTACCTATTATGCTTGCTAGCACCACTCGTGAGGCTGTTGATACCTAGCACTACCTATTATACTTGCTAGCACCACTCGGGAGGCTGTTGATACCTAGCACTACCTATTATACTTGCTAGCACCACTCGGGAGGCTGTTGATACCTAGCACTACCTATTATACTAGGTAGCACCACTCGGGAGGCTGTTGATACCTAGCCCTAGCACCACACGAGAGGCTGTTGATACCTAGCACTACCTATTATGCTTGCTAGCACCACTCGGGAGGCTGTTCATACCTAGCACTACCTATTATACTTGCTAACACCACTCGGGAGGCTGTTGATATCTAGCACTACCTATTATACTTGCTAGCACCACTGGGGAGGCTGTTGATACCTAGCACTACCTATTATACTTGCTAGCACCACTCGGGAGGCTGTTGATACCTAGCACTACCTATTATACTTGCTAGCACCACTCGGGAGGCTGTTACTACCTATTATACTTGCTAGCACCACTCGAGAGGCTGTTGATACCTAGCACTACCTATTATACTTGCTAGCACCACACGAGAGGCTGTTGATACCTAGCACTACCTATTATACTAGCTAGCAACACTCGGGAGGCTGTTGATACCTAGCCCTAGCACCACACGTGAGGCTGTTGATACCTAGCACTACCTATTGTGCTTGCTAGCACCACTCGGGAGGCTGTTGATACCTAGCACTACCTATTATACTTGCTAGCATCACTCGGGAGGCTGTTGATACCTAGCACTACCTATTATACTTGCTAGCACCACTGAGGAGGCTGTTGATACCTAGCACTACCTATTATACTTGCTAGCACCACTCGGGAGGCTGTTGATACCTAGCACTACCTATTATACTTGCTAGCACCACTCGGGAGGCTGTTACTACCTATTATACTTGCTAGCACCACTCGAGAGGCTGTTGATACCTAGCACTACCTATTATACTTGCTAGCACCACACGAGAGGCTGTTGATACCTAGCACTACCTATTATACTTGCTAGCACCACTCGGGAGGCTGTTAATACCAGGCACTACCTATTATACTTGCTAGCACCACTCGGGAGGCTGTTGATACCTAGCACTACCTATTATGCTTGCTAGCACCACTCGGGAGGCTGTTGATACCTAGCACTACCTATTATGCTTGCTAGCACCACTCGGGAGGATGTTGATACCTAGCACTACCTATTATACTTGCTAGCACCACACGAGAGGCTGTTGATACCTAGCACTACCTATTATACTTGCTAGCACCACTCGGGAGGCTGTTAATACCAGGCACTACCTATTATACTTGCTAGCACCACTCGGGATGCTGTTGATACCTAGCACTACATATTATGCTTGCTAGCACCACTCGGGAGGCTGTTGATACCTAGCACTACCTATTATGCTTGCTAGCACCACTCGGGAGGCTGTTGATACCTAGCACTACCTATTATACTTGCTAGCACCACTCGGGAGGCTGTTGATACCTAGCACTACCTATTATACTTGCTAGCACCACTCGGGAGGCTGTTGATACCAGGCACAACCTATTATACTTGCTAGCACCACTCGGGAGGCTGTTGATACCTAGCACTACCTATTATGCTTGCTAGCACCACTCGGGAGGCTGTTGATACCTAGCACTACCTATTATACTTGCTAGCACCACTGGGGAGGCTGTTGATACCTAGCACTACCTATTATACTTGCTAGCACCACTCGGGAGCCTGTTGATACCTAGCACTACCTATTATACTTGCTAGCACCACTTGGGAGGCTGTTACTACCTATTATACTTGCTAGCACCACTCGAGAGGCTGTTGATACCTAGCACTACCTATTATACTTGCTAGCACCACACGAGAGGCTGTTGATACCTAGCACAACCTATTATACTTGCTAGCACCACTCGGGAGGCTGTTAATACCAGGCACTACCTATTATACTTGCTAGCACCACTCGGGAGGCTGTTGATACCTAGCACTACCTATTATGCTTGCTAGCACCACTCGGGAGGCTGTTGATACCTAGCACTACCTATTATGCTTGCTAGCACCACTCGGGAGGCTGTTGATACCTAGCACTACCTATTATACTTGCTAGCACCACACGAGAGGCTGTTGATACCTAGCACTACCTATTATACTTGCTAGCACCACTCGGGAGGCTGTTAATACCAGGCACTACCTATTATACTTGCTAGCACCACTCGGGATGCTGTTGATACCTAGCACTACCTATTATGCTTGCTAGCACCACTCGGGAGGCTGTTGATACCTAGCACTACCTATTATGCTTGCTAGCACCACTCGGGAGGCTGTTGATACCTAGCACTACCTATTATACTTGCTAGCACCACTCGGGAGGCTGTTGATACCTAGCACTACCTATTATACTTGCTAGCACCACTCGGGAGGCTGTTGATACCAGGCACTACCTATTATACTTGCTAGCACCACTCGGGAGGCTGTTGATACCTAGCACTACCTATTATGCTTGCTAGCACCAATCGGGAGGCTGTTGATACGTAGCACTACCTATTATGCTTGCTAGCACCACTCGGGAGGCTGTTGATACCTAGCACTACCTATTATACTTGCTAGCACCACTCGGGAGGCTGTTGATACCAGGCACTACCTATTATACTTGCTAGCACCACTCGGGAGGCTGTTGATACCTAGCACTACCTATTATACTTGCTAGCACCACTCGGGAGGCTGTTGATACCTAGCACTACCTATTATACTTGCTAGCACCACTCGGGAGGCTGTTGATCCCTAGCACTACCTATTATGCTTGCTAGCACCACTCGGGAGGCTGTTGATACCTAGCACTACCTATTATACTTGCTAGCACCACTCAGGAGGCTGTTGATACCAGGCACTACCTATTATACTTGCTAGCACCACTCGGGAGGCTGTTGATACCTAGCACTACCTATTATACTTGCTAGCACCACTCGGGAGGCTGTTGATACCTAGCACTACCTATTATACTAGCTAGCACCACTCGGGAGGCTGTTGATACCTAGCACTACCTATTATGCTTGCTTGCACCATTCGGGAGGCTGTTGATACCTAGCACTACCTATTATACTTGCTAGCACCACTGGGGAGGCTGTTGATACCTAGCACTACCTATTATGCTTGCTAGCACCACTCGGGAGGCTGTTGATACCTAGCACTACCTATTATACTTGCTAGCACCACTCGGGAGTCTGTTGATACCTAGCACTACCTATTATACTAGCTAGCACCACTCGGGAGGCTGTTGATACCTAGCACTACCTATTATGCTTGCTAGCACCACTCGGGAGGCTGTTGATACCTAGCACTACCTATTATGCTTGCTAGCACCACTCGGGAGGCTGTTGATACCTAGCACTACCTATTATACTTGCTAGCACCACACGAGAGGCTGTTGATACCTAGCACTACCTATTATACTTGCTAGCACCACTCGGGAGGCTGTTAATACCAGGCACTACCTATTATACTTGCTAGCACCACTCGGGAGGCTGTTGATACCTAGCACTACCTATTATGCTTGCTAGCACCACTCAGGAGGCTGTTGATACCTTTGCACTACCTATTATGCTTGCTAGCACCACTCGGGAGGCTGTTGATACCTAGCACTACCTATTATACTTGCTAGCACCACTCGGGAGGCTGTTGATACCTAGCACTACCTATTATACTTGCTAGCACCACTCGGGAGGCTGTTGATACCAGGCACTACCTATTATACTTGCTAGCACCACTCGGGAGGCTGTTGATACCTAGCACTACCTATTATGCTTGCTAGCACCACTCGGGAGGCTGTTGATACGTAGCACTACCTATTATGCTTGCTAGCACCACTCGGGAGGCTGTTGATACCTAGCACTACCGATTATACTTGCTAGCACCACTCGGGAGGCTGTTGATACCTAGCATTACCTATTATACTTGCTAGCACCACTCGGGAGGCTGTTGATACCTAGCACTACCTATTATGCTTGCTAGCACCACTCGGGAGGCTGTTGATACCTAGCACTACCTATTATGCTTGCTAGCACCACTCGGGAGGCTGTTGATACCTAGCACTACCTATTATGCTTGCTAGCACCACTCGGGAGGCTGTTGATACCTAGCACTACCTATTATACTTGCTAGCACCACTCAGGAGGCTGTTGATACCAGGCACTACCTATTATACTTGCTAGCACCACTCGGGAGGCTGTTGATACCTAGCACTACCTATTATACTTGCTAGCACCACTCGGGAGGCTGTTGATACCTAGCACTACCTATTATACTAGCTAGCACCACTCGGGAGGCTGTTGATACCTAGCACTACCTATTATGCTTGCTTGCACCATTCGGGAGGCTGTTGATACCTAGCACTACCTATTATGCTTGCTTGCACCATTCGGGAGGCTGTTGATACCTAGCACTACCTATTATGCTTGCTTGCACCATTCGGGAGGCTGTTGATACCTAGCACTACCTATTATACTTGCTAGCACCACTGGGGAGGCTGTTGATACCTAGCACTACCTATTATGCTTGCTAGCACCACTCGGGAGGCTGTTGATACCTAACACTACCTATTATACTTGCTAGCACCACTCGGGAGTCTGTTGATACCTAGCACTACCTATTATACTAGCTAGCACCACTCGGGAGGCTGTTGATACCTAGCCCTAGCACCACACGAGAGGCTGTTGATACCTAGCACTACCTATTATGCTTGCTAGCACCACTCAGGAGGCTGTTGATACCTTTGCACTACCTATTATGCTTGCTAGCACCACTCGGGAGGCTGTTGATACCTAGCACTACCTATTATACTTGCTAGCACCACTCGGGAGGCTGTTGATACCTAGCACTACCTATTATACTTGCTAGCACCACTCGGGAGGCTGTTGATACCAGGCACTACCTATTATACTTGCTAGCACCACTCGGGAGGCTGTTGATACCTAGCACTACCTATTATGCTTGCTAGCACCACTCGGGAGGCTGTTGATACGTAGCACTACCTATTATGCTTGCTTGCACCATTCGGGAGGCTGTTGATACCTAGCACTACCTATTATACTTGCTAGCACCACTGGGGAGGCTGTTGATACCTAGCACTACCTATTATGCTTGCTAGCACCACTCGGGAGGCTGTTGATACCTAACACTACCTATTATACTTGCTAGCACCACTCGGGAGTCTGTTGATACCTAGCACTACCTATTATACTAGCTAGCACCACTCGGGAGGCTGTTGATACCTAGCCCTAGCACCACACGAGAGGCTGTTGATACCTAGCACTACCTATTATGCTTGCTAGCACCACTCAGGAGGCTGTTGATACCTTTGCACTACCTATTATGCTTGCTAGCACCACTCGGGAGGCTGTTGATACCTAGCACTACCTATTATACTTGCTAGCACCACTCGGGAGGCTGTTGATACCTAGCACTACCTATTATACTTGCTAGCACCACTCGGGAGGCTGTTGATACCAGGCACTACCTATTATACTTGCTAGCACCACTCGGGAGGCTGTTGATACCTAGCACTACCTATTATGCTTGCTAGCACCACTCGGGAGGCTGTTGATACGTAGCACTACCTATTATGCTTGCTAGCACCACTCGGGAGGCTGTTGATACCTAGCACTACCGATTATACTTGCTAGCACCACTCGGGAGTCTGTTGATACCTAGCACTACCTATTATACTAGCTAGCACCACTCGGGAGGCTGTTGATACCTAGCACTACCTATTATGCTTGCTAGCACCACTCGGGAGGCTGTTGATACCTAGCACTACCTATTATGCTTGCTAGCACCACTCGGGAGGCTGTTGATACCTAGCACTACCTATTATACTTGCTAGCACCACACGAGAGGCTGTTGATACCTAGCACTACCTATTATACTTGCTAGCACCACTCGGGAGGCTGTTAATACCAGGCACTACCTATTATACTTGCTAGCACCACTCGGGAGGCTGTTGATACCTAGCACTACCTATTATGCTTGCTAGCACCACTCAGGAGGCTGTTGATACCTTTGCACTACCTATTATGCTTGCTAGCACCACTCGGGAGGCTGTTGATACCTAGCACTACCTATTATACTTGCTAGCACCACTCGGGAGGCTGTTGATACCTAGCACTACCTATTATACTTGCTAGCACCACTCGGGAGGCTGTTGATACCAGGCACTACCTATTATACTTGCTAGCACCACTCGGGAGGCTGTTGATACCTAGCACTACCTATTATGCTTGCTAGCACCACTCGGGAGGCTGTTGATACGTAGCACTACCTATTATGCTTGCTAGCACCACTCGGGAGGCTGTTGATACCTAGCACTACCGATTATACTTGCTAGCACCACTCGGGAGGCTGTTGATACCTAGCATTACCTATTATACTTGCTAGCACCACTCGGGAGGCTGTTGATACCTAGCACTACCTATTATGCTTGCTAGCACCACTCGGGAGGCTGTTGATACCTAGCACTACCTATTATGCTTGCTAGCACCACTCGGGAGGCTGTTGATACCTAGCACTACCTATTATGCTTGCTAGCACCACTCGGGAGGCTGTTGATACCTAGCACTACCTATTATACTTGCTAGCACCACTCAGGAGGCTGTTGATACCAGGCACTACCTATTATACTTGCTAGCACCACTCGGGAGGCTGTTGATACCTAGCACTACCTATTATACTTGCTAGCACCACTCGGGAGGCTGTTGATACCTAGCACTACCTATTATACTAGCTAGCACCACTCGGGAGGCTGTTGATACCTAGCACTACCTATTATGCTTGCTTGCACCATTCGGGAGGCTGTTGATACCTAGCACTACCTATTATGCTTGCTTGCACCATTCGGGAGGCTGTTGATACCTAGCACTACCTATTATACTTGCTAGCACCACTGGGGAGGCTGTTGATACCTAGCACTACCTATTATGCTTGCTAGCACCACTCGGGAGGCTGTTGATACCTAACACTACCTATTATACTTGCTAGCACCACTCGGGAGTCTGTTGATACCTAGCACTACCTATTATACTAGCTAGCACCACTCGGGAGGCTGTTGATACCTAGCCCTAGCACCACACGAGAGGCTGTTGATACCTAGCACTACCTATTATGCTTGCTAGCACCACTCAGGAGGCTGTTGATACCTTTGCACTACCTATTATGCTTGCTAGCACCACTCGGGAGGCTGTTGATACCTAGCACTACCTATTATACTTGCTAGCACCACTCGGGAGGCTGTTGATACCTAGCACTACCTATTATACTTGCTAGCACCACTCGGGAGGCTGTTGATACCAGGCACTACCTATTATACTTGCTAGCACCACTCGGGAGGCTGTTGATACCTAGCACTACCTATTATGCTTGCTAGCACCACTCGGGAGGCTGTTGATACGTAGCACTACCTATTATGCTTGCTAGCACCACTCGGGAGGCTGTTGATACCTAGCACTACCGATTATACTTGCTAGCACCACTCGGGAGGCTGTTGATACCTAGCATTACCTATTATACTTGCTAGCACCACTCGGGAGGCTGTTGATACCTAGCACTACCTATTATGCTTGCTAGCACCACTCGGGAGGCTGTTGATACCTAGCACTACCTATTATGCTTGCTAGCACCACTCGGGAGGCTGTTGATACCTAGCACTACCTATTATACTTGCTAGCACCACTCAGGAGGCTGTTGATACCAGGCACTACCTATTATACTTGCTAGCACCACTCGGGAGGCTGTTGATACCTAGCACTACCTATTATACTTGCTAGCACCACTCGGGAGGCTGTTGATACCTAGCACTACCTATTATACTAGCTAGCACCACTCGGGAGGCTGTTGATACCTAGCACTACCTATTATGCTTGCTTGCACCATTCGGGAGGCTGTTGATACCTAGCACTACCTATTATGCTTGCTTGCACCATTCGGGAGGCTGTTGATACCTAGCACTACCTATTATACTTGCTAGCACCACTGGGGAGGCTGTTGATACCTAGCACTCCCTATTATGCTTGCTAGCACCACTCGGGAGGCTGTTGATACCTAACACTACCTATTATACTTGCTAGCACCACTCGGGAGTCTGTTGATACCTAGCACTACCTATTATACTAGCTAGCACCACTCGGGAGGCTGTTGATACCTAGCCCTAGCACCACACGAGAGGCTGTTGATACCTAGCACTACCTATTATGCTTGCTAGGACCACTCGGGAGGCTGTTGATACCTAGCACTACCTATTATACTTGCTAGCACCACTCGGGAGGCTGTTGATATCTAGCACTACCTATTATACTTGCTAGCACCACTGGGGAGGCTGTTGATACCTAGCACTACCTATTATACTTGCTAGCACCACTCGGGAGGCTGTTACTACCTATTATATTTGCTAGCACCACTCGAGAGGCTGTTGATACCTAGCACTACCTATTATACTTGCTAGCACCACACGAGAGGCTGTTGATACCTAGCACTACCTATTATACTTGCTAGCACCACTCGGGAGGCTGTTAATACCTAGCACTACCTATTATGCTTGCTAGCACCACTCGGGAGGCTGTTGATACCTAGCACTACCTATTATACTTGCTAGCACCACTCGGGAGGCTGTTGATACCTAGCACTACCTATTATACTTGCTAGCACCACTCGGGAGGCTGTTGATACCAGGCACTACCTATTATACTTGCTAGCACCACTCGGGAGGCTGTTGATACCTAGCACTACCTATTATGCTTGCTAGCACCACTCGGGAGGCTGTTGATACGTAGCACTACCTATTATACTTGCTAGCACCACTCGGGAGGCTGTTGATACCTAGCACTACCGATTATACTTGCTAGCACCACTCGGGAGGCTGTTGATACCTAGCATTACCTATTATACTTGCTAGCACCACTCGGGAGGCTGTTGATACCTAGCACTACCTATTATGCTTGCTAGCACCACTCGGGAGGCTGTTGATACCTAGCACTACCTATTATGCTTGCTAGCACCACTCGGGAGGCTGTTGATACCTAGCACTACCTATTATACTTGCTAGCACCACTCAGGAGGCTGTTGATACCAGGCACTACCTATTATACTTGCTAGCACCACTCGGGAGGCTGTTGATACCTAGCAATACCTATTATACTTGCTAGCACCACTCGGGAGGCTGTTGATACCTAGCACTACCTATTATACTAGCTAGCACCACTCGGGAGGCTGTTGATACCTAGCACTACCTATTATGCTTGCTTGCACCATTCGGGAGGCTGTTGATACCTAGCACTACCTATTATACTTGCTAGCACCACTGGGGAGGCTGTTGATACCTAGCACTACCTATTATGCTTGCTAGCACCACTCGGGAGGCTGTTGATACCTAGCACTACCTATTATACTTGCTAGCACCACTCGGGAGTCTGTTGATACCTAGCACTACCTATTATACTAGCTAGCACCACTCGGGAGGCTGTTGATACCTAGCCCTAGCACCACACGAGAGGCTGTTGATACCTAGCACTACCTATTATGCTTGCTAGCACCACTCGGGAGGCTGTTGATACCTAGCACTACCTATTATACTTGCTAGCACCACTCGGGAGGCTGTTGATATCTAGCACTACCTATTATACTTGCTAGCACCACTGGGGAGGCTGTTGATACCTTGCACTACCTATTATACTTGCTAGCACCACACGAGAGGCTGTTGATACCTAGCACTACCTATTATACTTGCTAGCACCACTCGGGAGGCTGTTAATACCAGGCACTACCTGTTATACTTGCTAGCACCACTCGGGAGGCTGTTGATACCTAGCACTACCTATTATGCTTGCTAGCACCACTCGGGAGGCTGTTGATACCTAGCACTACCTATTATGCTTGCTAGCACCACTCGGGAGGCTGTTGATACCTAGCACTACCTATTATGCTTGCTAGCACCACTCGGGAGGCTGTTGATACCTAGCACTACCTATTATGCTTGCTAGCACCACTCGGGAGGCTGTTGATACCTAGCACTACCTATTATGCTTGCTAGCACCACTCGGGAGGCTGTTGATACCTAGCACTACCTATTATACTTGCTAGCACCACTCGGGAGGCTGTTGATACCTAGCACTACCTATTATGCTTGCTAGCACCACTCGGGAGGCTGTTGATACCTAGCACTACCTATTATGCTTGCTAGCACCACTCGGGAGGCTGTTGATACCTAGCACTACCTATTATACTTGCTAGCACCACTCGGGAGGCTGTTGATACCTAGCACTACCTATTATACTTGCTAGCACCACTCGGGAGGCTGTTGATACCAGGCACTACCTATTATACTTGCTAGCACCACTCGGGAGGCTGTTGATACCTAGCACTACCTATTATGCTTGCTAGCACCACTCGGGAGGCTGTTGGTACGTAGCACTACCTATTATGCTTGCTAGCACCACTCGGGAGGCTGTGATACCTAGCACTACCTATTATACTTGCTAGCACCACTCGGGAGGCTGTTGATACCTAGCATTACCTATTATACTTGCTAGCACCACTCGGGAGGCTGTTGATACCTAGCACTACCTATTATGCTTGCTAGCACCACTCGGGAGGCTGTTGATACCTAGCACTACCTATTATGCTTGCTAGCACCACTCGGGAGTCTGTTGATACCTAGCACTACCTATTATACTAGCTAGCACCACTCGGGAGGCTATTGATACCTAGCACATGCACCACACGAGAGGTTGTTGATACCTAGCACTTCCTATTATGCTTGCTAGCACCACTCGGGAGGCTGTTGATACCTAGCACTACCTATTATACTTGCTAGCACCACTCCGGAGGCTGTTGATACCTAGCACTACCTATTATACTTGCTAGCACCACTGGGGAGGCTGTTGATACCTAGCACTACCTATTATACTTGCTAGCACCACTCGGGAGAATGTTGATACCTAGCACTACCTATTATACTTGCTAGCACCACTCGGGAGTCTGTTGATACCTAGCACTACCTATTATACTAGCTAGCACCACTCGGGAGGCTGTTGATACCTAGCCCTAGCACCACACGAGAGGCTGTTGATACCTAGCACTACCTATTATGCTTGCTAGCACCACTCGGGAGGCTGTTACTACCTATTATGCTTGCTAGCACCACTCGGGAGGCTGTTGATACCTAGCACTACCTATTATGCTTGCTAGCACCACTCGGGAGGCTGTTGATACCTAGCACTACCTATTATGCTTGCTAGCACCACTCGGGAGGCTGTTGATACCTAGCACTACCTATTATACTTGCTAGCACCACTCGGGAGGCTGTTGATACCTAGCACTACCTATTATGCTTGCTAGCACCACTCGGGAGGCTGTTGATACCTAGCACTACCTATTATGCTTGCTAGCACCACTCGGGAGGCTGTTGATACCTAGCACTACCTATTATACTTGCTAGCACCACTCGGGAGGCTGTTGATACCTAGCACTACCTATTATACTTGCTAGCACCACTCGGGAGGCTGTTGATACCAGGCACTACCTATTATACTTGCTAGCACCACTCGGGAGGCTGTTGATACCTAGCACTACCTATTATGCTTGCTAGCACCACTCGGGAGGCTGTTGGTACGTAGCACTACCTATTATGCTTGCTAGCACCACTCGGGAGGCTGTGATACCTAGCACTACCTATTATACTTGCTAGCACCACTCGGGAGGCTGTTGATACCTAGCATTACCTATTATACTTGCTAGCACCACTCGGGAGGCTGTTGATACCTAGCACTACCTATTATGCTTGCTAGCACCACTCGGGAGGCTGTTGATACCTAGCACTACCTATTATGCTTGCTAGCACCACTCGGGAGTCTGTTGATACCTAGCACTACCTATTATACTAGCTAGCACCACTCGGGAGGCTATTGATACCTAGCACATGCACCACACGAGAGGTTGTTGATACCTAGCACTTCCTATTATGCTTGCTAGCACCACTCGGGAGGCTGTTGATACCTAGCACTACCTATTATACTTGCTAGCACCACTGGGGAGGCTGTTGATACCTAGCACTACCTATTATACTTGCTAGCACCACTCGGGAGAATGTTGATACCTAGCACTACCTATTATACTTGCTAGCACCACTCGGGAGTCTGTTGATACCTAGCACTACCTATTATACTAGCTAGCACCACTCGGGAGGCTGTTGATACCTAGCCCTAGCACCACACGAGAGGCTGTTGATACCTAGCACTACCTATTATGCTTGCTAGCACCACTCGGGAGGCTGTTACTACCTATTATACTTGCTAGCACCACTCGAGAGGCTGTTGATACCTAGCACTACCTATTATACTTGCTAGCACCACTCGGGAGGCTGTTGATACCTAGCACTACCTATTATGCTTGCTAGCACCACTCGGGAGGCTGTTGATACCTAGCACTACCTATTATGCTTGCTAGCACCACTCGGGAGGCTGTTGATACCTAGCACTACCTATTATACTTGCTAGCACCACTCGGGAGGCTGTTGATACCAGGCACTACCTATTATACTTGCTAGCACCCCTCGGGAGGCTGTTGATACCTAGCACTACCTATTATACTTGCTAGCACCACTCGGGAGGCTGTTGATACCTAGCACTACCTATTATGCTTGCTAGCACCACAGGGGAGGTTGTTGATACCTAGCACTACCTATTATGCTTGCTAGCACCACTGGGAGGCTGTTGATACCTAGCACTACCTATTATACTAGCTAGCACCACTCGGGAGGCTGTTGATACCTAGCACTACCTATTATACTTGCTAGCACCACTCGGGAGGCTGTTGATACCTAGCACTACCTATTATACTTGCTAGCACCACTCTGGAGGCTGTTGATACCAGGCACTACCTATTATACTTGCTAGCACCACTCGGGAGGCTGTTGATACCTAGCACTACCTATTATGCTTGCTAGCACCACAGGGGAGGTTGTTGATACATAGCACTACCTATTATGCTTGCTAGCACCACTCGGGAGGCTGTTGATATCTAGCACTACCTATTATACTTGCTAGCACCACTGGGGAGGCTGTTGATACCTAGCACTACCTATTATACTTGCTAGCACCACACGAGAGGCTGTTGATACCTAGCACTACCTATTATACTTGCTAGCACCACTCGGGAGGCTGTTAATACCAGGCACTACCTGTTATACTTGCTAGCACCACTCGGGAGGCTGTTGATACCTAGCACTACCTATTATGCTTGCTAGCACCACTCGGGAGGCTGTTGATACCTAGCACTACCTATTATGCTTGCTAGCACCACTCGGGAGGCTGTTGATACCTAGCACTACCTATTATGCTTGCTAGCACCACTCGGGAGGCTGTTGATACCTAGCACTACCTATTATGCTTGCTAGCACCACTCGGGAGGCTGTTGATACCTAGCACTACCTATTATGCTTGCTAGCACCACTCGGGAGGCTGTTGATACCTAGCACTACCTATTATACTTGCTAGCACCACTCGGGAGGCTGTTGATACCTAGCACTACCTATTATACTTGCTAGCAGCACTCGGGAGGCTGTTACTACCTATTATACTAGCTAGCACCACTCGGGAGGCTGTTGATACCTAGCACTACCTATTATACTTGCTAGCACCACACGAGAGGCTGTTGATACCTAGCACTACCTATTATGCTTGCTAGCTCCACTCGGGAGGCTGTTGATACCTAGCACTACCTATTCTACTTGCTAGCACCACCCGAGAGGCTGTTGATACCTAGCACTACCTATTATGCTTGCTAGCACCACTCGGGAGGCTGTTGATACCTAGCACTACCTATTATACTTGCTAGCACCACTCGGGAGGCTGTTGATACCTAGCACTAACTATTATGCTTGCTAGCACCACTTGTGAGGCTGTTGATACCTAGCACTACCTATTATGCTTGCTAGCACCACTCGGGAGGCTGTTGATACCTAGCACTACCTATTATGCTTGCTAGCACCACTCAGGAGTCTGTTGATACCTAGCACTACCTATTATACTAGCTAGCACCACTCGGGAGGCTGTTGATACCTAGCACTAGCACCACACGAGAGGTTGTTGATACCTAGCACTTCCTATTATGCTTGCTAGCACCACTCGGGAGGCTGTTGATACCTAGCACTACCTATTATACTTGCTAGCACCACTCGGGAGGCTGTTGATACCTAGCACTACCTATTATACTTGCTAGCACCACTGGGGAGGCTGTTGATACCTAGCACTACCTATTATACTTGCTAGCACCACTCGGGAGAATGTTGATACCAGGCACTACCTATTATACTTGCTAGCACCACTCGGGAGGCTGTTGATACCTAGCACTACCTATTATGCTTGCTAGCACCACTCGGGAGGCTGTTGATACGTAGCACTACCTATTATGCTTGCTAGCACCACTCGGGAGGCTGTTGATACCTAGCACTACCTATTATACTTGCTAGCACCACTCGGGAGGCTGTTGATACCTAGCATTACCTATTATACTTGCTAGCATCACTCGGGAGGCTGTTGATACCTAGCACTACCTATTATGCTTGCTAGCACCACTCGGGAGGCTGTTGATACCTAGCACTACCTATTATGCTTGCTAGCACCACTCGGGAGTCTGTTGATACCTAGCACTACCTATTATACTAGCTAGCACCACTCGGGAGGCTGTTGATACCTAGCACTAGCACCACACGAGAGGTTGTTGATACCTAGCACTTCCTATTATGCTTGCTAGCACCACTCGGGAGGCTGTTGATACCTAGCACTACCTATTATGCTTGCTAGCACCACTCGGGAGGCTGTTGATACCTAGCACTACCTATTATGCTTGCTAGCACCACTCGGGAGGCTGTTGATACCTAGCACTACCTATTATGCTTGCTAGCACCACTCGGGAGGCTGTTGATACCTAGCACTACCTATTATGCTTGCTAGCACCACTCGGGAGGCTGTTGATACCTAGCACTACCTATTATGCTTGCTAGCACCACTCGGGAGGCTGTTGATACCTAGCACTACCTATTATACTTGCTAGCACCACTCGGGAGGCTGTTGATACCTAGCACTACCTATTATGCTTGCTAGCACCACTCGGGAGGCTGTTGATACCTAGCACTACCTATTATGCTTGCTAGCACCACTCGGGAGGCTGTTGATACCTAGCACTACCTATTATACTTGCTAGCACCACTCGGGAGGCTGTTGATACCTAGCACTACCTATTATACTTGCTAGCAGCACTCGGGAGGCTGTTACTACCTATTATACTAGCTAGCACCACTCGGGAGGCTGTTGATACCTAGCACTACCTATTATACTTGCTAGCACCACACGAGAGGCTGTTGATACCTAGCACTACCTATTATGCTTGCTAGCTCCACTCGGGAGGCTGTTGATACCTAGCACTACCTATTTTACTTGCTAGCACCACACGAGAGGCTGTTGATACCTAGCACTACCTATTATGCTTGCTAGCACCACTCGGGAGGCTGTTGATACCTGGCACTACCTATTATACTTGCTAGCACCACTCGGGAGGCTGTTGATACCTAGCACTAACTATTATGCTTGCTAGCACCACTTGTGAGGCTGTTGATACCTAGCACTACCTATTATGCTTGCTAGCACCACTCGGGAGGCTGTTGATACCTAGCACTACCTATTATGCTTGCTAGCACCACTCAGGAGTCTGTTGATACCTAGCACTACCTATTATACTGGCTAGCACCACTCGGGAGGCTGTTGATACCTAGCACTAGCACCACACGAGAGGTTGTTGATACCTAGCACTTCCTATTATGCTTGCTAGCACCACTCGGGAGGCTGTTGATACCTAGCACTACCTATTATACTTGCTAGCACCACTCGGGAGGCTGTTGATACCTAGCACTACCTATTATACTTGCTAGCACCACTGGGGAGGCTGTTGATACCTAGCACTACCTATTATACTTGCTAGCACCACTCGGGAGAATGTTGATACCAGGCACTACCTATTATACTTGCTAGCACCACTCGGGAGGCTGTTGATACCTAGCACTACCTATTATGCTTGCTAGCACCACTCGGGAGGCTGTTGATACGTAGCACTACCTATTATGCTTGCTAGCACCACTCGGGAGGCTGTTGATACCTAGCACTACCTATTATACTTGCTAGCACCACTCGGGAGGCTGTTGATACCTAGCATTACCTATTATACTTGCTAGCATCACTCGGGAGGCTGTTGATACCTAGCACTACCTATTATGCTTGCTAGCACCACTCGGGAGGCTGTTGATACCTAGCACTACCTATTATGCTTGCTAGCACCACTCGGGAGTCTGTTGATACCTAGCACTACCTATTATACTAGCTAGCACCACTCGGGAGGCTGTTGATACCTAGCACTAGCACCACACGAGAGGTTGTTGATACCTAGCACTTCCTATTATGCTTGCTAGCACCACTCGGGAGGCTGTTGATACCTAGCACTACCTATTATACTTGCTAGCACCACTCGGGAGGCTGTTGATACCTAGCACTACCTATTATACTTGCTAGCACCACTGGGGAGGCTGTTGATACCTAGCACTACCTATTATACTTGCTAGCACCACTCGGGAGAATGTTGATACCTAGCACTACCTATTATACTTGCTAGCACCACTCGGGAGTCTGTTGATACCTAGCACTACCTATTATACGAGCTAGCACCACTCGGGAGGCTGTTGATACCTAGCCCTAGCACCACACGAGAGGCTGTTGATACCTAGCACTACCTATTATGCTTGCTAGCACCACTCGGGAGGCTGTTACTACCTATTATACTTGCTAGCACCACTCGAGAGGCTGTTGATACCTAGCACTACCTATTATACTTGCTAGCACCACTCGGGAGGCTGTTGATACCTAGCACTACCTATTATGCTTGCTAGCACCACTCGGGAGGCTGTTGATACCTAGCACTACCTATTATGCTTGCTAGCACCACTCGGGAGGCTGTTGATACCTAGCACTACCTATTATACTTGCTAGCACCACTCGGGAGGCTGTTGATACCAGGCACTACCTATTATACTTGCTAGCACCCCTCGGGAGGCTGTTGATACCTAGCACTACCTATTATACTTGCTAGCACCACTCGGGAGGCTGTTGATACCTAGCACTACCTATTATGCTTGCTAGCACCACAGGGGAGGTTGTTGATACCTAGCACTACCTATTATGCTTGCTAGCACCACTGGGAGGCTGTTGATACCTAGCACTACCTATTATACTAGCTAGCACCACTCGGGAGGCTGTTGATACCTAGCACTACCTATTATACTTGCTAGCACCACTCGGGAGGCTGTTGATACCTAGCACTACCTATTATACTTGCTAGCACCACTCGGGAGGCTGTTGATACCAGGCACTACCTATTATACTTGCTAGCACCACTCGGGAGGCTGGTGATACCTAGCACTACCTATTATGCTTGCTAGCACCACAGGGGAGGTTGTTGATACATAGCACTACCTATTATGCTTGCTAGCACCACTCGGGAGGCTGTTGATATCTAGCACTACCTATTATACTTGCTAGCACCACTGGGGAGGCTGTTGATACCTAGCACTACCTATTATACTTGCTAGCACCACACGAGAGGCTGTTGATACCTAGCACTACCTATTATACTTGCTAGCACCACTCGGGAGGCTGTAAATACCAGGCACTACCTGTTATACTTGCTAGCACCACTCGGGAGGCTGTTGATACCTAGCACTACCTATTATGCTTGCTAGCACCACTCGGGAGGCTGTTGATACCTAGCACTACCTATTATGCTTGCTAGCACCACTCGGGAGGCTGTTGATACCTAGCACTACCTATTATGCTTGCTAGCACCACTCGGGAGGCTGTTGATACCTAGCACTACCTATTATGCTTGCTAGCACCACTCGGGAGGCTGTTGATACCTAGCACTACCTATTATGCTTGCTAGCACCACTCGGGAGGCTGTTGATACCTAGCACTACCTATTATGCTTGCTAGCACCACTCGGGAGGCTGTTGATACCTAGCACTACCTATTATGCTTGCTAGCACCACTCGGGAGGCTGTTGATACCTAGCACTACCTATTATGCTTGCTAGCACCACTCGGGAGGCTGTTGATACCTAGCACTACCTATTATGCTTGCTAGCACCACTCGGGAGGCTGTTGATACCTAGCACTACCTATTATGCTTGCTAGCACCACTCGGGAGGCTGTTGATACCTAGCACTACCTATTATGCTTGCTAGCACCACTCGGGAGGCTGTTGATACCTAGCACTACCTATTATACTTGCTAGCACCACTCGGGAGGCTGTTGATACCTAGCACTACCTATTATACTTGCTAGCACCACTCGGGAGGCTGTTGATACCTAGCACTACCTATTATACTTGCTAGCACCACTCGGGAGGCTGTTGATACCTAGCACTACCTATTATGCTTGCTAGCACCACTCGGGAGGCTGTTGATACCTAGCACTACCTATTATAGTTGCTAGCACCACTCGGGAGGCTGTTGATACCTAGCACTACCTATTATACTTTCTAGCACCACACGAGAAGCTGTTGATACCTAGCACTACCTATTATGCTTGCTAGCACCACTCGGGAGGCTGTTGATACCTAGCACTACCTATTATACTTGCTAGCACCACTCGAGAGGCTGTTGATACCTAGCACTACCTATTATGCTTGCTAGCACCACTCGGGAGGCTGTTGATACCTAGCACTACCTATTATACTAGCTAGCACCACAGGGGAGGTTGTTGATACCTAGCACTACCTATTATGCTTGCTAGCACCACTCGGGAGGCTGTTGATACCTAACACTACCTATTATGCTTGCTAGCACCACTCGGGAGTCTGTTGATACCTAGCACTACCTATTATACTAGCCAGCACCACTCGGGAGGCTGTTGATACCTAGCCCTAGCACCACACGAGAGGCTGTTGATACCTAGCACTACCTATTATGCTTGCTAGCACCACTCGGGAGGCTGTTGATACATAGCACTACCTATTATACTTGCTAGCACCACTCGGGAGGCTGTTGATATCTAGCACTACCTATTATACTTGCAAGCACCACTCGGGAGGCTGTTACTACCTATTATACTTGCTAGCACCACTCGAGAGGCTGTTGATACCTAGCACTACCTATTATACTTGCTAGCACCACTCGGGAGGCTGTTGATACCTAGCACTACCTATTATGCTTGCTAGCACCACTCGGGAGGCTGTTGATACCTAGCACTACCTATTATGCTTGCTAGCACCACTGGGAGGCTGTTGATACCTAGCACTACCTATTATACTAGCTAGCACCACTCGGGAGGCTGTTGATACCTAGCACTACCTATTATACTTGCTAGCACCACTCGGGAGGCTGTTGATACCTAGCACTACCTATTATGCTTGCTAGCACCACTCGGGAGGCTGTTGATACCTAGCACTACCTATTATACTTGCTAGCACCACTCGGGAGGCTGTTGATATCTAGCACTACCTATTATACTTGCAAGCACCACTCGGGAGGCTGTTACTACCTATTATACTTGCTAGCACCACTCGAGAGGCTGTGATACCTAGCACTACCTATTATACTTGTTAGCACCATTCGGGAGGCTGTTGATACCTAGCACTACCTATTATGCTTGCTAGCACCACTGGGAGGCTGTTGATACCTAGCACTACCTATTATACTAGCTAGCACCACTCGGGAGGCTGTTGATACCTAGCACTACCTATTATACTTGCTAGCACCACTCGGGAGGCTGTTGATACCTAGCACTACCTATTATACTTGCTAGCACCACTCGGGAGGCTGTTGATACCAGGCACTACCTATTATACTTGCTAGCACCACTCGGGAGGCTGTTGATACCAGGCACTACCTATTATACTTGCTAGCACCACTCGGGAGGCTGTTGATACCTAGCACTACCTATTATGCTTGCTAGCACCACAGGGGAGGTTGTTGATACCTAGCACTACCTATTATGCTTGCTAGCACCACTCGGGAGGCTGTTGATACCTAGCACTACCTATTATACTAGCTAGCACCACTCGGGAGGCTGTTGATACCTAGCACTACCTATTATGCTTGCTAGCACCACTCGGGAGGCTGTTGATACCTAGCACTACCTATTATAGTTGCTAGCACCACTCGGGAGGCTGTTGATACCTAGCACTACCTATTATACTTGCTAGCACCACACGAGAAGCTGTTGATACCTAGCACTACCTATTATGCTTGCTAGCACCACTCGGGAGGCTGTTGATACCTAGCACTACCTATTATACTTGCTAGCACCACTCGAGAGGCTGCTGATACCTAGCACTACCTATTATGCTTGCTAGCACCACTCGGGAGGCTGTTGATACCTAGCACTACCTATTATACTAGCTAGCACCACTCGGGAGGCTGTTGATACCTAGCACTACCTATTATACTTGCTAGCACCACTCGGGAGGCTGTTGATACCTAGCACTACCTATTATGCTTGCTAGCACCACTCGGGAGGCTGTTGATACCTAGCACTACCTATTATGCTTGCTAGCACCACTCGGGAGTCTGTTTATTTATTTTATTTTTTTATTTAACCTTTATTTAACCAGGTAGGCAAATTGAGAACACGTTCTCATTTACAATTGCGACCTGGCCAAGATAAAGCAAAGCAGTTCGACACATACAACAACACATAGTTACACATGGAGTAAAACAAACATATAGTCAATAATACAGTGAAAAAAATAAGTCTATATACAATGTGAGCAAGTGAGGTGAGATAAGGGAGGTGAAGGCAAACAAATATATGTATAAATAAATAAAAATATAAAAAGGCCATGGAGGCGAAGTGAATACAACACAGCAAGTAAAATAAAAACTAAAAAAACACTGGAATGGTTGGTTTGCAGTGGAAGAAAGCGCAAAGTAGAGACAGAAATAATGGGGTGCAAAGGAGCAAAATAAATAAATAAATAAATACAGTAGGTAAAGAGGTAGTTGTTTGGGCTAAATTATAGATGGGCTATGTACAGGTGCAGTAATCTATGAGCTGCTCTGACAGCTGGTGCTTAAAGCTAGTGAGGGAGATAAGGGTTTCCAGTTTCAGAGATTTTTGTAGTTCGTTCCAGTCATTGGCAGCAGAGAACTGGAAGGAGAGGCGTCCAAAGGAAGAATTGGTTTTGGGGGTGACTAGAGAGATATACCTGCTGGAGCGCGTGCTACAGGTAGGTGCTGCTATGGTGACCAGCGAGCTGAGATAAGGGGGGACTTTACCTAGCAGGGTCTTGTAGATGACCTGGAACCAGTGGGTTTGGCGACGAGTATGAAGCGAGGGCCAGCCAACGAGAGTGTACAGGTCGCAGTGGTGGGTAGTATATGGGGCTTTGGTGACAAAACGGATGGCACTGTGATAGACTGCATCCAATTTATTGAGTAGGGTTTTGGAGGCTATTTTGTAAATGACATCACCGAAGTCGAGGATTGGTAGGATGGTCAGTTTTACAAGGGTATGTTTGGCAGCATGAGTAAAGGATGCTTTGTTGCGGAATAGGAAGCCAATTCTAGATTTGACTTTGGATTGGAGATGTTTGGTGTGAGTCTGGAAGGAGAGTTTACAGTCTAACCAGACACCTAGGTATTTGTAGTTGTCCACATATTCTAAGTCAGAGCCGTCCAGAGTAGTGATGTTGGACAGGCGGGCAGGTGCAGGCAGCGATCGGTTGAAGAGCATGCATTTAGTTTTACTTGTATTTAAGAGCAATTGGAGGCCACGGAAGGAGAGTTGTATGGCATTGAAGCTTTGGCCAGGTCAATGAATACGGCTGCACAGTATTGTTTCCTATCGATGGCGGTTAAGATATCGTTTATGACCTTGAGCGTGGCTGAGGTGCACCCATGACCAGCTCTGAAACCAGATTGCATAGCGGAGAAGGTATGGTGGGATTCGAAATGGTCGGTAATCTGTTTGTTGACTTGGCTTTCGAAGACCTTAGAAAGGCAGGGTAGGATAGATATAGGTCTGTAGCTGTTAGGGTCAAGAGTGTCCCCCCCTTTGAAGAGGGGGATAACCGCAGCTGCTTTCCAATCTTTGGGAATCTCAGACGACACGAAAGAGAGGTTGAAGAGGCTAGTAATAGGGGTGGCCACAATTTCAGCAGATAGTTTTAGAAAGAAAGGGTCCAGATTATCTAGCCCGGCTGATTTGTAAGGGTCCAGATTTTGCAGCTCTTTTAGAACATCAGCTGACTGTATTTGGGAGAAAGAGAAATGGGGAAGGCTTGGGCGAGTAGCAGAGGGGAGGGCAGTGCTGTTGTCCGGGGTAGGGGTAGCCAGGTGGAAAGCATGGCCAGCCGTAGAAAAATGCTTATTGAAATTCTCAATTATAGTGGGTTTGTCGGTGGTGACAGTGTTTCCTATCTTCAGAGCGGTTGGAAGCTGGGAGGAGGTGTTCTTATTCTCCATGGACTTTACGGTGTCCCAGAACTTTTTTGAATTTGTGTTGCATGAATCAAATTTCTGCTTGAAAAAGCTAGCCTTGGCTGTTCTAACTGCCTGTGTATATTGGTTTCTGGCTTCCCTGAAAAGTTGCATATCACGGGGGCTGTTCGATGCTAATGCAGAACGCCATAGGATGTTTTTCTGTTGGTTAAGGGCAGTCAGGTCAGGAGAGAACCAAGGGCTATATCTGTTCCTGGTTCTAAATTTCTTGAATGGGGCATGCTTATTCAAGATGGTGAGGAAGGCATTTTTAAAAAATTTCCAGGCATCCTCTACTGACGGGATGAGATCAATATCCTTCCAGGATACCCCGGCCAGGTCGATTAGAAAGGCCTGCTCGCTGAATTGTTTCAGGGAGCGTTTGACAGTGATGAGTGGAGGTCGTTTGACCGCTGACCCATTACGGATGCAGGCAATGAGGCAGTGATCGCTGAGATCTTGGTTGAAAACAGCAGAGGTGTATTTGGAGGGCAAGTTTGTTAGGATGATATCTATGAGGGTACCCGTGTTTACGGAATTGGGGTGGTACCTGGTAGGTTCATTGATGATTTGTTTGAGATTGAGGGCATCAAGCTTAGATTGTAGGGTGGCTGGGGTGTTGAGCATGTTCAAATTTAGGTCGCCTAGCAGCACGAGCTCTGAAGATAGATGGGGGGCAATCAGTTCACATATAGTGTCCAGAGCACAGCTGGGGGCAGAGGGTGGTCTATAGCAGGCGGCAACGGTGAGAGACCTGTTTTTAGAGAGGTGGATTTTTAAAAGTAGAAGTTCAAATTGTTTGGGAACAGACCTGGATAGTAAAACAGAACTCTGCAGGCAATCTTTGCAGTAGATTGCAACACCGCCCCCTTTGGCCGTTCTATCTTGTCTGAAAATCTTGTAATTGGGGATGAAAATGTCTGAATTTTTGGTGGTCTTTCTAAGCCAGGATTCAGACACGGCTAAAACATCCGGGTTGGCAGAGTGTGCTAAAGCAGTGAACAAAACAAACTTAGGGAGGAGGCTTCTAATGTTAACATGCATGAAGCCAAGGCTATTACGGTTACAGAAGTCATCAAAAGAGAGCGCCTGGGGAATAGGAGTGGAGCTAGGTACTGCAGGGCCTGGATTCACCTCTACATCACCAGAGGAACAGAGGAGGAGTAGGATAAGGGTACGACTAAAAGCTATGAGAATTGGTCGTCTAGAGCTACTAGAGCAGAGAGTAAAAGGAAGTTTCTGGGGGCGATAAAATAGCTTAAAGGAATAATGTACAGACAAAGGTATGGTAGGATGTGAATACAGTGGAGGTAAACCTAGGTATTGAGTGATGATGAGAGAGATATTGTCTCTAGAAACATCATTGAAACCAGGTGATGTCATCGCATATGTGGGTGGTGGAACTGAGAGGTTGGATATGGTATAGTGAGCAGGGCTCGAGTCTCTACAGTGAAATAAGCCAATAAACACTAACCAGAACAACAATGGACAAGGCATATTTACATTAAGGAGAGGCATGCTTAATCGAGTGATCAATAAGGGTCCAGTGAGTAGAGGTTGGTTAGGGTCACGGCGATCCAGACAGTAGGCCGGGTAGAGGCTATCGGTAGCAGATAGCATAGGATGGAGGTCTAATTGTAGATACCTCGTGCGTTTCCGTCGGTAGGTTAGTGGGGTTCCGTGTGGTAGAGGGGATCAATCCAAATTGGCAAAATAGATATAGTGGCCCAAGAAAAAAAAATAAGAAAAAATAATAATAATAATAATAATTGTCCGATATACTTATTCAGATAGCAGCCGATAAGACAGCTAACGATTAGCGGGCCCCAGATGAGCGTTCAGGTAACGTCGGGACGGGGGTGCCAGTTGGATAACTCCCTCGGGCAGATAACGTCGGCAGTCAGTCGTGAAGGCCCGGTGGGGCTCCGTATCTGCAGCAAAAAAAAAGAAAAAAAAAAAAGAAACGGGTCCGGATAGGTGACTGTAGCCCAGGAATGGCTGATGGAGCTCCTCAGCTAGCTCCGGAATAAATTACGTTTGCTCCGGGATCGACGTAAGCCAATAGACACACGGTTTGCAGCTAGCTAGCGTGCAAATAAGCTAGCTAGCTAGCTAGCCTGCGGCTGAAATCCGGTGATGAAGTAGAAGGAAAAAAAAAATCCGGTGGTGGTAGTGAAAAAGCAGTCCTATATGCTCTGGGTTGATATCGCGCTTGCAGACTGGCAGGTATTGGCCCGAGCTGAAGCTGGCTGGTGTCCGAGTTAAGGGTGAAGACCGCAGCAGTGGCTAACTGACTACTAGCTAGTAGCTATTTATCTGGCTAGCTTCTGATTGGGGTTACGGTTCTGGCTAGCTGGCTAGCTTCTGATTGGGGTTACGGTTCTAAAGTATAAAAGAAATAGCAGATCCGTACCACATTGGGTGAGGCGGAATGTATATTCAGTTCCTAAATGGAAAGTGAAATTAAAATATATACGAAATGCATACGAAAAAAAAACGAGGACTATTTACACGGGACAAGACAAACACACGTCCGACTGCTACGCCATCTTGGAATACAGTACCTAGCACTACCTATTATACTAGCTAGCACCACTCGGGAGGCTGTTGATACCTAGCCCTAGCACCACACGAGAGGCTGTTGATACCTAGCACTACCTATTATGCTTGCTTGCTAGCACCACTCGGGAGGCTGTTGATACCTAGCACTACCTATTATACTTGCTAGCACCACTCGGGAGGCTGTTGATATCTAGCACTACCTATTATACTTGCTAGCACCACTGGGGAGGCTGTTGATACCTAGCACTACCTATTATACTTGCTAGCACCACTCGGGAGGCTGTTACTACCTATTATACTTGCTAGCACCACTCGAGAGGCTGTTGATACCTAGCACTACCTATTATACTTGCTAGCACCACTCGGGAGGCTGTTAATACCAGGCACTACCTGTTATACTTGCTAGCACCACTCGGGAGGCTGTTGATACCTAGCACTAGCACCACACGAGAGGTTGTTGATACCTAGCACTTCCTATTATGCTTGCTAGCACCACTCGGGAGGCTGTTGATACCTAGCACTACCTATTATACTTGCTAGCACCACTCGGGAGGCTGTTGATACCTAGCACTACCTATTATACTTGCTAGCACCACTGGGCAGGCTGTTGATACCTAGCACTACCTATTATACTTGCTAGCACCACTCGGGAGGCTGTTGATACCTAGCACTACCTATTATACTTGCTAGCACCACTCGGGAGTCTGTTGATACCTAGCACTACCTATTATACTAGCTAGCACCACTCGGGAGGCTGTTGATACCTAGCCCTAGCACCACACGAGAGGCTGTTGATACCTAGCACTACCTATTATGCTTGCTAGCACCACTCGGGAGGCTGTTGATACCTAGCACTACCTATTATACTTGCTAGCACCACTCGGGAGGCTGTTGATATCTAGCACTACCTATTATACTTGCTAGCACCACTGGGGAGGCTGTTGATACCTAGCACTACCTATTATACTTGCTAGCACCACTCGGGAGGCTGTTGATACCTAGCACTACCTATTATACTTGCAAGCACCACTCGGGAGGCTGTTACTACCTATTATACTTGCTAGCACCATTTGAGAGGCTGTTGATACCTAGCACTAACTATTATACTTGCTAGCACCACACGAGAGGCTGTTGATACCTAGCACTACCTATTATACTTGCTAGCACCACTCGGGAGGCTGTTAATACCAGGCACTACCTGTTATACTTGCTAGCACCACTCGGGAGGCTGTTGATACCTAGCACTACCTATTATGCTTGCTAGCACCACTCGGGAGGCTGTTGATACCTAGCACTACCTATTATGCTTGCTAGCACCACTCGGGAGGCTGTTGATACCTAGCACTACCTATTATGCTTGCTAGCACCACTCGGGAGGCTGTTGATACCTAGCACTACCTATTATGCTTGCTAGCACCACTCGGGAGGCTGTTGATACCTAGCACAACCTATTATGCTTGCTAGCACCACTCGGGAGGCTGTTGATACCTAGCACTACCTATTATGCTTGCTAGCACCACTCGGGAGGCTGTTGATACCTAGCACTACCTATTATGCTTGCTAGCACCACTCGGGAGGCTGTTGATACCTAGCACTACCTATTATACTTGCTAGCACCACTCGGGAGGCTGTTGATACCAGGCACTACCTATTATACTTGCTAGCACCATTCGGGAGGCTGTTGATACCTAGCACTACCTATTATACTTGCTAGCACCACTCGGGAGGCTGTTGACACCTAGCACTACCTATTATGCTTGCTAGCACCACAGGGGAGGTTGATACCTAGCACTACCTATTATGCTTGCTAGCACCACTGGGAGGCTGTTGATACCTAGCACTACCTATTATACTAGCTAGCACCACTCGGGAGGCTGTTGATACCTAGCACTACCTATTATACTTGCTAGCACCACTCGGGAGGCTGTTGATACCTAGCACTACCTATTATACTAGCTAGCACCACTCGGGAGGCTGTTGATACCAGGCACTACCTATTATACTTGCTAGCACCACTCGGGAGGCTGTTGATACCTAGCACTACCTATTATACTTGCTAGCACCACTCGGGAGGCTGTTGATACCTAGCACTACCTATTATGCTTGCTAGCACCACAGGGGAGGTTGTTGATACCTAGCACTACCTATTATGCTTGCTAGCACCACTCGGGAGGCTGTTGATACCTAGCACTACCTATTATACTAGCTAGCACCACTCGGGAGGCTGTTGATACCTAGCACTACCTATTATACTTGCTAGCACCACTCGGGAGGCTGTTGACACCTAGCACTACCTATTATGCTTGCTAGCACCACAGGGGAGGTTGTTGATACCTAGCACTACCTATTATGCTTGCTAGCACCACTGGGAGGCTGTTGATACCTAGCACTACCTATTATACTAGCTAGCACCACTCGGGAGGCTGTTGATACCTAGCACTACCTATTATGCTTGCTAGCACCACAGGGGAGGTTGTTGATACCTAGCACTACCTATTATGCTTGCTAGCACCACTCGGGAGGCTGTTGATACCTAGCACTACCTATTATGCTTGCTAGCACCACTCGGGAGGCTGTTGATACCTAGCACTACCTATTATAGTTGCTAGCACCACTCGGGAGGCTGTTGATACCTAGCACTACCTATTATACTTGCTAGCACCACGCGAGAAGCTGTTGATACCTAGCACTACCTATTATGCTTGCTAGCACCACTCGGGAGGCTGTTGATACCTAGCACTACCTATTATACTTGCTAGCACCACTCGAGAGGCTGTTGATACCTAGCACTACCTATTATGCTTGCTAGCACCACTCGGGAGGCTGTTGATACCTAGCACTACCTATTATACTAGCTAGCACCACTCGGGAGGCTGTTGATACCTAGCACTACCTATTATACTTGCTAGCACCACTCGGGAGGCTGTTGATACCTAGCACTACCTATTATGCTTGCTAGCAACACAGGGGAGGTTGTTGATACCTAGCACTACCTATTATGCTTGCTAGCACCACTCGGGAGGCTGTTGATACCTAGCACTACCTATTATGCTTGCTAGCACCACTCGGGAGTCTGTTGATACCTAGCACTACCTATTATGCTTGCTAGCACCACAGGGGAGGTTGTTGATACCTAGCACTACCTATTATGCTTGCTAGCACCACTCGGGAGGCTGTTGATACCTAGCACTACCTATTATACTAGCTAGCACCACTCGGGAGGCTGTTGATACCTAGCACTACCTATTATACTTGCTAGCACCACTCGGGAGGCTGTTGATACCTAGCACTACCTATTATACTTGCTAGCACCACTCGGGAGGCTGTTGACACCTAGCACTACCTATTATGCTTGCTAGCACCACTCGAGAGGCTGTTGATACCTAGCACTACCTATTATGCTTGCTAGCACCACTCGGGAGGCTGTTGATACCTAGCACTACCTATTATACTAGCTAGCACCACTCGGGAGGCTGTTGATACCTAGCACTACCTATTATACTTGCTAGCACCACTCGGGAGGCTGTTGATACCTAGCACTACCTATTATGCTTGCTAGCAACACAGGGGAGGTTGTTGATACCTAGCACTACCTATTATGCTTGCTAGCACCACTCGGGAGGCTGTTGATACCTAGCACTACCTATTATGCTTGCTAGCACCACTCGGGAGTCTGTTGATACCTAGCACTACCTATTATGCTTGCTAGCACCACAGGGGAGGTTGTTGATACCTAGCACTACCTATTATGCTTGCTAGCACCACAGGGGAGGTTGTTGATACCTAGCACTACCTATTATGCTTGCTAGCACCACTCGGGAGGCTGTTGATACCTAGCACTACCTATTATGCTTGCTAGCACCACTCGGGAGGCTGTTGATACCTAGCACTACCTATTATAGTTGCTAGCACCACTCGGGAGGCTGTTGATACCTAGCACTATCCATTATACTTGCTAGCACCACGCGAGAAGCTGTTGATATCTAGCACTACCTATTATACTTGCTAGCACCACTCGGGAGGTTGTTGATACCTAGCACTAGCACCACACGAGAGGCTGTTGATACCTAGCACTACCTATTATGCTTGCTAGCACCACTCGGGAGGCTGTTGATACCTAGCACTACCTATTATACTAGCTAGCACCACTCGGGAAGCTGTTGATACCTAGCACTACCTATTATACCTGCTAGCACCACACGAGAGGCTGTTGATACCTAGCAATACCTATTATGCTTGCTAGCACCACTCGGGAGGCTGTTGATACCTAGCACTACCTATTATACTTGCTAGCACCACACGAGAGGCTGTTGATACCTAGCACTACCTATTATGCTTGCTAGCACCACTCGGGAGGCTGTTGATACCTAGCACTACCTATTATACTTGCTAGCACCACTCGGGAGGCTGTTGATACCTAGCACTACCTATTATACTTGCTAGCACCACTCGGGAGGCTGTTACTACCTATTATACTTGCTAGCACCACTCGAGAGGCTGTTGATACCTAGCACTACCTATTATACTTGCTAGCACCACACGAGAGGCTGTTGATACCTAGCACTACCTATTATACTTGCTAGCACCACTGGGGAGGCTGTTACTACCTATTATACTTGCTAGCACCACTCGAGAGGCTGTTGATACCTAGCACTACCTATTATACTTGCTAGCACCACTCGGGAGAAAGTTACTACCTATTATACTTGCTAGCACCACTCGAGAGGCTGTTGATACCTAGCACTACCTATTATACTTGCTAGCACCACACGAGAGGCTGTTGATACCTAGCACTACCTATTATACTTGCTAGTACCACTCGGGAGGCTGTTGATACCTAGCACTACCTATTATACTTGCTAGCACCACTCGGGAGGTTGTTGATACCTAGCACTAGCACCACACGAGAGGCTGTTGATACCTAGCACTACCTATTATGCTTGCTAACACCACTCGGGAGGCTGTTGATACCTAGCACTACCTATTATACCTGCTAGCACCACACGAGAGGCTGTTGATACCTAGCAATACCTATTATGCTTGCTAGCACCACTCGGGAGGCTGTTGATACCTAGCACTACCTATTATACTTGCTAGCACCACACGAGAGGCTGTTGATACCTAGCACTACCTATTATACTTGCTAGCACCACTCGGGAGGCTGTTGACACCTAGCACTACCTATTATGCTTGCTAGCACCACTCGAGAGGCTGTTGATACCTAGCACTACCTATTATGCTTGCTAGCACCACTCGGGAGGCTGTTGATACCTAGCACTACCTATTATACTAGCTAGCACCACTCGGGAGGCTGTTGATACCTAGCACTACCTATTATACTTGCTAGCACCACTCGGGAGGCTGTTGATAACTAGCACTACCTATTATGCTTGCTAGCAACACAGGGGAGGTTGTTGATACCTAGCACTACCTATTATGCTTGCTAGCACCACTCGGGAGGCTGTTGATACCTAGCACTACCTATTATGCTTGCTAGCACCACTCGGGAGTCTGTTGATACCTAGCACTACCTATTATGCTTGCTAGCACCACAGGGGAGGTTGTTGATACCTAGCACTACCTATTATGCTTGCTAGCACCACAGGGGAGGTTGTTGATACCTAGCACTACCTATTATGCTTGCTAGCACCACTCGGGAGGCTGTTGATACCTAGCACTACCTATTATGCTTGCTAGCACCACTCGGGAGGCTGTTGATACCTAGCACTACCTATTATAGTTGCTAGCACCACTCGGGAGGCTGTTGATACCTAGCACTATCCATTATACTTGCTAGCACCACGCGAGAAGCTGTTGATACCTAGCACTACCTATTATACTTGCTAGCACCACTCGGGAGGTTGTTGATACCTAGCACTAGCACCACACGAGAGGCTGTTGATACCTAGCACTACCTATTATGCTTGCTAGCACCACTCGGGAGGCTGTTGATACCTAGCACTACCTATTATACTAGCTAGCACCACTCGGGAAGCTGTTGATACCTAGCACTACCTATTATACCTGCTAGCACCACACGAGAGGCTGTTGATACCTAGCAATACCTATTATGCTTGCTAGCACCACTCGGGAGGCTGTTGATACCTAGCACTACCTATTATACTTGCTAGCACCACACGAGAGGCTGTTGATACCTAGCACTACCTATTATGCTTGCTAGCACCACTCGGGAGGCTGTTGATACCTAGCACTACCTATTATACTTGCTAGCACCACTCGGGAGGCTGTTGATACCTAGCACTACCTATTATACTTGCTAGCACCACTCGGGAGGCTGTTACTACCTATTATACTTGCTAGCACCACTCGAGAGGCTGTTGATACCTAGCACTACCTATTATACTTGCTAGCACGACACGAGAGGCTGTTGATACCTAGCACTACCTATTATACTTGCTAGCACCACTGGGGAGGCTGTTACTACCTATTATACTTGCTAGCACCACTCGAGAGGCTGTTGATACCTAGCACTACCTATTATACTTGCTAGCACCACTCGGGAGGATGTTACTACCTATTATACTTGCTAGCACCACTCGAGAGGCTGTTGATACCTAGCACTACCTATTATACTTGCTAGCACCACACGAGAGGCTGTTGATACCTAGCACTACCTATTATACTTGCTAGTACCACTCGGGAGGCTGTTGATACCTAGCACTACCTATTATACTTGCTAGCACCACTCGGGAGGTTGTTGATACCTAGCACTAGCACCACACGAGAGGCTGTTGATACCTAGCACTACCTATTATGCTTGCTAGCACCACTCGGGAGGCTGTTGATACCTAGCACTACCTATTATACTAGCTAGCACCACTCGGGAAGCTGTTGATACCTAGCACTACCTATTATACCTGCTAGCACCACACGAGAGGCTGTTGATACCTAGCAATACCTATTATGCTTGCTAGCACCACTCGGGAGGCTGTTGATACCTAGCACTACCTATTATACCTGCTAGCACCACACGAGAGGCTGTTGATACCTAGCAATACCTATTATGCTTGCTAGCACCACTCGGGAGGCTGTTGATACCTAGCACTACCTATTATACTTGCTAGCACCACACGAGAGGCTGTTGATACCTAGCACTACCTATTATGCTTGCTAGCACCACTCGGGAGGCTGTTGATACCTAGCACTACCTATTATACTTGCTAGCACCACTCGGGAGGCTGTTGATACCTAGCACTACCTATTATACTTGCTAGCACCACTCGGGAGGCTGTTACTACCTATTATACTTGCTAGCACCACTCGAGAGGCTGTTGATACCTAGCACTACCTATTATACTTGCTAGCACCACACGAGAGGCTGTTGATACCTAGCACTACCTATTATACTTGCTAGCACCACTGGGGAGGCTGTTACTACCTATTATACTTGCTAGCACCACTCGAGAGGCTGTTGATACCTAGCACTACCTATTATACTTGCTAGCACCACTCGGGAGAAAGTTACTACCTATTATACTTGCTAGCACCACTCGAGAGGCTGTTGATACCTAGCACTACCTATTATACTTGCTAGCACCACACGAGAGGCTGTTGATACCTAGCACTACCTATTATACTTGCTAGTACCACTCGGGAGGCTGTTGATACCTAGCACTACCTATTATACTTGCTAGCACCACTCGGGAGGTTGTTGATACCTAGCACTAGCACCACACGAGAGGCTGTTGATACCTAGCACTACCTATTATGCTTGCTAACACCACTCGGGAGGCTGTTGATACCTAGCACTACCTATTATACCTGCTAGCACCACACGAGAGGCTGTTGATACCTAGCAATACCTATTATGCTTGCTAGCACCACTCGGGAGGCTGTTGATACCTAGCACTACCTATTATACTTGCTAGCACCACACGAGAGGCTGTTGATACCTAGCACTACCTATTATACTTGCTAGCACCACTCGGGAGGCTGTTGACACCTAGCACTACCTATTATGCTTGCTAGCACCACTCGAGAGGCTGTTGATACCTAGCACTACCTATTATGCTTGCTAGCACCACTCGGGAGGCTGTTGATACCTAGCACTACCTATTATACTAGCTAGCACCACTCGGGAGGCTGTTGATACCTAGCACTACCTATTATACTTGCTAGCACCACTCGGGAGGCTGTTGATAACTAGCACTACCTATTATGCTTGCTAGCAACACAGGGGAGGTTGTTGATACCTAGCACTACCTATTATGCTTGCTAGCACCACTCGGGAGGCTGTTGATACCTAGCACTACCTATTATGCTTGCTAGCACCACTCGGGAGTCTGTTGATACCTAGCACTACCTATTATGCTTGCTAGCACCACAGGGGAGGTTGTTGATACCTAGCACTACCTATTATGCTTGCTAGCACCACAGGGGAGGTTGTTGATACCTAGCACTACCTATTATGCTTGCTAGCACCACTCGGGAGGCTGTTGATACCTAGCACTACCTATTATGCTTGCTAGCACCACTCGGGAGGCTGTTGATACCTAGCACTACCTATTATAGTTGCTAGCACCACTCGGGAGGCTGTTGATACCTAGCACTATCCATTATACTTGCTAGCACCACGCGAGAAGCTGTTGATACCTAGCACTACCTATTATACTTGCTAGCACCACTCGGGAGGTTGTTGATACCTAGCACTAGCACCACACGAGAGGCTGTTGATACCTAGCACTACCTATTATGCTTGCTAGCACCACTCGGGAGGCTGTTGATACCTAGCACTACCTATTATACTAGCTAGCACCACTCGGGAAGCTGTTGATACCTAGCACTACCTATTATACCTGCTAGCACCACACGAGAGGCTGTTGATACCTAGCAATACCTATTATGCTTGCTAGCACCACTCGGGAGGCTGTTGATACCTAGCACTACCTATTATACTTGCTAGCACCACACGAGAGGCTGTTGATACCTAGCACTACCTATTATGCTTGCTAGCACCACTCGGGAGGCTGTTGATACCTAGCACTACCTATTATACTTGCTAGCACCACTCGGGAGGCTGTTGATACCTAGCACTACCTATTATACTTGCTAGCACCACTCGGGAGGCTGTTACTACCTATTATACTTGCTAGCACCACTCGAGAGGCTGTTGATACCTAGCACTACCTATTATACTTGCTAGCACGACACGAGAGGCTGTTGATACCTAGCACTACCTATTATACTTGCTAGCACCACTGGGGAGGCTGTTACTACCTATTATACTTGCTAGCACCACTCGAGAGGCTGTTGATACCTAGCACTACCTATTATACTTGCTAGCACCACTCGGGAGAAAGTTACTACCTATTATACTTGCTAGCACCACTCGAGAGGCTGTTGATACCTAGCACTACCTATTATACTTGCTAGCACCACACGAGAGGCTGTTGATACCTAGCACTACCTATTATACTTGCTAGTACCACTCGGGAGGCTGTTGATACCTAGCACTACCTATTATACTTGCTAGCACCACTCGGGAGGTTGTTGATACCTAGCACTAGCACCACACGAGAGGCTGTTGATACCTAGCACTACCTATTATGCTTGCTAGCACCACTCGGGAGGCTGTTGATACCTAGCACTACCTATTATACTAGCTAGCACCACTCGGGAAGCTGTTGATACCTAGCACTACCTATTATACCTGCTAGCACCACACGAGAGGCTGTTGATACCTAGCAATACCTATTATGCTTGCTAGCACCACTCGGGAGGCTGTTGATACCTAGCACTACCTATTATACTTGCTAGCACCACACGAGAGGCTGTTGATACCTAGCACTACCTATTATGCTTGCTAGCACCACTCGGGAGGCTGTGTATACCTAGCACTACCTATTATGCTTGCTAACACCACTCGGGAGGCTGTTGATACCTAGCACTACCTATTATGCTTGCTAGCACCACTCGGGAGGCTGTTGATACCTAGCACTACCTATTATACTTGCTAGCACCACTCGGGAGGCTGTTGATACCTAGCACTACCTGTTATACTTGCTAGCACCACTCGGGAGGCTGTTGATACCTAGCACTACCTATTATGCTTGCTAGCACCTCTCGGGAGGCTGTTGATACCTAGCACTACCTATTTTACTTGCTAGCACCACTCGGGAGTCTGTTGATACCTAGCACTACCTATTATACTAGCTAGCACAACTCGGGAGGCTGTTGATACCTAGCACTAGCACCACACGAGAGGCTGTTGATACCTAGCACTACCTATTATGCTTGCTAGCACCACTCGGGAGGCTGTTGATACATAGCACTACCTATTATACTTGCTAGCACCACTCGGGAGGCTGTTGATACCTAGCACTACCTATTATACTTGCTAGCACCACTGGGGAGGCTGTTGATACCTATTATACTTGCTAGCACCAATCGAGAGGCTGTTGATACCTAGCACTACCTATTATACTTGCTAGCACCACACGAGAGGCTGTTGATACCTAGCACTACCTATTATACTTGCTAGCACCACTCGGGAGGCTGTTGATACCAGGCACTACCTATTATACTTGCTAGCACCACTCGGGAGGCTGTTGATACCTAGCACTACCTATTATGCTTGCTAGCACCACTCGGGAGGCTGTTGATACCTAGCACTACCTATTATACTTGCTAGCACCACTCGAGAGGCTGTTGATACCTAGCACTACCTATTATACTTGCTAGCACCACTCGGGAGGCTGTTGATACCAGGCACTACCTATTATACTTGCTAGCACCACTCGGGAGGCTGTTGATACCTAGCACTACCTATTATACTTGCTAGCACCACTCGGGAGCCTGTTGATACCTAGCACTACCTATTATACTTGCTAGCACCACTCGGGAGGCTGTTGATACCTAGCACTACATTTTATACTTGCTAGCACCACTGGGGAGGATGTTGATACCTAGCACTATGTATTATACTTGCTAGCACCACTGGGGAGGATGTTGATACATAGCACTACCTATTATACTAGCTAGCACCACTCGGGAGGCTGTTGATACCTAGCACTACCTATTATACTTGCTAGCACCACTTGGGAGGCTGTTGATACCTAGCACTACTTATTATACTTGCTAGCACCACTCGGGAGGCTGTTGATACCTAGCACTACCTATTATACTTGCTAGCACCACTGGGGAGGCTGTTGATACCTATTATACTTGCTAGCACCACTCGAGAGGCTGTTGATACCTAGCACTACCTATTATACTTGCTAGCACCACTCGAGAGGCTGTTGATACCTAGCACTACCTATTATACTTGCTAGCACCACACGAGAGGCTGTTGATACCTAGCACTACCTATTATACTTGCTAGCACCACTCGGGAGGCTGTTGATACCAGGCACTACCTATTATACTTGCTAGCACCACTCGGGAGGCTGTTGATACCTAGCACTACCTATTATACTTGCTAGCACCACTCGGGAGGCTGTTGATACCTAGCACTACCTATTATACTTGCTAGCACCACTCGGGAGGCTGTTGATACCTAGCACTACATTTTATACTTGCTAGCACCACTGGGGAGGATGTTGATACCTAGCACTATGTATTATACTTGCTAGCACCACGGGGGAGGATGTTGATACCTAGCACTACCTATTATACTAGCTAGCACCACTCGGGAGGCTGTTGATACCTAGCACTACATTTTATACTTGCTAGCACCACTGGGGAGGATGTTGATACCTAGCACTATGTATTATACTTGCTAGCACCACGGGGGAGGATGTTGATACCTAGCACTACCTATTATACTTGCTAGCACCACTCGGGAGGTTATTGATACCTAGCACTACCTATTATACTTGCTAGCACCACTGGGGAGGCTGTTGATACCTAGCACTACCTATTATACTTGCTAGCACCACTCGGGAGGCTGTTGATACCTAGCACTACCTATTATACTTGCTAGCACCACTCGGGAGGCTGTTGATACCTAGCATTACCTATTATACTAGTTAGCACCACTCGGGAGGCTGTTGATACCTAGCACTACCTATTATACTTGCTAGCACCACTCGGGAGGCTGTTGATACCTAGCACTACCTATTATACATGCTAGCACCACTCGAGAGGCTGTTGATACCTAGCACTACCTATTATACTTGCTAGCACCACTCGGGAGGCTGTTGAAACCTAGCACTACATTTTATACTTGCTAGCACCACTGGGGAGGATGTTGATACCTAGCACTATGTATTATACTTGCTAGCACCACTGGGGAGGATGTTGATACCTAGCACTACCTATTATACTAGCTAGCACCACTCGGGAGGCTGTTGATACCTAGCACTACCTAGTATGCCTGCTAGCACCACTCGGGAGGCTGTTGATACCTAGCACTACCTATTATACTTGCTAGCACCACTCGGGAGGCTGTTGATACCTAGCACTACCTATTATACTTGCTAGCACCACTGGGGAGGTTATTGATACCTAGCACTACCTATTATACTTGCTAGCACCACTCGAGAGGCTGTTGAAACCTAGCACTCGGGAGGTTATTGATACCTAGCACTACCTATTATACTTGCTAGCACCACTCGCAAGGTTATTGATACCTAGCACTACCTATTATACTTGCTAGCACCACTCGGGAGGTTATTGATACCTAGCACTACCTATTATACTTGCTAGCACCACTCGGGAGGCTGTTGATACCTAGCACTACCTATTATACTTGCTAGCACCACTCGGGAGGCTGTTGATACCTAGCATTACCTATTATACTAGTTAGCACCACTCGGGAGGCTGTTGATACCTAGCACTACCTATTATACTTGCTAGCACCACTCGGCAGGCTGTTGATACCTAGCACTACCTATTATACATGCTAGCACCACTCGAGAGGCTGTTGATACCTAGCACTACCTATTATACTTGCTAGCACCACTCGGGAGGCTGTTGATACCTAGCACTACCTATTATACTTGCAGCACCACTGGGGAGGTTATTGATACCTAGCACTACCTATTATACTTGCTAGCACCACTCGAGAGGCTGTTGAAACCTAGCACTACCTATTATACTTGCTAGCACCACTCGGGAGGTTATTGATACCTAGCACTACCTATTATACTTGCTAGCACCACTCGGGAGGTTATTGATACCTAGCACTACCTATTATACTAGCTAGCACCACTCGGGAGGCTGTTGATACCTAGCACTAGCACCACACGAGAGGTTGTTGATACCTAGCACTTACTATTATACTTGCTAGCACCACTCGGGAGGCTGTTGATACCTAGCACTACCTATTATACTTGCTAGCACCACTGGGGAGGCTGTTGATACCTAGCACTACCTATTATACTTGCTAGCACCACTCGGGAGGCTGTTGATACCTAGCACTACCTATTATACTTGCTAGCACCACTCGGGAGGCTGTTGATACCTAGCACTACCTATTATACTTGCTAGCACCACTCGGGAGGCTGTTACTACCTATTATACTTGCTAGCACCACTCGAGAGGCTGTTGATACCTAGCACTACCTATTATACTTGCTAGCACCACACGAGAGGCTGTTGATACCTAGCACTACCTATTATACTTGCTAGCACCACTCGGGAGGCTGTTGATACCTAGCACTATCTATTATACTTGCTAGCACCACTCGGGAGGCTGTTGATACCTAGCACTACCTATTATACTTGCTAGCACCACTCGGGAGGCTGATGATACCTAGCACTACCTATTATACTTGCTAGCACCACTGGGGAGGCTGTTGATACCTAGCACTACCTATTATACTTGCTAGCACCACTCGGGAGGCTGTTGATACCTAGCACTACCTATTATACTTGCTAGCACCACTCGGGAGGCTGTTACTACCTATTATACTTGCTAGCACCACTCGAGAGGCTGTTGATACCTAGCACTACCTATTATACTTGCTAGCACCACACGAGAGGCTGTTGATACCTAGCACTACCTATTATACTTGCTAGCACCACTCGGGAGGCTGTTGATACCTAGCACTACCTATTATACTTGCTAGCACCACTCGGGAGGCTGTTGATACCTAGCACTAGCACCACACGAGAGGCTGTTGATACCTAGCACTACCTAGTATGCTTGCTAGCACCACTCGGGAGGCTGTTGATACCTAGCACTACCTATTATACTAGCTAGCACCACTCGGGAAGCTGTTGATACCTAGCACTACCTATTATACTTGCTAGCACCACACGAGAGGCTGTTGATACCTAGCAATACCTATTATGCTTGCTAGCACCACTCGGGAGGCTGTTGATACCTAGCACTACCTATTATACTTGCTAGCACCACACGAGAGGCTGTTGATACCTAGCACTACCTATTATTCTTGCTAGCACCACTCGGGAGGCTGTGTATACCTAGCACTACCTATTATACTAGCTAGCACCACTCGGGAGGCTGTTGATACCTAGCACTAGCACCACACGAGAGGCTGTTGATACCTAGCACTACCTATTATGCTTGCTAACACCACTCGGGAGGCTGTTGATACCTAGCACTACCTATTATGCTTGCTAGCACCACTCGGGAGGCTGTTGATACCTAGCACTACCTATTATACTTGCTAGCACCACTCAGGAGGCTGTTGATACCTAGCACTACCTGTTATACTTGCTAGCACCACTCGGGAGGCTGTTGATACCTAGCACTACCTATTATGCTTGCTAGCACCACTCGGGAGGCTGTTGATACCTAGCACTACCTATTATACTTGCTAGCACCACTCGGGAGTCTGTTGATACCTAGCACTACCTATTATACTAGCTAGCACCACTCGGGAGGCTGTTGATACCTAGCACTAGCACCACACGAGAGGCTGTTGATACCTAGCACTACCTATTATACTTGCTAGCACCACTCGGGAGGCTGTTGATACCTAGCACTACCTATTATACTTGCTAGCACCACTGGGGAGGCTGTTGATACCTATTATACTTGCTAGCACCACTCAAGAGGCTGTTGATACCTAGCACTACCTATTATACTTGCTAGCACCACACGAGAGGCTGTTGATACCAAGCACTACCTATTATACTTGCTAGCACCACTGGTGAGGATGTTGATACCTAGCACTATGTATTATACTTGCTAGCACCACTGGGGAGGATGTTGATACCTAGCACTACCTATTATACTAGCTAGCACCACTCGGGAGGCTGTTGATACCTAGCACTACCTATTATGCCTGCTAGCACCACTCGGGAGGTTGTTGATACCTAGCACTACCTATTATACTTGCTTGCACCACTCGGGAGGCTGTTGATACCTAGCACTACCTATTATACTTGCTAGCACCACTGGGGAGGATGTTGATACCTAGCACTATGATTTATACTTGCTAGCACCACTGGGGAGGCTGTTGATACCTAGCACTACCTATTATACATGCTAGCACCACTCAAGAGGCTGTTGATACCTAGCACTACCTATTATACTTGCTAGCACCACTCGGGAGGCTGTTACTACCTATTATACTTGCTAGCACCACTCGAGAGGCTGTTGATACCTAGCACTACCTATTATACTTGCTAGCACCACACGAGAGGCTGTTGATACCTAGCACTACCTATTATACTTGCTAGCACCACTCGGGAGGCTGTTGATACCTAGCACTATCTATTATACTTGCTAGCACCACTCGGGAGGCTGTTGATACCTAGCACTACCTATTATACTTGCTAGCACCACTCGGGAGGCTGTTGATACCTAGCACTACCTATTATACTTGCTAGCACCACTGGGGAGGCTGTTGATACCTAGCACTACCTATTATACTTGCTAGCACCACTCGGGAGGCTGTTGATACCTAGCACTACCTATTATACTTGCTAGCACCACTCGGGAGGCTGTTACTACCTATTATACTTGCTAGCACCACTCGCAAGGTTATTGATACCTAGCACTACCTATTATACTTGCTAGCACCACTCGGGAGGTTATTGATACCTAGCACTACCTATTATACTTGCTAGCACCACTCGGGAGGTTATTGATACCTAGCACTACCTATTATACTTGCTAGCACCACTCGGGAGGTTATTGATACCTAGCACTACCTATTATACTTGCTAGCACCACTCGGGAGGTTATTGATACCTAGCACTACCTATTATACTTGCTAGCACCACTGGGGAGGCTGTTGATACCTAGCACTACCTATTATACTTGCTAGCACCACTGGGGAGGCTGTTGATACCTAGCACTACCTATTATACTTGCTAGCACCACTCGGGAGGCTGTTGATACCTAGCACTACCTATTATACTTGCAGCACCACTGGGGAGGTTATTGATACCTAGCACTACCTATTATACTTGCTAGCACCACTCGAGAGGCTGTTGAAACCTAGCACTACCTATTATACTTGCTAGCACCACTCGGGAGGTTATTGATACCTAGCACTACCTATTATACTTGCTAGCACCACTCGGGAGGTTATTGATACCTAGCACTACCTATTATACTAGCTAGCACCACTCGGGAGGCTGTTGATACCTAGCACTAGCACCACACGAGAGGTTGTTGATACCTAGCACTTACTATTATACTTGCTAGCACCACTCGGGAGGCTGTTGATACCTAGCACTACCTATTATACTTGCTAGCACCACTGGGGAGGCTGTTGATACCTAGCACTACCTATTATACTTGCTAGCACCACTCGGGAGGCTGTTGATACCTAGCACTACCTATTATACTTGCTAGCACCACTCGGGAGGCTGTTGATACCTAGCACTACCTATTATACTTGCTAGCACCACTCGGGAGGCTGTTACTACCTATTATACTTGCTAGCACCACTCGAGAGGCTGTTGATACCTAGCACTACCTATTATACTTGCTAGCACCACACGAGAGGCTGTTGATACCTAGCACTACCTATTATACTTGCTAGCACCACTCGGGAGGCTGTTGATACCTAGCACTATCTATTATACTTGCTAGCACCACTCGGGAGGCTGTTGATACCTAGCACTACCTATTATACTTGCTAGCACCACTCGGGAGGCTGATGATACCTAGCACTACCTATTATACTTGCTAGCACCACTGGGGAGGCTGTTGATACCTAGCACTACCTATTATACTTGCTAGCACCACTCGGGAGGCTGTTGATACCTAGCACTACCTATTATACTTGCTAGCACCACTCGGGAGGCTGTTACTACCTATTATACTTGCTAGCACCACTCGAGAGGCTGTTGATACCTAGCACTACCTATTATACTTGCTAGCACCACACGAGAGGCTGTTGATACCTAGCACTACCTATTATACTTGCTAGCACCACTCGGGAGGCTGTTGATACCTAGCACTACCTATTATACTTGCTAGCACCACTCGGGAGGCTGTTGATACCTAGCACTAGCACCACACGAGAGGCTGTTGATACCTAGCACTACCTAGTATGCTTGCTAGCACCACTCGGGAGGCTGTTGATACCTAGCACTACCTATTATACTAGCTAGCACCACTCGGGAAGCTGTTGATACCTAGCACTACCTATTATACTTGCTAGCACCACACGAGAGGCTGTTGATACCTAGCAATACCTATTATGCTTGCTAGCACCACTCGGGAGGCTGTTGATACCTAGCACTACCTATTATACTTGCTAGCACCACACGAGAGGCTGTTGATACCTAGCACTACCTATTATTCTTGCTAGCACCACTCGGGAGGCTGTGTATACCTAGCACTACCTATTATACTAGCTAGCACCACTCGGGAGGCTGTTGATACCTAGCACTAGCACCACACGAGAGGCTGTTGATACCTAGCACTACCTATTATGCTTGCTAACACCACTCGGGAGGCTGTTGATACCTAGCACTACCTATTATGCTTGCTAGCACCACTCGGGAGGCTGTTGATACCTAGCACTACCTATTATACTTGCTAGCACCACTCAGGAGGCTGTTGATACCTAGCACTACCTGTTATACTTGCTAGCACCACTCGGGAGGCTGTTGATACCTAGCACTACCTATTATGCTTGCTAGCACCACTCGGGAGGCTGTTGATACCTAGCACTACCTATTATACTTGCTAGCACCACTCGGGAGTCTGTTGATACCTAGCACTACCTATTATACTAGCTAGCACCACTCGGGAGGCTGTTGATACCTAGCACTAGCACCACACGAGAGGCTGTTGATACCTAGCACTACCTATTATACTTGCTAGCACCACTCGGGAGGCTGTTGATACCTAGCACTACCTATTATACTTGCTAGCACCACTGGGGAGGCTGTTGATACCTATTATACTTGCTAGCACCACTCAAGAGGCTGTTGATACCTAGCACTACCTATTATACTTGCTAGCACCACACGAGAGGCTGTTGATACCAAGCACTACCTATTATACTTGCTAGCACCACTGGTGAGGATGTTGATACCTAGCACTATGTATTATACTTGCTAGCACCACTGGGGAGGATGTTGATACCTAGCACTACCTATTATACTAGCTAGCACCACTCGGGAGGCTGTTGATACCTAGCACTACCTATTATGCCTGCTAGCACCACTCGGGAGGTTGTTGATACCTAGCACTACCTATTATACTTGCTTGCACCACTCGGGAGGCTGTTGATACCTAGCACTACCTATTATACTTGCTAGCACCACTGGGGAGGATGTTGATACCTAGCACTATGATTTATACTTGCTAGCACCACTGGGGAGGCTGTTGATACCTAGCACTACCTATTATACATGCTAGCACCACTCAAGAGGCTGTTGATACCTAGCACTACCTATTATACTTGCTAGCACCACTCGGGAGGCTGTTACTACCTATTATACTTGCTAGCACCACTCGAGAGGCTGTTGATACCTAGCACTACCTATTATACTTGCTAGCACCACACGAGAGGCTGTTGATACCTAGCACTACCTATTATACTTGCTAGCACCACTCGGGAGGCTGTTGATACCTAGCACTATCTATTATACTTGCTAGCACCACTCGGGAGGCTGTTGATACCTAGCACTACCTATTATACTTGCTAGCACCACTCGGGAGGCTGTTGATACCTAGCACTACCTATTATACTTGCTAGCACCACTGGGGAGGCTGTTGATACCTAGCACTACCTATTATACTTGCTAGCACCACTCGGGAGGCTGTTGATACCTAGCACTACCTATTATACTTGCTAGCACCACTCGGGAGGCTGTTACTACCTATTATACTTGCTAGCACCACTCGAGAGGCTGTTGATACCTAGCACTACCTATTATACTTGCTAGCACCACACGAGAGGCTGTTGATACCTAGCACTACCTATTATACTTGCTAGCACCACTCGGGAGGCTGTTGATACCTAGCACTACCTATTATACTTGCTAGCACCACTCGGGAGGCTGTTGATACCTAGCACTAGCACCACACGAGAGGCTGTTGATACCTAGCACTACCTAGTATGCTTGCTAGCACCACTCGGGAGGCTGTTGATACCTAGCACTATCTATTATACTTGCTAGCACCACTCGGGAGGCTGTTGATACCTAGCACTACCTATTATACTTGCTAGCACCACTCGGGAGGCTGTTGATACCTAGCACTACCTATTATACTTGCTAGCACCACTGGGGAGGCTGTTGATACCTAGCACTACCTATTATACTTGCTAGCACCACTCGGGAGGCTGTTGATACCTAGCACTACCTATTATACTTGCTAGCACCACTCGGGAGGCTGTTACTACCTATTATACTTGCTAGCACCACTCGAGAGGCTGTTGATACCTAGCACTACCTATTATACTTGCTAGCACCACACGAGAGGCTGTTGATACCTAGCACTACCTATTATACTTGCTAGCACCACTCGGGAGGCTGTTGATACCTAGCACTACCTATTATACTTGCTAGCACCACTCGGGAGGCTGTTGATACCTAGCACTAGCACCACACGAGAGGCTGTTGATACCTAGCACTACCTAGTATGCTTGCTAGCACCACTCGGGAGGCTGTTGATACCTAGCACTACCTATTATACTAGCTAGCACCACTCGGGAAGCTGTTGATACCTAGCACTACCTATTATACTTGCTAGCACCACACGAGAGGCTGTTGATACCTAGCAATACCTATTATGCTTGCTAGCACCACTCGGGAGGCTGTTGATACCTAGCACTACCTATTATACTTGCTAGCACCACTCGGGAGGCTGTTGATACCTAGCACTACCTATTATACTTGCTAGCACCACTCGGGAGGCTGTTACTACCTATTATACTTGCTAGCACCACTCGAGAGGCTGTTGATACCTAGCACTACCTATTATACTTGCTAGCACCACACGAGAGGCTGTTGATACCTAGCACTACCTATTATACTTGCTAGCACCACTCGGGAGGCTGTTGATACCTAGCACTACCTATTATACTTGCTAGCACCACTCGGGAGGCTGTTGATACCTAGCACTAGCACCACACGAGAGGCTGTTGATACCTAGCACTACCTAGTATGCTTGCTAGCACCACTCGGGAGGCTGTTGATACCTAGCACTACCTATTATACTAGCTAGCACCACTCGGGAAGCTGTTGATACCTAGCACTACCTATTATACTTGCTAGCACCACACGAGAGGCTGTTGATACCTAGCAATACCTATTATGCTTGCTAGCACCACTCGGGAGGCTGTTGATACCTAGCACTACCTATTATACTTGCTAGCACCACACGAGAGGCTGTTGATACCTAGCACTACCTATTATTCTTGCTAGCACCACTCGGGAGGCTGTGTATACCTAGCACTACCTATTATACTAGCTAGCACCACTCGGGAGGCTGTTGATACCTAGCACTAGCACCACACGAGAGGCTGTTGATACCTAGCACTACCTATTATGCTTGCTAACACCACTCGGGAGGCTGTTGATACCTAGCACTACCTATTATGCTTGCTAGCACCACTCGGGAGGCTGTTGATACCTAGCACTACCTATTATACTTGCTAGCACCACTCAGGAGGCTGTTGATACCTAGCACTACCTGTTATACTTGCTAGCACCACTCGGGAGGCTGTTGATACCTAGCACTACCTATTATGCTTGCTAGCACCACTCGGGAGGCTGTTGATACCTAGCACTACCTATTATACTTGCTAGCACCACTCGGGAGTCTGTTGATACCTAGCACTACCTATTATACTAGCTAGCACCACTCGGGAGGCTGTTGATACCTAGCACTAGCACCACACGAGAGGCTGTTGATACCTAGCACTACCTATTATACTTGCTAGCACCACTCGGGAGGCTGTTGATACCTAGCACTACCTATTATACTTGCTAGCACCACTGGGGAGGCTGTTGATACCTATTATACTTGCTAGCACCACTCAAGAGGCTGTTGATACCTAGCACTACCTATTATACTTGCTAGCACCACACGAGAGGCTGTTGATACCAAGCACTACCTATTATACTTGCTAGCACCACTGGTGAGGATGTTGATACCTAGCACTATGTATTATACTTGCTAGCACCACTGGGGAGGATGTTGATACCTAGCACTACCTATTATACTAGCTAGCACCACTCGGGAGGCTGTTGATACCTAGCACTACCTATTATGCCTGCTAGCACCACTCGGGAGGTTGTTGATACCTAGCACTACCTATTATACTTGCTTGCACCACTCGGGAGGCTGTTGATACCTAGCACTACCTATTATACTTGCTAGCACCACTCGGGAGGCTGTTGATACCTAGCACTACCTATTATACTTGCTAGCACCACTGGGGAGGATGTTGATACCTAGCACTATGATTTATACTTGCTAGCACCACTGGGGAGGCTGTTGATACCTAGCACTACCTATTATACATGCTAGCACGACTCAAGAGGCTGTTGATACCTAGCACTACCTATTATACTTGCTAGCACCACTCGGGAGGCTGTTACTACCTATTATACTTGCTAGCACCACTCGAGAGGCTGTTGATACCTAGCACTACCTATTATACTTGCTAGCACCACACGAGAGGCTGTTGATACCTAGCACTACCTATTATACTTGCTAGCACCACTCGGGAGGCTGTTGATACCTAGCACTATCTATTATACTTGCTAGCACCACTCGGGAGGCTGTTGATACCTAGCACTACCTATTATACTTGCTAGCACCACTCGGGAGGCTGTTGATACCTAGCACTACCTATTATACTTGCTAGCACCACTGGGGAGGCTGTTGATACCTAGCACTACCTATTATACTTGCTAGCACCACTCGGGAGGCTGTTGATACCTAGCACTACCTATTATACTTGCTAGCACCACTCGGGAGGCTGTTACTACCTATTATACTTGCTAGCACCACTCGAGAGGCTGTTGATACCTAGCACTACCTATTATACTTGCTAGCACCACACGAGAGGCTGTTGATACCTAGCACTACCTATTATACTTGCTAGCACCACTCGGGAGGCTGTTGATACCTAGCACTACCTATTATACTTGCTAGCACCACTCGGGAGGCTGTTGATACCTAGCACTAGCACCACACGAGAGGCTGTTGATACCTAGCACTACCTAGTATGCTTGCTAGCACCACTCGGGAGGCTGTTGATACCTAGCACTATCTATTATACTTGCTAGCACCACTCGGGAGGCTGTTGATACCTAGCACTACCTATTATACTTGCTAGCACCACTCGGGAGGCTGTTGATACCTAGCACTACCTATTATACTTGCTAGCACCACTGGGGAGGCTGTTGATACCTAGCACTACCTATTATACTTGCTAGCACCACTCGGGAGGCTGTTGATACCTAGCACTACCTATTATACTTGCTAGCACCACTGGGGAGGCTGTTGATACCTAGCACTACCTATTATACTTGCTAGCACCACACGAGAGGCTGTTGATACCTAGCACTACCTATTATACTTGCTAGCACCACTCGGGAGGCTGTTGATACCTAGCACTACCTATTATACTTGCTAGCACCACTCGGGAGGCTGTTGATACCTAGCACTAGCACCACACGAGAGGCTGTTGATACCTAGCACTACCTAGTATGCTTGCTAGCACCACTCGGGAGGCTGTTGATACCTAGCACTATCTATTATACTTGCTAGCACCACTCGGGAGGCTGTTGATACCTAGCACTACCTATTATACTTGCTAGCACCACTCGGGAGGCTGTTGATACCTAGCACTACCTATTATACTTGCTAGCACCACTGGGGAGGCTGTTGATACCTAGCACTACCTATTATACTTGCTAGCACCACTCGGGAGGCTGTTGATACCTAGCACTACCTATTATACTTGCTAGCACCACTCGGGAGGCTGTTACTACCTATTATACTTGCTAGCACCACTCGAGAGGCTGTTGATACCTAGCACTACCTATTATACTTGCTAGCACCACACGAGAGGCTGTTGATACCTAGCACTACCTATTATACTTGCTAGCACCACTCGGGAGGCTGTTGATACCTAGCACTACCTATTATACTTGCTAGCACCACTCGGGAGGCTGTTGATACCTAGCACTAGCACCACACGAGAGGCTGTTGATACCTAGCACTACCTAGTATGCTTGCTAGCACCACTCGGGAGGCTGTTGATACCTAGCACTACCTATTATACTAGCTAGCACCACTCGGGAAGCTGTTGATACCTAGCACTACCTATTATACTTGCTAGCACCACACGAGAGGCTGTTGATACCTAGCAATACCTATTATGCTTGCTAGCACCACTCGGGAGGCTGTTGATACCTAGCACTACCTATTATACTTGCTAGCACCACACTAGAGGCTGTTGATACCTAGCACTACCTATTATTCTTGCTAGCACCACTCGGGAGGCTGTGTATACCTAGCACTACCTATTATACTAGCTAGCACCACTCGGGAGGCTGTTGATACCTAGCACTAGCACCACTCGGGAGGCTGTTGATACCTAGCACTACCTATTATGCCTGCTAGCACCACTCGGGAGGCTGTTGATACCTAGCACTACCTATTATACTTGCTAGCACCACTCGGGAGGCTGTTGATACCTAGCACTACCTATTATACTTGCTAGCACCACTCGGGAGTCTGTTGATACCTAGCACTACCTATTATACTAGCTAGCACCACTCGGGAGGCTGTTGATACCTAGCACTAGCACCACACGAGAGGCTGTTGATACCTAGCACTACCTATTATGCTTGCTAGCACCACTCGGGAGGCTGTTGATACCTAGCACTACCTATTATACTTGCTAGCACCACACGAGAGGCTGTTGATACCTAGCACTACCTATTGTTCTTGCTAGCACCACTCGGGAGGCTGTGTATACCTAGCACTACCTATTATACTAGCTAGCACCACTCGGGAGGCTGTTGATACCTAGCACTAGCACCACACGAGAGGCTGTTGATACCTAGCACTACCTATTATGCTTGCTAACACCACTCGGGAGGCTGTTGATACCTAGCACTACCTATTATGCTTTCTAGCACCACTCGGGAGGCTGTTGATACCTAGCACTACCTATTATACTTGCTAGCACCACTCAGGAGGCTGTTGATACCTAGCACTACCTGTTATACTTGCTAGCACCACTCGGGAGGCTGTTGATACCTAGCACTACCTATTATGCTTGCTAGCACCACTCGGGAGGCTGTTGATACCTAGCACTACCTATTATACTTGCTAGCACCACTCGGGAGTCTGTTGATACCTAGCACTACCTATTATACTAGCTAGCACCACTCGGGAGGCTGTTGATACCTAGCACTAGCACCACACGAGAGGCTGTTGATACCTATTATACTTGCTAGCACCACTCGGGAGGCTGTTGATACCTAGCACTACCTATTATACTTGCTAGCACCACTGGGGAGGCTGTTGATAACTATTATACTTGCTAGCACCACTCAAGAGGCTGTTGATACCTAGCACTACCTATTATACTTGCTAGCACCACACGAGAGGCTGTTGATACCAAGCACTACCTATTATACTTGCTAGCACCACTGGTGAGGATGTTGATACCTAGCACTATGTATTATACTTGCTAGCACCACTGGGGAGGATGTTGATACCTAGCACTACCTATTATACTAGCTAGCACCACTCGGGAGGCTGTTGATACCTAGCACTACCTATTATGCCTGCTAGCACCACTCGGGAGGTTGTTGATACCTAGCACTACCTATTATACTTGCTTGCACCACTCGGGAGGCTGTTGATACCTAGCACTACCTATTATACTTGCTAGCACCACTGGGGAGGATGTTGATACCTAGCACTATGATTTATACTTGCTAGCACCACTGGGGAGGCTGTTGATACCTAGCACTACCTATTATACATGCTAGCACCACTCGAGAGTCTGTTGATACCTAGCACTACCTATTATGCTTGCTAGCACCACTCGGGAGGCTGTTGATACCTAGCACTACCTATTATACTTGCTAGCACCACACGAGAGGCTGTTGATACCTAGCACTACCTATTATTCTTGCTAGCACCACTCGGGAGGCTGTGTATACCTAGCACTACCTATTATACTAGCTAGCACCACTCGGGAGGCTGTTGATACCTAGCACTAGCACCACACGAGAGGCTGTTGATACCTAGCACTACCTATTATGCTTGCTAACACCACTCGGGAGGCTGTTGATACCTAGCACTACCTATTATGCTTGCTAGCACCACTCGGGAGGCTGTTGATACCTAGCACTACCTATTATACTTGCTAGCACCACTCAGGAGGCTGTTGATACCTAGCACTACCTGTTATACTTGCTAGCACCACTCGGGAGGCTGTTGATACCTAGCACTACCTATTATGCTTGCTAGCACCACTCGGGAGGCTGTTGATACCTAGCACTACCTATTATACTTGCTAGCACCACTCGGGAGTCTGTTGATACCTAGCACTACCTATTATACTAGCTAGCACCACTCGGGAGGCTGTTGATACCTAGCACTAGCACCACACGAGAGGCTGTTGATACCTAGCACTACCTATTATGCTTGCTAGCACCACTCGGGAGGCTGTTGATACCTAGCACTACCTATTATACTTGCTAGCACCACACGAGAGGCTGTTGATACCTAGCACTACCTATTGTTCTTGCTAGCACCACTCGGGAGGCTGTGTATACCTAGCACTACCTATTATACTAGCTAGCACCACTCGGGAGGCTGTTGATACCTAGCACTAGCACCACACGAGAGGCTGTTGATACCTAGCACTACCTATTATGCTTGCTAACACCACTCGGGAGGCTGTTGATACCTAGCACTACCTATTATGCTTGCTAGCACCACTCGGGAGGCTGTTGATACCTAGCACTACCTATTATACTTGCTAGCACCACTCAGGAGGCTGTTGATACCTAGCACTACCTGTTATACTTGCTAGCACCACTCGGGAGGCTGTTGATACCTAGCACTACCTATTATGCTTGCTAGCACCACTCGGGAGGCTGTTGATACCTAGCACTACCTATTATACTTGCTAGCACCACTCGGGAGTCTGTTGATACCTAGCACTACCTATTATACTAGCTAGCACCACTCGGGAGGCTGTTGATACCTAGCACTAGCACCACACGAGAGGCTGTTGATACCTAGCACTACCTATTATACTTGCTAGCACCACTCGGGAGGCTGTTGATACCTAGCACTACCTATTATACTTGCTAGCACCACTGGGGAGGCTGTTGATACCTATTATACTTGCTAGCACCACTCAAGAGGCTGTTGATACCTAGCACTACCTATTATACTTGCTAGCACCACACGAGAGGCTGTTGATACCAAGCACTACCTATTATACTTGCTAGCACCACTGGTGAGGATGTTGATACCTAGCACTATGTATTATACTTGCTAGCACCACTGGGGAGGATGTTGATACCTAGCACTACCTATTATACTAGCTAGCACCACTCGGGAGGCTGTTGATACCTAGCACTACCTATTATGCCTGCTAGCACCACTCGGGAGGTTGTTGATACCTAGCACTACCTATTATACTTGCTTGCACCACTCGGGAGGCTGTTGATACCTAGCACTACCTATTATACTTGCTAGCACCACTGGGGAGGATGTTGATACCTAGCACTATGATTTATACTTGCTAGCACCACTGGGGAGGCTGTTGATACCTAGCACTACCTATTATACATGCTAGCACCACTCGAGAGTCTGTTGATACCTAGCACTACCTATTATACTTGCTAGCACCACTCGGGAGACTGTTGATACCTAGCACTACATTTTATACTTGCTAGCACCACTGGGGAGGATGTTGATACCTAGCACTATGTATTATACTTGCTAGCACCACTGGGGGGGATGTTGATACCTAGCACTACCTATTATACTAGCTAGCACCACTCGGGAGGCTGTTGATACCTAGCACTACCTATTATGCCTGCTAGCACCACTCGGGAGGCTGTTGATACCTAGCACTACCTATTATGCTTGCTAGCACCACTCGGGAGGCTGTTGATACCTAGCACTACCTATTATACTTGCTAGCACCACTCGGGAGTCTGTTGATACCTAGCACTACCTATTATACTAGCTAGCACCACTCGGGAGGCTGTTGATACCTAGCACTAGCACCACACGAGAGGCTGTTGATACCTAGCACTACCTATTATGCTTGCTAGCACCACTCGGGAGGCTGTTGATACCTAGCACTACCTATTATACTTGCTAGCACCACTCAGGAGGCTGTTGATACCTAGCACTACCTGTTATACTTGCTAGCACCACTCGGGAGGCTGTTGATACCTAGCACTACCTATTATGCTTGCTAGCACCACTCGGGAGGCTGTTGATACCTAGCACTACCTATTATACTTGCTAGCACCACTCGGGAGTCTGTTGATACCTAGCACTACCTATTATACTAGCTAGCACCACTCGGGAGGCTGTTGATACCTAGCACTAGCACCACACGAGAGGCTGTTGATACCTAGCACTACCTATTATACTTGCTAGCACCACTCGGGAGGCTGTTGATACCTAGCACTACCTATTATACTTGCTAGCACCACTGGGGAGGCTGTTGATACCTATTATACTTGCTAGCACCACTCAAGAGGCTGTTGATACCTAGCACTACCTATTATACTTGCTAGCACCACACGAGAGGCTGTTGATACCAAGCACTACCTATTATACTTGCTAGCACCACTGGTGAGGATGTTGATACCTAGCACTATGTATTATACTTGCTAGCACCACTGGGGAGGATGTTGATACCTAGCACTACCTATTATACTAGCTAGCACCACTCGGGAGGCTGTTGATACCTAGCACTACCTATTATGCCTGCTAGCACCACTCGGGAGGTTGTTGATACCTAGCACTACCTATTATACTTGCTTGCACCACTCGGGAGGCTGTTGATACCTAGCACTACCTATTATACTTGCTAGCACCACTGGGGAGGATGTTGATACCTAGCACTATGATTTATACTTGCTAGCACCACTGGGGAGGCTGTTGATACCTAGCACTACCTATTATACATGCTAGCACCACTCGAGAGTCTGTTGATACCTAGCACTACCTATTATACTTGCTAGCACCACTCGGGAGACTGTTGATACCTAGCACTACATTTTATACTTGCTAGCACCACTGGGGAGGATGTTGATACCTAGCACTATGTATTATACTTGCTAGCACCACTGGGGGGGATGTTGATACCTAGCACTACCTATTATACTAGCTAGCACCACTCGGGAGGCTGTTGATACCTAGCACTACCTATTATGCCTGCTAGCACCACTCGGGAGGCTGTTGATACCTAGCACTACCTATTATACTTGCTAGCACCACTGGGGAGGTTATTGATACCTAGCACTACCTATTATACTTGCTAGCACCACTCGAGAGGCTGTTGAAACCTAGCACTACCTATTATACTTGCTAGCACCACTCGGGAGGTTATTGATACCTAGCACTACCTATTATACTTGCTAGCACCACTCGGGAGGTTATTGATACCTAGCACTACCTATTATACTTGCTAGCACCACTCGGGAGGTTATTGATACCTAGCACTACCTATTATACTTGCTAGCAACACTGGGGAGGCAGTTGATACCTAGCACTACCTATTATACTTGCTAGCACCACTCGGGAGGCTGTTGATACCTAGCACTACCTATTATACTTAATAGCACCACTCGGGAGGCTGTTGATACCTAGCACTACCTATTATACATGCTAGCACCACTCGAGAGGCTGTTGATACCTAGCACTACCTATTATGCCTGCTAGCACCACTCGGGAGGCTGTTGATACCTAGCAATACCTATTATACTTGCTAGCACCACTCGGGAGGCTGTTGATACCTAGCACTACCTATTATACTTGCAGCACCACGGGGGAGGTTATTGATACCTAGCACTACCTATTATACTTGCTAGCACCACTCGAGAGGCTGTTGAAACCTAGCACTACCTATTATACTTGCTAGCACCACTCGGGAGGTTATTGATACCTAGCACTACCTATTATACTTGCTATCACCACTCGGGAGGTTATTGATACCTAGCACTACCTATTATACTTGCTAGCAACACTGGGGAGGCTGTTGATACCTAGCACTACCTATTATACTTGCTAGCACCACTCGGGAGGCTGTTGATACCTAGCACTACCTATTATACTTGCTAGCACCACTCGGGAGGCTGTTGATACCTAGCACTACCTATTATACTTAATAGCACCACTCGGGAGGCTGTTGATACCTAGCACTACCTATTATACATGCTAGCACCACTCGAGAGGCTGTTGATACCTAGCACTACCTATTATACTTGCTAGCACCACTCGGGAGGTTGTTGATACCTAGCACTACATTTTATACTTGCTAGCACCACTGGGGAGGATGTTGATACCTAGCACTATGTATTATACTTGCTAGCAACACTGGGGAGGATGTTGATACCTAGCACTACCTATTATACTAGCTAGCACCACTCGGGAGGCTGTTGATACCTAGCACTACCTATTATGCCTGCTAGCACCACTCGGGAGGCTGTTGATACCTAGCACTACCTATTATACTTGCTAGCACCACTCGGGAGGCTGTTGATACCTAGCACTACCTATTATACATGCTAGCACCACTCGAGAGGCTGTTGATACCTAGCACTACATTTTATACTTGCTAGCACCACTGGGGAGGATGTTGATACCTAGCACTATGTATTATACTTGCTAGCAACACTGGGGAGGCTGTTGATACCTAGCACTACCTATTATACTAGCTAGCACCACTCGGGAGGCTGTTGATACCTTGCACTACCTATTATGCCTGCTAGCACCACTCGGGAGGTTATTGATACCTAGCACTACCTATTATACTTGCTAGCACCACTCGGGAGGTTATTGATACCTAGCACTACCTATTATACTTGCTAGCAACACTGGGGAGGCAGTTGATACCTAGCACTACCTATTATACTTGCTAGCACCACTCGGGAGGCTGTTGATACCTAGCACTACCTATTATACTTAATAGCACCACTCGGGAGGCTGTTGATACCTAGCACTACCTATTATACATGCTAGCACCACTCGAGAGGCTGTTGATACCTAGCACTACCTATTATGCCTGCTAGCACCACTCGGGAGGCTGTTGATACCTAGCAATACCTATTATACTTGCTAGCACCACTCGGGAGGCTGTTGATACCTAGCACTACCTATTATACTTGCAGCACCACTGGGGAGGTTATTGATACCTAGCACTACCTATTATACTTGCTAGCACCACTCGAGAGGCTGTTGAAACCTAGCACTACCTATTATACTTGCTAGCACCACTCGGGAGGTTATTGATACCTAGCACTACCTATTATACTTGCTATCACCACTCGGGAGGTTATTGATACCTAGCACTACCTATTATACTTGCTAGCAACACTGGGGAGGCTGTTGATACCTAGCACTACCTATTATACTTGCTAGCACCACTCGGGAGGCTGTTGATACCTAGCACTACCTATTATACTTGCTAGCACCACTCGGGAGGCTGTTGATACCTAGCACTACCTATTATACTTAATAGCACCACTCGGGAGGCTGTTGATACCTAGCACTACCTATTATACATGCTAGCACCACTCGAGAGGCTGTTGATACCTAGCACTACCTATTATACTTGCTAGCACCACTCGGGAGGTTGTTGATACCTAGCACTACATTTTATACTTGCTAGCACCACTGGGGAGGATGTTGATACCTAGCACTATGTATTATACTTGCTAGCAACACTGGGGAGGATGTTGATACCTAGCACTACCTATTATACTAGCTAGCACCACTCGGGAGGCTGTTGATACCTAGCACTACCTATTATGCCTGCTAGCACCACTCGGGAGGCTGTTGATACCTAGCACTACCTATTATACTTGCTAGCACCACTCGGGAGGCTGTTGATACCTAGCACTACCTATTATACATGCTAGCACCACTCGAGAGGCTGTTGATACCTAGCACTACCTATTATACTTGCTAGCACCATTCGGGAGGCTGTTGATACCTAGCACTACATTTTATACTTGCTAGCACCACTGGGGAGGATGTTGATACCTAGCACTATGTATTATACTTGCTAGCAACACTGGGGAGGCTGTTGATACCTAGCACTACCTATTATACTAGCTAGCACCACTCGGGAGGCTGTTGATACCTTGCACTACCTATTATGCCTGCTAGCACCACTCGGGAGGCTGTTGATACCTAGCACTACCTATTATACTTGCTAGCACCACTCGGGAGGCTGTTGATACCTAGCACTACCTATTATACTTGCAGCACCACTGGGGAGGTTATTGATACCTAGCACTACCTATTATACTTGCTAGCACCACTCGAGAGGCTGTTGAAACCTAGCACTACCTATTATACTTGCTAGCACCACTCGGGAGGTTATTGATACCTAGCACTACCTATTATACTTGCTATCACCACTCGGGAGGTTATTGATACCTAGCACTACCTATTATACTTGCTAGCAACACTGGGGAGGCTGTTGATACCTAGCACTACCTATTATACTTGCTAGCACCACTCGGGAGGCTGTTGATACCTAGCACTACCTATTATACTTGCTAGCACCACTCGGGAGGCTGTTGATACCTAGCACTACCTATTATACTTAATAGCACCACTCGGGAGGCTGTTGATACCTAGCACTACCTATTATACATGCTAGCACCACTCGGGAGGCTGTTGATACCTAGCACTACATTTTATACTTGCTAGCACCACTGGGGAGGATGTTGATACCTAGCACTACCTATTATACTAGCTAGCACCACTCGGGAGGCTGTTGATACCTAGCACTACCTATTATACTTGCTAGCACCACTCGAGAGGCTGTTGAAACCTAGCACTACCTATTATACTTGCTAGCACCACTCGGGATGTTATTGATACCTAGCACTACCTATTATACTTGCTATCACCACTCGGGAGGTTATTGATACCTAGCACTACCTATTATACTTGCTTGCACCACTCGGGAGGTTATTGATACCTAGCACTACCTATTATACTTGCTAGCACCACTCGGGAGGCTGTTGATACCTAGCACTACCTTTTATACTTGCTAGCACCACTCGGGAGGCTGTTACTACCTATTATACTTGCTAGCACCACTCGAGAGGCTGTTGATACCTAGCACTACCTATTATACTTGCTAGCACCACACGAGAGGTTGTTGATACCAGGCACTACCTATTATGCTTGCTAGCACCACTCGGGAGGCTGTTGATACCTAGCACTACCTATTATACTTGCTAGCACCACTCGGGAGGCTGTTGATACCTAGCACTACCTATTATACTTGCTAGCACCACTGGGGAGGTTATTGATACCTAGCACTACCTATTATACTTGCCAGCACCACTCGGGAGGTTGTTGATACCTAGCACTACCTATTATACTAGCTAGCACCACTCGGGAGGCTGTTGAAACCTAGCCTTAGCACCACACGAGAGGCTGTTGATACCTAGCACTACCTATTATGCTTGCTAGCACCACTCGGGAGGCTGTTGATACCAGGCACTACCTATTATACTTGCTAGCACCACTCGGGAGGCTGTTGATACCAGGCACTACCTATTATACTTGCTAGCACCACTCGGGAGGCTGTTTATACCTAGCACTACCTATTATACTTGCTAGCACCACTCGGGAGGCTGTTGATACCTAGCACTACCTATTATGCTTGCTAGCACCACTCGGGAGGCTGTTGATACCTAGCACTACCTATTATGCTTGCTAGCACCACTCGGGAGGCTGTTGATACCTAGCACTACCTATTATACTTGCTAGCACCACTCGGGAGTCTGTTGATACCTAGCACTACCTATTATACTAGCTAGCACCACTCGGGAGGCTGTTGATACCTAGCACTAGCACCACACGAGAGGCTGTTGATACCTAGCACTACCTATTATGCTTGCTAGCACCACTCGGGAGGCTGTTGATACCTAGCACTACCTATTATACTTGCTAGCACCACTCGGGAGGCTGTTGATACCTAGCACTACCTATTATACTTGCTAGCACCACTCAGGAGGCTGTTGATACCTAGCACTACCTGTTATACTTGCTAGCACCACTCGGGAGGCTGTTGATACCTAGCACTACCTATTATGCTTGCTAGCACCACTCGGGAGGCTGTTGATACCTAGCACTACCTATTATACTTGCTAGCACCACTCGGGAGTCTGTTGATACCTAGCACTACCTATTATACTAGCTAGCACCACTCGGGAGGCTGTTGATACCTAGCACTAGCACCACACGAGAGGCTGTTGATACCTATTATACTTGCTAGCACCACTCGGGAGGCTGTTGATACCTAGCACTACCTATTATACTTGCTAGCACCACTGGGGAGGCTGTTGATAACTATTATACTTGCTAGCACCACTCAAGAGGCTGTTGATACCTAGCACTACCTATTATACTTGCTAGCACCACACGAGAGGCTGTTGATACCAAGCACTACCTATTATACTTGCTAGCACCACTGGTGAGGATGTTGATACCTAGCACTATGTATTATACTTGCTAGCACCACTGGGGAGGATGTTGATACCTAGCACTACCTATTATACTAGCTAGCACCACTCGGGAGGCTGTTGATACCTAGCACTACCTATTATGCCTGCTAGCACCACTCGGGAGGTTGTTGATACCTAGCACTACCTATTATACTTGCTTGCACCACTCGGGAGGCTGTTGATACCTAGCACTACCTATTATACTTGCTAGCACCACTGGGGAGGATGTTGATACCTAGCACTATGATTTATACTTGCTAGCACCACTGGGGAGGCTGTTGATACCTAGCACTACCTATTATACATGCTAGCACCACTCGAGAGTCTGTTGATACCTAGCACTACCTATTATGCTTGCTAGCACCACTCGGGAGGCTGTTGATACCTAGCACTACCTATTATACTTGCTAGCACCACACGAGAGGCTGTTGATACCTAGCACTACCTATTATTCTTGCTAGCACCACTCGGGAGGCTGTGTATACCTAGCACTACCTATTATACTAGCTAGCACCACTCGGGAGGCTGTTGATACCTAGCACTAGCACCACACGAGAGGCTGTTGATACCTAGCACTACCTATTATGCTTGCTAACACCACTCGGGAGGCTGTTGATACCTAGCACTACCTATTATGCTTGCTAGCACCACTCGGGAGGCTGTTGATACCTAGCACTACCTATTATACTTGCCAGCACCACTCAGGAGGCTGTTGATACCTAGCACTACCTGTTATACTTGCTAGCACCACTCGGGAGGCTGTTGATACCTAGCACTACCTATTATGCTTGCTAGCACCACTCGGGAGGCTGTTGATACCTAGCACTACCTATTATACTTGCTAGCACCACTCGGGAGTCTGTTGATACCTAGCACTACCTATTATACTAGCTAGCACCACTCGGGAGGCTGTTGATACCTAGCACTAGCACCACACGAGAGGCTGTTGATACCTAGCACTACCTATTATGCTTGCTAGCACCACTCGGGAGGCTGTTGATACCTAGCACTACCTATTATACTTGCTAGCACCACACGAGAGGCTGTTGATACCTAGCACTACCTATTGTTCTTGCTAGCACCACTCGGGAGGCTGTGTATACCTAGCACTACCTATTATACTAGCTAGCACCACTCGGGAGGCTGTTGATACCTAGCACTAGCACCACACGAGAGGCTGTTGATACCTAGCACTACCTATTATGCTTGCTAACACCACTCGGGAGGCTGTTGATACCTAGCACTACCTATTATGCTTGCTAGCACCACTCGGGAGGCTGTTGATACCTAGCACTACCTATTATACTTGCTAGCACCACTCAGGAGGCTGTTGATACCTAGCACTACCTGTTATACTTGCTAGCACCACTCGGGAGGCTGTTGATACCTAGCACTACCTATTATGCTTGCTAGCACCACTCGGGAGGCTGTTGATACCTAGCACTACCTATTATACTTGCTAGCACCACTCGGGAGTCTGTTGATACCTAGCACTACCTATTATACTAGCTAGCACCACTCGGGAGGCTGTTGATACCTAGCACTAGCACCACACGAGAGGCTGTTGATACCTAGCACTACCTATTATACTTGCTAGCACCACTCGGGAGGCTGTTGATACCTAGCACTACCTATTATACTTGCTAGCACCACTGGGGAGGCTGTTGATACCTATTATACTTGCTAGCACCACTCAAGAGGCTGTTGATACCTAGCACTACCTATTATACTTGCTAGCACCACACGAGAGGCTGTTGATACCAAGCACTACCTATTATACTTGCTAGCACCACTGGTGAGGATGTTGATACCTAGCACTATGTATTATACTTGCTAGCACCACTGGGGAGGATGTTGATACCTAGCACTACCTATTATACTAGCTAGCACCACTCGGGAGGCTGTTGATACCTAGCACTACCTATTATGCCTGCTAGCACCACTCGGGAGGTTGTTGATACCTAGCACTACCTATTATACTTGCTTGCACCACTCGGGAGGCTGTTGATACCTAGCACTACCTATTATACTTGCTAGCACCACTGGGGAGGATGTTGATACCTAGCACTATGATTTATACTTGCTAGCACCACTGGGGAGGCTGTTGATACCTAGCACTACCTATTATACATGCTAGCACCACTCGAGAGTCTGTTGATACCTAGCACTACCTATTATACTTGCTAGCACCACTCGGGAGACTGTTGATACCTAGCACTACATTTTATACTTGCTAGCACCACTGGGGAGGATGTTGATACCTAGCACTATGTATTATACTTGCTAGCACCACTGGGGGGGATGTTGATACCTAGCACTACCTATTATACTAGCTAGCACCACTCGGGAGGCTGTTGATACCTAGCACTACCTATTATGCCTGCTAGCACCACTCGGGAGGCTGTTGATACCTAGCACTACCTATTATGCTTGCTAGCACCACTCGGGAGGCTGTTGATACCTAGCACTACCTATTATACTTGCTAGCACCACTCGGGAGTCTGTTGATACCTAGCACTACCTATTATACTAGCTAGCACCACTCGGGAGGCTGTTGATACCTAGCACTAGCACCACACGAGAGGCTGTTGATACCTAGCACTACCTATTATGCTTGCTAGCACCACTCGGGAGGCTGTTGATACCTAGCACTACCTATTATACTTGCTAGCACCACTCAGGAGGCTGTTGATACCTAGCACTACCTGTTATACTAGCTAGCACCACTCGGGAGGCTGTTGATACCTAGCACTAGCACCACACGAGAGGCTGTTGATACCTAGCACTACCTATTATGCTTGCTAGCACCACTCGGGAGGCTGTTGATACCTAGCACTACCTATTATACTTGCTAGCACCACTCAGGAGGCTGTTGATACCTAGCACTACCTGTTATGCTTGCTAGCACCACTCGGGAGGCTGTTGATACCTAGCACTACCTATTATACTTGCTAGCACCACTCGGGAGTCTGTTGATACCTAGCACTACCTATTATACTAGCTAGCACCACTCGGGAGGCTGTTGATACCTAGCACTAGCACCACACGAGAGGCTGTTGATACCTAGCACTACCTATTATACTTGCTAGCACCACTCGGGAGGCTGTTGATACCTAGCACTACCTATTATACTTGCTAGCACCACTGGGGAGGCTGTTGATACCTATTATACTTGCTAGCACCACTCAAGAGGCTGTTGATACCTAGCACTACCTATTATACTTGCTAGCACCACACGAGAGGCTGTTGATACCAAGCACTACCTATTATACTTGCTAGCACCACTGGTGAGGATGTTGATACCTAGCACTATGTATTATACTTGCTAGCACCACTGGGGAGGATGTTGATACCTAGCACTACCTATTATACTAGCTAGCACCACTCGGGAGGCTGTTGATACCTAGCACTACCTATTATGCCTGCTAGCACCACTCGGGAGGTTGTTGATACCTAGCACTACCTATTATACTTGCTTGCACCACTCGGGAGGCTGTTGATACCTAGCACTACCTATTATACTTGCTAGCACCACTGGGGAGGATGTTGATACCTAGCACTATGATTTATACTTGCTAGCACCACTGGGGAGGCTGTTGATACCTAGCACTACCTATTATACATGCTAGCACCACTCGAGAGTCTGTTGATACCTAGCACTACCTATTATACTTGCTAGCACCACTCGGGAGACTGTTGATACCTAGCACTACATTTTATACTTGCTAGCACCACTGGGGAGGATGTTGATACCTAGCACTATGTATTATACTTGCTAGCACCACTGGGGGGGATGTTGATACCTAGCACTACCTATTATACTAGCTAGCACCACTCGGGAGGCTGTTGATACCTAGCACTACCTATTATGCCTGCTAGCACCACTCGGGAGGCTGTTGATACCTAGCACTACCTATTATACTTGCTAGCACCACTGGGGAGGTTATTGATACCTAGCACTACCTATTATACTTGCTAGCACCACTCGAGAGGCTGTTGAAACCTAGCACTACCTATTATACTTGCTAGCACCACTCGGGAGGTTATTGATACCTAGCACTACCTATTATACTTGCTAGCACCACTCGGGAGGTTATTGATACCTAGCACTACCTATTATACTTGCTAGCACCACTCGGGAGGTTATTGATACCTAGCACTACCTATTATACTTGCTAGCAACACTGGGGAGGCAGTTGATACCTAGCACTACCTATTATACTTGCTAGCACCACTCGGGAGGCTGTTGATACCTAGCACTACCTATTATACTTAATAGCACCACTCGGGAGGCTGTTGATACCTAGCACTACCTATTATACATGCTAGCACCACTCGAGAGGCTGTTGATACCTAGCACTACCTATTATGCCTGCTAGCACCACTCGGGAGGCTGTTGATACCTAGCAATACCTATTATACTTGCTAGCACCACTCGGGAGGCTGTTGATACCTAGCACTACCTATTATACTTGCAGCACCACGGGGGAGGTTATTGATACCTAGCACTACCTATTATACTTGCTAGCACCACTCGAGAGGCTGTTGAAACCTAGCACTACCTATTATACTTGCTAGCACCACTCGGGAGGTTATTGATACCTAGCACTACCTATTATACTTGCTATCACCACTCGGGAGGTTATTGATACCTAGCACTACCTATTATACTTGCTAGCAACACTGGGGAGGCTGTTGATACCTAGCACTACCTATTATACTTGCTAGCACCACTCGGGAGGCTGTTGATACCTAGCACTACCTATTATACTTGCTAGCACCACTCGGGAGGCTGTTGATACCTAGCACTACCTATTATACTTAATAGCACCACTCGGGAGGCTGTTGATACCTAGCACTACCTATTATACATGCTAGCACCACTCGAGAGGCTGTTGATACCTAGCACTACCTATTATACTTGCTAGCACCACTCGGGAGGTTGTTGATACCTAGCACTACATTTTATACTTGCTAGCACCACTGGGGAGGATGTTGATACCTAGCACTATGTATTATACTTGCTAGCAACACTGGGGAGGATGTTGATACCTAGCACTACCTATTATACTAGCTAGCACCACTCGGGAGGCTGTTGATACCTAGCACTACCTATTATGCCTGCTAGCACCACTCGGGAGGCTGTTGATACCTAGCACTACCTATTATACTTGCTAGCACCACTCGGGAGGCTGTTGATACCTAGCACTACCTATTATACATGCTAGCACCACTCGAGAGGCTGTTGATACCTAGCACTACATTTTATACTTGCTAGCACCACTGGGGAGGATGTTGATACCTAGCACTATGTATTATACTTGCTAGCAACACTGGGGAGGCTGTTGATACCTAGCACTACCTATTATACTAGCTAGCACCACTCGGGAGGCTGTTGATACCTTGCACTACCTATTATGCCTGCTAGCACCACTCGGGAGGTTATTGATACCTAGCACTACCTATTATACTTGCTAGCACCACTCGGGAGGTTATTGATACCTAGCACTACCTATTATACTTGCTAGCAACACTGGGGAGGCAGTTGATACCTAGCACTACCTATTATACTTGCTAGCACCACTCGGGAGGCTGTTGATACCTAGCACTACCTATTATACTTAATAGCACCACTCGGGAGGCTGTTGATACCTAGCACTACCTATTATACATGCTAGCACCACTCGAGAGGCTGTTGATACCTAGCACTACCTATTATGCCTGCTAGCACCACTCGGGAGGCTGTTGATACCTAGCAATACCTATTATACTTGCTAGCACCACTCGGGAGGCTGTTGATACCTAGCACTACCTATTATACTTGCAGCACCACTGGGGAGGTTATTGATACCTAGCACTACCTATTATACTTGCTAGCACCACTCGAGAGGCTGTTGAAACCTAGCACTACCTATTATACTTGCTAGCACCACTCGGGAGGTTATTGATACCTAGCACTACCTATTATACTTGCTATCACCACTCGGGAGGTTATTGATACCTAGCACTACCTATTATACTTGCTAGCAACACTGGGGAGGCTGTTGATACCTAGCACTACCTATTATACTTGCTAGCACCACTCGGGAGGCTGTTGATACCTAGCACTACCTATTATACTTGCTAGCACCACTCGGGAGGCTGTTGATACCTAGCACTACCTATTATACTTAATAGCACCACTCGGGAGGCTGTTGATACCTAGCACTACCTATTATACATGCTAGCACCACTCGAGAGGCTGTTGATACCTAGCACTACCTATTATACTTGCTAGCACCACTCGGGAGGTTGTTGATACCTAGCACTACATTTTATACTTGCTAGCACCACTGGGGAGGATGTTGATACCTAGCACTATGTATTATACTTGCTAGCAACACTGGGGAGGATGTTGATACCTAGCACTACCTATTATACTAGCTAGCACCACTCGGGAGGCTGTTGATACCTAGCACTACCTATTATGCCTGCTAGCACCACTCGGGAGGCTGTTGATACCTAGCACTACCTATTATACTTGCTAGCACCACTCGGGAGGCTGTTGATACCTAGCACTACCTATTATACATGCTAGCACCACTCGAGAGGCTGTTGATACCTAGCACTACCTATTATACTTGCTAGCACCATTCGGGAGGCTGTTGATACCTAGCACTACATTTTATACTTGCTAGCACCACTGGGGAGGATGTTGATACCTAGCACTATGTATTATACTTGCTAGCAACACTGGGGAGGCTGTTGATACCTAGCACTACCTATTATACTAGCTAGCACCACTCGGGAGGCTGTTGATACCTTGCACTACCTATTATGCCTGCTAGCACCACTCGGGAGGCTGTTGATACCTAGCACTACCTATTATACTTGCTAGCACCACTCGGGAGGCTGTTGATACCTAGCACTACCTATTATACTTGCAGCACCACTGGGGAGGTTATTGATACCTAGCACTACCTATTATACTTGCTAGCACCACTCGAGAGGCTGTTGAAACCTAGCACTACCTATTATACTTGCTAGCACCACTCGGGAGGTTATTGATACCTAGCATTACCTATTATACTTGCTATCACCACTCGGGAGGTTATTGATACCTAGCACTACCTATTATACTTGCTAGCAACACTGGGGAGGCTGTTGATACCTAGCACTACCTATTATACTTGCTAGCACCACTCGGGAGGCTGTTGATACCTAGCACTACCTATTATACTTGCTAGCACCACTCGGGAGGCTGTTGATACCTAGCACTACCTATTATACTTAATAGCACCACTCGGGAGGCTGTTGATACCTAGCACTACCTATTATACATGCTAGCACCACTCGGGAGGCTGTTGATACCTAGCACTACATTTTATACTTGCTAGCACCACTGGGGAGGATGTTGATACCTAGCACTACCTATTATACTAGCTAGCACCACTCGGGAGGCTGTTGATACCTAGCACTACCTATTATACTTGCTAGCACCACTCGAGAGGCTGTTGAAACCTAGCACTACCTATTATACTTGCTAGCACCACTCGGGATGTTATTGATACCTAGCACTACCTATTATACTTGCTATCACCACTCGGGAGGTTATTGATACCTAGCACTACCTATTATACTTGCTTGCACCACTCGGGAGGTTATTGATACCTAGCACTACCTATTATACTTGCTAGCACCACTCGGGAGGCTGTTGATACCTAGCACTACCTTTTATACTTGCTAGCACCACTCGGGAGGCTGTTACTACCTATTATACTTGCTAGCACCACTCGAGAGGCTGTTGATACCTAGCACTACCTATTATACTTGCTAGCACCACACGAGAGGTTGTTGATACCAGGCACTACCTATTATGCTTGCTAGCACCACTCGGGAGGCTGTTGATACCTAGCACTACCTATTATACTTGCTAGCACCACTCGGGAGGCTGTTGATACCTAGCACTACCTATTATACTTGCTAGCACCACTGGGGAGGTTATTGATACCTAGCACTACCTATTATACTTGCCAGCACCACTCGGGAGGTTGTTGATACCTAGCACTACCTATTATACTAGCTAGCACCACTCGGGAGGCTGTTGAAACCTAGCCTTAGCACCACACGAGAGGCTGTTGATACCTAGCACTACCTATTATGCTTGCTAGCACCACTCGGGAGGCTGTTGATACCTAGCACTACCTATTATACTTGCTAGCACCACTCGGGAGGCTGTTGATACCAGGCACTACCTATTATACTTGCTAGCACCACTCGGGAGGCTGTTTATACCTAGCACTACCTATTATACTTGCTAGCACCACTCGGGAGGCTGTTGATACCTAGCACTACCTATTATGCTTGCTAGCACCACTCGGGAGGCTGTTGATACCTAGCACTACCTATTATGCTTGCTAGCACCACTCGGGAGGCTGTTGATACCTAGCACTACCTATTATACTTGCTAGCACCACTCGGGAGTCTGTTGATACCTAGCACTACCTATTATACTAGCTAGCACCACTCGGGAGGCTGTTGATACCTAGCACTAGCACCACACGAGAGGCTGTTGATACCTAGCACTACCTATTATGCTTGCTAGCACCACTCGGGAGGCTGTTGATACCTAGCACTACCTATTATACTTGCTAGCACCACTCAGGAGGCTGTTGATACCTAGCACTACCTATTATACTTGCTAGCACCACTGGGGAGGCTGTTGATACCTATTATACTTGCTAGCACCACTCGAGAGGCTGTTGATACCTAGCACTACCTATTATGCCTGCTAGCACCACTCGGGAGGCTGTTGATACCTAGCACTACCTATTATACTTGCTAGCACCACTCGGGAGGCTGTTGATACCTAGCACTACCTATTATACTTGCTAGCACCACTGGGGAGGATGTTGATACCTAGCACTATGTATAATACTTGCTAGCACCACTGGGGAGGATGTTGATACCTAGCACTACCTATTATACTAGCTAGCACCACTCGGGAGGCTGTTGATACCTAGCACTACCTATTATGCCTGCTAGCACCACTCGGGAGGCTGTTGATACCTAGCACTACCTATTATACTTGCTAGCACCACTCGGGAGGCTGTTGATACCTAGCACTACCTATTATACTTGCTAGCACCACTGGGGAGGATGTTGATACCTAGCACTATGATTTATACTTGCTAGCACCACTGGGGAGGATGTTGATACCTAGCATTACCTATTATACTTGCTAGCACCACTCGGGAGGCTGTTGATACTTAACACTACCTATTATACTTGCTAACACCACTCAGGAGGCTGTTGATACCTAGCACTACCTATTATACATGCTAGCACCACTCGAGAGGCTGTTGATACCTAGCACTACCTATTATACTTGCTAGCACCACTCGGGAGGCTGTTGATACCTAGCACTACATTTTATACTTGCTAGCACCACTGGGGAGGATGTTGATACCTAGCACTATGTATTATACTTGCTAGCACCACTGGGGAGGATGTTGATACCTAGCACTACCTATTATACTAGCTAGCACCACTAGGGAGGCTGTTACTACCTATTATACTTGCTAGCACCACTCGAGAGGCTGTTGATACCTAGCACTACCTATTATACTTGCTAGCACCACACGAGAGGCTGTTGATACCAGGCACTACCTATTATGCTTGCTAGCACCACTCGGGAGGCTGTTGATACCTAGCACTACCTATTATACTTGCTAGCACCACTCGGGCAGCTGTTGATACCTAGCACTACCTATTATACCTGCTAGCACCACTGGGGAGGTTATTGATACCTAGCACTACCTATTATACTTGCCAGCACCACTCGGGAGGTTGTTGATACCTAGCACTACCTATTATACTAGCTAGCACCACTCGGGAGGCTGTTGATACCTAGCCTTAGCACCACACGAGAGGCTGTTGATACCTAGCACCAGCTATTATGCTTGCTAGCACCACTCGGGAGGCTGTTGATACCTGGCACTACCTATTATACTTGCTAGCACCACTCGGGAGGCTGTTGATACCAGGCACTACCTATTATACTTGCTAGCACCACTCGGGAGGCTGTTTATACCTAGCACTACCTATTATACTTGCTAGCACCACTCGGGAGGCTGTTGATACCTAGCACTACCTATTATGCTTGCTAGCACCACTCGGGAGGCTGTTGATACCTAGCACTACCTATTATGCTTGCTAGCACCACTCGGGAGGCTGTTGATACCTAGCACTACCTATTATACTTGCTAGCACCACTCGGGAGTCTGTTGATACCTAGCACTACCTATTATACTAGCTAGCACCACTCGGGAGGCTGTTGATACCTAGCACTAGCACCACACGAGAGGCTGTTGATACCTAGCACTACCTATTATGCTTGCTAGCACCACTCGGGAGGCTGTTGATACCTAGCACTACCTATTATACTTGCTAGCACCACTGGGGAGGCTGTTGATACCTATTATACTTGCTAGCACCACTCGAGAGGCTGTTGATACCTAGCACTACCTATTATACTTGCTAGCACCACACGAGAGGCTGTTGATACCTAGCACTACCTATTATACTTGCTAGCACCACTGGGGAGGATGTTGATACCTAGCACTATGTATAATACTTGCTAGCACCACTGGGGAGGCTGTTGATACCTAGCACTACCTATTATGCCTGCTAGCACCACTCGGGAGGCTGTTGATACCTAGCACTACCTATTATACTTGCTAGCACCACTCGGGAGGCTGTTGATACCTAGCACTACCTATTATACTTGCTAGCACCACTGGGGAGGATGTTGATACCTAGCACTATGATTTATACTTGCTAGCACCACTGGGGAGGATGTTGATACCTAGCATTACCTATTATACTTGCTAGCACCACTCGGGAGGCTGTTGATACCTAACACTACCTATTATACTAGCTAGCACCACTCGGGAGGCTGTTGATACCTAGCACTACCTATTATGCCTGCTAGCACCACTCGGGAGGCTGTTGATACCTAGCACTACCTATTATACTTGCTAGCACCACTCGGGAGGCTGTTGATACCTAGCACTATGTATTATACTTGCTAGCACCACTGGGGAGGATGTTGATACCTAGCACTACCTATTATACTAGCTAGCACCACTCGGGAGGCTGTTGATACCTAGCACTACCTAGTATGCCTGCTAGCACCACTCGGGAGGCTGTTGATACCTAGCACTACCTATTATACTTGCTAGCACCACTCGGGAGGCTGTTGATACCTAGCACTACCTATTATACTTGCTAGCACCACTGGGGAGGTTATTGATACCTAGCACTACCTATTATACTTGCTAGCACCACTCGAGAGGCTGTTGAAACCTAGCACTACCTATTATACTTGCTAGCACCACTCGGGAGGTTGTTGATACCTAGCACTACCTATTATACTTGCTAGCACCACTCGCAAGGTTATTGATACCTAGCACTACCTATTATACTTGCTAGCACCACTCGGGAGGTTATTGATACCTAGCACTACCTATTATACTTGCTAGCACCACTCGGGAGGCTGTTGATACCTAGCACTACCTATTATACTTGCTAGCACCACTCGGGAGGCTGTTGATACCTAGCATTACCTATTATACTAGTTAGCACCACTCGGGAGGCTGTTGATACCTAGCACTACCTATTATACTTGCTAGCACCACTCGGGAGGCTGTTGATACCTAGCACTACCTATTATACATGCTAGCACCACTCGAGAGGCTGTTGATACCTAGCACTACCTATTATACTTGCTAGCACCACTCGGGAGGCTGTTGATGCCTAGCACTACATTTTATACTTGCTAGCACCACTGGGGGGATGTTGATACCTAGCACTATGTATTATACTTGCTAGCACCACTGGGGAGGATGTTGATACCTAGCACTACCTATTATACTAGCTAGCACCACTCGGGAGGCTGTTGATACCTAGCACTACCTATTATGCCTGCTAGCACCACTCGGGAGGCTGTTGATACCTAGCACTGCCTATTATACTTGCTAGCACCACTCGGGAGGCTGTTGATACCTAGCACTACCTATTATACTTGCTAGCACCACTGGGGAGGTTATTGATACCTAGCACTACCTATTATACTTGCTAGCACCACTCGAGAGGCTGTTGAAACCTAGCACTACCTATTATACTTGCTAGCACCACTCGGGAGGTTATTGATACCTAGCACTACCTATTATACTTGCTAGCACCACTCGCAAGGTTATTGATACCTAGCACTACCTATTATACTTGCTAGCACCACTCGGGAGATTATTGATACCTAGCACTACCTATTATACTTGCTAGCACCACTCGGGAGGTTATTGATACCTAGCACTACCTATTATACTTGCTAGCACCACTCGGGAGGTTATTGATACCTAGCACTACCTATTATACTTGCTAGCACCACTCGGGAGGTTATTGATACCTAGCACTACCTATTATACTTGCTAGCACCACTGGGGAGGCTGTTGATACCTAGCACTACCTATTATACTTGCTAGCACCACTCGGGAGGCTGTTGATACCTAGCACTACCTATTATACATGCTAGCACCACTCGAGAGGCTGTTGATACCTAGCACTACCTATTATACTTGCTAGCACCACTCGGGAGGCTGTTGATACCTAGCACTACATTTTATACTTGCTAGCACCACTGGGGAGGCTGTTGATACCTAGCACTACCTATTATACTAGCTAGCACCACTCGGGAGGCTGTTGATACCTAGCACTACCTATTATGCCTGCTAGCACCACTCGGGGCGCTGTTGATACCTTTGCACTACCTATTATACTTGCTAGCACCACTCGGGAGGCTGTTGATACCTAGCACTACCTATTATACTTGCAGCACCACTGGGGAGGTTATTGATACCTAGCACTACCTATTATACTTGCTAGCACCACTCGAGAGGCTGTTGAAACCTAGCACTACCTATTATACTTGCTAGCACCACTCGGGAGGTTATTGATACCTAGCACTACCTATTATACTTGCTAGCACCACTCGGGAGGTTATTGATACCTAGCACTACCTATTATACTAGCTAGCACCAGTATCAACAGCCTCCCGAGTGGTGCTAGCAGGCATAATAGGTAGTGCTAGGTATCAACAGCCTCCCCAGTGGTACTAGCAAGTATTATACATAGTGCTAGGTATCAACATCCTCCCCAGTGGTGCTAGCAAGTATAATAGGTAGTGCTAGGTATCAACAGCCTCTCGTGTGGTGCTAGCAAGTATAATAGGTAGTGCTAGGTATCAACAGCCTCTCGAGTGGTGCTAGCAAGTATAATAGGTATCAACAGCCTCCCCAGTGGTGCTAGCAAGTATAATAGGTAGTGCTAGGTATCAACAGCCTCCTGAGTGGTGCTAGCAAGTATAATAGGTAGTGCTAGGTATCAACAGCCTCCCGAGTGGTGCTAGCAAGCATAATAGGTAGTGCTAGGTATCAACAGCCTCTCGTGTGGTGCTAGTGCTAGGTATCAACAGCCTCCCGAGTGGTGCTAGCTAGTATAATAGGTAGTGCTAGGTATCAACAGACTCCCGAGTGGTGCTAGCAAGTATAATAGGTAGTGCTAGGTATCAACAGCCTCCCGAGTGGTGCTAGCAAGCATAATAGGTAGTGCTAGGTATCAACAGCCTCCCGAGTGGTGCTAGCAAGCATAATAGGTAGTGCTAGGTATCAACAGCCTCCCGAGTGGTGCTAGCAAGTATAATAGGTAGTGCTAGGTATAAACAGCCTCCCGAGTGGTGCTAGCAAGTATAATAGGTAGTGCCTGGTATCAACAGCGTCCCGAGTGGTGCTAGCAAGTATAATAGGTAGTGCTAGGTATCAACAGCCTCCCGAGTGGTGCTAGCAAGCATAATAGGTAGTGCTAGGTATCAACAGCCTCTCGTGTGGTGCTAAGGCTAGGTATCAACAGCCTCCCGAGTGGTGCTAGCTAGTATAATAGGTAGTGCTAGGTATCAACAACCTCCCGAGTGGTGCTGGCAAGTATAATAGGTAGTGCTAGGTATCAATAACCTCCCCAGTGGTGCTAGCAGGTATAATAGGTAGTGCTAGGTATCAACAGCCTCCCGAGTGGTGCTAGCAAGTATAATAGGTAGTGCTAGGTATCAACAGCCTCCCGAGTGGTGCTAGCAAGCATAATAGGTAGTGCCTGGTATCAACAGCCTCTCGTGTGGTGCTAGCAAGTATAATAGGTAGTGCTAGGTATCAACAGCCTCTCGAGTGGTGCTAGCAAGTATAATAGGTAGTAACAGCCTCCCGAGTGGTGCTAGCTAGTATAATAGGTAGTGCTAGGTATCAACATCCTCCCCAGTGGTGCTAGCAAGTATAATACATAGTGCTAGGTATCAACATCCTCCCCAGTGGTGCTAGCAAGTATAAAATGTAGTGCTAGGTATCAACAGCCTCCCGAGTGGTGCTAGCAAGTATAATAGGTAGTGCTAGGTATCAACAGCCTCTCGAGTGGTGCTAGCATGTATAATAGGTAGTGCTAGGTATCAACAGCCTCCTGAGTGGTGTTAGCAAGTATAATAGGTAGTGTTAAGTATCAACAGCCTCCCGAGTGGTGCTAGCAAGTATAATAGGTAATGCTAGGTATCAACATCCTCCCCAGTGGTGCTAGCAAGTATAAATCATAGTGCTAGGTATCAACATCCTCCCCAGTGGTGCTAGCAAGTATAATAGGTAGTGCTAGGTATCAACAGCCTCCCGAGTGGTGCTAGCAAGTATAATAGGTAGTGCTAGGTATCAACAGCCTCCCGAGTGGTGCTAGCAGGCATAATAGGTAGTGCTAGGTATCAACAGCCTCCCGAGTGGTGCTAGCTAGTATAATAGGTAGTGCTAGGTATCAACATCCTCCCCAGTGGTGCTAGCAAGTATTATGCATAGTGCTAGGTATCAACATCCTCCCCAGTGGTGCTAGCAGGTATAATAGGTAGTGCTAGGTATCAACAGCCTCCCGAGTGGTGCTAGCAAGTATAATAGGTAGTGCTAGGTATCAACAGCCTCCCGAGTGGTGCTAGCAGGCATAATAGGTAGTGCTAGGTATCAACAGCCTCTCGAGTGGTGCTAGCAAGTATAATAGGTATCAACAGCCTCCCCAGTGGTGCTAGCAAGTATAATAGGTAGTGCTAGGTATCAACAGCCTCCTGAGTGGTGCTAGCAAGTATAATAGGTAGTGCTAGGTATCAACAGCCTCCCGAGTGGTGCTAGCAAGCATAATAGGTAGTGCCTGGTATCAACAGCCTCTCGTGTGGTGCTAGCAAGTATAATAGGTAGTGCTAGGTATCAACAGCCTCTCGAGTGGTGCTAGCAAGTATAATAGGTAGTAACAGCCTCCCGAGTGGTGCTAGCAAGTATAAAAGGTAGTGCTAGGTATCAACAGCCTCCCGAGTGGTGCTAGCAAGTATAATAGGTAGTGCTAGGTATCAATAACCTCCCGAGTGGTGCAAGCAAGTATAATAGGTAGTGCTAGGTATCAATAACCTCCCGAGTGGTGATAGCAAGTATAATAGGTAGTGCTAGGTATCAATAACATCCCGAGTGGTGCTAGCAAGTATAATAGGTAGTGCTAGGTTTCAACAGCCTCTCGAGTGGTGCTAGCAAGTATAATAGGTAGTGCTAGGTATCAATAACCTCCCCAGTGGTGCTGCAAGTATAATAGGTAGTGCTAGGTATCAACAGCCTCCTGAGTGGTGCTAGCAAGTATAATAGGTAGTGCTAGGTATCAACAGCCTCCCGAGTGGTGCTAGCAAGTATAATAGGTAGTGCTAGGTATCAACAGCCTCCCGAGTGGTGCTAGCAGGCATAATAGGTAGTGCTAGGTATCAACAGCCTCCCGAGTGGTGCTAGCTAGTATAATAGGTAGTGCTAGGTATCAACATCCTCCCCAGTGTTGCTAGCAAGTATAATACATAGTGCTAGGTATCAACATCCTCCCCAGTGGTGCTAGCAAGTATAAAATGTAGTGCTAGGTATCAACAACCTCCCGAGTGGTGCTAGCAAGTATAATAGGTAGTGCTAGGTATCAACAGCCTCTCGAGTGGTGCTAGCATGTATAATAGGTAGTGCTAGGTATCAACAGCCTCCCGAGTGGTGCTATTAAGTAGAATAGGTAGTGCTAGGTATCAACAGCCTCCCGAGTGGTGCTAGCAAGTATAATAGGTAGTGCTAGGTATCAACAGCCTCCCCAGTGTTGCTAGCAAGTATAATAGGTAGTGCTAGGTATCAATAACCTCCCGAGTGGTGATAGCAAGTATAATAGGTAGTGCTAGGTATCAATAACCTCCCGAGTGGTGCTAGCAAGTATAATAGGTAGTGCTAGGTATCAACAGCCTCCCGAGTGGTGCTAGCAAGTATAATAGGTAGTGCTAGGTATCAACAGCCTCCCGAGTGGTGCTAGCAGGCATAATAGGTAGTGCTAGGTATCAACAGCCTCCCGAGTGGTGCTAGCTAGTATAATAGGTAGTGCTAGGTATCAACATCCTCCCCAGTGTTGCTAGCAAGTATAATACATAGTGCTAGGTATCAACATCCTCCCCAGTGGTGCTAGCAAGTATAAAATGTAGTGCTAGGTATCAACAGCCTCCCGAGTGGTGCTAGCAAGTATAATAGGTAGTGCTAGGTATCAACAGCCTCTCGAGTGGTGCTAGCATGTATAATAGGTAGTGCTAGGTATCAACAGCCTCCCGAGTGGTGCTATTAAGTATAATAGGTAGTGCTAGGTATCAACAGCCTCCCGAGTGGTGCTAGCAAGTATAATAGGTAGTGCTAGGTATCAACAGCCTCCCGAGTGGTGCTAGCAAGTATAATAGGTAGTGCTAGGTATCAACTGCCTCCCCAGTGTTGCTAGCAAGTATAATAGGTAGTGCTAGGTATCAATAACCTCCCGAGTGGTGCTAGCAAGTATAATAGGTAGTGCTAGGTATCAATAACCTCCCGAGTGGTGCTAGCAAGTATAATAGGTAGTGCTAGGTATCAATAACCTCCCGAGTGGTGCTAGCAAGTATAATAGGTAGTGCTAGGTTTCAACAGCCTCTCGAGTGGTGCTAGCAAGTATAATAGGTAGTGCTACATTTACATTTACATTTAAGTCATTTAGCAGACGCTCTTATCCAGAGCGACTTACAAATTGGTGCATTCACCTTATGACATCCAGTGGAACGGCCACTTTACAATAGTGCATCTAAATCTTTTAAGGGGGGGGGGAGTGAGAAGGATTACTTTATCCTATCCTAGGTATTCCTTAAAGAGGTGGGGTAGTGCTAGGTATCAATAACCTCCCCAGTGGTGCTAGCAAGTATAATAGGTAGTGCTAGGTATCAATAACCTCCCCAGTGGTGCTAGCAAGTATAATAGGTAGTGCTAGGTATCAACAGCCTCCCGAGTGGTGCTAGCAAGTATAATAGGTAGTGCTAGGTATCAACAGCCTCCCGAGTGGTGCTAGCAGGAATAATAGGTAGTGCTAGGTATCAACAGCCTCCCGAGTGGTGCTAGCTAGTATAATAGGTAGTGCTAGGTATCAACATCCCCCCCAGTGGTGCTAGCAAGTATAATACATAGTGCTAGGTATCAACATCCTCCCCAGTGGTGCTAGCAAGTATAAAATGTAGTGCTAGGTATCAACAGTCTCCCGAGTGGTGCTAGCAAGTATAATAGGTAGTGCTAGGTATCAACAGACTCTCGAGTGGTGCTAGCATGTATAATAGGTAGTGCTAGGTATCAACAGCCTCCCCAGTGGTGCTAGCAAGTATAAATCATAGTGCTAGGTATCAACATCCTCCCCAGTGGTGCTAGCAAGTATAATAGGTAGTGCTAGGTATCAACAGCCTCCCGAGTGGTGCAAGCAAGTATAATAGGTAGTGCTAGGTATCAACAACCTCCCGAGTGGTGCTAGCAGGCATAATAGGTAGTGCTAGGTATCAACAGCCTCCCGAGTGGTGCTAGCTAGTATAATAGGTAGTGCTAGGTATCAACATCCTCCCCAGTGGTGCTAGCAAGTATAATACATAGTGCTAGGTATCAACATCCTCACCAGTGGTGCTAGCAAGTATAATAGGTAGTGCTTGGTATCAACAGCCTCTCGTGTGGTGCTAGCAAGTATAATAGGTAGTGCTAGGTATCAACAGCCTCTTGAGTGGTGCTAGCAAGTATAATAGGTATCAACAGCCTCCCCAGTGGTGCTAGCAAGTATAATAGGTAGTGCTAGGTATCAACAGCCTCCCGAGTGGTGCTAGCAAGTATAATAGGTAGTGCTAGGTATCAACAGCCTCTCGTGTGGTGCTAGTGCTAGGTATCAACAGCCTCCCGAGTGGTGCTAGCTAGTATAATAGGTAGTGCTAGGTATCAACAGACTCCCGAGTGGTGCTAGCAAGTATAATAGGTAGTGCTAGGTATCAACAGCCTCCCGAGTGGTGCTAGCAAGCATAATAGGTAGTGCTAGGTATCAACAGCCTCCCGAGTGGTGCTAGCAAGTATAACAGGTAGTGCTAGGTATCAACAGCCTCCTGAGTGGTGCTAGCAAGTATAATAGGTAGTGCTAGGTATCAACAGCCTCCCGAGTGGTGCTAGCAAGCATAATAGGTAGTGCTAGGTATCAACAGCCTCCCGAGTGGTGTTAGCAAGCATAATAGGTAGTGCTAGGTATCAACAGCCTCTCGTGTGGTGCTAGTGCTAGGTATCAACAGCCTCCCGAGTGGTGCTAGCTAGTATAATAGGTAGTGCTAGGTATACACAGCCTCCCGAGTGGTGCTAGCAAGAACAATAGGTAGTGCTAGGTATCAACAGCCTCTCGTGTGGTGCTAGTGCTAGGTATCAACAGCCTCCCGAGTGGTGCTAGCTAGTATAATAGGTAGTGCTAGGTATCAACAGACTCCCGAGTGGTGCTAGCAAGTATAATAGGTAGTGCTAGGTATCAACAGCCTCCCGAGTGGTGCTAGCAAGCATAATAGGTAGTGCTAGGTATCAACAGCCTCCCGAGTGGTGCTAGCAAGCATAATAGGTAGTGCTAGGTATCAACAGACTCCCGAGTGGTGCTAGCAAGTATAATAGGTAGTGCTAGGTATCAACAGACTCCCGAGTGGTGCTAGCAAGTATAATAGGTAGTGCTAGGTATCAACAGCCTCCCGAGTGGTGCTAGCAAGCATAATAGGTAGTGCTAGGTATCAACAGCCTCCCGAGTGGTGCTAGCAAGCATAATAGGTAGTGCTAGGTATCAACAGACTCCCGAGTGGTGCTAGCAAGTATAATAGGTAGTGCTAGGTATCAACAGCCTCCCGAGTGGTGCTAGCAAGCATAATAGGTAGTGCTAGGTATCAACAGCCTCCTGAGTGGTGCTAGCAAGTATAATAGGTAGTGCTAGGTATCAACAGCCTCCCGAGTGGTGCTAGCAAGCATAATAGGTAGTGCTAGGTATCAACAGCCTCCCGAGTGGTGTTAGCAAGCATAATAGGTAGTGCTAGGTATCAACAGCCTCTCGTGTGGTGCTAGTGCTAGGTATCAACAGCCTCCCGAGTGGTGCTAGCAAGTATAATAGGTAGTGCTAGGTATCAACAGCCTCCCGAGTGGTGCTAGCAAGCATAATAGGTAGTGCTAGGTATCAACAGCCTCCCGAGTGGTGTTAGCAAGCATAATAGGTAGTGCTAGGTATCAACAGCCTCTCGTGTGGTGCTAGTGCTAGGTATCAACAGCCTCCCGAGTGGTGCTAGCTAGTATAATAGGTAGTGCTAGGTATACACAGCCTCCCGAGTGGTGCTAGCAAGAATAATAGGTAGTGCTAGGTATCAACAGCCTCTCGTGTGGTGCTAGCAAGTATAATAGGTAGTGCTAGGTATCAACAGCCTCCCGAGTGGTGCTAGCAAGCATAATAGGTAGTGCTAGGTATCAACAGACTCTCGAGTGGTGCTAGCATGTATAATAGGTAGTGCTAGGTATCAACAGCCTCCCCAGTGGTGCTAGCAAGTATAAATCATAGTGCTAGGTATCAACATCCTCCCCAGTGGTGCTAGCAAGTATAATAGGTAGTGCTAGGTATCAACAGCCTCCCGAGTGGTGCAAGCAAGTATAATAGGTAGTGCTAGGTATCAACAACCTCCCGAGTGGTGCTAGCAGGCATAATAGGTAGTGCTAGGTATCAACAGCCTCCCGAGTGGTGCTAGCTAGTATAATAGGTAGTGCTAGGTATCAACATCCTCCCCAGTGGTGCTAGCAAGTATAATACATAGTGCTAGGTATCAACATCCTCACCAGTGGTGCTAGCAAGTATAATAGGTAGTGCTTGGTATCAACAGCCTCTCGTGTGGTGCTAGCAAGTATAATAGGTAGTGCTAGGTATCAACAGCCTCTTGAGTGGTGCTAGCAAGTATAATAGGTATCAACAGCCTCCCCAGTGGTGCTAGCAAGTATAATAGGTAGTGCTAGGTATCAACAGCCTCCCGAGTGGTGCTAGCAAGTATAATAGGTAGTGCTAGGTATCAACAGCCTCTTGTGTGGTGCTAGTGCTAGGTATCAACAGCCTCCCGAGTGGTGCTAGCTAGTATAATAGGTAGTGCTAGGTATCAACAGACTCCCGAGTGGTGCTAACAAGTATAATAGGTAGTGCTAGGTATCAACAGCCTCCCGAGTGGTGCTAGCAAGCATAATAGGTAGTGCTAGGTATCAACAGCCTCCCGAGTGGTGCTAGCAAGTATAACAGGTAGTGCTAGGTATCAACAGCCTCCTGAGTGGTGCTAGCAAGTATAATAGGTAGTGCTAGGTATCAACAGCCTCCCGAGTGGTGCTAGCAAGCATAATAGGTAGTGCTAGGTATCAACAGCCTCCCGAGTGGTGTTAGCAAGCATAATAGGTAGTGCTAGGTATCAACAGCCTCTCGTGTGGTGCTAGTGCTAGGTATCAACAGCCTCCCGAGTGGTGCTAGCTAGTATAATAGGTAGTGCTAGGTATACACAGCCTCCCGAGTGGTGCTAGCAAGAACAATAGGTAGTGCTAGGTATCAACAACCTCTCGTGTGGTGCTAGCAAGTATAATAGGTAGTGCTAGGTATCAACAGCCTCCCGAGTGGTGCTAGCAAGCATAATAGGTAGTGCTAGGTATCAACAGCCTCTCGTGTGGTGCTAGTGCTAGGTATCAACAGCCTCCCGAGTGGTGCCAGCTAGTATAATAGGTAGTGCTAGGTATCAACAGACTCCCGAGTGGTGCTAGCAAGTATAATAGGTAGTGCTAGGTATCAACAGCCTCCCGAGTGGTGCTAGCAAGCATAATAGGTAGTGCTAGGTATCAACAGCCTCCCGAGTGGTGCTAGCAAGTATAACAGGTAGTGCTAGGTATCAACAGCCTCCTGAGTGGTGCTAGCAAGTATAATAGGTAGTGCTAGGTATCAACAGCCTCCCGAGTGGTGCTAGCAAGCATAATAGGTAGTGCTAGGTATCAACAGCCTCCCGAGTGGTGTTAGCAAGCATAATAGGTAGTGCTAGGTATCAACAGCCTCTCGTGTGGTGCTAGTGCTAGGTATCAACAGCCTCCCGAGTGGTGCTAGCTAGTATAATAGGTAGTGCTAGGTATACACAGCCTCCCGAGTGGTGCTAGCAAGAATAATAGGTAGTGCTAGGTATCAACAGCCTCTCGTGTGGTGCTAGCAAGTATAATAGGTAGTGCTAGGTATCAACAGCCTCCCGAGTGGTGCTAGCAAGCATAATAGGTATTGCTAGGTATCAACAGCCTCTCGTGTGGTGCTAGCAAGTATAATAGGTAGTGCTAGGTATCAACAGCTTCCCGAGTGGTGCTAGCTAGTATAATAGGTAGTGCTAGGTATCAACAGCCTCCCGAGTGGTGCTAGCAAGCATACTAGGTAGTGCTAGGTATCAACAGCCTCTCGTGTGGTGCTAGTGCTAGGTATCAACAGCCTCCCGAGTGGTGCTAGCAAGTATAATAGGTAGTGCTAGGTATCAACAGCCTCCCGAGTGGTGCTAGCAAGTATAATAGGTAGTGCTAGGTATCAACAGCCTCTCGTGTGGTGCTAGCAAGTATAATAGGTAGTGCTAGGTATCAACAGCCTCTCGAGTGGTGCTAGCAAGTATAATAGGTAGTAACAGCCTCCCGAGTGGTGCTAGCAAGTATAATAGGTAGTGCTAGGTATCAACAGCCTCCCGAGTGGTGCTAGCAAGTATAATAGGTAGTGCTAGGTATCAACAGCCTCCCCAGTGGTGCTAGCAAGTATAATAGGTAGTGCTAGGTATCAACAGCCTCCCGAGTGGTGCTAGCAAGTATAATAGGTAGTGCTAGGTATCAACAGCCTCCCGAGTGGTGCTAGCAAGTATAATAGATAGTGCTAGGTATCAACAGCCTCCCGAGTGGTGCTAGCAAGTATAATAGGTAGTGCTAGGTATCAACAGCCTCTCGTGTGGTGCTAGCAAGTATAATAGGTAGTGCTAGGTATCAACAGCCTCTCGAGTGGTGCTAGCAAGTATAATAGGTAGTAACAGCCTCCCGAGTGGTGCTAGCAAGTATAATAGGTAGTGCTAGGTATCAACAGCCTCTTGAGTGGTGCTAGCATGTATAATATGTAGTGCTAGGTATCAACAGCCTCCCCAGTGGTGCTAGCAAGTATAAATCATAGTGCTAGGTATCAACATCCTCCCCAGTGGTGCTAGCAAGTATAATAGGTAGTGCTAGGTATCAACAGCCTCCCGAGTGGTGCAAGCAAGTATAATAGGTAGTGCTAGGTATCAACAACCTCCCGAGTGGTGCTAGCAGGCATAATAGGTAGTGCTAGGTATCAACAGCCTCCCGAGTGGTGCTAGCTAGTATAATAGGTAGTGCTAGGTATCAACATCCTCCCCAGTGGTGCTAGCACTACCTATTATACTAGCTAGCACCACTCGGGAGGCTGTTGATACCTAGCACTAGCACCACACGAGAGGCTGTTGATACCTAGCACTACCTATTATACTTGCTAGCACCACTCGGGAGGCTGTTGATACCTAGCACTACCTATTATACTTGCTAGCACCACTGGGGAGGCTGTTGATACCTATTATACTTGCTAGCACCACTCAAGAGGCTGTTGATACCTAGCACTACCTATTATACTTGCTAGCACCACACGAGAGGCTGTTGATACCAAGCACTACCTATTATACTTGCTAGCACCACTGGTGAGGATGTTGATACCTAGCACTATGTATTATACTTGCTAGCACCACTGGGGAGGATGTTGATACCTAGCACTACCTATTATACTAGCTAGCACCACTCGGGAGGCTGTTGATACCTAGCACTACCTATTATGCCTGCTAGCACCACTCGGGAGGTTGTTGATACCTAGCACTACCTATTATACTTGCTTGAACCACTCGGGAGGCTGTTGATACCTAGCACTACCTATTATACTTGCTAGCACCACTGGGGAGGATGTTGATACCTAGCACTATGATTTATACTTGCTAGCACCACTGGGGAGGCTGTTGATACCTAGCACTACCTATTATACATGCTAGCACCACTCGAGAGTCTGTTGATACCTAGCACTACCTATTATACTTGCTAGCACCACTCGGGAGACTGTTGATACCTAGCACTACATTTTATACTTGCTAGCACCACTGGGGAGGATGTTGATACCTAGCACTATGTATTATACTTGCTAGCACCACTGGGGGGGATGTTGATACCTAGCACTACCTATTATACTAGCTAGCACCACTCGGGAGGCTGTTGATACCTAGCACTACCTATTATGCCTGCTAGCACCACTCGGGAGGCTGTTGATACCTAGCACTACCTATTATACTTGCTAGCACCACTCGGGAGGCTGTTGATACCTAGCACTACCTATTATACTTGCTAGCACCACTGGGGAGGTTATTGATACCTAGCACTACCTATTATACTTGCTAGCACCACTCGAGAGGCTGTTGAAACCTAGCACTACCTATTATACTTGCTAGCACCACTCGGGAGGTTATTGATACCTAGCACTACCTATTATACTTGCTAGCACCACTCGGGAGGTTATTGATACCTAGCACTACCTATTATACTTGCTAGCACCACTCGAGAGGTTATTGATACCTAGCACTACCTATTATGCCTGCTAGCACCACTCGGGAGGTTATTGATACCTAGCACTACCTATTATACTTGCTAGCACCACTCGGGAGGTTATTGATACCTAGCACTACCTATTATACTTGCTAGCAACACTGGGGAGGCAGTTGATACCTAGCACTACCTATTATACTTGCTAGCACCACTCGGGAGGCTGTTGATACCTAGCACTACCTATTATACTTGCTAGCACCACTCGGGAGGCTGTTGATACCTAGCACTACCTATTATACTTAATAGCACCACTCGGGAGGCTGTTGATACCTAGCACTACCTATTATACATGCTAGCACCACTCGAGAGGCTGTTGATACCTAGCACTACCTATTATACTTGCTAGCACCACTCGGGAGGCTGTTGATACCTAGCACTACATTTTATACTTGCTAGCACCACTGGGGAGGATGTTGATACCTAGCACTATGTATTATACTTGCTAGCAACACTGGGGAGGATGTTGATACCTAGCACTACCTATTATACTAGCTAGCACCACTCGGGAGGCTGTTGATACCTAGCACTACCTATTATGCCTGCTAGCACCACTCGGGAGGCTGTTGATACCTAGCACTACCTATTATACTTGCTAGCACCACTCGGGAGGCTGTTGATACCTAGCACTACCTATTATACTTGCAGCACCACTGGGGAGGTTATTGATACCTAGCACTACCTATTATACTTGCTAGCACCACTCGAGAGGCTGTTGAAACCTAGCACTACCTATTATACTTGCTAGCACCACTCGGGAGGTTATTGATACCTAGCACTACCTATTATACTTGCTATCACCACTCGGGAGGTTATTGATACCTAGCACTACCTATTATACTTGCTAGCAACACTGGGGAGGCTGTTGATACCTAGCACTACCTATTATACTTGCTAGCACCACTCGGGAGGCTGTTGATACCTAGCACTACCTATTATACTTGCTAGCACCACTCGGGAGGCTGTTGATACCTAGCACTACCTATTATACTTAATAGCACCACTCGGGAGGCTGTTGATACCTAGCACTACCTATTATACATGCTAGCACCACTCGAGAGGCTGTTGATACCTAGCACTACCTATTATACTTGCTAGCACCACTCGGGAGGCTGTTGATACCTAGCACTACATTTTATACTTGCTAGCACCACTGGGGAGGATGTTGATACCTAGCACTATGTATTATACTTGCTAGCAACACTGGGGAGGATGTTGATACCTAGCACTACCTATTATACTAGCTAGCACCACTCGGGAGGCTGTTGATACCTAGCACTACCTATTATGCCTGCTAGCACCACTCGGGAGGCTGTTGATACCTAGCACTACCTATTATACTTGCTAGCACCACTCGGGAGGCTGTTGATACCTAGCACTACCTATTATACTTGCAGCACCACTGGGGAGGTTATTGATACCTAGCACTACCTATTATACTTGCTAGCACCACTCGAGAGGCTGTTGAAACCTAGCACTACCTATTATACTTGCTAGCACCACTCGGGATGTTATTGATACCTAGCACTACCTATTATACTTGCTATCACCACTCGGGAGGTTATTGATACCTAGCACTACCTATTATACTTGCTTGCACCACTCGGGAGGTTATTGATACCTAGCACTACCTTTTATACTTGCTAGCACCACTCGGGAGGCTGTTACTACCTATTATACTTGCTAGCACCACTCGAGAGGCTGTTGATACCTAGCACTACCTATTATACTTGCTAGCACCACACGAGAGGCTGTTGATACCAGGCACTACCTATTATGCTTGCTACCACCACTCGGGAGGCTGTTGATACCTAGCACTACCTATTATACTTGCTAGCACCACTCGGGAGGCTGTTGATACCTAGCACTACCTATTATACTTGCTAGCACCACTGGGGAGGTTATTGATACCTAGCACTACCTATTATACTTGCCAGCACCACTCGGGAGGTTGTTGATACCTAGCACTACCTATTATACTAGCTAGCACCACTCGGGAGGCTGTTGAAACCTAGCCTTAGCACCACACGAGAGGCTGTTGATACCTAGCACTACCTATTATACTTGCTAGCACCACTCGGGAGGCTGTTGATACCTAGCACTACCTATTATACTTGCTAGCACCACTGGGGAGGATGTTGATACCTAGCACTATGATTTATACTTGCTAGCACCACTGGGGAGGATGTTGATACCTAGCATTACCTATTATACTTGCTAGCACCACTCGGGAGGCTGTTGATACTTAACACTACCTATTATACTTGCTAACACCACTCAGGAGGCTGTTGATACCTAGCACTACCTATTATACATGCTAGCACCACTCGAGAGGCTGTTGATACCTAGCACTACCTATTATACTTGCTAGCACCACTGGGGAGGATGTTGATACCTAGCACTATGTATTATACTTGCTAGCACCACTGGGGAGGATGTTGATACCTAGCACTACCTATTATACTAGCTAGCACCACTCGGGAGGCTGTTACTACCTATTATACTTGCTAGCACCACTCGAGAGGCTGTTGATACCTAGCACTACCTATTATACTTGCTAGCACCACACGAGAGGCTGTTGATACCAGGCACTACCTATTATGCTTGCTAGCACCACTCGGGAGGCTGTTGATACCTAGCACTACCTATTATACTTGCTAGCACCACTCGGGAGGCTGTTGATACCTAGCACTACCTATTATACCTGCTAGCACCACTGGGGAGGTTATTGATACCTAGCACTACCTATTATACTTGCCAGCACCACTCGGGAGGTTGTTGATACCTAGCACTACCTATTATACTAGCTAGCACCACTCGGGAGGCTGTTGATACCTAGCCTTAGCACCACACGAGAGGCTGTTGATACCTAGCACTACCTATTATGCTTGCTAGCACCACTCGGGAGGCTGTTGATACCTAGCACTACCTATTATACTTGCTAGCACCACTCGGGAGGCTGTTGATACCAGGCACTACCTATTATACTTGCTAGCACCACTCGGGAGGCTGTTTATACCTAGCACTACCTATTATACTTGCTAGCACCACTCGGGAGGCTGTTGATACGTAGCACTACCTATTATGCTTGCTAGCACCACTCGGGAGGCTGTTGATACCTAGCACTACCTATTATGCTTGCTAGCACCACTCGGGAGGCTGTTGATACCTAGCACTACCTATTATACTTGCTAGCACCACTCGGGAGGCTGTTGATACCTAGCACTACCTATTATACTTGCTAGCACCACTCGGGAGGCTGTTGATACCTAGCACTACCTATTATACTTGCTAGCACCACACAAGAGGCTGTTGATACCTAGCACTACCTATTATACTTGCTAGCACCACTGGGGAGGCTGTTCATACCTAGCACTACCTATTATACTTGCTAGCACCACTGGGGAGGTTATTGATACCTAGCACTACCTATTATACTTGCTAGCACCACTCGAGAGGCTGTTGAAACCTAGCACTACCTATTATACTTGCTAGCACCACTTGGGAGGTTATTGATACCTAGCACTACCTATTATACTTGCTAGCACCACTCGGGAGGTTATTGATACCTAGCACTACCTATTATACTTGCTAGCACCACTCGGGAGGTTATTGATACCTAGCACTACCTATTATACTTGCTAGCACCACTCGGGAGGTTATTGATACCTAGCACTACCTATTATACTTGCTAGCACCACTCGAGAGGCTGTTGAAACCTAGCACTACCTATTATACTTGCTAGCACCACACGAAAGCGAAGCTAGCGTGGTTATCCACATGTTTTACCAATAGTATAAACGCCCCGTTACCTGCAAGCTCTTCCTCAACAACAATGTAGTGTTCAATATCAAAAGTAAAGAAATGTTTTAAAAATTCAGGGACCCAAGACTAAAGATTCTATTTTAACAAACCAAACATAAATCTTTAAAAAAAAACTTGCATGGTGCAGCTGAGATGTGGGTGTCAGAAATAATGTAGCTATTTTTACAGCAGGAATTCTGATAAATAAGTTGTAGCTGTGGCGAGGGCTTGACCTCTCACTGGCCAATGAAAACATGTTCCCAACCTTTTCATGTGGTTGCATCAAGTTGTGTATTTACGGTGTTTGATGTTGTGTTGTCATAACCTCCGGGAGGAGAGCATAGATGTTTATCCTGGGAGATTCCATGCCAGCGGAGCCTGGAAATATTTCTCAGAACAATCCGAGATATCAAAAATATTTTCAGGCTAGGCTGCTGTGTGTGTGAATGCGTAACGTGTGGATTGTCATGAAGCTCACGACAAACAGTTATTGTGCTGACATTGCTTCCTGAGGCAGTTTGGAACTTGGTAGGGAGTGTTGCAACCGAGGATAAACGATATTTACGTGCTACGCGCTTCAGCACTCAGCGGTCCCGTTCTGTATGCTTGTGTGGCCTACCACTTCGCGGCTGAGCCATTGTTGCTCCTAGACGTTTCCACTTCACAATAACAGCACTTACAGTTGACCGGGGCAGCTCAAGTAGGGCATAAATTTGACAAACTGACTTGTTGGAAAGGTGGCATCCTATGACGGTGCCACGTTGAAAGTCACTGAGCTCTTCAGTAAGGCATTCTACTGCCAATGTTTGTCTATGTAGATTGCATGGTTGTGTGCTCGATTTTATACACCTGTCAGCAATGGGTGTGGCTGAATTAGCCGAATGTAAACTTAAGTTAACAAAAAATGTATTGGTTCTGCAATGTTGAAAATCCTATAAGGTGTGGAGACCATCAATTTCAACTTATTTTAGAAGAAATACAGTGGGGAGAACAAGTATTTGATACACTGCCAATTTTGCAGGTTTTCCTACTTACAAAACATGTAGAGGTCTGTAATTTTTATCATAGGTACACTTCAACTGTGAGAGACGGAATCTAACACAAAGATCCAGAAAATCACATTGTATGATTTTTAAGTAATTAATTTGCATTTTATTGCATGACATAAGTATTTGATCACCTACCAACCAGTAAGAATTCCGGCTCTCACAGACCTGTTAGTTTTTCTTTAAGAAGCCCTCCTGTTCTCCACTCATTACCTGTATTAACTGCACCTGTTTGAACTCGTTACCTGTATAAAAGACACCTGTCCACACACTCAATCAAACAGACTCCAACCTCTCCACAATGGCCAAGACCAGAGAGCTGTGTAAGGACATCAGGGATAAAATTGTAGACCTGCACAAGGCTGGGATGGGCTACAGGACAATAGGCAAGCAGCTTGGTGAGAAGGCAACAACTGTTGGCGCAATTATTAGAAAATGGAAGAAGTTCAAGATGACGGTCAATCACCCTCGGTCTGGGGCTCCATGCAAGATCTCACCTCGTGGGGCATCAATGATCATGAGGAAGGTGAGGGATTAGCCCAGAACTACACGGCAGGACCTGGTCAATGACCTGAAGAGAGCTGGGACCACAGTCTCAAAGTAAACCATTAGTAACACACTACGCCGTCATAGATTAAAATCCTGCAGTGCACGCAAGGTCCCCCTGCTCAAGCCAGCGCATGTCCAGGCCCGTCTGAAAATTGCCAATGACCATCTGGATGATCCAGAGGAGGAATGGGAGAAGGTCATGTGGTCTGATGAGACAAAAATAGAGCTTTTTGGTCTAAACTCCACTCGCCGTGTTTGGAGGAAGAAGAAGGATGAGTACAACCCCAAGAACACCATCCCAACCGTGAAGCCTGGACGTGGAAACATCATTCTTTGGGGATGCTTTTCTACAAAGGGGACAGGACGACTGCACCGTATTGAGGGGAGGATGGATGGGGCCATGTATCGCGAGATCTTGGCCAACAACCTCCTTCCCTCAGTAAAAGCATTGAAGATGGGTCGTGGCTGGGTCTTCCAGCATGACAACAACCCGAAACACACAGCCAGGGCAACTAAGGAGTGGCTCCGTAAGAAGCATCTCAAGGTCCTGGAGTGGCCTAGCCAGTCTCCAGACCTGAACACAATAGAAAATCTTTGGAGGGAGCTGAAAGTCCGTATTGCCCAGCGACAGCCCCGAAACCTGAAGGATCTGGAGAAGATCTGTATGGAGGAGTGGGCCAAAATCCCTGCTGCAGTGTGTGCAAACCTGGTCAAGAACTACAGGAAACGTATGATCTCTGTAATTGCAAACAAAGGCTTCTGTACCAAATATTAAGTTCTGCTTTTCGGATGTATCAAATACTTATGTCATGCAATAAAATGCAAATTAATTACTTAAAAATCATACAATGTGATTTTCTGGATTTTTGTTTAAGATTCCGCCTCTCACAGTTGAAGTGTACCTATGATAAAAATTACAGACCTCTACATGCTTTGTAAGTAGGAAAACCTGCAAAATCGGCAGTGTATCAAATACTTCTTCTCCCCACTGTAGGTCATTATTTAAGAAAGGTGCAAGGGTGCCAATATGTTTATCTGCAACTGTATCCAATTAAATTAATTTAGCAATATTCAAATCATATATCTAATCCAATTCAAGAGGTTTCAAGGCTGGAATCAAGAAATGCAAAATTCCATTAATCTATATTACAACTTAATAGACTATCAAATCAAACTTTATTAGTCACATGCGCCAAATACAACAGGTGTAGACCTGACAGTGAAATACTTACTTACAAGCCCTAACCAACAATGCAGTTTAAAAATTAAAAAATACAAATAAGAAATAAAAGTAACAAGCTGCCTTACTACAGAACCAGGAGATAGACTCCTGTTACTATACTGTGGTACTGTATAGACTAGACTCCTGTTACTATACTGTGGTACTGTATAGACTAGAGTCCTGTCCAGGGGAAGTACTGTACATTAAGATGCCTCACTACAGAACCAGGAGATAGACTCCTGTTACTATACTGTGGTACTGTATAGACTAGACTCCTGTTACTATACTGTGGTAATGTATAGACTAGACTCCTGTCACTATAATGTGGTACTGTATAGACTAGACTCCTGTTACTATACTGTGGTACTGTATAGACTAGACTCCTGTTACTATACTGTGGTACTGTATAGACTAGACTCCTGTTACTATACTGTGGTACTGTATAGACTAGACTCCTGTTACTATACTGTGGTAATGTATAGACTAGAGTCCTGTTACTATACTGTGGTAATGTATAGACTAGAGTCCTGTTACTATACTGTGGTAATGTATAGACTAGACTCCTGTTACTATACTGTGGTAATGTATACACTAGAGTCCTGTACAGAAACAGGAGATAGGCTCCTGTTACTATGAGCTGTTCTGGATTAGACAAGCCAAGGCTCCTGCAAGGCTACTTACTTACTATCGTGGAAAATTACAAACTTTGTTATGCACCTGCGCTGTATGAGCCTGAAACCTGTACACTTGTATACAAAATATCAATGTACATCATTTTTATTTTATTTATCTCATTTTAGAAACGAAACAATTTTTTTTTTAAGTAAACCTATTTTGTTGAAGACTTCATATAAACAATATGATTTCATGTGGTATATACAAAAACACAAATTCTCAGTCAAAAACACAAGTCAGAACAAAGCCTCTCTATTCTCTCATGTGCTTTCAGGTCCTCTGACTGGGAAAATGTCTTTCCACAATGAGAGCAGTGGTATGTCTTCTCCTCCTGTGTATGTACTCTTTCATGCTTATTCAGATGCCTTAACCTGTTAAATGTCTTTCCGCACAGGGAGCAGTGGTACGTCTTATCCCCTCCTGTGTGTGTCCTCTCATGCCTTGTCAGACCCCCTAACTTTGTAAAACTCTTTCCACACAGGGAGCATTGGTAAGGCTTTTCTTGTGGGTGTGTCCTCTCATGCTGTTTCAGGTTCACTAAACCCCTAAAATTCTTTCCACACTGGGAACATTGATAAGGCTTCTCTCCTGTGTGTATTCGCTCATGAGTTTTCATGTTTACTAACCAGGTAAAAGTCATTCCACAGTGGGAGCAGTGGTAAGGCTTCTCTCCTGTATGTATTCTCCCATGTAATTTCATGGACTTTAACTGGGTAAATCTCTTTCCACACATGGTGCATTGGTACGGTTTTTCTCCTGTGTGTGTCCTCTCATGCATTTTCAAAGTCCCTAACCATCTAAAACTCTTTCCACACTGGGAACAGTGATACGGCTTCTCTCCTGTGTGTATTCTCTTATGCTGTTTCAGGCTCACTAAACCCCTAAAACTCTTTCTACACTGAGAGCATTGGTAAGGCTTCTCTCCTGTGTGTGTCCTCTTGTGCCGATTTAGGTTCCCTAACTGAGTAAAATTCTTTCCACAGTGGGAACATTGGAAAGGATTTTCTCCAGTGTGTATTCTCTCATGCGTTTTAAGGCTCCCTAACCAGGTAAAAGTCATTCTACATTTAGAGCAGTGGTAAGGCTTCTCTCCAGAGTGTATTCTCTTATGTATTAATAGGTACCCTAATTCGTTAAAACTTTTTCCACAATGGGAGCATTGGAAAGGTTTTTCTCCTGTGTGTGTCCTCTCATGCCTATTCAGGTGATATAACCAAAGAAAACCTTTTCCACACTGGGAACATTGGAAAGTCTTTTTTCCTGTGTGTGTCCTCTCATGTTTCTTCAGGCTCCCTAACTTTGTAAAACTCTTTCCACAGTGGGAGCAGTGATGTCCTCCTGTTGCTTTGGGCATCTCTGGGTCTGATTCCCATGAAGGACTCTTCCCTGGGTCTGATTCCCCTGAAGGACTCTTCCCGATGTCAGAGGGAGAGTCTGGTCTCTCTCCTGTCAAAGACAAACAGAGTATCTAGTTACTTAGTTGTCTACTGTGCTGTACTGTGTGGCCAAACTTGTGAAACATATAAGTCTATGTTTGGTTCAGATTTGTTCTTGTTTGGGGGAGTTCATTAAAATCAAGACCCAGTTTCATCACCGCCCTCTCCTGACACTGAAAGCCCAGAGACTTGCACTTTCCCCGGGTGTGCGGTTTTGTCTGGGGACGCTAAACTGAACATTCGAGATCATCAAGCTACTATGCTCGGAGATAGTTGTCATTTCAACTGAGGTAGTGGCTACAATTCAGACCTGAATAAAAGAGGTTTCTGATACTTTCAAAGCAGATTGAACTAATTTGTGATACGAGACTGTGCCAGTTATTGCCTCACTCAAAACAACAGTTCCACACCATGATGATTGCAGCACTTTACACCTGACGACCTCTCTGGAGGCTGACGTGAATCGCTGCTGATCTGATAAAGGTGCAGGAGAGCTGTGTGAGCTTAGAGGGGTTTTCTCGCAGTAATATCCTGAGACCGATATTACATTTTGGGCCAATACCGATATCCAATATTTTCCTTGCCCCAAAAAACGATACCGATAACCGATATTTAACATTTTAGCAGTCTTTTAAGCATTCTAGTACAGTTAAATAGTTAACACACACATGGATGCAGCGGTCTAAGCCACTGCATCTCAGTGCAAGAGGCATCACTACAGTCCATGGTTTGAATCCAGGCTGTATGATTGGGAGGCCCACAGTAGTTTTCTGTTATTGGTGTAGAGCGGACGACAAAGGAGAGGGAACCCACAGTAGTTGTCTGTTATTGGTGTAGAGAGGACGACAAAGGAGGCAACCAACAGTAGTTGTCTGTTATTGGTGTAGAGCGGACGACAAAGCAGAGGGATCCCACATGTGGATAGGAAGATCCAAATTATCATTATTACCGGAGAAAATTCATTTAAAATCAAAGAATTGTACAACTTTAGTTCTCTAGGTCAAGCCAGTAGGTTACAGTAGGTTGTAACTCTCTAGGTCAAGCCAGTAGGATACAGTAGGTTGTAACTCTCTAGGTCAAGCCAGTAGGATACAGTAGGTTATATCCAAGTGGTTTTATCTCTCTAGGTCATGCCAGTAGGTTACAGTAGGTTGTATCTCTCTAGGTCATGCCAGTAGGTTACAGTAGGTTGTATCGCTCTAGGTCATGCCAGTAGGTTACAGTAGGTTGTATCTCTCTAGGTCATGCCAGTAGGTTACAGTAGGTTGTATCTCTCTAGGTCATGCCAGTAGGCTACAGTAGGTTGTAACTCTCTAGGTCATGCCAGTAGGCTACAGTAGGTTGTAACTCCCTAGGTCATGCCAGTAGGCTACAGTAGGTTGTAACTCTCTAGGTCATGCCAGTAGGCTACAGTAGGTTGTAACTCTCTAGGTCATGCCAGTAGACTACAGTAGGTTGTATCCAAGTGGAAACAATTATCAACACAGTGTGGAAAGTGTCAAATTCGGTCAACAACAAAATGAAAGGCTTATTTGCTACGTGAGGTTTACTTGATCCAACAGAAGTTTCGAAATGATTAAGTTGTTATGTGGACACGTGACATACAGACAACTTTGATAAAAACACTATAGGAGTTGTCTCCAGATCGCTATGCATATTCATGCTAGTAGCTTAGCATCTCTCTCCATTGAATACAGGCGGTTGACCACAACAACCCTCATAGAATATAAACAATAGATTTCAATAATAAGATGAATCCACCAATCCAAAGAAAGGTTAGGAGGGAGCTAGACAACCCGCAGTGAAGCTTTGTGGACAACGACCTCCCTTTGTTAGGGCGGAGAGACATCTTGTCAGTATATCCATAATCTTTGGTGTAGCCAACCCAACTCTCGCATGGCACTATTGGGGGGCACGGTGTGTAGTAAATCATCACTACATGAAAATCACTACATGCCGTGCCCCCCAGTCTGCGGTCAGCAGATAGACCCTTCTCAAATATATATGTTAAGTCACTTTTTGGAAACGTAACGGAGAAAACAAGGGGTAGCTTGCTCTCTACGTCGTCTGATTCTAGACATATCAGTCATCATCCTGGGCCCTCCGTTGAAGAGGTATTGACGAGCCAACCCCCGAATATCCTAAGTTAAAAACACATTTAAGGCGGTACTTACTGGTGTTAATCAGATCCCCGTTCTCCACCTCTTCATCTTTCAATGTGACAGTAATCTCCCCTTCCTTCTTCACTCCAAAAACTGCATCCTCCTCTTTTCCCTCCTCCTCTTCTTTTACTGTAACATCCTCCTCCTCTTTCACTCTGAAAGCGTCTTCCTCTTCTTTCACTGAAACGTCTTCCTCTTCTTCTTTCACTGTAACAGACTCATCCTCTACTTCATGTTTTACTGTGACATCCTCCTCTTCCTTCTCCTCTTTCACGACAATGTTCAACCCCAGAGCTTCTCCCTCCGTCCAGCAGACCTCCTCTTCTTTAACAGGAGGGGAGTAGTTTAGGGAGCTCATGTTCGGGGATGTTAGCTAGCTAGCTTCAATTAGCGATTAGGCTAGTGCTAACTTAACCAGCAAGCTACTATAGCTGACTAATACAAAATAACGTAATATTCAATTAAATAGGTTAACAAGTAGATACGACAGACGTGTGTCTAAAACACAGTTGCTAATATAGACCGAAATCGTATAAATAGCTAGAATCCTTCGGCTATGTTGGCTAGCAAGCTACCGAGGTGGTTGACGAGCTGTTTATGAAGAACCGTCCACTAGATTATACGTCACGCTAGCAGCATCGCCTGAAACACGCACATCGCCGTCTGCTGACTGGAGTGGGAAACGCAGTTTAGGATCATATTTTATTTTCAGACAAAGATTATTTTAAATGGATTTAATTAAATAATACCATTATATTGAGACATACAAAGACAGGAATGTGTTGATTGATTAGTGCGATTTTTTTTATTACTACAGCACATTTAAGGCAGTTTCATTAAGTCAAACTAAATCTAAATAAGTAGCTAGCTACTGTAGGTCCATACTGCTCCTACATGGTGTAACAATACATCATGTAAATGTATATAATGAACAGACTCTGTCTATACTGCTCCTACATGGTGTAACAATAGATCATGTAGATGTATATAATGAACAGACTAGGTCTATACTGCTCCTACATGGTGTAACAATACATTATGTAGATGTATATAATGAACAGACTAGGTCTATACTGCTCCTACATGGTGTAACAATACATCATGTAGATGTATATAATGAACAGACTAGGTCTACACTGCTCCTACATGGTGTAACAATACATCATGTAGATGTATATAATGAACAGACTAGGTCTACACTGCTCCTACATGGTTTAACAATACATTTTACATTTACATTTAAGTCATTTAGCAGACGCTCTTATCCAGAGCGACTTACAAATTGGTGCATTCACCTTATGATATCCAGTGGAACAACCACTTTACAATAGTGCATCTAACTCTTTTAAGGGGGGGGGGGGGGGTTAGAAGGATTACTTTATCCTATCCTAGGTATTCCTTAAAGAGGTGGGGTTTCAGGTGTCTCCGGAAGGTGGTGATTGACTCCGCTGACCTGGCGTCGTGAGGGAGTTTGTTCCACCATTGGGGTGCCAGAGCAGCGAACAGTTTTGACTGGGCTGAGCGGGAACTGTACTTCCTCAGAGGTAGGGAGGCGAGCAGGCCAGAGGTGGATGAACGCAGTGCCCTTGTTTGGGTGTAGGGCCTGATCAGAGCCTGAAGGTACGGAGGTGCCGTTCCCCTCACAGCTCCGTAGGCAAGCACCATGGTCTTGTAGCGGATGCGAGCTTCAACTGGAAGCCAGTGGAGAGAGCGGAGGAGCGGGGTGACGTGAGAGAACTTGGGAAAGTTGAACACCAGACGGGCTGCGGCGTTCTGGATGAGTTGTAGGGGTTTAATGGCACAGGCAGGGAGCCCAGCCAACAGCGAGTTGCAGTAATCCAGACGGGAGATGACAAGTGCCTGGATTAGGACCTGCGCCGCTTCCTGCGTGAGGCAGGGTCGTACTCTGCGAATGTTGTAGAGCATGAACCTACAGGAACGGGTCACCGCCTTGATGTTAGTTGAGAACGACAGGGTGTTGTCCAGGATCACGCCAAGGTTCTTAGCACTCTGGGAGGAGGACACAATGGAGTTGTCAACCGTGATGGCGAGATCATGGAACGGGCAGTCCTTCCCCGGGAGGAAGAGCAGCTCCGTCTTGCCGAGGTTCAGCTTGAGGTGGTGATCCGTCATCCACACTGATATGTCTGCCAGACATGCAGAGATGCGATTCACCACCTGGTTATCAGAGGGGGGAAAGGAGAAGATTAATTGTGTGTCGTCTGCATAGCAATGATAGGAGAGGCCATGTGAGGATATGACAGAGCCAAGTGACTTGGTGTATAGCGAGAATAGGAGAGGGCCTAGAACAGAGCCCTGGGGGACACCAGTGGTGAGAGCACGTGGTGCGGAGACAGATTCTCGCCACGCCACCTGGTAGGAGCGACCTGTCAGGTAGGACGCAATCCAAGCGTGGACCTTGCCGGAGATGCCCAGCTCGGAGAGGGTGGAGAGGAGGATCTGATGGTTCACAGTATCAAAGGCAGCCGATAGGTCTAGAAGGATGAGAGCAGAGGAGAGAGAGTTAGCTTTAGCAGTGCGGAGCGCCTCCGTGACACAGAGAAGAGCAGTCTCAGTTGAATGACTAGTCTTTTGGATCAAGAAGGTCATTCTGAGAGAGATAGCAGGAGAGCTGGCCAAGGACGGCACGTTCTAGAGTTTTGGAGAGAAAAGAAAGAAGGGATACTGGTCTGTAGTTATTGACATCGGAGGGATCGAGTGTAGGTTTTTTCAGAAGGGGTGCAACTCTCGCTCTCTTGAAGACGGAAGGGACGTAGCCAGCGGTCAAGGATGAGTTGATGAGCGAGGTGAGGTAAGGGAGAAGGTCTCCGGAAATGGTCTGGAGAAGAGAGGAGGGGATAGGGTCAAGCGGGCAGGTTGTTGGGCGGCCGGCCGTCACAAGACGCGAGATTTCATCTGGAGAGAGAGGGGAGAAAGAGGTCAAAGCACAGGGTAGGGCAGTGTGAGCAGAACCAGCGGTGTCGTTTGACTTAGCAAACGAGGATCGGATGTCGTCGACCTTCTTTTCAAAATGGTTGACGAAGTCATCCGCAGAGAGGGAGGAAGGGGGAGGAGGATTCAGGAGGGAGGAGAAGGTGGCAAAGAGCTTCCTAGGGTTAGAGGCAGATGCTTGGAATTTAGAGTGGTAGAAATTGGCTTTAGCAGCAGAGACAGAAGAGGAGAATGTAGAGAGGAGGGAGTGAAAGGATGCCAGGTCCGCAGGGAGGCGAGTTTTCCTCCATTTCCGCTCGGCTGCCCGGAGCCCTGTTCTGTGAGCTCGCAATGAGTCGTCGAGCCACGGAGCAGGAGGGGAGGACCGAGCCGGCCTGGAGGATAGGGGACATAGAGAGTCAAAGGATGCAGAAAGGGAGGAGAGGAGGGTTGAGGAGGCAGAATCAGGAGATAGGTTGGAGAAGGTTTGAGCAGAGGGAAGAGATGATAGGATGGAAGAGGAGAGAGTAGCGGGGGAGAGAGAGCGAAGGTTGGGACGGGGCGATACCATCCGAGTAGGGGCAGTGTGGGAAGTGTTGGATGAGAGCGAGAGGGAAAAGGATACAAGGTAGTGGTCGGAGACTTGGAGGGGAGTTGCAATGAGATTAGTGGAAGAACAGCATCTAGTAAAGATGAGGTCAAGCGTATTGCCTGCCTTGTGAGTAGGGGGGGAAGGTGAGAGGGTGACATGTAGATGTATATAATGAACAGACTAGGTCTATACTGCTCCTACATGGTGTAACAATACATCATGTAGATGTATATAATGAACAGACTAGGTCTATACTGCTCCTACATGGTGTAACAATACATCATGTAGATGTATATAATGAACAGACTAGGTCTATACTGCTCCTACATGGTGTAACAATACATCATGTAGATGTATATAATGAACAGACTAGGTCTATACTGCTCCTACACGGTGTAACAATGCATCATGTAGATGTATATAATGAACAGACTAGGTCTATACTGCTCCTACACGGTGTAACAATGCATCATGTAGATGTATATAATGAACAGACTAGGTCTATACTGCTCCTACGTGGTGTAACAATACATCATGAAGATGTATACTACCGTTCAAAAGTTTGGGGTCACTTAGAAATGTCCTAGTTTTTTTAAAGAAAAACACATTTTTTGACCATTAAAATAACATCAAATTGATCAGAAATACAGTGTAGACATTGTTTATGTTGTAAATGACTATTGTAGCTGGAAACGGCAGATTTTTTATGAAATATCTACATAGGCGTACAGAGGCCCATTATCAGCAACCATAATTCCTGTGTTCTAATGGCACGATGTGTTAGTTAATCCAAGTTTATCATTTTAAGAGGCTAATTGATCATTAGAAAAACCTTTTGCAATTATGTTAGCACAGCTGAAAACTGTTGTGCTGATTTAACAAAGCTTTTGTCAACAGTCTGTGACCCTTCTTGTTCTTTAACAAAGCTTTTGTAAATAGCGTTTTTGCATAACAATCAGGCAGCAGAACAACAATAATCATCACCCTCTTGACCAATCTTCCCTCCCCTTAACATTGGGTTTGATTCAGACCCTGTCAGTGTTCCAGGTGGACATTGGGTTTGATTCAGACCCTGTCAGTGTTCCAGGTGGACATTGGGTTTGATTCAGACCCTGTCAGTGTTCCAGGTGGACATTGGGTTTGATTCAGACCCTGCCAGTGTGCCAGGTGGACATTGGGTTTTATTCAGACCCTGCCAGTGTGCCAGGTGGACATTAGGTTTGATTCAGACCCTGCCAGTGTACCAGGTGGACATTGGGTTTGATTCAGACCCTGTCAGTGTGCCAGGTGGGCATTGGGTTTGATTCAGACCCTGTCAGTGTGCCAGGTGGGCATTGGGTTTGATTCAGACCCTGTCAGTGTACCAGGTGGACATTGGGTTTGATTCAGACCCTGCCAGTGTACCAGGTGGACATTGGGTTTGATTCAGATCCTGCAAACATGGCCAGAGATGTAACTTATAACCACAGAACCACCCCAGACCTTTCATGCCTGACTAAAAACAACTAAGAATTAGATTTACTGCCCTGGTCTAGCATGTCACCGCCTCAGACACCATTCACAATGCTGGCTGAGGTACGAGTAAAACTTGACATATTATTTCCTAACCATTCACAATGCTGGCTGAGGTACGAGTAAAACATGACATATTATTTCCTAACCATTCACAATGCTGGCTGAGGTACGAGTAAAACATGACATATTATTTCCTAACCATTCACAATGCTGGCTGAGGTACGAGTAAAACATGACATATTATTTCCTAACCATTCACAAAGCTGGCTGAGGTACTGAGTAAAACATGACATATTATTTCCTAACCATTCACAATGCTGGCTGAGGTACGAGTAAAACATGACATATTATTTCCTAACCATTCACAATGCTGGCTGAGGTACGAGTAAAACATGACATATTATTTCCTAACCATTCACAATGCTGGCCGAGGTACGAGTAAAACATGACATATTATTTCCTAACCATTCACAAAGCTGGCCGAGGTACGAGTAAAACATGACATATTATTTCCTAACCATTCACAATGCTGGCTGAGGTACGAGTAAAACATGACACATTATTTCCTAACCATTCACAATGCTGGCTGAGGCACGAGTAAAACATGACATATTGTTTCCTAATTGTCAAAAAATCCCCACTCCATAATCAACTAGTCTCCCACTGTTTAACCAGAATACCATAAGTTGTGTCCTTCAACTGTTATATGTCATGTATTGTCATGTTATGCTCTATTAGATGTCGTGTATTGTCATGTTATGTTCTCTATAATGAAACATCACCAAGTGAAATAAAGTTGATAAGATACTCTTAATAGACATTAAATAAAAAATGGTTGTTCAGAAATCATTAATTATTATGTTGCTCTCATGAAATTCAGTACATGTGTAGAGGGATAATTCCAGTGCAGTACATTTGTAGAGGGATAATTCCAGTGCAGTACATGTGTAAAGGGATAATTCCAGTACAGTACATGTGTAAAGGGGTAATTCCAGTGCAGTACATGTGTAAAGGGTGTAGAGGGATAATTCCAGTACAGTACATGTGTAAAGGGGTAATTCCAGTGCAGTACATGTGTAAAGGATGTAGAGGGATAATTCCAGTGCAGTACATGTGTAAAGGATGTAGAGGGATAATTCCAGTGCACCGGTTATTGACTGGAGACATAAAGAGATGAAAACAGGTCCCTAGTGGAATGACAACAACATAGCTGCTTGTTAAAGTAGAGATGGAGGGAGAGAGAGAGGTAACCATATGCTGAAAACAGGTCCCTAGTGGAATGACAACAACATAGCTGCTTGTTAAAGTAGAGATGGAGGGAGAGAGAGAGGTAACCATATGCTGAAAACAGGTGTATTTATCCCTGTGTTTCCTGTCTCTCTGTGCCAGTTCATCTTGTATGTCCAAGTCAACCAGCGTGGTTATTCCTGTGCCCATGCCTTCTCTATTCTCTTTTTTATAGTCCTCCCGGTTCTGACCCATGCCTGTATTCTGGACTCTGTACCCGCCTGCCTGACCATTCTGCCTGCCTTGACCGTGAGCCTGCCTGCCACTCTGTACCTCCTGGACTCTGAACTGGTTTTGACCTTTTCCCTGTCCACGACCATTCTCTTGCCTACTCCCTTTTTGGATCAATAAACATCTATGTGTCCAACCATCTGCCTCCTGTGGTTCTCGCCTTGTGCCCTGATACATATGTGTACTTGGTTAGGAGACTCTCCTGTGAGCGATTGCATTACCATCACACTGTTTGATATCTATGTCCATCTTCTCAAGGGTGTGTTTCACCAGGTCCACAAAGTACTGTCCAGTCGATGACTCACAGTCAATGACCGTAATGAGTCTCTCGTGGACAACATCAGTGACATATCGCAGAACTACTGCACACTGGTCTTTGGATGATAAATCCTGTGTTGTGTCCATTTTGTATTGAGAACATCCGTGCCTTTCTCACTTCAACAGCAATTGTCTGCTGAATCAACATTCTTTTTTTCTTTCTTTTTTTTCCTTCTTTTTTTTATCCCCTTTTCTCCCCAATTTTCGTGGTATCCAATCGCTAGTAATTACTATCTTGTCTCATCGCTACAACTCCCTTTACGGGCTCGGGAGAGACGTAGGTCGAAAGTCATGCGTCCTCCGAAGCACAACCCAACCAAGCCGCACTGCTTCTTAACACAGCGCGCCTCCAACCCGGAAGCCAGCCGCACCAATGTGTCGGAGGAAACACCGTGCACCCGCCCCCCTCGGTTAGCGCGCACTGCGCCCGGCCCGCCACAGGAGTCGCTGGAGCGCGATGAGACAAGGATATCCCTACCGGCCAAACCCTCCCTAACCCGGACGACGCTAAGCCAATTGTGCGTCGCCCCACGGACCTCCCGGTCGCGGCCGGCTGCGACAGAGCCTGGGCGCGAACCCAGACTCTGGTGGCGCAGCATAGACCACTGTGCCACCCGGGAGGCCCCCCTGAATCAACATTCTGATGACTTCAATGGCTTTATTTGCTGTTGTTTTGGACGTCATAGTTACCAAGGACCCTCTTCCTTTACTTCCTATCTGCTTCTTGCTCTTCTCAATGCTCCAACATGCTCTTGTAGGCAGACATCTTATTTGCTTAGCAACAATATAAGCTCAAGAAACTTGTCATGATTGACAGCCATGTTTTCCAAGTTATATGCAGCTTCGTGTCTGTGTCCTCTGTAGCTAAGCCCACATTTACCAATAACTTTAACTACATCAATCACACGTTCCATGACCTGCCTCCTCTTTCTGACCTGGTCTCGTTGAACTGACATTATCACTCAGAAGGGTACGGATGTCTGCTTTTCTGGCTCTGAGGAAAAAGGCTTCTGCACTTTCTCTATGGGTCTTGCTTCTCTCATGTTCCTGTACTCTCTGATGGGCATGTTTCCAGGCCTCCTTTGACAAATGTACTATCACTGGCTGAAGGTTTTGCGAATGCAAGACGTACTGAGCAGAACAAGGAGGGAGTTACTTCATAGTATGTCAGCCATTTTCTGTTTGTGCCATCTTTGGAGTGGAATACATTGGGAATGCCTCTTTGAGGGGTTGTTTTGGTACTGAAAAAATAAGTCAAAATCCTTGGACTGAGGACGTGCAAAATAATCAAAAGGATTTTCAGTGCTTTCGCTGTCCCTTTATTTTCCCTGTACTGGGCTCTGAACCTCTCTCTCTCTCTCTCTCTCTCTCTCTCTGCACATCTGGTTGCTCTGCAGAATTGTAAGAACCGATGCCGGACAGGAGAAGCAGGTACGGGGAGTCAAACATGTATTCTGGAACGGACAAAGAACACGACAGGAACAGCGTCAGCACGGATAAACAAGGCCATATGACAAACAATCCCGAAGCAGGGAACAGAGCTAGGAAACAGACAGATATAGGGAAGGAAATTACACAAGTAGTTGAGTCCACGTGAGTCCAATGAGCGCTGATGCGCATGACGGGGAAAGGCAGGTGTGCGTACTGAAAGTGGCTGAGTGCGTAATGTTGGGGAGTCTGGAGCCCTCGAGCGCCAGAGGGAGGAAGAGCGGGAGCAGGCGTGACAAGAAAGAGATTAACATTGTAAATAACCTAAATTTAATCTTATATTACTTGTGCAGTCATCGATTGTATGCCTCCCCCCAATTGCAGTCCTACTGATAATCTCATAAATAAAGCACATATTAACGTAAAATCATAGCCTACATGTTTAGGTTTGTGCTCTGAGTCTGACTCTGAACTGACCACCATCTCCAGTTCTGCAGGAGCACCTGAAGCTCTAGTGCTGCTGCTGCTTCCTTCTCCACCTTTACAAAGAAAAGACTCTATTATCATACTATCATTAGTGTATCAGTAGGCTACATTAACACAGCTCTGGGAAAAATTAAGAATGGTCTCTTAATTTGGAGTGGTCTGTTAATTTGGAGTGGTCTGTTAATTTTTCCCAAGCTGCATATTATTGTAACTTGTAATGCTGGTACTAATGGTGTTAAGGATATTTGTCATTGCCTGTGCTGTGTCACACAGGCTACTGTGTTACGTTCATGGATGTATTATGGTTACATTACTGTAGCCTGTTTCGCTGTACAGTGTATGTGCACTTCCCCAGCTTATGTGGCAGGAGTCATGACCGAATGCTGGCATGTCCATAGTCTAGGTTTTACTATTAGTTGAAATATATTGCCTTCAATGTCATTATGATCGCTATGTTGCACTCATTGCTATGATATAATTCCTCCACGAAGACGTAAGACGTGCAAACTGTTTAGTCTACCGGCCGTTGTGTCACTATTACTAGCTAAACTACTTAGCTAGCCATGCTGTGTGTCGTGTGTGTGTATTTGACTGACCTGGTCCCTTACTGGCGAATATGTCGCTTATTTTGCAGCATTTGGCTGCGTCTGTGGCAAGGGCCTTTCTCTTTTTTTATTCTCTCCCTCTCTGCTCCATCTTTGCTTTTCTGACCGTCCATCTCGCAGTGCGACTTGTATAAAATGTTATCCGTAGAGAAGCAGGTAGGCGGTTGCTATGTGCGTCGCAGAGAGACCTGATGTAATTTTTGCGAAGGGACACTGCAGCGAGAAAGTGAGAGTCGCGCCTGATGCATGGATTCTCCATCAACTCATTCCTGCTTGCTATATTATCGCTGGTCAAGTTGTAGTAATAAACAGAATATTGTAGTAATAAAGAGATTAGGAATATTGTTTGTGATACTACAATACTACAGATTATTGTAGTAATAAACAGATTAGGAATATTGTTTATGATACTGTTTGGCCCTGTCCGGGGGTATCATCCTGTTTGGCCCTGTCCGGGGGTATCATCGGATGGGGCCACAGTGTCTCCTGACCCCTCCTGTCTCAGCCTCCAGTATTTATGCTGCAGTAGTTTATGTGTCGGGGGGCTAGGGTCAGTTGGTTATATCTGGAGTACTTCTCCTGTCTTATCCGGTGTCCTGTGTGAATTTAAGTATGCTCTCTCTAATTCTCTCTTTCTCTCTTTCTTTCTCTCTCTCGGAGGACCTGAGCCCTAGGACCATGCGTCAGGACTACCGGGCATGATGACTCCTTGCTGTCCCCAGTCCACCTGGCCTAGCTGCTGTTCCAGTTTCAACTGTTCTGCCTGCGGCTATGGAACCCTGACCTGTCCACCGGACGTGATACCTGTCCCAGACCTGCTGTTTTCAACTCTCTAGAGACCGCAGGAGCGGTAGAGATACTCTTAATGATCGGCTATGAAAAGCCAACTGACATTTACTCCTGATTATTATTTGACCATGCTGGTCATTTATGAACATTTGAACATCTTGGCCATGTTCTGTTATAATCTCCACCCGGCACAGCCAGAAGAGGACTGGCCACCCCTCATAGCCTGGTTCCTCTCTAGGTTTCTTCCTAGGTTTTGGCCTTTCTAGGGAGTTTTTCCTAGCCACCGTGCTTCTACACCTGCATTGCTTGCTGTTTGGGGTTTTAGGCTGGGTTTCTGTACAGCACTTCGAGATATTAGCTGATGTACGAAGGGCTATATAAAATAAACTTGATTGGATTTGATTTGATACTACAATTCCCTCAGCAAGATTATTTTGGTCAGATATCTATGGTGATATACAATGGGGGAAAGCATGGAAAATTACTAACAAATATTGTATCAGTAACAAAGTAAAGGAAGTTTCATTTAAAATGTTACATCGAATTTATCCTGTGAAACATGTTTTGGAAAGATTCAAGCTGAATATTGAATATAACTGTGATTTCTGTGGAATGGAGGAGACCATTTTGCATTTGTTTTTTACCTGTATTTATAGCAGAATGTTTTGGATTGACATACAGAATTTTGTTACAAAAAAAATAGGACTGGTTGTACTATTTAATGGTTTTGATATAATGATTTATTTCAGAAATTCTGACATAGATAAAGATGTAGTATATTTAACTCAACTGCTAATAACACTAGGTAAATTTCATTTTCACAAATGCAAATGGTCTAATTCAAAACCTAACTTTTTTCACTTTATAAATGAGTTTAAACAATATGGCACCACTTTAACTAAAATGAAAATCAAAAAGGCAATTAAAACTTTTTGTATTATTAATGAATATGATTCGTTTGTTTAGGATTCCTGGCAATGTAAATCGTTTGTTTGTATGCTTGTTTGCATGTGACTATTCCTCTTGTTTTTGTTGATATTTGTTTATAAAATACATTTAAAAAATAAAAAAAGTTATTTCAGTGCCAATGAGTTACACTGAGTGTATAAAACATTAAGAACACCGGCTCTTTCCATGACATATGCTGACCAGGTGAATCCAGGTTAAAGCTATAATCCCTTATGGATGTCACTAGTTAAATCCACTTAAATCAGCATCGATAAAGAGGAGACATGTTTAAAAAAATATTGTAAGGCATACAATATGCCTTGAGACAATTGAGACATGGATTGTGTATGTGTGCCATTCAGAGGGTGAATGGGCAAGACAAAAAATGTACGTGCCTTTCAACAGGGTATGGTAGTAGGTGCCAGGGGTACCAGTTTGTGTCAAGAACTGCAACGCTGCTGTTTTTTTTACGCTCAACAGTTTCCCGTGTGTATCAAGAATGGTCCACCACTCAAAAGACATCCAGCCAACTTGACACAACTGTGGGAAGCATTGGAGTCAACATGGCCCAGCATCCCTGTGAATGTTTTGTACACTCAGTACATTAATAGTATTGGTACCGTGTTCTTGCCGTAACCTGTAAAGCTGGAGCAGCCTGCGAGGCAGGGGGAGGTGTAGGTGATGCCATTGTCTGAACACAGTGTCCCACTCCCCAGCCAAGCAGGAGCAGTCTCTGTTACACTCTGACAACAGGCTGCCATCGTACACCAGTGGACCTGGGGGACAGAGAAATAGGCTGGTAATAATGATGTTTAAATAATTGTTGCTGAACTATCATTGACATAGGCACAGTGACAAAACAGCCAGGAATCCTGGCTCAGTAACAACCATACTGTATATTCCCACAAGAGGGAGCCCCGGCACAAGCCCATGTGTGTTTTGGTCTAACTCTCACTCATATTCCACTGATCAAAACTTTTGGTTTTATCAACCCACCCACCAACCAACCAACCAATCAGATGTCATATTTACCCGTTGTAGGACACGGTCAGACCAGCCACCTTAACGTTGTCACACTTAGTGCCAGACTGCAGAGGGAGGAGGAGGTAGGCTATGAAGGAGGTGACGAAAGACAGCTGGGCTCCAGACACAACGCCAAGCTTATACCTCTTCATCGGTAGACCTCCCAGGAATATCCCCACCGCACCCACAGGCAGGTTCAACTCACCTGGAAAAGTTATACTCACACGTCTATAGTGCTACCAGTGTGCTGGAGTTTCATTTCCACTCATGTTCAACAAACCTACAGGGTATGGGAGAGAACAAAAAAGTGTATTTAATGCCATTCAACATCAATACTGACAGGATGGAACATTTCAAATCAAATCAAATTTTATTTGTCACATACACATGGTTAGCAGATGTTAATGCGAGCGTAGCGAAATGCTTGTGCTTCTAGTTCCGACAATGCAGTAATAACAAAATACTGCATAGTTTCCTAGGAACGTGAAGCAAGGCGGCCATCTCTGTCGGCGCCGGAAGTTCATTCGGTTGGAGCATCTCCAGGTTTCTATGGCTTCGTTGAGACAGGCAGCCCAATTCAGTAATATTTTTGAGTAATTGGTATTTTGACCAATCAGATATGCTCTGAAAAAGAGCTGATGCGAAAATATCTGATGTGATTGGTCAAAAAAACAATTAGTGGAAAAATATCGTAATTGTGCTGCCAGTCTAAACACATCCCTTGTTTCTCTGTCTCTGACCCAAACTTCAGTCCTTGCATCGATTACAGAGGGCTGAAAAGGATTAGGATCAAGAATCGTTACCCCCTACGCGATGTCCGCCGCCTTGGAGTTGGCCCTAGGAGCCCAATTCTTCACCAAACTGGACCTCTGCAACGCTTCAAATCTGGTGAGAATCAGGGAGGGAGATGAGTGGAAAACTCCCTTTAACACCCCTAGTGGTCACTGAGTATTTAGTCATGACCTTTGGAATATCGAACTCACCGGCAGTCATTCAAGCATTGATCAATGACACTCTTAGGGATTTGTTGAATCGGTTCGTCTTTGTTTACCTCGACGACATCCTGATCTTCTTCAAAAACACTTCCGGAACACATACAGCCCTGTCCCACCTCACTCAAGCAGGTTTTTGCAGGAATCCCGAGGCTGACAGGGCATTCATAGAGCACAAGGGACGTTTCAACTCCAGACCCATCCTCGTTCATCCTGATCCTACTCGCCCCTTTGTGGTAGAGGTGGACGACCTCGGACACCGGAGCTGGGGCGGTACTTTCACAGCGGAACGAGGAGGACAAGAAACTGCACCCATGTGCCTTTCTCTCCAAGTGGTTCTCGCCAGCGGAAGGCAACTACGATGTAGGCAACCGGGAGCTCTTGGCAGTTAAGTGGGCCCTTGAGGGGTGGAGACACTGGTTGGAACCACTGCTTCATCTTCTGGTCTCTTCTCTGCATCTGGGTCCAACTTTACCACATCACAGTTATATCATCTTTTAATCCCTTCTCTTAACATGTATGGCCCCAAAACATAATCAAGCAGCTGACCAATTACACAAGACTTTAGTTCTAAGTTAACTGAGATGAATCAACAACTTGGTACATTTCTTTATTTCTAAAGTGAAACTATCCTCCACATTGGAGTATCTCTACAAGTACAAGTTTAACCAGTATTTCAGTTGTTTCACCGTCCCATGAAGAAGTGTGGCAGGCCTGTGAGGAAGGATCCTACAGCCATGAGTAAACAGCCCATAGCAATGAGCCTGTGCCGGTGCAGCTTCGCCCAAAAATGGCTGACCACAGCCAGGAACAGCAGGTTACTTGCAAGAAACCACAACACTACAGTAGCCAGGAATCGCAAATTATAAACGCTGTTTTTTTTTTAAACAAAAAGTTCCATATCAGTTTGGATACTAGGCTGCAACTGGGACAACATTTCGTTTTTGCAGGGGGGTGTTGTAAGGGGCTTAATACACTTGTATTCCAGCCACTAGGGGGTACTCTGGTGAAGCCCATGGGAAATAAAGAAATATAGTTTTAAGTGAATTGGGAAGAGTAAGATTGAAAAACTAAAGAAAGACTGTAAACGGCTGCTACCTGTGCTGACATGTTTAAAAGTGAAGTAAACCGTACTTTTCGCGTTGTAGTTTATATGATAAGGTCATTGGAAGGGTAACATATACAGGATGTACATAAATGGGCAAAAACACGTGACACAGAAAAAAAAAATATTGACATTTAGGAATTCAAAATGCATCTAAATATATTTTGTTCTGTCTATGGAATACCTAAAAAAAAATTAGTTTATATTTTATACATATATATATTTTTTCTTGTCTGTACAGTAAGTAAATGTAGGAAATCCAAAATGCACAAAAATATGTTTTTGGATTGTCTAAAATAAAATATGTGTATAATATATACTTGTCTGTAACGTAAAGCAATGCAGAAGCAATAAGCATTGTAAATGATGGTAGAACACATCAAATGAATGTGAACATGAGGACACAAAGGAGAGATTTAATTAAAAGATCATCTTTTAATACATTTTTAATGCTGAAGTGTTTTAATGCTGAAAAAATCTATGTATGGCAAATCCACTCTGGGCAAATGGCCTGTTGGACAAAAATAAAAAATAGTTAACATCCTTGCTACTTTAGCCATTTGCTATGTTCAAGTAAAATCTCAGTTAATGATGAATGGATACAATTTGGAAGGATTTTCCAGAGTCATACCTCAGTAGGGTAGAGTGTCAGGTGGCACAACCATTGGTGCCATGAGGTCAAAGTGTGAAGGAGGGAGCAAGCCAGAGAGCTGTCTAGGAAGCAGCCCAGGCCCATAGCTTGGAGGCTTTGAGTTGGTTCCATCATTGTAATACATTGTAGGGTATCTGCTGCCCCGTAGTGGGAAAGGTGTTAGCAGGAGACCACCAGGGACATCTATGATCGGCTGACACAGTCTTGGTTAAACCACATGTATTCAAAAGCAATATTCACCTGCTTTCATAGAGTAAGGATTCACTCCTTTGGGGACATTGCCAGTGTTCCCCTGATATCCATATGTCCCCATCGGTGGAGGTGGTGGTACACACTTGTTCTGTAAAACACATCAACACATTTTCCAAATTGTTAGTAATATTATCACAGTTGAAATACAATGGTTGTTCACTGTTTTTAATTTCATTGAATTGAAGTGTGTACCTCAGCCTTGGGCTCAGTTTTGTTAACCCATCTGTGCAGAGTTGAATCTCAGACAATCTGAGGAGGAAGATATTAGCAATGTGAAGCAAGCCACAATATTAATTTTTTTTTTTAATCCAATCAATTGTCTCTACATAGAATATAGTGTTAATAACCAGTTCCTTACAGATCTGTCTTTGTCCTCAGGTAGATGAACCTCCTTCCTATTAACTCTTCCACTCCCAAAGACCCAGCTGAGCCAGCCTCCACTGTTATTGTGCACAGCAGGGGTCTCGGGCTCAGCCACCGGCTGGCTGCCAGTCTGGCACTGAGGTTTGGCATCGGTGTGTTCCGGCTTGGTGATGGACATCATAGCAGGATGCTCAACATATCTAAGTCGGACATCTGTAATAAGTGGGAGAAGTCAGGCCACTCTGCTCATGTCACCACACAGAACAATTACTGGCTGACAGGTAGAAATGTCTCGCTCTGATACTCTGTTACAACCCAATCTTAACCTACACGCAGTCACAGGGATTACTGGGAGGTTACTCCAGGACTCTGCCATCGCATTGTTTTGGTTGCAAAATCAACAATTCCCTGCATATTATGTGAGGGCTCGCAATTTCAACCAATCACCGCACATTTACTGCATAATATGGTTCAATCAAGCCACACGTCAACACAGTTTTATCCCTTGTCAGCGCATTTTTGCAACAAATTGGACAAAACAATTGCATATTTCTATGCAAAATGTCATAATTGTCGCTGCAAAATCTAGCATATTTATCAGCTAATATCAAAACAATCCAAGCGAAATCATGGAGAGATTCATCGGAGTATGAAAATGTATACACTCACTACTGTAAGTCGCTCTGGATAAGAGCATCTGCTAAATGACTAAAATGTAAAAGTAAAATGGAGCTAAACCTGTTGTATGTAGAAAATGCATGAAAGTATTACTGTAACGGCGTTCCTCTCTCTCTTCATACGAAGAGGAGGAGTAGTGATCGAACCAAGGCGCAGCAGGTTGTGAATACATAATGATTTATTAAATAAACAAAATAGACAAAGACGAAAACGAACTATACTGGATATAACTAACAAAATAACAAAACGATGTAGACAGACCTGAACAAACGAACTTACATATACACGAAGCACGCTGACACAGGAACAGACTACATAAACGCACGAAACAAACCGAAACAATCCCGTATGGTGTAACATCGACACAGACACAGGAGACAACCACCCACAACGAACACTGTGAAACAACCTACCTAAATATGACTCTCAATTAGAGGAACGCCAAACACCTGCCTCTAATTGAGAGCCATACCAGGCAACCCTTAAACCAACATAGAAACAGACAACATAGAATGCCCACCCAAACTCACGTCCTGACCAACTAACACATACAACAAACTAACAGAAATAGGTCAGGAACGTGACATAACCCCCCCCTTAAGGTGCAAACTCCGGGCGCACCAGCAGAAAGTCTAGGGGAGGGTCCGGGTGGGCATCTGACCACGGTGGTGGCTCAGGCTCTGGACGAGGTCCCCACCCCACCATAGTCAATCCCAGCTTACGTTTACCCCTTATCATGACCACCCTCTTATTTCCCCCACCAAATTTAAGGGGCAACACCAAGATACAGGACAGCTCCGGGACAAGGTAGCTCAGGACAGAGGGATAGCTCAGGATAGAGAGGCAGCTCAGGATAAAGAGGTAGCTTAGGATAGAGGGGCAACTCCGGACTGAAAGGCAGCTCCGGACAGAGAGACAGCTCTGGACTGAGGGGCAGTTCTGGGTAAATAGCCGCTCTGGGCTAAGGGACAGCTCATGACTGGCTGACGACTCTGGACGCTCATGGCTGGCTGACGGCTCTGGACGCTCATGGCTGGCTGACGGCTCTGGACGCTCATGGCTCACTAACGGCTCTGGACGCTCATGGCTCACTGACGGCTCTGGACGCTCATGGCTGGCTGACGGTTCTGGACGCTCATGGCTGGCTGACGGCTCTGGACGCTCATGGCTGGCTGACGGCTCTGGACGCTCATGGCTCACTGACGGCTCTGGCAGATCCTGTCTGGTTGGCGGCTCTGGCAGATCCTGTCTGGTTGGCGGCTCTGGCAGATCCTGTCTGGTTGGCGGCTCTGGCAGATCCTGTCTGGTTGGCGGCTCTGGCAGATCCTGTCTGGTTGGCGGCTCTGGCAGATCCTGTCTGGTTGGCTGCTCTGGCAGATCCTGACTGACGACTGGCTCTAGCGGCTCCTGACTGACTATCGGCTCTGACGGCTCGGGACAGACGGATGGCTCAGACGGCGCTGGGGAGACGGATGGCTCAGACGGCGCTGGGGAGACGGACGGCTCAGACGGCGCTGGGGAGACGGATGGCTCAGACGGCGCTGGGGAGACGGATGGCTCAGATGGCGCTGGGGAGACGGATGGCTCAGATGGCGCTGGGGAGACGGATGGCTCAGATGGCGCTGGGGAGACGGATGGCTCAGATGGCGCTGGGGAGACGGATGGCTCAGATGGCGCTGCGGAGACGGATGGCTCAGATGGCGCTGCGGAGACGGATGGCTCAGACTGATCCTGTCTAGCGGAAGGCTTTGGCTGCTCCTGTCTGGCGGAAGGCTCTAGCGGCTCCTGTCTGGCGGAAGGCTCTAGCGGCTCCTGTCTGGCGGAAGGCTCTGTAGGCTCATGGCAGACGGGCGGCTTTGCAGGCTCATGGCAGACGGGCGGCTTTGAAGGCTCAATACAGACGGGCAGTTCATGCGGCGCTTGGCAGACGGACAGTTCAGGCGCCGTTGGGCAGACGGCAGACTCTGGCCGGCTGAGACGCACTGTAGGCCTGGTACGTGGTGCCGGAACTGGAGGCACCGGACTGGAGACACGCACTTCAAGCCTAGTGCGGGGAGCAGGGACAGGGCACACTGGCCTCTCAAAGCGTGCTATATTCCTGGTGCGTGGTACCGGCACTGGTGGCACCGGGCTGAGTGCACGCACATCAGGACGAGTACGGGGAGAAGGAACAGTGTGTACAGGGCTCTGGAGACGCACAGGAGGCTTAGTGCGTGTTGTCGGAACTGGAGGCACCGAACTGGATACACGCACCATAGGAAAAGTGCGTGGAGGAGGAACAGGGCTCTGGAAACGCACTGGAAGCCTGGTGCGTGGTGTAGGCACTGGTGGTACTGGGCTGGGGCGGGGAGGTAGCGCCGGAAATACCGGACCATGCAGGCGTACTGGCTCTCTTGAGCATTGAGCCTGCCCAACCTTACCTGGTTGAATGCTCCCGGTCGCCCGACCAGTGCGGGGAGGTGGAATAACCCGCACCGGGCTATGTAGGCGAACCGGGGAAACCATGCGTAAGGCAGGTGCCATGTATGCCGGCCCGAGGAGACGCACTGGAGACCAGACGCGTTGAGCCGGCCTCATGACACCTGGCTCAATGCCCAATCTAGCCCTACCAGTGCGGGGAGGTGGAATAACCCGCACCGGGCTATGCACACGTACAGGAGACACCGTGCGCTCTACTGCGTAACACGGCGTCTGCCCGTACTCCCGCTCTCCACGGTAAGCCTGGGAAGTGGGCGCAGGTCTCCTACCTGCCCTTGGCCCACTACCTCTTAGCCCCCCCCCAAGAAATTTTTGGGTGTTACTCACGGGCTTTTCGGGCTTCCGTGCTAGACGCGACCCCTCATAACTCCGGTTCTTCACTCCGGTAGCCTCTGCTCTCCTCAGTGCCTCCAGCTGTTCCCATGGGAGGCGATCCCTTCCAGCCAGGATCTCCTCCCATGTGTAGCAACCTTTACCGTCCAAAACATCCTCCCATGTCCATTCCTCCTTCTTACGTTGTCCCTTACTCCCGTTACACCGCTGCTTGGTTCTGGTTATTTGGTGGGTGGTTCTGTAACGGCGTTCCTCTCTCTCTTCATACGAAGAGGAGGAGTAGTGATCGAACCAAGGCGCAGCAGGTTGTGAATACATAATGATTTATTAAATAAACAAAATAGACAAAGACGAAAACGAACTATACTGGATATAACTAACAAAATAACAAAACGATGTAGACAGACCTGAACAAACGAACTTACATATACAGTGATCCCTCGCCACTTCGCGGTTCACTTATCGCGGATTCGCTATTTCGCGGATTTTCATAATGCATTTTTTTTTTTTTTTTGGTGCATTGTGCTCTGCATTCTGATTCGCTAAAAACTCACTCCCGCTTCTTGTATCAAAACATGCTACGAATTGTGCTATCATTTTGTCGTCTCGTGCAGTTATGTGTACGTACATAAAACAGCTTGGCAAATTTACATTAAGTTGGCCAAATTATCTTGTAATTTCGAACATCTCCTAAACCCATAATGTCGACGAAACGGCCTACACGTGAGTCACTGTATTTGTATACATGTAATAGTTGCTAATTGTAAAAAAAAAAAAAGTTTTCTATTTCGCGGATTTCACTTATCGCGGGTCATTTTCGGAACGTAACCCCCGCGATAAACGAGGGATTACTGTACACGAAGCACGCTGACACAGGAACAGACTACATAAACGCACGAAACAAACCGAAACAATCCCGTATGGTGTAACATCGACACAGACACAGGAGACAACCACCCACAACGAACACTGTGAAACAACCTACCTAAATATGACTCTCAATTAGAGGAACGCCAAACACCTGCCTCTAATTGAGAGCCATACCAGGCAACCCTTAAACCAACATAGAAACAGACAACATAGAATGCCCACCCAAACTCACGTCCTGACCAACTAACACATACAACAAACTAACAGAAATAGGTCAGGAACGTGACAATTACAGCTATACACATGAGCCATACATTTGATCTATCATAACTAAGTCTCACGCTATCACAAAGGTAATTTCTTTACTAATTAGGTAAGGTTAAGTGACCTCTTCTCTTGGAATAGAAATCCACAGGTGGAGTACACGCTCCACCATCCCATTTCCACAGTGGTGCCACCATGGGGATGATGGGAGGTGGTTGTGGATGATTGTTTCCATCCTTCACAGGGACACTGGCTGTGAGGATCTCCTCCCTATGTGCAGGGACGCTGGCCATTGGGACGATTCCCTTCCTCTGCGCAGTGACACTGGCCATCAGGAGGATCAACTCCTTTTGTGCAGGGATGAGGCCTGATGCTCTGAGGATCTTCTTCCTCTGCACAGTGATAGAAGATGCTGGAAGAATCTCCTCCCTATGTGCAGGGATGAGGCCTGATGCTCGGAGGATCTCCTCCCTCTGTGCAGGGACACTGGCTGTTTGGAGGATCCCCTCCCGCTGTGCAGGGACACTGGCTGTGAGGAGGATGTCCTCCCTCTCTTCAGGGATAAGGCCTGATGCTCGGAGGATCTCCTCCCTCTGCGCAGTGATGCTAGCTGCTCGGAGGATCCCCTCTCTCTGTGCAGGGACACTGGCTGTGAGGAGGATCCCCTCCCTCTGTGTAGGGGTGAGGCCTGATGCTCGGAGGATCTCCTCCCTCTCAGCAGGGACATTAGCCTTTGGGACAATTCCCTCCCTGTGCGCAGGGACGCTGGCCATTGGGACGATTCCCTTCCTCTGCGCAGTGACACTGGCCATCAGGAGGATCAACTCCTTTTGTGCAGGGATGAGGCCTGATGCTCTGAGGATCTTCTTCTTCTGTGCAGTGATAGAAGATGCTGGAAGAATCTCCTCCCTCTGTGCAGGGATGAGGCCTGATGCTCGGAGGATCCCCTCCCTCTGTGCAGGGACACTGGCTGTGAGGAGGATGTCCTCCCTCTCTTCAGGGATAAGGCCTGATGCTCGGAGGATCTCCTCCCTCTGCGCAGTGATGCTAGCTGCTGGGGATATCCCCTCCCTCTGTGCAGGGACACTGGCTGTTTGGAGGATCCCCTCTGTGTAGGGGTGAGGACTGATGCTCGGAGGATCTCCTCCCTCTCAGCAGGGACACTAGCCTTTGGGACAATTCCCTCCCTCTGCGCAGTGAAACTGGCCATCAGGAGGATCAACTCCTTTTGTGCAGGGATGAGGCCTGATGCTCTGAGGATCTTCTTCTTCTGCGCAGTGATAGAAGATGCTGGAAGAATCTCCTCCCTCTGTGCAGGGATGAGGCCTGATGTTCGGAGGATCTCCTCCCTCTGTGCAGTGACACTGGCTGTTTTGAGGATCCCCTCCCTCTGTGCAGGGACACTGGCTGTTTGGAGGATACCCTCCCTCTGTGACGGGATGAGGCCAGATGCTCGGAGGATCTCCTCCCTCTGCACAGCAACTTTGGCTGCTGTGATGATCTGCAGGTATAATATAGAGCATATAGTCATTCCCTAAAAAATCAACCACTTGGAATCTATAACATCATTGACACCATACACTGAGTGTATTAAACATTAAGAACACCTTCTCTTTCCGTGACATAGACTAATCAGGTGAAAGCTATAGTCCCTTATTGATGTTAATTGTTAAATCTTCTTCTCAGTGTAGATGAAGGGGAGGAGACAGGTTAAAGATTGATTTTTAGACAATTGAGACATGGATTGTGTATGTGTGTCATTCAGAGGGTGAATGGGCAAGACCAAAGATTTAAGTCCCTTTGAACAGAGTATGGTAGTAGGTGCCAGAAGCACCGGCTTGTGTCAAGAACTGCAATGCTGTTGGGTATCAAGAATGGTCCACCACCAAGGGAGGGGGGGGGGGCAACTCAATAAGAAGGTGTTCTTAATGTTTTGTTCACTCAGTGTAGATCAATCCCTAGCATATACTTTCATTTGTGATACTGTAAATACACAAATTATATTAATGTTATCTACAATATATTATAATACCGTAAGCCTCCCTGCTGCAGGGGCTTTTCCTCCTACAATTTTGAGCTGATTTTCTTCACTTTAGCAATATTTTGTATCTTTGTTAATTTTCACATTTATTGTGTTTGGAATGGCACTGTTACTACAGCATTTGATGTAAGTATGTAGGGCAATTACCCATAATGCTCACTGACTGAACATTCAAAATTACCATGGCAATTATTGACGCATTCACATGCCATCGGAAACTTAGAACCTCAGAGTTAAAATGAATGTAAGAAATTAGCGTAGAGCTTCCTACTGGTTGATTCTGATACTTCACAAGTGGGAAACTTGAAATCATCATTCCATAACGAGTTAGCGAGTCAGAAATGTCAGAATTTCCTAATTCCGACTTGAAGGGCCTTCTATGATGTAGGGCAGGTCAGTAACCAAATTATTTTACAGACTTTTATGGTCACACAAGTTGCCATCGGTGGATTCAAAATGAGTAGCCTAACAATTATTTACATGGCCCCAGGTACATTTGCAACCAAATAATTTTTCTGTGAGAAATCAATAATAGTTGCACACATAGGGTAACAGTCAGCAATTGACAGTGAGCAATGAGCAAGATAAGCATAGACGGGAAGTTGACAATAGCTTATTATTATTGTAAATAAATGTTATTTCTATGGTTGCAGTCCTCAAAGATTGAATTGCATTGAATTGAATTAATCAGATCCAATGATTTACCGCCCGTAGGCTGGGGTATCGCTAGTCATCATTATTATAATCACCATCTCAATCATTATCACCATACCATCATAGACTTATTCTTCTGTATCTGAGACTCATCTGACACTACCTTAGATATGGCAGTCTGCAACTCAATACACTGCCCCTGCATGGTGTTCAGCGTCCCCTGCATGTGGTTAATCGACTGCTTAACATCGTTCAGCAGGATCTGAATCTCAAGCCTGCAAAAAATCAGGCAACATACTGAGATGACGAGAGGCTTCAGACCATGCCCATTGGACCATCTTTAGGATTCTATCTCACTTAACACCAATCTTATTAGGAATGTAACTTTGTGCAGAAGATGTTACTATAGTGTTATTTAGAAGGAAAAAAGTGTACTTTGTCAGGTGCCAAAAGGATGACGGGATGTCTCCCTGCTCCAGTGAGCTCTGCTGGCAGGTCTTGCTCACTGTTGGAGGAACGGGAGCCAAATTAGAGGAAAAATATCTATAGTTGTTTGGCAATGAAACATTCATAGCATAATGGGGATTGTCCTTCTCTGTGAAAAGAATAACAACAGCTGGGGTTTACTTTCTCACTTTTAGATCATGTAATACAATCTTTAAACCCATCAGAAGTGTAGTGCTTACCTCCATGACAATATTGGTCCATGTTATTTATGGCTGCATTGTCCCAATGTTGACCACTAGTTCCAACTTGTGATGAGAAGGTCTTGATGAAACGATCAAGTCAACATTTTGTTAGACATTTCAAAGATAGCAATAACAATTGTACATGAGACAGTGCAGTGTGTACATGAGACAGTGTGTATGTAAAAAACTATCTGGTGTGTGAGTACTCACATGAAAGGTATCCATGATTCTAGATTAAGCCAATCATGTATGCGATTACCATCCTATGGGTCAGCAATGGAATGATTGCTACACAGTTTTCAGGCGACTTTATGTCTTGGGCCTGGATGAATCATTGAAATACTTGTAATATTGTGAATTTGTGATGCATAATTGCCATTGTAATTTGGAATATTCCATCAAAGTTATTTGTTTTGACAGTCAAAACAACTAACTCTTACGATTAATCACTTGACTTGAGTAACTTGAGTTGACGGAAATAGCAACTTTATATTCTGACCTAGACACTGACTTGTGCAATGCCTAATGCATAATCTATGCATGTTATTGGCTCATCATAGTATATAGCCGAGGGTCTCATAGTCCAAAAACAGCATTGGCCATTGGACTGCTCAGTCAAAACAACTCACTTTTACGATGAATCACTTGACTGGAGTAACTTGAGTTCGGACCTAAAACATTGAAAGTAGGCTATAGCTTGACGCATATCCTTACCTTGGACAAGCGTATCCAAAAGGCCTATCCAGTCATGCGTGAAGATACCTTTAGGCAGATAAATGCGCGGTACGGGTTGAGACACGCTCGGTATTGTGAATCTGTAACACTGATATAAAAGCACGTTTTCGTTTATAATTTACACTGTAGAATGACCTGCAAGCCAATCAGAATCTAGTTTTAAACAATACCGTGGGTTCCATGGAACGTCACAAACATATTAGGCCACTTGCGTCACAGATTACAGTCACTGAACGTGGGTTTAATAGCTATATTGGCTATATGTACAGTATATACACATCGTATTGAATTGAGATTACATTTACTGCACCACTGTAATTATGTAGCCTAATCCTATGAGGATCATATGTGAAATGTCAGAATCATGGCACATGAAAACATAATTAAATTGACTGCAGATTATACAATTCACTGTGACACAATAAACGCACTGGGCATCAATGTTATTTCTATGTAATTTCAATGAAATTACGTTGAACCAATGTGGAATACAAGTTGAATTGATGTATGTGCCCATTGGGAAGGGATCAATTCGAAATGATTGAATACATACAGTATTACAAAGAAAGAGATACAAAAATTGCTTCGAAAAGCTCGAAAAAGTCTCATTTCCCTGGGCCACCCAAAAGTAAAATGTATGTACGCATTACTGTACATCGTTTTGGATGAAAGGGTCTGCTTTCAAATCTCTGACCCTCACACATATTTACAATCTCGCGATGATTATTTCTGGCGCTTTCACGTTTGCGGGATTTTGTTAAGTAATTGATGCGCAGGAGAGCTCCATGAAATCAGCAACATTAACGGGTCCAAATCGAGCAAAAAGATTCAAATTAAAAGTCCTTCGTTAACTTGAACACATCACAAATTGTAGTATATTTCCCTGTTTCAAGATGCGTTCTGTTTCGTTTCTCTGATCTCTGAAAAGTAATTTAGGTTTTCAGTCTTCTTTATTAAATAATATCTGGAATAATAGTTTAATTTCCATTCCACTAGATGGCACTATCCCCTAAGCTACTCCCTGTCAGGGGTCTGAGGATTCTGAAACAAAATAGTTTAGGCTCTTGAAACGCATCGGTGCGTTGGTAGATGTGCTGCTGTACATTGTTATAAACACTTATTACACTGCTATAGACTTATTATCAATGTAATTCACTGTTATAAACACATATTACATTATAAATGATGATCCTGTGTAGAGCATGCCGATCCCACCACCAGGGTTGTGGGTTCGATTCCCGGGGCAACCCATACGTAAAATACTGTAAGTCGCTTTGGATGAAAGTATCTGCTAAATGGCATATATTATGATTACATCGTTTAAACAACAGGCCTACAATATGAAAGTCTATTTATTTTTCAAATTAATATTTGTGTTGGAACTTTACATCAGTTGGAAAGGCAGCACATGTATCTGTTTAATTACTACCTGATTCAAAAGTTGTGGACAGAAATGTGGGTATACTATAATACAAGTTCAAATAAAATAATGACAAGCACATCTTGATCTTTTTGAATTGAGGTTTTATTAAGTCAGGGTAGCTTGGTTATCATGGCTACGTGTAACAGCATTAAGATCCCCTCTGGGACCAGAACTGAAATGAGTATTAATTCAATTTTTTTGATGTATTCCATAGACAGAACTAAATATATTTAGATGCATATTTTTATTTTGTATGTCACGTGTTTATGCCCATTTATGTACATCCTGTATATGTTACCCTTCCAATGAGCTTATCATATAAACTACAACGCGAAAAGTACGGTTTACTTCACTTTTAATCATGTCAGCACAGGTAACAGCCGTTTACAGTCTTTCTTTAGTTTTTCATTCTTACTCTTCCCAATTCACTTAAACTATATTTCTTTATTTCCCATGGGCTTCACCAGAGTACCCCCTAGTGGCTGAATACAAGTGTATTAAGCCCCTTACAACACCCCCCTGCAACAACGAAATGTTGTCCCAAACATTTCACTGGCCTCAAAACAAACAGAAGATGTAAGTACTGGTCATGAGAACAATGGAGAAAACTGGCCTAACAGCCATATAACTATCTCGACATGTCCAGTCTGTCTTTATGGGCAAAGACGCAACCCCCACTAAACATTATCACACTGTGATTAGTAAAGGTAAACAAGAAAATATATACACATCAGAACATCTATAGTTGGTATCCTGATAAGAGCTTGGCAGCCCTAAAGTGTTATAGGTTAGAATGTCTTTGGGCCTCCTCTGCCGGGCTGAACGGCGGGGCCATGGGTGACCCCAATGAATCAGTGTCCACTTCATCATGAGATGATTGAGTCTCTGAGCCCTCAGCTGTTTCCATATTTACCCCTGTCCTCTCCGGCACTACTTCACAGTGAAGTTTCTATCAGTCTGACGCCGTTCCTCACTATTATCTGATACTAGTTGTGTGCTACTCTGTCTGCTCTCTTCATCCCTACGTGGCCTATTGATGAATACTGGATAAGAATCCTCATCTGAGCTCTCAGACTCAACGCTCTCCCTATTTCGCTGATTTTGCTGGGGTGGTTCCTTTCTCCACAGACCACTACTGGGTGTCTCAACAGGTTCCTCAAATGGTAGAGAATTACATGACATGAACATATTGCGATGCAGAACCCGGGCCCTGCCTGTACCCCTCTCGGGTTTGACCTCATAGACAAGGCTGTCATCACCTTTCCTGGTTACCACCACATGTATTTGGTCCTCCCAGTGTGATCATAGCTTTCCCGGCCCCCCACGTTCTGACATGTTCCTCACCAGTACACGATCCCCTGAGACCAGAACCAAACTCATTTTCTTCCGATCGTAGTTGGCTTTTTCCTTTGCTGTTGATTTCTCCACTGGCGATGTCATAGGCTTCAGCCATCTGTTGCTGCCACTTCTTAGCATAATCCTGGTATGATTTCTCCTGTTCCTTTATCCGTAACTCAAAGACAAGGTCAACAGGTAGAAGTGGAGCCCTTCCAAATAGCAGGAAATACGGTGAGAACACAGTAGCATCACTGGTGGTACACTTATATGCATGAATGACCGTGTTCAGATAATTACCCCAGTTGGCTTTTTCTCTTCATCTAGTGTGCGCAACATTGACAACAGTGTACGGTTAAATCTCGGATTCCCCTGTGGATGATATGGAGAGGTTCTGGAATTGGCTATTCCCGTACAGTTCTGCAAGGCTCTGAATAACTGATTTTCAAACTCTCTTCCATGATCATGATGGATTTTTGACACAGAGCCAAACTTTGGGAAAAAGTAATCGAAAAGCTTTTCTGCTGCAGTTTTCCCTGACTTATTTCTAGTGGGGTAGGTTTGTGCAATTTCTGTAAAGTTATCTAAAATAACTAAAATGTACTCTTACCCCCTCTGCTTTTCTCCAAATGCACATAGTCAATTGAAATAATCTGGAAAGGAGCTGTAGCTCGTACATGTTGCATTGGGGCCCTAGTTATTACACTGGCTTTCTTTTGTTTGATACACTTAGACACTTTGGTGATAAAGTGTTCAATGTCATGTCGCATGCGCGGCCAATAAAAGCGCTCTCGTGCTTAAGTTCAACACTCTTTCTGTTCCTAGATGGGCCATTTCAGTGTGTAAGTACTTGTAAATCAGTGTTCTATACTGACTTGGTACCACAACTTCTTTCCTTTCTGCTGTTTTCCTTTGTAATAATCCATCTGGTGAGACATGGAGCCTGTTCCACTCTTGCAGTAACTGTTTGACTTTGTATGACTCTTGTTGACATTCTGCTGGTTTAGGCTTAGTCCTTTGACTTTTCAGTTCCAAGAATCTCGATTCTCGTTCCAAGATTCTCAGTCCTTTAACTGAGCCTGATGATATCGTGTGGAGACAGTCAGTTGGTCTGTAACTATTCCCCCCCACCATGACAGCTCATCTTGCACTGAAGGCCTTAGTGTGACCGTGGATATCCACGTTTGTGGGTACTAGATTGACTCAGTTCAGACTGTCAGCCAGACAGTGATTGTGCATCAATATCATCAGACTAAATTAGAGTAACAACCAAATAAAACAGACAAACAGGAAATGTTCAATGACCCATAAAGACACTAGTTCATTCTGTGAATCAGCCCTTTATTTCCTATCATAAAGAACACCTGTGGAAATGGGCAGTGGGTTTAGACATCCATCTGACTCCAAAACAAGACATGACTGAATAGTTGAATAGTGTCTAATCCAAATAATCAGCACAATGGCAGGTGTTAGTGCAGGGCTGGAACAGAAACCTGCACACCCAGTAGCTAGTTCTCTAGCAGCAAGGTTGGCCATGCATTTTCTAGGTCTATATGCATTGTTGATTTAACAGTATTGGTGTAGTCATACAACTTATTCTAACAGTAAACTAACAGCATATTCAGAGCATTTAGAAAGTATTCAGACCCCTTGACTTTTCCCACATTTTGTTACGTTACAGCTTTATTCTAAAATGTATTAAATAATATTATGTTCCTCATTAATCTACACACAATACCCCATAAGGACAAAGCGAAAAACAGAAATACCTTATTTACATAAGTATTCAGACCCTTTGCTATGAGACTCAAAATTGAGCTCAGCTGCATCCTGTTTCCATTGATCATCCTTGAGATGTTTCTACAACTTGATTGGAGTCCACCTGCGGTAAATTCAATTGATTGGACATGATTTGGAAGGCACACACCTGTCTATATAAGGTCCCACAGTTGACAGTGCATGTCAGAACAAAAACCAAGCCATGAGGTCGAAGGAATTATCCGTAGAGCTCCGAGACAGGATTGTGTCGAGGCACAGATCTGGGGAAGGGTACCAAAAAATGGCTGAAGTATTGAAGGTCCACAAGAACACAGTGGCCTCCATCACTCTTAAATGGAAGACGTTTGGAACCACCAAGACTATTCAAACAGAGCAATCAGGGGAGAAGGGCCTAGTTCAAGGATGTGACCAAGAACCCGCTGGTCACTATGACAGAGCTCCAGAGTTCCTCTGTGGAGATGGGAGAACCTTCCAGAAGGACAACCATCTATACAGCACTCCACCAATCAGGCCTTTATGATCGATTGGCCATGGGGAAGCCACTCCTCAGTAAAAGGCACATGACAGCCTGCTTGGTGTTTGCCAAAAGGCACATAAAGGACTGACCTTGAGAAACAACATTCTCTGGTCTGATGAAACCAAAATGTAACTCTTTGGCCTGAATGCCAAGCGTCACGTCTGGAGGAAACCAGGCACCATCCCTACGGTGAAGCACGGTGGTGGCAGCATCATGCTGTGGGGATGTTTTTCAGTGGCAGGGACTGGCAGACTAGTCAAGATCGAGGGAATGATGAACGGAGCAAAGTACAAAGATTTTCCCACTGATATCCATATCATTCAATTCCGAGCCTGGATTTCCCCCCTGAGGCTAATATCCATATCATGCTGAAATCAATAGAACAGTGGGAAAACATTTAGGGTTCTACATTGTGACATCATTAAAATACTCCTACTACAATGTTAAAACATTCTACATTGTGACATGATTTCATTGATATCATGAAACAACTCCTTCATGTATTTTCTGATGTTTAATCAGAGATCTTTTATCAGAGTATCTCTGGTCACATTGATCACAGCTATAAGGTTTCTCTCCTGTGTGTGTTCTCTGGTGTACTGTCAAATCACTAGATGTAGTAAAAATCTTCCCACATTGATCACAGCTATAAGGTTTCTCTCCTGTGTGTGTTCTCTGGTGTGATATCAGGGTGCTTAACTGAGTAAAACTCTTCCCACATTGATTACAACTATGAGGCTTCTCTCCTGTGTGTGTTCTCTGGTGTGATACCAGGGTGCTTGACTGAGAAAAACTCTTCCCACATTGATTACAACTATAAGGCTTCTCTCCTGTGTGTGTTCTCTGGTGTCGAATCAGATGGCTTGATGTAGTAAACCTCTTCCCACATTGATTACAGCTATAATATTTCTCTCCTGTGTGTTTTCTCTGGTGTGATAACAGGTTGCTTGACTGACTAAAACTCATCCCACATCGAGTACAGCTATAAGGTTTCTCTCCAGTGTGAATTCTCATGTGTACTTTTAGTGAATCTGATCTTAAGTAACTCTTCCCACATTGATTACAGCTATAAGGCTTCTCTCCTGTGTGTGTTCTCTGGTGTATTTTAAGTTCTGATGAAGATTTGCAACCTTTCCCACAGTCAGAGCAGCAGTGAGATTTCTTCCCTGTGGGTCTCTGCTGGTGTTTCTTGAGGTGTTTTGAAGTGGAGAAACTCTTCTCTGCCTCTTCAGCATCCTGAGGTTGTTGAGGCCCCCCAGAGGATCCACAATAGTCACGTCTCTCTCCTGTTTGAACAACAAAAGTCAGACAGATAGTTAAAGGGCCACAACAGCAAAAATCCACTGTAAAAGGTCATGCCAACAGCGTAGCCATGATGTTGTACAAACAATGACGTCTGTAATGAATTTTAAAATTATTTGACATTTGTCTTAAGACAGTCAAGTGAGCAACAATAGTCATATTTTGTCTTGTTTTCACATTAGTAGTAACATCAACGATTGTAGGCTAGAAATACGTTTTTAAAGTTGTTGAAATCCAAAGCAGTAGGCCCCTTTCTGAAGGTCTATGTTATTGTTAGGTGAAGTTGTGTTCTACAGTAGGTCTATGTTATTGATGTAACTAGTGGTTTCCGCATTAGCATGGAGGAGTTTCAGCAAACAAATTGCGTTTTAGCAAACACAGAGAGCAGAGAGCGATGCACCTAACAATAACATAGACCTACTGTAGGACCAATAACTTCACCTAACAACAACATAGACCTACTGTAGGACCCATAACTTCACCTAAGAACATAGACCTACTGTAGGACCCATAACGTCACCTAACAATAACATAGACCTACTGTAGGACCCATAACTTCACCTAACAATAACATAGACCTAGGACTATAAATCTTTTAATATTTCAGGTGAAACATGGAAACTAAAATGGCTTTGTCATAACCTGATCACTAGAACATTTTGTGAATAATCCCACTAGGTTACTCTGTAATGTGTTGTCATTCTAAATGTCCTGAATAAAGGAAAATAGCTCTGTGTGTTGTACAATAGCCTATCCATCAAGGAACAGTTTTCTACACATTATGAGCAAAGTATCTCCATTTCCAAACAGACTAACGAGACCCTACTGGAAATCAAGCAGACAATAACACATTATAAACATCAATTTGTTAGGGATGATGGATCCAACGTGGAGCACGGCATAACTGTCTTTACCAGAGTAATGAATGAAGAAGCACTTTGGTTGTTGTTGCATGTCGTAATGTTTGTCATTTAACTGTCATTCAGAAAATGATTTCCTGGATCAGCTGATGATCGTCGAACATGTGACTGGAACTAAACAGCTACAGTATTAAGAATGATGTGTAATTATTGAAGAACAGCGTTAATGACAGTATCCATTTGGGTGTTGTCAATAAAGTTAAGGTGACTCTCGGCTAGAACCATTGGATTTAGCAAACTCTGAAATGATTTAGGATCTGTGCCAATGAAAACTGTTTTCCCAGCGTAACATAAGGAGCCACTAAATGTTACGTAGGTAGAGTGCATTTCAGAGATCTGAATACAAAAAACTGTCCCACTGCAAGATCCAGTATTTAAGTTGAAGTTCATCATATGACAAGCTTAACGTTATGACTATAACTAATGATCCCTCTACTTACTCAACATATTATGGGGAAATACAATCATTCCCCATGCCGACGCAAACGGATACTAAATGAAACGCCCCATGGCAGACCACCCAGACCTGACCCCGCAAGATGAGTCAGTTTTGTCAATTTATTCATTGTCTTTCGTTTGAAACACTCATGTCAATGTTGAGTAAGGACCCACATCTAATTACGCATATAGAAGTAGGACTAGTCTACCTGGCCTGCGCGCAAATATAGGCCTATAAATGTGCCCATTTGGGGATGTCTGATAGTATTTCTGATTGTCTTAACGCACCACCACCAATGAGCTGTGGAGCTTCTCAAAGCAAATGTATCTTCACCTCAAACAGCAAGTAAACAAAGTCTAATCAAAATCAATTGCAAATGAGAATAGTTCCTCAAAGTATTTGAAAAATACTGATCCTGGTAGCGCCTCCATGCTCTGGACACTACGCTGACAGACACAGCTAACCTTCTTGCCACAGCTCGCATTGATGTGTCATCCTGCATGAGCTGCACTACCTGAGCCACTTGTGTGGGTTGTAGACTCCGTCTCATGCTACCACTAGAGTGAGAGCACCGCCAGCATTCAAAAGTGACCAAAACATCAGCCAGGAAGCATAGGAATAGCCAGGAAGCATAGGAACTGAGAAGTGGTCTGTGGTCACCACCTGCAGAATCACTCCTTTATTGGGGGTGTCTTGCTAATTGCCTATAATTTCCACCTTTTGTCTATTCCATTTGCACAACAGCATGTGAAATTTATTGTCAATCAGTGTTGCTTCCTAAGTGGACAGTTTGATTTCACAGAAGTGTGATTGACTTGGAGTTACATTGTGTTGTTTAAGTGTTCCCTTTATTTTTTTGAGCAGTGTATAATTTAAAAGTAAAAAAAAAATGGATGTAGCATTGCAGATTTCCCCTTTAACACCAAACATCAGTCCAACAACTGCAGAGTTTGTGCCTCTGTTTTTAAGACAGTACTTACTAGTGTTAATCAGGGCCCGGTTTCTCAAAACCATCTTACGGCTAAGTTCATTGTTAGAACCATTGGATGCCTTAAGATGCGTTTGGGAAACCGGGCCCAGATATCCAGTTTCCTTCTCCTTTTTGGACGTGACAGTCATCTCCTCCCCTTCCTTCTTCACTCCAAAAACGGCATCTTCCTCTTTCACTCTGAACGCGTCTTCCTCTTCTTTCACTGAAACGTCTTTCTCTTCTTCTTTCACTGTAACAGCCTCACCCTCTACTTCTTGTTTTACTGTAACATCCTCTTCTTCCTTCTCCTCTTTCACGACAATGTTCAGCCCCAGACCTTCTTTCTCCGACCAGCAGACCGCCTCTTCTTTAACAAGAGGGGAGAAGTTTAGGGAGCTCATGTTCGGGGATGTTAGCTAGCTAGCTATCATTAGCGACTAGGCTAGTGCTAACTTAACCAGCCAGCTACTATAGCTGACTAATAAAAAATTACGTAATATTAAATTAAATAGGTTAACAAGTATATACGACAGAAGTGTGTCTAAAACACCGTAGCTAATTTACACCGAAAGCGTATAAATAGCTTGAATCTTTCGGCTATGTTGGCTAACAAGCTACCGAGGTGGTTGACGAGCTGTTTATGAAGAACCGTCCACTAGATTATACGTCACGCTAGCAGCATCGCCTGAAAGACGCACATCGTCGTCTGCTGACTGGAGCTGGAAACGCAGTTGAGGATCATATTTTATTTTCAGACAAAGATTCTTTTAAATGAATTTAATTAAATAATACTAATATATTGAGACATACAAAGACAGGAATGTGTTGATTGATTAGTGCGAATAAAAAATGTTTACTACAGCACATTTAAGGCAGTTTCATTCAGTCAAACTAAATCTAAATAAGTAGCTATCTACTGTAGGTCTATACTGCTGCTACATGCTGTAACAATACATCATGTAGATGTATATAATGAACAGACTAGGTCTATACTGCTGCTACATGGTGTAACAATACATCATGTAGATGTATATAATGAACAGACTAGGTCTATACTGCTGCTACATGGTGTAACAATACATCATGTAGATGTATATAATGAACAGACTAGGTCTATACTGCTCCTACATGGTGTAACAATACATCATGTAGATGTCTATAATGAACAGACTAGGTCTATACTGCTCCTACATGGTGTAACAATACATAATGTAGATGTATATAATGAACAGACTAGGTCTATACTGCTCCTACACGGTGTAACAATACATCATGTAGATGTATATTATGAACAGACTAGGTCTATACTGCTCCTACACGGTGTAACAATACATCATGTAGATGTATATAATGAACAGACTAGGTCTATACTGCTCCTACACGGTGTAACAATATTTCATGTAGATGTATATAATGAACAGACTAGGTCTATACTGCTCCTACACGGTGTAACAATACATCATGTAGATGTATATAATGAACAGACTAGGTCCATACTGCTCCTCCATTTTTGTATTTTTATTTATTTCACCTTTATTTAACCAGGTAGGCCTGTTGAGAACAAGTTCTCATTTACAACTGTGACCTGGCCAGGATAAAGCAAAGCAGTGCGACAAAAACAACAACACAGAGTTACACATGGAATAAACAAACATTCAGTCCAATAACACAATAGAAGATCAAGATTATTTTTTTTGTTTAGGAATATTGTGAAACACGATCATTCCACTATTAATGCAGATATTATGGACATTTTCTTTATAACATGTAATTAAATTATAATTGTAGCTCCTTTAATTTAGAGTCAAAATGTATTTGTGTGCCATTGCCCGGCTATTAAAAGGGACAGGCGACTATTTGAGACACAGCCTCAGGAATGTTTGGTCACATGGAATCAAGTGGTCACTAGATGTCTACGGTGCCAAAGAGATTGATAGGATGGGGTGTTGGGAGTGTTGAGTGTGTTGATATAACGGTAATAATGTCAAAATTACACTTTTAACAACCATCAGAATTGGTTAAAAAAAGATTATGCCCGGGTGGCACAGCGATCTAAGGTACTGTATCGCAGTGTTAGAGGTGTCACTATAGACCCGAGTGGCACAGCGATCTAAGGTACTGTATCGCAGTGTTAGAGGTGTCACTATAGACCCGAGTGGTGCAGCAGTCTAAGGTACTGCATCGCAGTGTTAGAGGTGTCACTATTAACCCGAGTGGTGCAGCAGTCTAAGGTACTGCATCGCAGTGCTAGAGGCGTCACTACACACCCGGGTTCGATCCCGGTCTGTACCACAACCTGCTGTGATCGGGAGTCCCATAGGGCGGCACACAATTGGCCAAGCGTCGTCCGGGTTAGGGGAGGGTTTGGCCGGGGCGGCTTTACTTGGCTCATCGCGCTCTAGCGACTCCTTGTGGCGCCTGCAGGCTGACCTCGGTTGTCAGGTGAACGGTGTTTCCTCCGACATATTGGTGCCAATTCCTTCGTGGTTAAGCGTGCGGGTGTAAAACTCGGTTTGGCGGGTCATGTTTCAGAGGATGTATGACTTGACCTTCGCCTTCCCAGCCCGTTGCAAAGATGAGACAAGATCGAAATTGGGGAGAAAAAAAGGGGGTAAACTGATAAAAAAGGATATTGTAAAAAGGTTGCATTCCAACGTGGCAATAAACAGCAGGCAAAGTGACCGTGTCAGGACAAAGTTAACTCAAACGTTTTACCATTGGAACACTTGATGTAATTAACTCAAACGTTTTACCATTGGAACACTTGATGTAATTAACTCAAACGTTTTATCATTGGAACGCTTGATGTAATTAACTCAAACGTTTTACCATTGGAACACTTGATGTAATTAACTCAAACGTTTTACCATTGGAACACTTGATGTAATTAACTCAAACGTTTTATCATTGGAACGCTTGATGTAATTAACTCAAACGTTTTACCATTGGAACACTTGATGTAATTAACTCAAACGTTTTATCATTGGAACGCTTGATGTAATTAACTCAAACGTTTTACCATTGGAACACTTGATGTAATTAACTCAAACGTTTTACCATTGGAACACTTGATGTAATTAAGTCATTATTATTTTCGGATATAAAGACTACGCTGTATCAACAAAAAACGGATTGCAACTTGCAAAACATCTGGGAAGAAAATTACAGACGGAGGCGTAACAACTTCCAACTTTGTTCGACATTTGAAGCTGCACAAAGAACGGTAAGTCGTGGCTAATATAGCCGACATTTATATAATTTTTTTGTTGTTGCTAGTATAGCATGTAGGCTAACGTAACATTAAATCAATGAGCCTCCACACAGTCAGTCAGTGCGGGAACGTGAACATTGCACCCAAGATTGAGCTACAACTGGCTAGTCAGTTGGTAGCCTGGGAAATTGTGTACAAGCCTACATCGCCTGATTGCGCCCCATAGCTTGTCTTGACTTGGGACTTGAGTGCTAAGACTTGAGACTTACTTGTAAAACAATGACTTGGTCCCACCTCTGGTATATACTGTATTCTATCCTATTCTACTGTATCTTAGTCTATGCATTACTCATCTCATATGTATATACTGTATTCTATCCTATTCTACTGTATCTTAGTCTATGTATTACTCATCTCATATGTATATACTGTATTCTATACCATTCTACTGTATCTTAGACTATGCCCCTCTGACATCACTCATCCAAATATTTATATATTCTTAATTCCATTCCTTTAGATTGTGTCTATTGGTGTATTGTTAGATATTACTGGACTGTTGGAGCTAGAAACACAAGCATTTTGCTACACCCGCAATAACATCTGCTAAACAAGTGTATGTGAAAATAAAATGTGATTTGATGTATATAGGTCTGGTGTTGGAGGTCATTCTACACTCTGTGTTCTACTACCCAGGTCTGGTGTTGGAGATCATTCCACACTCTGTGTTCTACTACCCAGGTCTGGTGTTGAAGATCATTCCACACCTGGATCTCCTGCACATATTTTCTGATGTTTAATCAGACCACTTGAATGAGAGTATCTCTTGTCACACTGATTAGGCTTCTCTCCTGTGTGGCTAAGTTCAAGTTGGGTACTGAGGTACCGTAACCTCTTAGCTGAAAGGCCGGAGGGCAGTAAGGGCAGTAAAAAAGTTTTCTTGGGTAACGATTCTCAGCCGTTGTTGCTTTTCTTTTCAGTTTTTCCTTTTTTGGAAGAGAGCGGGAGTGGAGATGGCACAGAATTCTTCAAATAGGTCGGTCCTTGGGATCGGGCTGGCGAATACGGTTCGCTTTGCGTGGAAGGACAAGGAGATGGAGCCATTCGGACGTGAAACTTTTGGAAGGACTATCTTGATGTGGATCCTTAAACTGACAGGGAAGGATGTGTTTTGCCTCCTAGGTTACCCGTTGGAGGGAACTTATGATGTGGCTTTACACACAGAAGAAAAACACGACGAGATCCTGAAAAAGGTGAGAGAAGTGGGAGGTGCGAGGCCGATGTGCCACTACGAGGTAACCAGCTTGGCAAAAAACAATTTCAGGATTGTAACTGTGAACATTTATAATCCGTACGTCAAGGACGAGGAGGTGAGGGCCTTTCTGGGGAGATACATGGATGATATCTCCTCAGCAAGGCACCTCAAGGACTCCCTGGGTTTTAGGAACGGGAGGAGAGACTTCCAGGCCCTCCTCAGGGAGGACCCAAAGGGACTGGGTGGCTACCTTCATCCTCCAGCTATGTTCTCCCTGGGGGCTGACAGGGGGACATTGTTTTATGCACGTCAGCCCCCGTTTTGCAGGCGTTGTATGGCCTACGGCCACATCCTAGCCTCGTGCAGCACAAGAAAGTGCAGATTTTGTGGATCTGGGGAGCACGAGGCGAAGGACTGTGACAAGTTCAAGGCGTGCCACGGGTGTGGCTCGTCAGCACACCTGTGGCAGGAATGCCCGGCTCGTCAGAGGTCACACGTGGCTGGGGGGGAGCAGGAGCGTGGGATGGGGGAAGAAGGGGAGGAGGCCCAGACCAAGAACAGAGCACAGGCCCAGAGGGGACGGCCTCACGGATGGAGGAGGAGCAAAGAGCGGCAGCAGGAGGGGAGGGAGACAAAGGCACTGGAGCAGCAGAACCAGGAGGAGAGGAGGGAAAAGAGGCGGATGGAAGCAAGGGAGTGGAGGAGCCAGAGAGGGCAGCAATGGAGGGAGAGGTGGTGGAGAAGGAGTCGGTGGCAGGACCAGTGGAGGGAGAGAGGGAGTGGGGGGACAGCAGAATGTCGAGCGCCCTCGTGGAAGAGATGGGGGGAATGGTGGAGGAGCTTGCGGAGAGGGAGGGTGGTGTCTCCCTGTTACCGCCATCGCCAAAGAAGAGAGGGAAGAGGAAGGGGTTCTCGACAGACAGCGAGAGGGAAGTGGGTATGGGGAGGGAGGGGGTGGACAAGCGAGTGATGGGGGCGGGAGAAACTGTGTCCTCGCTGGCTTCCCCAGCCCCTCAACTCCTAGTGGAGCTTGATACACCAAGCACGGCTCAGGACTGTTCAACTGAGGGGGGGTCGCAGTTCCTGTTTGGGGACACGGGCTTCCCTACTCTCTACCTAACCAGATACGGGGCTGGGGAAGTGGAGGAGTTTGGTGGTCAACCCAGAATGAAGGGCACTCGGGAGCCAAACACCCTTCCTGCATCCTGGGTTGGTGAGATGGAGGAAGACGGGTGGACGTCGGGAGGAGAGACGGTGTCCCTGCCGGTGGAGATGGAGCAGGGGAGCATTGAGTGAGGCTCATGTTTTTTTGGGGGGCGGGGGTTAGTAGTTGGGTGATCGTTGTTTTTGATTTTATTAGATTTTTTTCATGGAGCCTACTATACTTGTTAGTTTAAATGTAAGCGTTTAAGGGATCTTGTTAAGAGGGCGGTTTTTAGTTATTTAGAGGGTGTGGGTTTTGACTTTTGTTTTTTAAAGGAGGTTTACCTGAGGGATGGAGGGGATGTTAACAGATTTAGGAGGGAGTGGGAAAGGGGAGTCGGTTTGGGGTATAGGTGGGTTGCACTCATCGGGTGTAGGGATTTTGTGTGGCTAAAGGCTGAGGGTTTTTGTGGTTATGCAGGGGAGGGTTTTGGGGGAGGATGTCACCTTAAGGGATTGCAGATATAGATTAGTGGGGGTGTACGGGCCACAGGTGGCGGCAGACAGGAAGGAGATGGTGGACTGTCTGGCGCCACAAATAGGCAAGTGGTGATAGGGGGGGTTTTAATATAGATTTAGGGGTAGGGGGGGATAGCAGTGCAGGCGCCATCACCGGGCTAATGGCTTGCCATGGTTTGGTTGATGGAGGCCTGCACACTACTCAGACAATGGCTGGTTCCACTTGGTGCAACTCCCGGGGGGTTGAGCGGAGGCTTGACTATTTTTATGTCTAGGTCAGTTGTCTAGGCAGCTGTTGCCTGTTTTATTTTCGGATCACGACGGGGTGCTCCTGCAGGTGAGGTCACCAGTCTGCCTCTTCCGTAGGGGGTACTGGAAATTAAATCGGGATGTGCTGGATGAGCTTTCATTGAAGCCTTTACTGGTTTGTTTCGTGGGATTGAAGACCTCCGGTCCATGTGTGAGGGGGTGTTAGAGTGGTGGGATTTAGTTAAGGTAAGGTATGGACAACAAGCTCAAGGACCTGAATTGGTTGAGCCTCCACAAGTGCTTGCCGGTACGTTTCATCATGTACAGGCATAGCTTGGCGCGATCCCCTACCTGTCCAAGACCATCTTGTGGCGGGGAGGAGACACCTTTTGGGACTGTGCCTTTGCCGGAGTAGTATGGGCACGGCTGTTGTTAGGTGGGTGAAAGGGAATTTTGTTTTAACTTGGGCTCGGGTAGAGAGAGGTGTAGGGAGAGCGAAGGGGACGGTCAGGGACAGGTTTCTGCTCTGACTTCTCATAAGCCTCTTTAAACGGGGGCTGTGGGAAGCCAGGCAGGACATGGTAAAGACAGGGAGAGATTGGGGGGTGGAGGGGATAGTGAGGAGGGTGGAAGGAAATTTCAGGGGGAGGGAGGAGAGGAAGTGGGGGCAGCATGCTGCCCCGGGAGAGATGGAAGGGAGGTTTAGGGCTGAGGTTAATTTGGATGATTTAAGGGGATAGATTAGGTACGGGAGATAGGGGAAGGTGGGGCTTTAGAGATGTAGTTTGTAAGCATGAAGGGGAGGGAAGATGCTCCCCTGAGTTTTTTGTTGTTGGGTTTTTGTTTCGTTTTGAATTTTAAAATGCCTATATTTGAGTTTGTTTGGAATATTGATGGTTTTGTTTTGTAGGAATGGAATTGTATGTAATAAAAACTTTTATATATATAAAAATTCTTCCAGTATGTCAATATAGTGCATGGTATGTACGTTTAGAATCACTTTTCAACCAACCCAGTGCATTTGTTGAAAATGAAAAATGTTGAAATCAACAATACGTCAAAGGATTCAACTACTGAAAACTGAAACAAACAAATGGATGAAACAGATCAATCCCACTGGACATTGGGTTTGATTCAGACCCTGCCAGCATGGCCAGAGATGTAACTTATAACCACAGAACCAACACAGACCTTTCATGCATGACTAAAAACACCTAAGTATTAGATTTACTGCCCTGGTCTGTATCCGCCTCAGACACCATTCACAATGCTGGCTGAGGTACGAGTAAAACATTACATATTATTTCCTAACCATTCACAATGCTGGCTGAGGTACGAGTAAAACATTACATATTATTTCCTAACCATTCACAATGCTGGCTGAGGTACGAGTAAAACATTACATATTATTTCCTAACCATTCACTATGTTGGCTGAGGTACGAGGAAAACATGACATATTATTTCCTAACCATTCACAATGCTGGCTGAGGTACGAGTAAAACATGACATATTATTTCCTAACCATTCACAATGCTGGCTGAGGTACGAGTAAAACATGACATATTATTTCCTAACCATTCACAATGTTGGCTGAGGTACGAGGAAAACATGACATATTATTTCCTAACCATTCACAATGCTGGCTGAGGTACGAGTAAAACATGACATATTATTTCCTAACCATTCACAATGCTGGCTGAGGTACGAGTAAAACATGACATATTATTTCCTAATTGTAAAAAAAATCCCCACTCCATAATCAACTAGTCTCTCTCTGTTTATCCAGAATAACATGAGTTGTGTCCTTCAAACTGTTAGTCCATAATCAACTAGTCTCTCACTGTTTAACCTTTCTGAACAACCCATCCCGGATCCGGGATAATTGTCATCAGCAACGCTGAATAGCATAGCGCCACAGTCAAATAATATTACTAAAAATATTTATAATCATGCAATCACAAGTGAAATATACCAAAACACAGCTTAGCTTGTTGTTAATCCACCTATCGTGTCAGATTTTGAAAATATATTTTACAGCGAAAGAAAACCAAGCTTTTGTGAGTGTAGCTTTCTATGCTACATTAGCTTAGCCTTATATTAGCTTGGTTAGCTTGGTCACGAAAGTAAGAAAAGCAATCAAATTAATCGCTTACCTTTTGATAATCTTCGGGTGGTTCCACTCACGAGACTCCCAGTTACACAACAAATGTTCTTTTTGTTCGAGAAATATTACTTTTATATCCAAATACCTCCGTTCGTTTGGTGCGTTATGCTCCGATATCCACCGGAAAGAGCGGTCACGAAAACGCATACGAAAATGCCAAATAATGTCCACAGAAACATGTCAAACGTTTTTTATAATCAATCCTCAGGATGTTTTTCAAATATATATTCGATAATATATCAACCGGGAGTGTTGGTTTTTCATCATGACCGGGAGAAACAATGGCCGCCTTTCTCTGTTGCACACAACTCACTCTGAGAGCCCCCACCTATCCACTTACGCAATGTGATCTTTCACGCTCATTTTTCAAAATAAATGCCTGAAACTTTGTCTAATGACTGACACCTTAGGGAAGCCATAGAAAAAGGAATCTGGTTGATATCCCTTTAAATGCACGTTAGGCATGCATAAGAACAGAGAGGTTTCAAAAAAGAGGCACTTCCTGATTGGATTTTCCTCTAGTTTCGCCTGCAATATCAGTTCTTTTAAACTCACAGACAATATTAAGACAGTTTTGGAAACTTTAGAGTGTTTTCTATCCTAATCTGACAATTATATGCATATTCTAGTTTCGGGGGCTGAGAAATAGGCAGTTTCAAATGGGTACGTTTTTTTGCCAAAAACGAAAATACTGCCCCCTAGCCTTAAGAAGTTTTAACCAGAATAACATGAATTGTGTCCTTCAAACTGTTAGACTGTTAGTCCATAATCATATTCAGCTACTTAGATGTCATGTATTGTCATGTTATGTTCTCTATAATGAAACATCACCAAGTGAAATAAAGTTGATAAGATACTCTTAATAGACATTAAATAAAAAATGGTTGTTCAGAAATCATTAATTATCATGTTGCTCTCATGAAATGAACTAAATATTTCACAATCATTCCCACTGCTGATATTCACATAAATATGATCCTTGTAATTATTCTCAGTTGCATTGACCTGCAGACACCACCTCTCCCCTATGCACATGTGATTGGTTACATTTCAATCACAAAAATCACTGAGCCAGCGTTGATGGCCCAATAAAAAAACAGCACGTTTCTGCCAGCCAATTGGATAATTCCAGTGCAGTACATGTGGACGGATAATTCCAGTGCAGTACATGTGTAGAGAGATAATTCCAGTGCAGTACATGTGTAGAGGGATAATTCCAGTACAGTACATGTGTAGAGGGATAACTCCAGTGCAATACCTGTGTAAAGGATGTAGAAGGATAATTCCAGTGCAGTACATGTGGTGAGGGATAATTCCAGTGCAGTACGTGTGTAGAGGGATAATTCCAGTGCAGTACATGTGTAGAGGGTGTAGAGGGATAACTGTTTATTGACTGGAGAGAGAGGGGTAACCATATGCTGAAAACAGGTCCCTAGCGGAACGACAACAACATGGCTGCTTGTTAAAGAAGAGATGGAGGGAGAGAGTGAGGTAACCATATACATTGCACATGGACCTTAAGAAATCCTGAATGTATTGAAATGTGTTAACTTGTTATGGATAGGGGGCAGCATTTTCACGTTTGGATGAAAAGTGTGCCCAGAGTAAACTGCCTGCTACTCAGTCCCAGTTGCTAATATATGCATATTATTGGTAGATTTGGATAGAAAACACTCTGAAGTTTCTGAAACTGTTTGAATGATGTCTGTGATTATAACAGAACTCATATGGCAGGCGAAAACCTGAGAAAAATCAAACCAGGAAATGGGAAATCTGAGGTTTGTAGGTTTTCAACTATTGGCCTATCGAATACACAGTGTCTATGGGGTCATTTTGCACTTCCTAAGGCTTCCACTAGATGTCAACAGTCTTTAGAACCTTCCACTAAATACCCTGGTTTAAATGAAGATATGGATTTCTCACCCTTCCTGTAGGGTCATGATAGGTCCATTTGCTGTCATCTAGTGGACATTTTGCTCAATTGCCCTCAGCTATGTTTAGACTGTTGTTCATGTTTTGCTGTGTTCTAGTGTACTATGGAATATATTGCTTTCTTATTCTAGACACTTCTCCCAGTCATATTTAAGGTTAGAACTACCTTTCTAAGTGTTCTGATACTTCTAGCTTGGAGTTGTATGCTTATGATAACATAGCTACAGTATTTCACCTTTTAATGTGTATATTATTGCTTACTAGGTGTGTCCAATTTGGTAACCACTCCCTCTTCTAATTGGAAAATCCTTTCAAAAGAGGACATTGTATTCTCCTTTTTTTGTACCCCCTGACGAAGGCCATGCAGCCGAAACGCGTCGGTTTTTAAACAACTTTGTTTCTATTGAACATGCCATACTAATAAAGGCATTTTAGTTAATTATATGAAGAGTGCCTTGGTCCTCCTTTCTTTTTGGGTCTTTAGAACCTTGTTTGATGCTTCTACTGTGAAGTGGGGCCGAATGAGTCAGAGGTCTGCCAGAATACCTTGAGCTCATGACGCTCGTTCACGTAAGAGCGAGCTCTGTTCCATTGCTTTTCTGAAGACAAAGGAATTCTCCGGTTGGAACATTATTGAAGATTTATGATAAAAACATCCTAAAGATTGATTCTATACTTAGTTTGACATGTTTCTAAGGACTGTAATATGACTTTTCGCCTGAACTTTTGCCTGGACCTGCCCGCGAGAGTTTAGATTGTGTACTGAACGCACGAACCAAAAGGAGTATTTTGGACATAAATGATGGACTTTATGGAACAAATCAAACATTTATTGTGGAACTGGGATTCCTGGGAGAGCATTCTGATGAAGATCATCAAAGGTAAGTGAATATTTATAATTCTATTTCTGACTTATGTAGACTCCAACATGGCAGATATCTTTTTGGGTTGTGTATGTCTCTGATTATTGCATGGTTTGCTTTTTCCGTAAAGTTTTTTTGAAATCTGACACAGCGGTTGCATTAAGGAGAAGTATATCTTTAAATCTGTGAATAACACTTGTATCTTTTATCAATGTTTATTATGAGTATTTCTGTAAATTGATGTGGCTCTGTGCAAATTCACGGGATATTTTGGAGGCAAAGCCAAATGTAAACTGAGGATTTTGGATATAAATATGAACTTGATCGAACAAAACATACATGTATTGTGTAACATGGTGTCCCGGGAGTGTCATCTGATGAAGAATATCAAAGGTTAGTGATTAATTTCATCAATATTTCTGCTTTTTGTGACTCCTCTCTTTGGTTGGAAAATCGCTGTATGCTTTCTGTGACTACTTGCTGTCCTAACATAATGATATGTTCTGCTTTCGCCGAAAAGATTTTTTGAAATCGGACACTGTGGTTGGATTAACGAGATTGTTATCTTTAAAATGGTGTATGTTTGAGAAATTTGAATTATGATATTTCTGTTGATTGAATTTGGCGCCCTGCAATTTCATTGGCTGTTGGCGAGTGGTTCCGCTAGTACTAGACAGGTTTTAATAACCCATCATTTATACATGTTAATTCATAACCTATCATTTATATATGTTAACCCATCATTTATACCTGTTAATTCATAACCCATCATTTATACCTGTTAATTCATAACCCATCATTTATACCTGTTAATTCATAACCCATCATTTATACCTTCTCTTTATACCTTCTCGGATTCGAAAATGCTAATTAGCATCAAAGTAGACGACATGCAAGACTACAAATCCCTGCAAGCTCCTGCATGTCATCTCTAGCCGACACCTTTCACAGAACAGTTCACTGAATTGTCCATTGAAATAAATGTTGACAATTTTAATCATTGCTTCATAAAGGCCTGATTGGTGGAGTGCTGCAGAGATGGTTGTCCTTCTGGAAGGTTCTCCCATCTCCACAGAGGAACTTTGGAGCTCTGTCAGAGTGACCATCAGGTTTTTGTTCACCTCCCTGACCAAGGCCTTTCTCTCCCAATCACTCAGTTTGGCCGGGTGACCAGCTCTAGGAAGAGTATTCCATTTAAAAATGATGGAGGTCACTGTGTTCTTGGGGACCTTCAATGCTGCAGAATTTTTTTGGTACCCTTCCCCAGATCTGTGCCTCGGCATAATCCTGTCTTGGAGCTCTACGGACAGTTCCTTCGACCTCATGGCTTGGTTTTTGCTCTGACATGCACTGTCAACTGTGGGACCATATATAGACAGGTGTGTGTGTGCCTTCCAAATCATGTCCAATCAGTTGAATTTACCACAGGTGGACTACGAACAAGTTGTAGATACATCTCAAGGATTATTAATGGAAACAAGATGCACCTGAAAGCAATTTTGAGTATCATAGAAAAGGGTCTGAATACTTATGTAAATAAGGTATTTCTGTTTTTTTTTAACCTGTTTTCACTTTGTCATTATGGGCTATTGATGACATCCCTCTGAAACAAGATAGCCTAACCATCAGAAAAACACCTTCCTTAGCCTACTCCTCCCGCTGCTGCTTGCCTTCGTAAATTCTGATGTTATGCTCCTAAAGTTTCTGATAATAGGCTACACCAGCAGTCGTTATGCTCCTATAGTTTCTGGTAATAGGCTACACCAGCAGTCGTTATGCTCCTATAGTTTCTGGTAATAGACTACACCAGCAGTCGTTATGCTCCTATAGTTTCTGGTAATAGGCTACACCAGCAGTCGTTATGCTCCTATAGTTTCTTGTAATAGACTACACCAGCAGTCGTGATGCTCCTATAGTTTCTGGTAATAGGCTTCACCAGCAGTCGTTATGCTCCTATAGTTTCTGGTAAGGCTACACCAGCAGTCGTTATGCTCCTATAGTTTCTGGTAATAGGCTACACCAGCAGTCGTTATGCTACTATAGTTTCTGGTAATAGGCTACACCAGCAGTCGTTATGCTCCTATAGTTTCTTGTAATAGACTACACCAGCAGTCGTTATGCTCCCATAGTTTCTGGTAATAGGCTACACCAGCAGTCGTTATGCTCCTATAGTTTCTGGTAATAGGCTACACCAGCAGTCGTTATGCTCCTATAGTTTCTGGTAATAGACTATACCAGCAGTCGTTATGCTCCTATAGTTTCTGATAATAGGCTACACCAGCAGTCGTTATGGTCCTATAGTTTCTGGTAATAGGCTACACCAGCAGTCGTTATGCTCCTATAGTTTCTGGTAATACGCTACACAAGCAGTCGTTATACTCCTATAGTTTCTGGTAATAGGCTACACCAGCAGTCGTTATGCTCCTATAGTTTCTGGCGATAGACTACACCAGCAGTCGTTATGCTCCTATCATTTCTGGTAATAGGCTTCACCAGCAGTCGTTATGCTCCTATAGTTTCTGGTAATAGGCTACACCAGCAGTCGTTATGCTCCTATAGTTTCTGGTAATAGACTACACCAGCAGTCATTATGCTCCTATCGTTTCTGGTAATAGACTACACCAGCAGTCGTTATGCTCCTATAGTTTCTGGTAATAGGCTACACCAGCAGTCAGCAACCCTTTTCCATTTGGTGCTAATTCATCTGACCATTTCTACTGATCTGGTGCCAGTTCTGATATTCATATTCACATTTTACTGGAACAGTTTCATTTCATTTATAAAAGTATCTCAAAATTCTTATCTGTGTTTAATCTACATTCTATCTAAATCTAAAAGAAAATTCAAATCTAAAAGTAACTTTTATTGCCATTGCCAACTATGTAAAAATAGTCTACATAAAGCCAATAAACAAAAACATCACAGCCTGCAGGTAGAAAATATCCTGATAAAAATAAATATCCAATAATTCACATTTGCTGCACATGGCATGTCTACAACAAACTTGAAACATTGTATCAACTGGGTCAGCCCAAAACTCCAGATAGCAAGCTTGCAACATTGTATAAAATGTTCTAGGCCCTCAGTTTCCCGGCCAGTGAGTTCCGGACAGACACAGCTGTTGGCTATTTGTGCAAAGAATAAGAAGTAATCAGGTATTTTATAACATTTCCACTGGATCAGAGCATTACATCTTTCCCTTTTTATGCTGAGTGGTTATCGAAAGGGTGAGAGCTGGAAATATTTTACGAAAATACTTTGAGGAACTATTGTCATTCGCAATTGGTTTTTGATTAGACTTTGTTTACTTAATGTTTGAGGTGAAGAAAAAATTACTTTGAGAAGCTCCACAGCTCATTAGTGGTGGTGCGTTAAGACAATCAGAAATACTATCAGACATCCCCAAATTGGCACATTTATAGGCCTACATTTGCGCGCAGGACAGGTAGACTAGTCCTACTTCTATCAAATCAAAATGTATTTGTCACGTGCGCCAAATACAACAGGTGTAGTAGACCTTACAGTGAAATGCTGACTTACAGGCTCTAACCAAGTTTAAAAAATGCACTCGAACTACGTATCATTTAGTGGCTCCTTATGTTACGCTGGGAAAACAGTTTTCATGGGCACAGAAATACTAAATCATTTCAGAGTTTGCTAAATCCAATGGTTCTAACCGAGAGTCACCTTAACTTTATTGACAACAGCCAAATGGATACTGTCATTAACATGGTTCTTCAATAATTACACATAATACTTAATACTGTAGCTGTTTAGTTACAGTCACATGTTCAACTATCATCAGCTGATCCAGGAAATCATTTTCTGAATGACAGTATCATGACAAACATCACAACATGCAACAACAACCAAAGTGCTTCTTCATTCATTACTCTGGTAAAGACAGTTATGCCGTGCTCCATCCAACATCCCTAACAAATTGATGTTTATAATGTTATTGTCTGCTTGATTTACAGTAGGGTCTCATTAGTCTGTTTGGACATGGAGATACTTGGCTCATAATGTGTAGAGAACTGTTCCTTGATGGATAGGCTATTGTACAACACACACAGCTATTTTCCTTTATTCAGGACATTTAGAATGACAACACATTACAGAGTAGCCTAGTGGGATTATTGACAAAATTATCTGGTGATCAGGCTATGAAATGTCATGACAAAGACATTTTAGTTTCCATGTTTCACCTGAAATATTAAATTATTTATAGTCTTAGGTCTATGTTCTTGTTAGGTGAAGTTTTGGGTCCTACAGTAGGTCTATGTTGTTGTTAGGTGAAGTTATGGGTCCTACAGTAGGTCTATGTTGTTGTTAGGTGAAGTTATGGGTCCTACATTAGGTCTATGTTGTTGTTAGGTGAAGTTATGGGTCCTACAGTAGGTCTATGTTATAGTTATGGGTCCTACAGTAGGTCTATGTTGTTGTTAGGTGAAGTTATGGGTCCTACAGTAGGTCTATGTTATAGTTAGGTGAAGTTATGGATCCTACAGTAGGTCTATGTTGTTGTTAGGTGAAGTTATGGGTCCTACAGTAGGTCTATGTTGTTGTTAGGTGAAGATATGGGTCCTACAGTAGGTCTATGTTCTTGTTAGGTGAAGTTATGGGTCCTACAGTAGGTCTATGTTGTTGTTAGGTGAAGTTATGGGTCCTACAGTAGGTCTATGTTGTTGTTAGGTGAAGTTATGGGTCCTACAGTAGGTCTATGTTGTTGTTAGGTGAAGTTTATTGGTCCTACAGTAGGTCTATGTTGTTGTTAGGTGAAGTTATGGGTCCTACAGTAGGTCTATGTTGTTGTTAGGTGAAGTTATGGGTCCTACAGTAGGTCTATGTTCTTGTTAGGTGAAGTTATGGGTCCTACAGTAGGTCTATGTTGTTGTTAGGGGAAGTTATGGGTCCTACATTAGGTCTATGTTGTTGTTAGGTGAAGTTATGGGTCCTACAGTAGGTCTATGTTGTTGTTAGGTGAAGTTATGGGTCCTACAGTAGGTCTATGTTATAGTTATGGGTCCTACAGTAGGTCTATGTTGTTGTTAGGTGAAGTTATGGGTCCTACAGTAGGTCTATGTTATAGTTAGGTGAAGTTATGGGTCCTACAGTAGGTCTATGTTGTTGTTAGGTGAAGTTATTGGTCCTACAGTAGGTCTATGTTATAGTTATGGGTCCTACAGTAGGTCTATGTTGTTGTTAGGTGAAGTTATCTGTCCTACAGTAGGTCTATGTTATTGTTCGGTGAAGTTTTGTTAAACACTTAGTGGACAAACCCTCATTGTCAGGCTGATGGCAAAGCTAGCCAATAGCATTTTAAGTGTTTTTAAAAAAGGTATAAAGCAACAATAACACAAACATTATATTAAGCAGGACATTCAAACGAGGCTTACAATTATAATCCAAAAGTAATGTGAAGTGCACTCATAAGCAACCTGTAAATGGAGGCTATATTTGCTGTCAGCCTATGAGAATTCCCCTGAGTTTTCCCCCATGGTGGTGAATTAGTGAATAGACACAGAGCTTAATAATGTGAGTTTCCTTGAGTAGCACTCCTGATCGTGCGCTGTAATATTCAGAATCATTTGTGGAAAACTAAAATCTTCACTGACCATTTTTGCTCCAATCAGATATACTACATCCATAAATAGTGGTTTCCTCATTAGCAGATATACTACATCCATAACTAGTGGTTTCCTCATTAGCAGGGAGGAGTTTCTACAACCAGATATACTACGTCCATAACTAGTGGTTTCCTCATTAGCATATATACTACATCCATAACTAGTTGTTTCCTCATTAGCAGATATACTACATGCATAACTAGCGGTTTCCTCATTACCAGATATACTACATCCATAACTAGCGGTTTCCTCATTACCAGATATAATACATCCATAACTAGCGGTTTCCTCATTAGCAGATATAATACATCCATAACTAGCGGTATCCTCATTAGCAGATATACTACATCCATAACTAGTGATTTCCTCATTACCAGATATACTACATCCATAACTAGTGGTTTCCTCATTACCAGATATACTACATCCATAACTAGTAGTTTCCTCATTAGCAGATATACTACATCCATAACTAGTGGTTTCCTCATTACCAGATATACTACATCCATAACTAGTGGTTTCCTCATTAGCAGATACACTACATCCATAACTAGTGGTTTCCTCATTACCAGATATACTACATCCATAATTAGCGGATTCCTCATTAGCAGGGTGGTGATTCTGCAACCAAATTGTGTGCATCGCCCTCCTGCCGCAATTTTACAAACACAGAAAGGGGCCTATATTGGAGACCAAAAGTCGTCTGGCACTGTGCTTAGGATTTCAACAACTTGAATAACTTATTTCTAGCCTACAATCATCAATGTTACTACTAATGTGAAAACAAGACAATTGTCATATAATTTAACAGACGTCATTTGTTGTACAACTTCATGGGTACGCTCTGGGCATCACCTTTTACCTCAAATAAACAGTGGATTTTTGCTGTTGTGGGCCTTTTAACCATCTGTCATTGTGGTTCACACAGGAGAGAGATGTGACTATCGTGGATCCTCTGGGGAGCCTCAACAACATCATGATGCTGACGAGGTAGAGAAGAGTCTCTCCAGATCAGAACACTTCAAGAAACACCAGCAGAGACCCACAGGGAAGAAATCTCATTGCTGCTCTGACTGCGGAAACGTTGCAAATATTCATCATACCTTAAAATACACCAGCGAGTACACACAGGAGAGAAACCTTATAGCTGTGATCAATGTGGGAAGAGTTTTATTAAGTCTAGCAATCTGACAGTACACCAGAGAAAACACACAGGAAAGAAACCTTTTAGTTGTAATCAATGTGTGAAATTTTTTATTACATCTAGAGATCTGACTGTACACCAGAGAACACACACAGGGGAGAAGCATTATAGCTGTGATCAGTGTGGGAAGAGTTTTATTACATCTAGCCATCTGACTATACACCAGCGGAGACACACAGGAGAGAAACTTCCCCACTGTTCAGATTGTGGAAAAAGCTTTTCAACATCACATACTTTGAAGATGCACCGGAAAACACACACAGGAGAGAAATCTTATAGCTGTGATCAATGTGGGAGGAGTTTTACTCAGTCAAGCTCCCTGAAATCCCACCGTAAACTACACACAGGAGAGAAATATTTTAGCTGTGATCAATGTGGGAAGAGTTTTACTACATCTAGCTATCTGACTATACACCAGCGGAGACACACAGGAGAGAAACCTTATAGCTGTGTTCAATGTGGGAAGAGATACTCTGATAAAAGTTATCTGATCAAACATCAGAAAATACATACATGAAGGAGTTGTTTCATGACATCAATGAAATAATGTCACAATGTAGAATGTTTTAACACATTGTAGTAGGAGTATTTTAATGATGTCACAATGTAGAATGTTTTAACATTGTAGTAGGAGTATTTTAATGATGTCACAATGTAGAAGCCTAAACGTTTGTCCCCTGTTCTATTGATTTCAGCATGATATGGATATTAGCCTCAGGGGGAAAAATCCAGGCTCTGATTTGAAATAGTATTATTTATGTGATTAAGCAAAAGGTGGCAAACAAAAAAAGAGTTGTGTTACACTTACCACGTTGGTGACCCACTTGAATCAAAATGCAACACTTAAATGTAACTAGCTGTTTTCTACAAGTTGTCCTCTAACCGGTGATGTACACATAATTCCCAGATTCCGTGTGGTTGTTGAGCTGTTAGTTTTAACAGGACGTGCAACCTCATCTCTCTCCTGTCGCACAATTGATTTCAACATGATATCGATGAGTAATGACAAATAAGTTTTGTGTTCCTTTGTTTAGCGACCCCTACATTTAAATGCGTCACTCCAAAATGTAGCTGACTATCTTCTGCGGGTTGTCCTCTAACCAGTGAGGTTAAAGATATCTCTCATTTCCATGTGTTTTGTTTAGTTGTGTTAGTTTCAACAGCATGTACAACCTAATTTCCACCCTAATCGATATCAGTGATTTATTGCTACTTGTCAAAACAACAGCGTTTCTGGTGCTTGTGCAGTTTATAAGGAGCTTGTTTTAAAAAATACAATTATTGTAGCAGATGTTTGTGTATATACCACATGTTAGATTTTCAATTTATCCCAAACTGTTTCTGCATATTGGTTATTGACTTGGACATGTTAAAACTGTGTTTTGACATTGGGCTATCCCACCTAGCAACTATGCAATCAAATATTTCATATTTACATTTCATGTAACATTTAGTAGTGATATTTATTCATGCAAGCAACTGACAATTTTTGGGGTACAATTATATTGACATTGTTACCCTGCTTTTAGAATTTTAAGGTTAATTCTCACATGTGCCAAACCAAATGTACTAGAGCATGACATTGGGGACTGGGCCCCGATCCAACAACATGCCTTTCGAGTGAACCCTGATAAGGGAGAGAAGCTCTGCAGTTAGGTGGAAAGTTACTATGGATATTGCAGGAGTTTCCTCTTGAAATCAGACATGTCTGTGGTAAGGACAACTTGGTTGCTGATTATCTCAAGGGTGGGCAGTCAGAATGCTTTGTGTTTTGCATTTAGCCAGTGCGTTGCCATGGATCACAATTTATTTTGACTGCACGTTTTTCCGTATTGGAGACGAGTTTTGTTTGGGCTCCTTTCAAGGGGACGAGAGTTCTAGAAGCTAGTGAGTTTTATGTTTCTTTGTGGGAAAAATAAATCTTGTTTTTAATTGTTGTTAGACAGACACCATGTTTATATTGTAGAAGGTGAAGCATTGTAGTTGATTATAATGTGAAATGGAAGTTGTTTTCTGTTGGTGGTGAGCATTCTCTTAAGGTGTTAGTCTTTGGTTTTTCCATTTATGTTTTGAGGTTGTTCTTTAGCACGTCTAGCTCGTCAGCATGTAGGACGCACTGATTGGTGTCACCTCGTTAGTCAGTATGTGTTACACCTGTGCTGGCTTGTCCATCTCGTTAGTGGGAAGGTGTTTCACCTGAGCTGGTCCAGGTTCTATTTAAGAGTGTCTGGCCCAGTGCTCCAGTTGTCTTGATAGATGTGGAGAGTCAACACCTTTAGTTGCTCTACCTTTTTGGTTTGCTTCCTGTCTTTAAGTTTGGTGTTAGTTTTTCTTTTGTTTGCCTCTTCTTGGGCAGATTTAGTGGGTCTCATGGTGGGTGTCTTTTAGGTCCCAGTTGTTGTTACTAGTCAATTTTCAGTGGACAGCCCCAAACTAGCTTGAATTTTGGGATGGATATTGCATCCAATTAATATTTTAATCAATGGCATTACCTTAGGGTGCTCATTAGTTTTTCAGTTGTTAGTCTTCTGTTTGTTGTGTACTAAATATTTCATTTTTTAATTTGTTTTTTTCCTGTGAAGCCATTGTGTTGCATCCATGTCTGAAATGTGCTGTATAAATAAAGCATGATTTGATTTCAACAAATGAACCCAATGACTGACCAATCAACAGACACTTGGTCCCTCTTAGTATTTTTTTATGAAAAGAATACAGTATATACATATGAGATGAGTAATACATAGACCAAGATACAGTAGAATAGGATAGAATACAGTATATACATATGAGATGAGTAATGCATAGACTAAGATACAGTAGAATAGGATAGAATACAGTATATACATATGAGATGAGTAATACATAGACTAAGATACAGTAGAATAGGATAGAATACAGTATATACATATGAGATGAGTAATGCAAAATATGTCAACATTATTAAAGTGACTAGTGTTCCATTTTTAAAGTAGCCAGTGATTCCAAGTCTATGTATATAGGCAGCAGCCTCTAATGTGCTAGTGATGGCTATTTAACAGTCTGATGGCCTTGAGATAGAAGCTGTTTTTCTGTCTCTCGGTCCCAGCTTTGATGCACCTGTACTGACCTCGCCTTCTGGATGATAACGGGGTGAACAGGCAGTGGCTCGGGTGGTTGTTGTCCTTGATGATCTTTTTGGCCTTCCTGTGACATCGGGTGCTGTAGATGTCCTGGAGGGCAGGTAGTTTGCCCACGGTGATGTGTTGGGCAGATCATCTCCTTTGTTTTGTTGACGTTGGGCGAGATGTTATTTTCCTGGCACCACACTCCCAGGGCCCTCACTTCCGCCCTGTAGGCTGTCTCATCAGGCCTACTACTGTTGTGTCGTCTGCAAACTTGATGATTGAGGTGTTCATGGCCATGCAGTCATGGGTGAACAGGAAGTACAGGAGTGGGCTGAGCACCCTTCCTTGTGGGTATCAGCGAAGTGGAGGTGTTTTTTCCTACCTTCACCACCTGGGGGTGGCCCGTCAGGAAGTCCAGGACCCAGTTACACAGGGGTGGGTTCAGACCCAGGGCCTCAAGCTTAATGAAGAGCTTGGAGGGTACTATGGTGTTGAATGCTGAGCTATAGTCAATGAACAGCATTCTTATATAGGTATTCTTCTTGTCCAGATGGGATAGGGCTAGCATCGTCTGTGGATCTATTGGGGCGGTAATAAAATTGAAGTGGGTCTAGGGCACAGGTGTCAAACTCATTCCACGGGGGGCCGAGTGTCTGCGGGTTTTCGCTCCTCCCTTGTACTTGATTGATGAATTAACATCACTAATTAGTTAGGAACTCCCCACACCTGGTTGTCTAGGGCTTTATTGAAAGGAAAAACCAAAAACCTGCAGACACTAGGCCCTCCGTGGAATGAGTTTGACACCCCTGGTCTAGGGTATCAGGTAAGACTAGTCTCTCAAAGCACTTCATGATGACGGAAGTGAGTGCTACGGGGCGATAGTCATTTAGTTCAGTTACCGTGCGTCTTTCAGGCGATGCTGCCAGCGTGACGTATAATCTAGTGGACGGTTCTTCATAAACAGCTCGTCAACAACCTCGGTAGCTTGCTAGCCAACATAGCCGAAATATTCAAGCTATTTATACGATTTCGGTCTATATTAGCCACTGTGTTTTAGACATACTTCTGTCGTATCTACTTGTTAACCTATTTAATTTAATATTACGTTATTTTTTATTAGTCAGTTATATTAGCTGGCTGGTTAAGATAGCACTAGCCTAGTCGCTAATGATAGCTAGCTAGCTAACATCCCCGAACATGAGCTCCCTAAACTTCTTCCCTCCAGTTAAAGAAGAGGAGGTCTGCTGGACGGAGAAAGAATCTCTGGGGCTGAACATTGTTGTGAAAGAGGAGAAGGAAGAGGAGGATGTCACAGTTAAACAAGAAGTAGAGGATGAGGCTGTTACAGTGAAAGAAGAGGAAGAGGAGGATGCAGTTTTTGGAGTGAAGAAGGAAGGAGAGATTACTGTCACATTGGAGGAAGGAGATCTGATTAACACCAGTAAGTACCGCCTTAAATTTGTTTTTAACTTTGGATATTCGGAGTTGGCCCGTCAATACCTCTTCAACGGAGGGCCATAGGATGATGACTGATATGTTTAGAATCAGACGACGTAGAGAACAAGCTACCTCTTGTTTAACATATATATTTGAGAAGGGTCTATCTGCTGACCGCAGACTGGGGTGCAAGGCATGTAGTGATTTTCATGTAGTGATGATTTACTACACACCGTTCCCCCCCAATAGTGCCATGTGAGAGTTGGGTTGGCTACACCAAAGATTATGGATATACTGACAAGATGTCTCTCCGCCCTAACAAGGGGAGTTGTTGTCCACAAAGCGGCACTGTGGGTTGTCTAGCTCCCGCCTACCCTTTCTTTGGATTGGTGGATGCATCTTATTATTGAAATCTATTGTTTATATTCTATGAGGGTTGTTGACGTCAACCGCCTGTATTCAATGGAGAGAGATGCTAAGCTACTAGCATGAATATGCACCGCCTGTATTCAATGGAGAAAGATGCTAAGCTACTAGCATGAATTTGCATAGCGATCTGGAGACAACTATAGTGTTTTTATCAAAGTTGTCGGTATGTCACGTGTCCACAACAACTTAATCATTCCGAAACTTCTGTTGGATCAAGTAAACCTCACGTAGCAAATAAGCCATTCATTTTGTTGTTGACCAAATTCGACACTTTACACATTGGGTTGATCATTGTTTCCACTTGGATACAACCTACTGTAGCCTACTGGCATGACCTAGAGAGATACAACCTACTGTAGCCTACTGGCATGACCTAGAGAGTTACAACCTACTGTAACCTACTGCCATGACCTAGAGAGATACAACGTACTGTAACCTACTGGCATGACCTAGAGAGATACAACCTACTGTAACCTACTGGCATGACCTAGAGAGATACAACCTACTGTAACCTACTGGCATGGCCTAGAGAGTTACAACCTACTGTAACCTACTGGCATGACCTAAAGAGATAAAACCTACTGTAGCGTACTGGCATGACCTAGAGAGATACAACCTACTGTAACATACTGGCATGACCTAGAGAGATACAACCTACTGTAACCTACTGGCATGACCTAAAGAGATAAAACCTACTGTAGCGTACTGGCATGGCCTAGAGAGATACAACCTACTGTAACCTACTGGCATGGCCTAGAGAGTTACTACCTACTGTAACCTACTGGCATGACCTAAAGAGATAAAACCTACTGTAGCGTACTGGCAAGACCTAGAGAGATACAACCTACTGTAACCTACTGACATGACCTAGAGAGTTACAACCTACTGTAACCTACTGACATGACCTAGAGAGTTACAACCTACTGTAACCTACTGGCATGGCCTAGAGAGTTACAACCTACTGTAACCTACTGGCATGACCTAGAGAGTTACAACCTACTGTAACCTACTGGCATGGCCTAGAGAGTTACAACCTACTGTAACCTACTGGCATGACCTAGAGAGTTACAACCTACTGTAACCTACTGGCATGACCTAGAGAGATACAACCTACTGTAGCGTACTGGCAAGACCTAGAGAGATACAACCTACTGTAACCTACTGACATGGCCTAGAGAGTTACAACCTACTGTAACCTACTGGCATGGCCTAGAGAGTTACAACCTACTGTAACCTACTGGCATGGCCTAGAGAGTTACAACCTACTGACATGTCCTACAGAGATAAAACCTACTGTAGCGTACTGGCAAGACCTAGAGAGATACAACCTACTGTAACCTACTGACATGACCTAGAGAGTTACAACCTACTGTAACCTACTGGCATGACCTAGAGAGATACAACCTACTGTAACCTACTGGCATGACCTAGAGAGTTACAACCTACTGTAACCTACTGGCATGACCTAGAGAGATACAACCTACTGTAACCTACTGGCATGGCCTAGAGAGTTACAACCTACTGTAACCTACTGGCATGGCCTAGAGAGTTACAACCTACTGTAACCTACTGGCATGGCCTAGAGAGTTACAACCTACTGTAACCTACTGGCATGACCTAGAGAGATACAACCTACTGTAACCTACTGGCATGACCTAGAGAGTTACAACCTACTGTAACCTACTGGCATGGCCTAGAGAGTTACAACCTACTGTAGCCTACTGGCATGACCTAGAGAGATACAACCTACTGTAACCTACTGGCATGACCTAGAGAGTTACAACCTACTGTAACCTACTGGCATGGCCTAGAGAGTTACAACCTACTGTAGCCTACTGGCATGACCTAGAGAGATACAACCTACTGTAACCTACTGGCATGACCTAGAGAGTTACAACCTACTGTAACCTACTGGCATGGCCTAGAGAGTTACAACCTACTGACATGTCCTACAGAGATACAACCTACTGGTATGCAAGCGTTTCTAAACTTTTTTCTCACTTTTATGGGGTATTGTGATGTCATTATGAGGTATTGTCTGAAGATTGATAATTTAAAAAAAATGTAATCCATTTTAGAGTAAGGCTGTAACGTAACAAAATGTGTAAAAAGGGAAGGGGTCTGAATACATGTATGTTCTAGGGGTGTCCCAGATAACAAAAAAATATTGTATTTTCTTTCTACCAATTGATTAGTTGAAATGTTATGATGTGTCTTTTTCCATATAGACACACCCCATGTGTTTAATCAAATCAACTGTATGTGTTGAATCAAATCAACTGTATGTGTTGAATCAAATCAACTGTTTGTGCGGAACTTGAACTGAACTGATGCTTCAAGCCATTGATTAAATAATTAACACAAATGACCAGAAGAAAATAACCAACCGACCTGTTGCTGGCCTTCATAATTCTGACATTATGCTCATGAAGTGTCCGGTAAAATCGGCAAACGTTTTCCATTTCGAGTGCCAATTTATCTGACCATTTCTACCGATCTACGTGCCAGTTATGAACGAGTTACAACACCTGTTTGGCCCCGCCACTTCCTGGGTCGGTGAAGTGCGGTATTAAATTTAAGGAATAAATCCGACTCTCACGCTCATCACCTGTGGAAGGCGGGGCTTCCAGCGAGGTTTGGATTTAGTAGTATGTTGTACCTAGTTTCCCTCCTTCAGGGAACAGTAGTTATAGTCATAACGTGTGGATTGATTAGTATGTTGTACCTAGTTTCCCTCCATCATGGAACAGTAGTTATAGTCATAACGTGTGGATTTAATAGTATGTTGTACCTAGTTTCCCTCCTTCAGGGAACAGTAGTTATAGTCATAACGTTAAGCTTGTCATATGATGAACTTCAACTTAAATACTGGATCTTGCTGTCGAACAGTTTTTTGTATTCGGATCTTTGAAATGCTCTCTAACTACGTAACATTTAGTGTCTCCTTATGTTACGCTGGGAAAACAGTTTTCATGGGCACAGAAATCCTAAATAATTTCAGAGTTTGCTAAATCCAATGGTTCTGACCGAGAGTCACCTTAAGTTGATTCACAACACCCAAATTGATACGGTCATTAACGAGGTTCTTCAATAATTACACATAATACTTAATACTGTAGCTCTTTAGTTACAGTCACATGTTCAACTATCATCAGCTGATCCAGGAAATCATTTTCTGCATGCCAGTCAAATGACAAACATCACTACATGCAACAACAACCATAGTGCTTCTTCATTCATTACTCTGGTAAAGACAGTTATGCCGTGCTCCACGTTGGATCCAACATCCCTAACAAATTGATGTTTATAATGTGTTATTGTCTGCTTGATTTACAGTAGGGTCTCGTTAGTCTGTTTGGACACAGAGATACTTAGCTCATAATGTGTAGAGAACTGTTCCTTGATGGATAGGCTATTGTACAACACACAGAGCTATTTTCCTTTATTCAGGATATTTAGAATGACAACACATTACAGAGTAGCCTAGTGGAATTATTCACAAAATTATCTGGTGATCAGGTTATGAAATGTCATGACAAAGACATTTAACTTTCCATGTTTCACCTGAAATATTACATGATTTATAGTCCTAGCTCTATGTTATTGTTATGGGTCCTACAGTAGGTCTGTTGCTGTTAGGTGAATTTATGGGTCCTACAGTAGGTCTATGTTGTTGTTATGGGTCCTACAGTAGGTCTATGTTATTGTTAGGGGAAGTTATGGGTCCTACAGTAGGTCTATTGTGTTGTTAGGTGAGGTAATGGGTCCTACAGTAGGTCTATGTTGTTGTTTGGTGAAGTTATGGGTCCTACAGTAGGTCTATGCTATTGTTAGCTGAAATGATGAGTCCTACAGTAGGTCTATGTTATTGTTAGGGGAAGATATGGGTCCTACAGTAGGTCTATGTTGTTGTCAGCTGAAGTTATGGGCCAATTTGTTAAACACTTAGTGTACAGTCGTGGCCAAAAGTTTTGAGAATGACACAAATATGAATTTCCACAAAGTTTGCTGCTTCGGTGTCTTTAGATATTTTTGTCAGATGTTACTATGGAATACTGAAGTATAATTACAAGCATTTCATAAGTGTCAAAGGCTTTTTTTGACAATTACATGAAGTTGATGTGAAGAGTCAATATTTGCATTGTTGACCCTTCTTTTTCAAGACCTCTGCAATCCGCCCTGGCATGCTGTCAATTAAATTAACTTCTGGGCCACATCCTGACTGATGGCAGCCCATTCTTGCATAATCAATGCTTGGAGTTTGTTTACAATCATCGATGTTACTACTAATGTGAAATCAAGACTAAATATAACTATTGTTGCTATCTTGACCGTCTTGTCAAATCATTTAACAGATATCAATTGTTGTACAACTTCATGCTCTGGGCATCACCTTTTACCTCAAATAAACTGCTGTTGTAGGCCTTTTAACCATTTGTCTGACTTTGTTGTTCACACAGGAGTGAGACGCGACTATCGTGGATCCTCTGGGAAGCCTCAACAACATCATGATGCTGACGAGGCAGAGAAGAGTCTCTCCAGATCAGAACTCCTCAAGAAACACCAGCAGAGACCCACAGGGAAGAGAACTCACTGCTGCTCTGACTGTGGGAAAAGATTCAACTCTTCATCAGACCTTAAAATACATCAAAGAATTCACACTGGAGAGAAACCTTATGGCTGTGATCACTGTGGGAAGAGTTTTACTACATCTAGCTATCAAACTATACACCAGAGAACACACACAGGCGAGAAACCATATAGCTGTAATCAATGTGGGAAGAGTTTTATTCGGCTACAAACCCTGAAATCACACCATAGAATACATACCGGAGAGAAACCTTTTAGCTGTGATCACTGTGGGAAGAGTTTTTCGACATCTAGCTATGTAACTATACACCAGAGAACACACACAGGAGAGAAACCATATAGCTGTAGTCAATGTGGGAAGAGTTTTACTCACATCAAAAGCCTGATAGTACACCAGCGGACACACACAGGAGAGAAACCTTATAGCTGTAATCAATGTGGGAAGAGTTTTTCTACATCTAGCTATGTAACTATACACCAGAGAACACACACAGGAGAGAAACCATATAGCTGTAATCAATGTGGGAAGAGTTTTACTCAGCTAAACAGCCTGATAGTACACCAGCGGACACACACAGGAGAGAAACCTTTTAACTGTGATCAATGTGGGAAGAGTTTTACTACATCTAGCTGTCTGACGACACACCAGAGAACACACACAGGAGAGAAATCTCTTAGCTGTAATCAATGTGGGAAGAGATACTCTGATAAAAGATCTCTGATTAAACATCAGAAAATACATACATGAAGGAGTTGTTTCATGATATCAATGAAATAATGTCACAATGTAGAATGTTTTAACATTGTAGTAGGAGTATTTTAATGATGTCACAATGTAGAACCCTAAACGTTTGTCCCCTGTTCTATTGATTTCAACATGATATGGATATTAGCCTCAGGGGGAAAATCCAGGCTCTGAATTGAAAGAGTACTATTTATGAGATTTAACAAAAAGTGATTAACAAAAAAAGAGTTGTTACACTTCCCACGTTGGTGACCTACTTGAATCAAAATGCAACACTTCAAAATGTAGAGATCTGTTTTCTACAAATTGTCCTCTAACCAGTGATGTTAACATTATTCCCAGATTTGGTGTGGGTTTTGAGCTGTTAGTTTTAACAGGACGTGCAACCTCATCTCCCTCTCGCACAAATTATTTTTAGCATGATATCGATAAGTTATGACAAATAAGTGTTGCGTTCCTTTGTTTAGTGACCCCTACATTTAAATGCATCACTCCAAAATATAGCTGACTGTCCTCTAATCAGTGAGGTAAAATATATCTCCCATTTCCATGTGTTTTTTTTTAGTTGTGTTAGTTTCAACAGCACGAACAACCTGATTTCCACCCTAATTGATATCAGTGATTTATTGCTATTTGACAAAACAACAGCGTTTTTGGTGCTTGTGCAGTTTATAAGGAGCTTGTTTAAATAAATACAAGTAATATGATTATTGCGGAAGATGTTTGTGTAAATAGCACATGTTAGGTTTTCAATATATCCCAAACTGTTTCTGCATATTGGTTATTGATTTGGGCACGTTAAAACTGTGTTTTCACATTGGGCTATCCCACCTAGCAAAATGTAATTGAAAAGACATTGAAAATAAGACTATGCAATCAAATATTTCATATTTACATTTCATATAACATTTAGTAATGAAAATTATTGTTGCAACCAACGGACAATTATTTGGTACAATTATATTGACATTGTTGCTCTGTTTTTAGAATATCAGGGTTAATTCTCACATGTGCCAACCCAAATGTACTAGAGCATGACATTGGAGACTGGGCCCCGATCCAACAACATGCCTATCTAGTGAACCCTGAGAAGAGAGAGAAGCTCCACAGTGAGGTGGAAAGTTACTACGGATATTGCAGGAGTTTCCTCTTGAAATCAGACATGTCTGTGGTAAGGACAACTTGGTTGCTGATTGTCTCAAGGGTGGGCAGTCAAAAAGATTTGTGTTTTGCGTTTAGCCAGTGCGTTACCATGGATCCCAGTTGATTTTGACTGCACGTTTTTCTGTATTGGAGAGGAGTTTTGTTTGGGCTCGTTCCAAGGGGACGAGAGTTCTAGAAGCTAGTGAGTTTTAGGAAGACGAGAGTTCTAGAAGCTAGTGAGTTTTAGGAAGACGAGAGTTCTAGAAGCTAGTGAGTTTTAGGGAGACACGAGTTCTAGAAGCTAGTGAGTTTTAGGAAGACGAGAGTTCTAGAAGCTAGTGAGTTTTAGGAAGACGAGAGTTCTAGAAGCTAGTGAGTTTTCGGAAGACGAGAGTTCTAGAAGCTAGTGAGTTTTAGGAAGACGAGAGTTCTAGAAGCTAGTGAGTTTTAGGAAGACGAGAGTTCTAGAAGCTAGTGAGTTTTCGGAAGACGAGAGTTCTAGAAGCTAGTGAGTTTTCGGATTCTAGAAAGAAAAATGAGAAAAAAAATAATACTGTTGTTTATTATTATTTAGAAATGTGGTGTATCTTGTTTTTATTGTTGACAGCCAGTAGACACCATGTTTATATTGGTGAAGGTGAAGCATTGTAGTTGATTATAATGTGAAATGGAAGTTGTTTTCTGTTGGTGGTGAGCGAACTTGCCCAACTAAAATATAGGATTATTTGTCTTTGTTTGCCTCTTCTTGGGCAGATTTAGTGGGTCTCATGGTGAGTGTGTTTTAGGTCCCAGTTGTTGTTACTAGTCAACTTTCAGTGGACACCCCCATAGTGTCTTTCAGAGCCCCTCCTAAAAAACAAGCTTATATTTTGGGTTGGATATTGCATCCAATTAATATTTTAATCAATGGAATTTCCTTAATGTTCATTAGTCTTTCAGTTGTTAGTCTTCTGTTTGTTGTGTACTAAATATTTCTGTTTATTTTAATTGTATTTTCCTGTGAAGCCATTGTGTTGCATCCATGTCTGAAATGTGCTGTATAAATAAAGCTTGATTTGAGTTCGAGTTTATTTTTACAGGGACAGTTCACATTAATCAACGTTTCAGTAAAAGTGCCGGTTTATCCAGCTGGCTAATTTTCAACCGCAGTTTATTAATTTGATTTCAACAATGAACCCAATGAAGTGGTCTACCACAGCTCTGCTTATGTCATGTTCTGTGGCCTTGCCGTTCCATTTCTTGACTGCCCCTGCAACACAGAAACATATTTAGTCATATTATATAAAACACTCAAAGTCATGGATATGATGCATCTACAGCCTCAGTTACACCTGGCACCTAAATGTGACTATGTCATCTGATCACTCCAAGTTGCATTAGGTCTGGATGCACAAAAGTTACAATGTGCTTGCATTAAGGTTAGGGTTTAGGGTAGGGTTGTCTCAAGGATCCCAGATAACATTGACCATTGTGCATTCTGTCTCTTTAAAAATTAGGTGTAAAAGAAACAGACAAGACAAGAGTCGTTGTAATTTAAAAATAATAGCATCTAATTATGCCAATCTGTATGTGGGGTTGTTAGAGAAGAATGTGATTGTCAGCCCTAACAATCCATTCTAGCACCTCATCAGTTTCTGTAAAAGTCTTCATTGATGACGTGTTCCTTATATTCCAGGGGACAGCAGAGGAACTTCATCGATTCCACTCCATCAGTACAAGCAGTGAACATCTGAAATTCACCCTCACCTTTGATGCACATGAAACAAGATACCCGATGGTTGGGCGATACTTTTCTCGTCAATCATCTTAAATACTATACTTAAAAACCTGTTGATAACACAATGGAAAGGTAAAATAATTTATTATCTAAACATTAAAGTGCTGGGAGAGAGAAATAACATGCTGCAGTTTGAGCCCATGTGGTGGAGTGATGCTGGAGATGGAGGTGTGTTCTAGTGGGACTGGGCAGGTGTGATGTAGTTAATGGAGATGGAGGTGTGTTCAAGTGGGTCTGGGCATGTGTGATGTAGTTATTGGAGATGGAGGTGTGTTCAAGTGGGTCTGGGCAGGTGTGATGTAGTTAATGGAGATGGAAGTGTGTTCTAGTGGGTCTGGGCAGGTGTGATGTAGTTAATGTTTCTATGATGTTGTTTGTGTGTATGTTTTGTTTTCTTTATAAAATATTAAAACATTTCCAATGCAAAGTAACACCTCACAGTTCTATTTTTGGAGTTATTACATTAAAGTCAGGTGTGAAGTAATATGGAGGACCAGCCTATTCCCTATGATGTATACTACAACAGAAATAACTTTTAATTAAACCAATCATTTGCACTCATGACTTGAGTGATTAAAGTAAACCACAGTTTTGTAAATACATAACGCCATCTAACCAAATATCAAAGAATGTCAGCCAGCTAACGTTAGCTATATGCAGTTATCTTAGCCAGCCAGCTAACATTAGCTATATGCAGTTATCTTAGCCAGCCAGCTAACGTTAGCTATATGCAGTTATCTTAGCCAGCCAGCTAACATTAGCTATATGCAGTTATCTTAGCCAGCCAGCTAACATTAGCTATATGCAGGTATCTTAGCCAGCCAGCTAACATTAGCTATATTCAGTTATCTTAGCCAGCATGATAACATTAGCTATATGCAGTTATCTTAGCCAACCAGCTAACGTTAGCTATTTAGCCAACTAGCTATTAGCCTAACCAGCGTAGCCAACCAGCACGGTTATGGTCAGCGAGACCAACTACCGGAGAAAAAGTTACAAAACTCCCGTAGCCAAAATGTCATATATTAAACCACTGGCCGTGTTCGAGAGCATCAAATCCATGCTGCGTTGTGGGTAAACGGTGACTGGCCGACTGATTTATAAATAATAATGAGTAGTTATTTATGATGCAAGGTAATTTGTAAATTAGTCAATCAGCAGTCAGCAGCCACCTGCACTGTCGGCTGCAATGTCGAACGAGCCCAATACCAAACCAATCAGGTGTTCGACGAAATGATTCTTCAGACGTCATTGATCACGTGCTGCTGATAAAGTGACACTCCTTTGAATTATACCTCTTAGCGACTTCAGTACATGCCTCATAGTTCCAGTCTCAAACTTAACCCCGTTCCTGTTGAAGAAGAGGATGGAGAAAGTAGCTCTCGTGAAAGAGGAGCAGGAGGAGGAGACTGTTACAATACAAAAACAAGTAGAGGGTGAGGCTGTTACCGTGAAAGAAGAAGAGAAAGACGTTACAGAGGAAGAGGAGGACGACGTTTCAGTGAAAGAAGAGGGGGATATGACTGTCACATCGAAAAATGAAGAGGACAAAACTGGATATCTGGTCCCGGTTTCCCAAACACATCTTCAGGCATCCGATGGTTCTAACGATGAACTTAGCAAAAAGATGGTTTTGAGAAACCGTTCCCTGAGTAACACTCGTAAGTACTGTCTTAAATACAGAAGCACAAACTCTGCGATTGTTGAACTCATGTGTGGTGTTAAAGGGGAAATGTGCAATTGCTACATCCAAATTTTTATTTTAAATTATTTATTTATAGCCATTGATTCTTGAAGAATATAACACATGCCTCATGTGCTTAGTTCAATTGTTTTTACCCCATCAGAACCCCAAATAAGCTTTTTTTTTACTCCAATGTTTAGAAACAATGTAAATCAACACTGTATAGCCTCAACATGGTTACAACTATAATGTTGATATCATGGATGGTCAGTCCTTGCATCCATCGGTCTGTCTATGAATTAAAGACTAGTTACATTTCTCCAGCCCCATCCATCATCTTATTAACAAAACAGTGGTGGAATTATAGCTTTGTTATTGGTTGAACTGCAGATTGATTGATTGTTGTGTGGCTTTTTTAAAGGGGCAACCTAGTTTTTAAACAAACAAAATGGCTGCCCAGAGTCCTGAGGTGTGTTAGAATACTCATACTAACTACACTATTTGTGATATTAATTGAGTATATAGTATGCTTATTGGTCATAGTATGATGTAGTTAGTATGCCAAAAGTTCCCGGATGTCGTACTAAATTCGCCGAAATACGAAGTATACATGCAGTACTTTAGGGCCCATAATGCAATTCTTCAGGAAATGGTTGTGGCTTCAACGTTTTCAGATTTGAAGAAAATGGGGGAAAATATGCAGCCGAAGTCCAACGAGAGAGCGGATATAAATGAACTGCTTTAAATAATTATGACAAATGTTGAGCAATGTAATAAAGTAATGACTTTTCAAATACGTTACGTTACACGTTATGTTAGCTACACTATCCTTACAAAACGCATAACATATCTTTACAGCAGTATGTACCAGTATGTGAGCTAGCTACCTAACGTTAGTTGGCTACTTATACATCAAACTTGCCAGTATAGTAACTATATTCTAACTAACTACCCAATGTTTATTGACTTGATTAGAGCGCAGAATAACTGATGAATTTAATAACGCTCAACACCCGTTGAATATGGCCGGTGTCAGTAAACATCTGCAAAAATCTCAAATTAATTTGTTGCCAGCAGCACAGTTAGTCACCAACGCTCTGGGTAACATGAAAACAGCCTAACCAGCTCTGCTAGGGCAAGTAAAATGGTAAGAGTGCGGTTTTCTCTCATTTGTGTCTAGCAAGCTATCCAACGTTAGCCAGTTAGCTTGGGTGCTTTACTGTCATTGTGAGGTCAGAACGCTTGGATCGACCCTACTCCTCAGCCATACAGTATTTGTTTACAAACAATAGCGTTATACAAGCTTATGTTTTGGTTTCTGGTCGGGGTAATACAGTTGAAACATTTGAGGCATTTATAAGTTATATTCTTCAAGAATCAATGGTTATATAGTAAATGGGTCTTTCTATAACTGACAGTGTAGATTTCCTGTGGGGGTCAAATTGTTAGAGCTGTTGATAAGTCATTGTATAATATTCTGGCAATTCTTTTCATGCCATTACATTAAAGGCGAAAGATTGTCTTTTCTTAGCAAGGTGTTGCTCAAATAATGTTAGCTGCTAAATGATAGTTAGCGGGCTAGCTAGCTTGCTAAATGTATTACGAGTCAGAGCAAACGTAGCTAGCTAATACTGCCTGGTACCAGTGCTGGTGTAGGCCTAGATAAGCATGTTTGTGCAGCAGTATCTTATCAGAGAGGAGTAAGCGAAGTATGAATATGTTGGCTAGCTAGCCGGCTACATGAAGTAAGAAAACAACATGTAATGTAACATCTAATTAGGGTCAACTGGAAACACTGACCAACACTTTGCTTCCTACCATGTCTTCTCTGAGGTTTATTGTCAGACTACACTCATCAGGTGTATTGCTGCCACCTACTGACATGGACATGAACTACCTTCTCCTTTCTACTCCTTCAGCTATTTTCACTGCCTCCACATAGGACACCTGCTGGATGGGCCTGATCATCCTAGCTACTGTGACATCCTTCATTCGTACAGGGCACTCCGGGAACGTGATTCCCATCACAATTACAACATGCTTCATCTGACTACGACATATTAATTCCTTCGAGAAACACTTTCCACATGTCCAAACTGCAGCGGCTTCTGTATATCTCACTTACCCAGGTTTTACATAAGATGGGAGAGCCACTTCACCAAACCACAGTAAAACCTTCCGTCTATCATTCATTTTGATCAACGTGCGTCTACCTGAAATGTTTAACCTAAACCACACAAAGCTTTCTCCTTTTGCGCTGTTGACACACAATCAGATTCATACCGCTCCTGGTCACTCGAACCGATTCCACTTTACCCAATTCATCCATCACCATCTTTGAGACCGTTAACAGGTCACCCACAAAAACATCCTTGCTGATGATTCCCACTCCGACCCTAAACTGCTGTTCATTACCAACTTTAGCCCTTTTCACTCCACTTTTCTTCACCATTGTCCACTCAGTCTCAACAACTGTACAGAGTCACTGTTCTTCACCATCCTCCACGCAGTCTCAACAACTGTACTCACGCCAAGAGAATCCCACAATGCTTCCTCCATTCCTCCTCCAGTCATCCCTGGACTCCCTCGCTCTGTGCTGTGAACGATGTGAGAGTTTGTGTTCTCAAAGTAGCATCTATATTGTTCTCATTCCATCTATATTGTTCTCATTCCAGCACATCTGTTGCTTCACGAACTTGTTATCCCTTTCGTATGCACTACTTGCTGTCATTTCCCTTCCTGATTTCCCTCTCTTGGATGTCTCCACCACGCTCCTACTCTATCAGTAATTCCTCCCTGGTTTATTAATTGGTAGTCAAACAACAATATATTCAAGGAGCTGCACATTCTATTCCAAATCTAGAATTAGAATCGTCATTATGTTTCCATGATTTCAACAGTTCACCAGTTAACTAAGCCTATAATGTGGACACCAAGGATGTGGATACCAAGGAACTTGAAGCTTTCAACTGCTCCACTACAACCCCTTCGATGAGAATGGGGGCGTGCTCAGTGTTTAGTCCCAGGGTTCTTAGCTTAGTGATGAGCTTTGAGGGCACTATGGTGTTGAACGCTGAGCTGTAGTCGATGAATAGCATTCTCACATGGGTGTTCCTTTTGTCCAGGTGGGAAAGGGCAGTGTGGAGTGCAATAGAGATTACGTCATCTGTGGATCTGTTGGGGCGGTATGCAATTTGGAGTGGGTCTAGGGTTTCTGGGATAATGGTGTTGATGTGAGCCATGACCAGCCTTTCAAAGCACTTCATGGCTACAGACGTGAGTGCTACGGGTCGGTAGTCACTTAGGCAGGTTACCTTAGTGTTCTTGGGCACAGGGACTATGGTGGTCTGCTTGAAACATCTTGGTATTACAGACTCAGACAGGGGATGAAAATGTCAGTGAAGACAATTGCCAGTTGGTCAGCGCATGCTTGGAGTACACGTCCTGGTTATCCGTTTGGCCCTGTGGCCTTGTGAATGTTAATCTGTTTTTAAAGGTCTTACTCACATTGGCTGCGGTGAGCGTGATCACAAAGTCGTCCGGAACATCTGATACTGTCATGCATGTTTCAGTGTTACTTTCCTCGAAGCGAGCATAGAAGTAATTTAGCTCGTCTGGTAGGCTTGTGTCACTGGGCAGCTATCGGCTGTGCTTCCCTTTGTAGTCTGATGTGGCAAGCCCTACCACATCCGACGAGGGTTGGAGCCGATGTTCAAGGGGTATATCAATCTCCCCAGGGTAGCAGTAATACGTTGAAAGATTTGTCCACAAAGGGTTACCCCTCCCATAGGTGGCTCATTATTGGGATCCATTGCTGATTCCTACCTGTAGCTCACTATGAAGTGTCTAGTGATGCAGGTTAAGGGCCCTGTTGGAGGTTGGTAGTGGAGTCGAGGGAACAAGCAGGGTTGGACACGGCCATGTTATTATCCCACACAGTCTCTGTGGTTCATTTGAAACTCGTTCCTGGGAATTACATTTGATTACAAATCGTCCCAGTCTGTTACCACAGAAGAGGTCCGTTTGTCCCATTTCCAGCCAGGTTACGAGGCGCTTTGTCATTTCCAGAGTCAGTTTATTTTAGTACTGTCCATATGTAGCTTGTTTTTGGTCACAGAATGGCTGAATAAGTGAATCATTTTACCTGGAGATAACTATGCAGAGCATAGCGCATGTCGAATGACTTTAGCTTCCCTCCAGGCCTGAGGGCACACGCTCTCTAGTAGGCTTAAATTAAAGATACGGAAAATAGGAGTGGCAATATAGTCCGCTATTATCCTCAGTAATTTTCCATCTAGATTGTCAGACCCCGGTGACTTGTCATTGTTGATAGACAACAAAAAAAAATTCACCTCTTCCACGCTGACTTTACGGAATTCTAAATTACAATGCTTGTCTTTCATAATTTGGTCAGATATACTTGGATGTGTAGTGTCAGCGTTTGTTGCTGGTATGTCATGCCTAAATTTGCTAATCTTGCCAATGAAAAAATCATTAAAGTAGTGGGCTTTGTGATGAATGAGCCATCTTCAGTAAATTTTTTCCCAAAATTGTATGTAAGGTTCTCCAAATCTTTTTACTATCATTCTTTATGTAATTTATCTTTGTTTCATATTGTCTTTTTTTTCCTTTTTCTTCAATTTAGTCACATGATTTCTCAATTTGCAGGATGTTTGCCAATCAGTTGTTCAGCCAGACTTATTTGCCATTCCTTTTACCTCATCCTTCTCAACCATACCATTTTTCAATTCCTCATCAATCCACTGGGATTTAACAGTTTTTACAGTCATTTTCTTAATGGGTGCATGCTTATTAGTAACTGGAATAAGCAATTTCATAAATGCGTGCAGCATCTGGTTGCTCCTCATTACATATCACAGAGCAGCAAATATTCTTTACATCATCAACATAGGAATCACCCGTTTTTATTAAATAATTGAGACACACAAATGACTGGAGGGAACCAGAGATCAAGATAGCCTAACAATAAGAAAAAAAACTCTTCCTTAGCATTCTCCTCACGATGCTGCTGGCCTTCGTAAATTCTGACGTTATGCTCCTGAAGTTTCCAGTAATAGGTTACAACAGCAGTCGGCAACCTTTTTCATTTGTAGTGCCAATTTATCTGACCATTTCTACTGATCTGGAGCCAGTTGTGATTTTCATATTCACATTTTACTGGAACAGTTTCATTTTATTTATAATAGACTATTATAATTATTATTACTATCTTAAAATCATTATCTGTGATTAATCTATATTCTATATAAATCAAAATGAAAATTAGACAAATCTAAATAACTTTTATTGCCATTGCCAACTATGTAAAAATAGCCTACATAAAGCCAACCAAGAAAAACAGCTAGAAAATATCCAGATAAAAATAAATCACATTGGATGCGCATGGCCTGTCTACATACAGTAGTTGATACAATGTTTCAAGTTCTATCACCTAGGTCTGTCCGAAACTTGATATAAAATATTCTGGGCCCTGAGAGTTTCCCGCGCCAGTGAGTTTGGGACAGACACAGCTGTAGGCTATTTGTGTAAGGGATAAGAAGTAATCAGGTATTTTATGACATTTCCACAGGATCAGAGCATAACATATTTTTCCCTTTCATGTCAAGTGTTTATCAAGAGCTGGAAATATTTTACAAATACTTTGAGGAACTATTGTCATTCGCTAATTGTTTTTAGTAAGACTTTGTTTACTTGCTGTTTGAGGTGAAGAAAAAATTATTTGAGAAGCTCCACAAATCATTAGTGGGGGTGCGTAAATACTATCAGACATCCCCAAATAGGTGCATCGCTCTCTGCATCGCTCTCTGCCTTCTGTTTGCTAAAACGCAATTTGGTTGCAGAAAATCCTCCATGCTAATGCGGAAATCCCTAGTTATACCAATACCATAGACCTACTGTAGGACCCATAACATCACCTAACAACAACATAGACCTACTGTAGGACCCATAACTTCACCTAACAACAACATAGACCTACAGAAAGGTGCCTATATTGGAGACCAAAAGTTGTCTGGCACACTGCTTAGGATTTCAACAACTTTAAAAACGTATTTCTAGCATACAATCGTCGATGTTACTACTAATGGGAAAACAAGACAAAATATGACTATTGTTGTTCACTTGACTGTCTTAAGACAAATGTCAAATAATGAACATTCATTACAGACGTCATTGTTTGTACAACATCATGGCTACACTGTTGGCATCACTTTTTTAGAGTAGATTTTTGCTGTTGTGAGCCTTAAACCTCCTGTCTGACTTGTTGTTCACACAGGAGAGAGATGTGAATATCGTGGATCCTCTGGGGGGCCTCAACAACCTCATGATAGTGACGAGGCAGAGAAGAGTCTCTCCACATCAAAACACCTCAAGAAACACCAGCAGAGACCCACAGGGAAGAATTCTCACTTCTGCTCTGACTGTGGGAAAGGTTGCAAATATTCATCAGACCTTAAAATACACCAGAGAACACACACAGGAGAGAAACCTTATAGCTGTGATCAATGTGAGATGACTTTTACTAGATCAAGCAATCTGACAAGACACCAGAGAACACACACAGGAGAGAAGCCTTATAGTTGTGATCAATGTGAGAAGAGTTTTCCTACATCTAGCCAGCTGACTTCCCACCAGAGAACACACACTGGAGAGAAACCTTGTAGCTGTGATCAATGTGGGATGAGTTTTACTGTATCAAGCAATCTGATTCGACACCAGAGAACACACACAGGAGAGAAGCCTTATAGCTGTGATCAATGTGAGAAGAGTTTTCCTACATCTAGCCAGCTGACTTCACACCAGAGAACACACACAGGAGAGAAATCTTATAGCTGTGATCAATGTGACAAGAGATACTCTGATAAAAGATCTCTGATCAAACATCAGAAAATACATACATGAAGAAGTTGTTTCATGATATCAATGAAATGTCACAATGTAGAATGTTTTAACATTGTAGTAGGAGTATTTTAATGATGTCACAATGTAGAATGTTTTAACATTGTAGTAGGAGTATTTTAATGATGTCACAATGTAGAATGTTTTAACATTGTAGTAGGAGTATTTTAATGATGTTCTACCTTATCGTTTGCCCTTTTCAATTGATTGCAGCATGATATGGATATTAGCCTCAGGGGAAAATCCAGGCTCTGAATTGAAAGAGTATTATTTAACAAAAAGTGACTAACAAAAAAAGAGCTGTGTTACACTTACTGCGTTGGTGACCCACTTTAATCAAAATGCAGCACTTCAAAATGTAGCCAGCTGTTTTCTACAAGTTGAAAAAGCTGCTTGTTTAAAAAAATACATGTAATATGATAATTGTTGCAGATGTTTGTGTATATACACACATGAAAGCAGTATAATAAATTGGACTATAATCAATTTTATTAACAATCTGACATCACTCCAGTATTTCTTGACAACATTCAAATGCTAATTGTCTTCATTCCACTACTGAAGAAGCATGACTCAAATCACCTACTCATATTTCAAACATCCAGCCTGACAAAAGATACATGTTTTATTATTCCATGCCTCACCCTTAAGTGAAGTATTGCCAATACATATTAACAAAGGGGTGAACATTTGGTTTTGATATTTGATATTTACAATTTATGTAACATTTAGTATTCATAATTATTTATGCAACCAGCTGACCATTTTTGGGTACAATTATATTGACAATGTTGCCCCGCTTTTAGATATAATTATATTGAAGTTGTTACCCTTCTTTTAGAATATCAGGATTCATTCTCAGATGTGCTAACCCAAATGCATGACATTGGGGAATGGGCCCCGAAAGAGAGAGAAGCTCCGCAGTGAGGTGGAAAGTTACTACAGATATTGCAGGTGTTTGCTGATTGTCTCAAGGGTGGGCAGTCAGCAAGTTTTGCGTTTAGCCAGTGCTTTGCCATGGATCACAATTTATTTTGTTCCAAGGGGACGAGAGTTCTAGAACTAAGTGAGTTTTAGGAAGACGAGAGTTCCAAAAGCTTGTGGGGGAAAAATATAGGATCTATTTGTTGACTTAAGGGGGAAAGTGTTACATTTATGTTTTGAGGTTGGACTTTATCACGTATAGCACGTATAGCTCGTTAGCACGTTGGGCGCACTGATTGGTGTCACCTCGTTAGTCAGTATGTGTTACACCTGTGCTGGCTTGTCCATGTCGTTAGTGGGAAGGTGTTTCACCTGAGCTGGTCGAGGTTCTATTTAAGAGTGTCTGTCCCAGTGCTCCAGTTGTCTTGATAGATGTGGAGTGTCAACACCTTTAGTTGCTCCACCTTTTTGGTTTGCTTCCTGTCTTTAAGTTTGGTGTGGGTTTTTCTTTCGTTTTCTTCTTCTTGGGCAGATTTAGTGGGTCTCATGGTGGGTGTCTTATTTCCCAGTTGTTGTTACTAGTCAACTTTCATTGGACACCCCCATAGTGTCTTTTCCTGTGAAGCCATTGTGTTGCATCCATGTCTGAAATGTGCTCTATAAATAAAGCTTGATTTGATTTGAACATATTGCAAAAGAAATTAATCCAATGCCTGACCAATCAACAAACTCTTGGTCCATCTTAGTATGAAAAACAGTATCAATCCCACTTTTCCAGCCTGCTGAAGGCGTGGTGGAGTGGTAAACACCACCCCCGGCTCTACCAGGGGCTTGAGGTGGTCTCCCACAGCTCTGCTTATGTCATGTTCTGTGGTCTTGCCGTTCCATTTCTTGACTGCCCCTGCAACACAGAAACACATTTAGTCATATTATATAAAACACTCAAAGTAATGGATATGGAGCATCTATGGCCTCAGTTACACCTGGCACCTAAATGTAACTTCTGTCATCTGATCACTCCAAGCTGCATTAGGTTCAGATCTACCAGGATGGGCCTTTGACATAGTCTGGAAGCAGCCAGGCCACTGAATATGCATAAGCAATGTCAAAAGATGAGTGGGGAAAAGTACATTTTACACAAGTGACCTTCATAATAAATCAAATCAAATGTTATTTGTCACATACATATGTTATTGCGGGTGTAGCGAAATGCTTGTGTTCCTAGCTCCAACAGTGCAGTAATATCTAACAATTTCACAACAAATACCTAATACACACAAATCTAAGTAATGGAATAAGAATATATAAATATATGGATGAGCGATGTCAGAGCGGCATAGACTGATACAGTAGAATAGGATAGAATACATTATATACATATGAGATGAGCAATACATAGACTAAGATACAGTAGAATAGGATAGAATACAGTATATACAGCCTCTCTGTGTTAGTGATGTAAAAACAGCTTCTGTCTCTCGGTCCCAGCTTTGATGCACCTGTACTGACCTCGCCTTCTGGATGATAGCGGGCTGAACAGGCAGTGGCTCGGGTAATAACAAAGAACAAATGTGTGTGCCTGAGGGGAAATTAACTTTCATACAGCCAAAAGGGTGAAAAATTACACCAATATCAGTGGAGAATTTGCACTAATGTAAATAAACATAGATGATGGAACATATTCCCTTTTGCTTACGTGATGAACCGCTAAGGGGACATAAATATTTACCATCTAAACCATGTGTGACCTCTCACCTCTCTGGCTGTAGAAGTGTTCTTCCTAACCAGTCCCTCAACAGCTCTCTGACTGAGCTCCACCCTCACTGGGTCTTCAGAGGAGAGGAAGGCTGAGGATGGAAGGATGAATGGATCAGTCAGTCAATAAAGTGTAGAGCTGCTGTCTATACTGTCTGACAAAATCACTCTTTTAGTAGTTCATTAAAGTAAATAAGACTTTATGACTGCTGAATACCAACTATCAATCACTTAGATCATGTATTTTCAGGTAGAGATACATCCTTGGGACGTCCCTAGCCCGTTGAAGTTGACATTTAAAATGGTTAAGGTTAGGGGTTAAGGTTAGGGTTTAGGGTAGGGATGTCCCAAGGATCCCGGATAGCATTGACCATTGTGCATTCTTCTGTCTCTTTTACATAGCAGGTGATGGGTTCTGACTTCTGAACTTGAAAATATGAAATATCCTTATTATGTGAAATTGAATGAAACAATAATGTATGTTGATGCTAATATGATGTACAATATTCCATGATGTTTCTATATGATAACAATAGAGTAATATATTTAATATGATGTACAATATTCCATGATGTTTCTATATGATAACAATAGAGTAATATATTTAATATGCCATATACAATTTTTAACAGTTTCACTAATTCATTTTCATTAACTTAATCATTATGACACACCCCTCACTATTGTCATTGGTTACACTAATTGCACTGTTTGTCTACATAACCTGGTTCAAGTATTCATGCCATCACCCTGAGGAAGTCACAGTGATGCCGAAACGTTGGTAAATTGCTGGGAGTTAAAACATGGAGTGTGCGACTTTCTTTATTTGGATAGTTTATAGTTTATTCGCCGTTAGTCAGCACCTCCACACAAACTATTTTTCTGGGTTTGCACTAGCTCATGTTTTTTAAGGGTAGGTAACAACACGCTGATCCCCACGCTGATCCTCAACGAAGGGGCCCCTCAGGGGTGTGTGCTCAGCCCCCTCCTGTACTCCCTGTTCACTCATAACTGCACGGCCAGACACGACTCCAACACCATCATTAAGTTTGCCGATGACACAACAGTGGTAGGCCTGATCACCAACAACGACTAGACAGCCTATAGGGAGGAGGTCTGGCCGTGTGGTGCCAGGAAAACAACCTCTCCCTCAAAGTGATTAAGATAAAGGAGATGATTGTGGACTACAGGAAAAGGAAAACCGAGCACGCACCCATTCTCATCGACGGGGCTGTAGTGGAGCAGGTTGAGAGCTTCAAGTTCGATGGTGTCCACATCACTAACAAACTATCATGGTCCAAGCACACCAAGACAATCATGAAGAGGGCACGACAAAACCTATTCCCCCGCAGGAGACTGAAAAGATTTAGTATGGGTCCTCAGATCCTCAAAAGGTTCTACAGCTGCACCATCGAGGGCATCCTGACTGGTTGCATCCCTGCTTGGTATGGCAACTGCTCTGCCTCCGACCGCAAGGCACTACAGAGGGTAGTGCGTACAGCCCAGTACATCACTGGGGCCAAGCTTTCTGCCATCCAGGATCTCTATCCCAGGCGGTGTAATATGTATTGGCAATACTTCACTTAATGGTGAGGCATGGAATAATAAAACATGTATCTTTTGTCAGGCTGAATGTTTGAAATATGAGTAGGTGATTTGAGTCATGCTTCTTCAGTAGTGGAATAAAGACAATTAGCATTTGAATGTTGTCAAGAAATACTGGAGTGATGTCAGATTGTTAATAAAATTGATTATAGTCCAATTTATTATACTGCGTCCATGTGTATATACACAAACATCTGCAACAATTATCATATTACATGTATTTTTTTTTCAACTTGTAGAAAACAGCTGGCTACATTTTGAAGTACTGCATTTTGATTCAAGTGGGTCACCAACGCAGTAAGTGTAACACAGCTCTTTTTTTGTTAGTCACTTTTTGTTAAATAATACTCTTTCAATTCAGAGCCTGGATTTTCCCCTGAGGCTAATATCCATATCATGCTGCAATCAATTGAAAAGGGCAAACGATAAGGTAGAACATCATTAAAATACTCCTACTACAATGTTAAAACATTCTACATTGTGACATTAAAATACTCCTACAATGTTAAAACATTCTACATTGTGACATCATTAAAATACTCCTACTACAATGTTAAAACATTCTACATTGTGACATCATTAAAATACTCCTACTACAATGTTAAAACATTCTACATTGTGACATTATTTAATTGATATCATGAAACAACTCCTTCATGTATTTTCTGATGTTTGATCAGAGATCTTAAATCAGAGTATCTCTTGTCACATTGATTACAGCTATAAGATTTCTCTCCTGTGTGTGTTCTCTGGTGTATAGTCAGAGAGCTTGATGTAGTAAAACTCATCCCACATTGATCACAGCTATACGGTTTCTCTCCTGTGTGTTCTCTGGTGTCGAATCAGATGGCTTGATGTAGTAAAACTCATCCCACATTGATCACAGCTATAATATTTCTCTCCTGTGTGTGTTCTCTGGTGTATAGTCAGAGAGCTTGATGTAGGAAAACTCTTCCCACATTGATCACAGCTATACGGCTTCTCTCCTGTGTGTGTTCTCTGGTGTCGAATCAGATGGCTTGATGTAGTAAAACTCATCCCACATTGATCACAGCTATAAGGTTTCTCTCCTGTGTGTGTTCTCTGGTGTATTTTAAGTTCTGATGAAGATGTGCAACCTTTCCCACAGTCAGAGCAGCGGTGAGAATTCTTCCCTGTGGGTCTCTGCTGGTGTTTCTTGAGGTGTTTTGATGTGGAGAGACTCTTCTCTGCCTCTTCAGCATCATGAGGTTGTTGAGGCCCCCCAGAGGATCCACGATAGTCACGTCTCTCTCCTGTGTGAACAAAAAGTCAGACAGATGGTTTAAGGCCCACAACAGCAAAAATCTACTGTAAAAAGGTGATGCCAACAGCGTAGCCATTATGTTGTACAAACAATGACGTCTGTAATGAATGTTAATTATTTTACATTTGTCTTAAGACAGTCAAGTGAACAACAATAGTCATATTTTGTCTTGTTTTCACATTAGTAGTAACATTGACGATTGTATGCTAGAAATACGTTTTTAAAGTTGTTGAAATCCTAAGCAGTGTGCCAGACAACTTTTGGTCTCCAATATAGGCACCTTTCTGTAGGTCTATGTTGTTGTTAGGTGCAGTTATGGGTCCTACAGTAAGTCTATGGTATTGGTATATCTAGGGATTTCCGCATTAGCATGGAGGAGTTTCTGCAACAAAATTGTGTTTTAGCAAACAGAGGGCAGAGAGCGATGCAGAGAGCGATTCACCTATTTGGGGATGTCTGATAGTATTCACGCACCCCCACTAATGATGTGTGGAGCTTCTCAAAGTAATTTTTTCTTCACCTCAACAGCAAGTAAACAAAGTCTTACTAAAATCAATTAGCGAATGACAATAGTTCCTCAAAGTATTTGTAAAATAATTCCAGCTCTCACTCTTGATAACCAAAAAATGTAATGCTCTGATCCAGTGGAAATGTCATAAAATACCTGATTACTTCTTATCCCTTACACAAATAGCCTACAGCTGTGTCTGTCCCAAACTCACTGGCGCGGGAAACTCTCAGGGCCCAGAATATTTTATATCAAGTTTCGGACCGACCTAGGTGATACAATGTTTCAAGTTCTATGTAGACAGGCCATGAGCAGCCAATGTGATTTATTTTTATCTGGATATTTTCTAGCTGTTTCTATTTGTTGGCTTTATGTAGGCTATTTTTACATAGTTGGCAATGGCAATAAAAGTTATTTAGATTTGTATAATTTTCATTTAGATAGAATGTAGATTAATCACAGAGAATGATTTTGAGATAAAGACTATTATAATTACTATTATAAATTAAATTAAACTGTTCCAGTAAAATGTGAATATGAAAATCACAACTGGCACCAGATCAGTAGAAATGGTCAGATAAATTGGCACTACAAATGGAAAAGGTTGCCGACTGCTGTTGTAACCTATTACTGGAAACTTCAGGAGCATAACGTCAGAATTTACAAAGGCCAGCAGCAGCGTGAGGAGAATGCTAAGGAAGAGTTTTTTTTTAATGGTTAGGCTATCTTGATCTCTGGTTCCCTCAAGTCATTTGTGTGTCTCAATTATTTAATTTAAAAAACGGAGGATTCCTGTTGATGATGTAAAGAATATTTGCTGCTCTGTGGTGTGTCATGAGGAGCAACCAGACGCTGCACGCATTTATGAAATTGCTTATTCCAGTTACTAATAAGCATGCACCCATTAAGAAAATGACTGTAAAAGCTGTTAAATCCCAGTGGATTGATGAGGAATTGAAAAAAATGGTATGGTTGAGAAGGATGAGGTAAAAGGAATGGCAAATAAGTCTGGCTGAACAACCGATTGGCAAACATCCTGCAAATTGAGAAATCATGTGACTAAACTGAAGAAAAAGACAATGAAACAAAGATAAATTACAAAGAATGATAGTAAAAGATTTGGAGAACCTTACTAACAATTTTTGGGGAAAAAATAACTGAATCAGATGGCTCATTCATCAAAGCCCACTACTTTTATGATTTTTTAATTGGCAAGATTAGCAAACTTATGCATGACATACCAGCAACAAACGCTGACACTACACATCCAAGTATAGCTGACCAAATTATGAAAGTCAAGCATTGTAATTTAGAATTCCGTAAAGTCAGTGTGGAAGAGGTGAAAAAATTCTTGTTGTCTATCAACAATGACAAGCCACCGGGGTCTGACAATCTAGATGGAAATATACTGAGGATAATAGCGGACTATATTGGCACTCCTATTTTCCGTATCTTTAATTTAAGCCTACTAGAGAGCGTGTGCCCTCAGGCCTGGAGGGAAGCTAAAGTCATTCGACGTGCGCTATGCTCTGCATAGTTAGCTCCAGGTAAAATGTTGCACTTATTCAGCCATTCTGTAACCAAAAACAAGCTACATATGGACAGTACTAAAATAAACTGACTCTGGAAATGACAAAGCGCCTCGTAACCTATTTGGAAATGGGACAAACGGACCCCTTCTGTGGTAACAGACTGGGACGATTTGTAATCAAATCATATTCCCAGAAACGGGGTTCAAATGAACCACAGAGACTGTGTGGGATAATAACATGGCCGTGTCCAACCCTGCTTGTTCCCTCGACTCCACTACCAACCACCAATCTCCAACAGGGACCTTAACCTGTATCACTAGACACTTCATAGTGAGCTACAGGTAGGAATCAGCAATGAATCCCAATAATGAGCCACCTATGGGAGGGGTAACCCTTTGTGGACAAATCTTTCAACGTATTACTGCTACCCTGGGGAGATTTATATACCCCTTGAACATCGGCTCCAACCCTCATCGGATGTGGCAGGGCTTGCCACATCAGACTACAAAGGGAAGCACAGCTGATAGCTGCCCAGTGACACGAGCCTACCAGACGAGCTAAATCACTTCTATGCTCACTTCGAGGAAAGTAACACTGAAACATGCATGACAGCATCAGCTGTTCCGGATAACTTTGTGATCACGCTCTCCGCAGCCGATGTGAGTAAGACCTTTAAACAGGTTAACATTCACAAGGCCACAGGGCCAAACGGATTACCAGGATGTGTACTCCAAGCATGCGCTGACCAACTGGCAAGGGTCTTCACTGACATTTTCATCCCCTGTCTGTGTCTGTAATACCAAGATGTTTCAAGCAGACCACCATAGTCCCTGTGCCCAAGAACACTAAGTAATCTGCCTAAATGACTACCGACCCGTAGCACTCACGTCTGTAGCCATGAAGTGCTTTGAAAGGCTGGTCGTGGCTCACATCAACACCATTATCCCAGAAACCCTAGACCCACTCCAATTTGCATACCGCCCCAACAGATCCACAAATGATGCAATCTCTATTGCACTCCACACTGCCCTTTCCCACCTGGACAAAAGGAACACCCATGTGAGAAAGCTATTCATCGACTACAGCTCAGCGTTCAACACCATAGTGCCCTCAAAGCTCATCACTAAGCTAAGGACCCTGGGACTAAACACTGAGCACGCCCCCATTCTCATCGAAGGGGTTGTAGTGGAGCAGTTGAAAGCTTCAAGTCCCTTGGTATCCACATCCTTGGTGTCCACATTATAGGCTTAGTAAACCTTTACTTCATACCCATCCCGGATCCGGGAGCATCCTCATCAAAAAAGCTGACTAGCATAGCCTAGCCTAACGGGACATGGATATCATATAATATAGTTTCATGAAATCACAAGTCCAATACAGCAAATGAAAGATAAACATCTTGTGAATCCAGCCATCATTTCCGATTTTTTAAATGTTTTACAGCGAAAACACAATATGTATTTATATTAGCTAACCACAATAGCCAAACACACAACGGCATATTTTCACCATGTTTCCACCGCATAGGTAGCCTTCACAAAACCCACAAATAGAGATAAAATTAATCACTAACCTAGAACAACTTCATCAGATGACAGTCTTATAACATCATGTTATACAATACATTTATGTTTTGTTCGAAAATATGCATATTTATAGCTACAAATCCTGATTTTACATTGTAGCCACCATCACAAATAGCACCAAAGCAGCCAGAATAATTACAGAGAGCAACGTGAAATACATAAATACTCATCATAAAACATTTATGAAAAATACATGGTGTACAGCAAATGAAAGATAAACATCTTGTGAATCCAGCCAATATTTCCGATTTTTTTAAGTGTTTTACAGCGAAAACACAATATATATTTCTATTAGCTCATCACAATAGCCAAACACACAAAGCTATTTATCCACCGCCAGCATAGATTTCACAAAAACAGCAATATAGATAAAATTAATCACTAACCTTTGGACAACTTCATCAGTTGACAGTCTTATAACATCATGTTATACAATACATTTATGTTTTGTTCGAAAATGTGCATATTTAGAGCTGCAAATCGTGGTTATACATTGTGAATATGTAGCAAACAATTCACCAAAATCTCCGGAGATATTTTGGACAGTCACCTAATCTAATCAAAGAGCTCATCATAAACTTTACTAAAAAATACATGTTGTACAGCAAATGAAAGATACACTGGTTCTTAATGCAACCGCTGTGTTAGATTTAAAAAAATAACTTTACCACAACATACAGCATGCGTTATTGTGAGACAGCGCTCACCTATTCTCCGCGGTGTTGGAGTCAACATATTACACAGAAATACGAAATAACATCATAAATGTTGTCTTACTTTTGCTGTTCTTCCATCAGAATGTTGTGCAAGGAGTCCTAGGTCCAGAATAAATCGTTGTTTGGTTTTAGAATGTCCATTTCTTCTGTCGAATTAGCAACCTTGGCTAGCCATGTGGCGCGAACATGCCCATCTTCTCTTGGCGCAAAGAACAGAAAATTCCAAAAGTCCCAATAAACGTTGAATAAACTGATAAAACTCGGTTGAAAAATCCTACTTTGATGTTTTTCTCATATGTATCAAATAAAATCAGAGCCGGAGATATTCGCCGTGTATACCGAACGCTTTTCAGAAGACATTGTGGAGCTCCTTCGCGCACCGTGGAAAACTGACAAAATGGCTGACCTGTCACTCCAAAAGCTCTTATTCAGCCTCAGATCAAGCTAGACACCCCATTCAACCTTCCACTGCCTGCTGACATCTAGTGGAAGGCGTATGAAGTGCATACATATCGATAAATAAAAGCCAGTTGAATAGGCAGGCCCTGAAACAGAGCCTCGTTTTCAGATTTTTCACTTCCTGTATGGAAGTTTGCTGCCAAATGAGTTCTGTTTTACTCATAGATATAATTCAAACAGTTTTAGAAACTTCTGAGTGTTTTCTACCCAATAGTAATAATAATATGCATATTGTATGATCTAGAACAGAGTACGAGGCCGTTTTAATTTGGGCACGATTTTTTCCAAAGTGAAAACAGCGCCCCCCTATTGACAAAAAGTTTTAACTGGTGAACTGTTGAAATCATGGAAACATAATGACGACTCTAATTCTAGATTTGGAATAGAATGTGCAGCACCTTGAATATATTGTTTTTTGACTACCAATTAATAAACCGGGGAGGAATTACTGACAGAGTAGGAGCATGGTGGAGACATCCAAGAGGAAAATCAGGAAGGGAAATGAGAGCAAGAAATGCAGACGAAAGGGATAACAAGTTGGTGAAGCAACAGATGTGCTGGAATGAGAACAATATAGATGGAATGAGAACAATATAGATGGAATGAGAACAATATAGATGCTACTTTGAGAACACAAACTCTCACATCTTTCACAGCACAGAGCGAGGGAGTCCAGGGGATGACTGGAGGAGCAATGGAGGAAGCATTGCGGGATTCTCTTGGCGCGAGTACATATTTTGAGACTGCGTGGACGATGGTGAAGAACAGTCACTTTAACTCTACCTACATGTACATATTACCTCAACTAACCGGTGCCCCCGCACATTGACTCTGTACAGTTGGTGAGACTGAGTGGACGATGGTGAAGAGCAGTGACTCTGTACAGTTGGTGAGACTGCGTGGACGATGGTGAAGAACAGTGACTCTGTACAGTTGTTGAGACTGAGTGGAGGATGGTGAAGAACAGTGGAGTGAAAAGGGCTAAAGTTGGTAATGAACAGCAGTTTAGGGTCGGAGTGGGAATCATCAGCAAGGATGTTTTTGTGGGTGACCTGTTATATGGTCTCAAAGATGGTGAAGGATGAATTGGGTAAAGTGGAATCGGTTCGAGTGACCAGGGGCGGTATGATACTGATTGTGTGTCAACAGGGCAAAAGGAGAAAGCTTTGTGTGGTTTAGGTTAAACATTTCAGGTAGACGCACGTTGATTAAAATGAATGATAGACGGAAGGTTTTACTGTGGTTTGGTGAAGTGGTTCTCCCATCTTATGTAAAACCTGGGTAAGTGAGATATGCAGAAGCCGCTGCAGTGTTACAATTGTAAAAAAGTTTGGACATGTGGCAAGTGTTTGTCGAAGGAATAAATATGTCGTAGTCAGATGAAGCATGTTGTAATTGTGATGGGAATCACGTTCCCGAGTTCCCGGAGTGCCCTGTACGGATGAAGGATGTCACAGTAGCTAGGATGATCAGGCCCATCCAGCAGGTGTCCTATGTGGAGGCAGTGAAAATAGCTGAAGGAGTAGAGAGGAGAAGGTAGTTCATGTCCCACAGTCTACAGTGAAGCCATGCAGGAGAAGGATCCCAACACACTAATAGTGAACAAGGTGGAATTTGTTGTGTTTATAGAGCAAGTGATAAATTGCATTAATAAATAATTAGTAACCTTCATCCAAAACTAGCAGTTTCCGTATTAGCTTGAAGGAGTTTGTACAACAAAATTGCATTTGCATTGCCCTCACTGCCGCAGTGATAAATTGCATTAATAATAAACAAATAAACATCTAAGAAGCTAGACATCACAGCGGCAAATAGATTTCTGGATCTCCAGGACTTCAGACGAAATGTTACAGGGAGTACTGAATGAAGACGTTCCACCCCTCCCAGGTTCCTGAACCTGTGTAGGGATCTGAATAGTACCATTTTTGTTTGAAATTCAGGGTAGTGGAGTGAATTTGGTTCGTGTTTATTTTATGTAATTAGTATGATTTGTTAATCCCAATTTTTTTGCGTTTTTGTTATTTTTTTACAACCCCGTACAGTAGGTGGCAGCAATACACCTGATGAGTGTAGTCTGAGAATAAACCTCAGGGAAGAAGACATGGTAGGAAGCAAAGTGTTGGTCAGTGTTTCCAGTTGACCCTAATTAGATGTTACATTACATGTTGTTTTCTTACTTCATGTAGCCGGCTAGCTGGCCAACATATTCATACTTCGCTTACTTCTCTCTGATAAGATACCGCTGCACAAACATACTTATCTAGGCCTACACCAGCACTGGTACCAGGCAGTATTAGCTAGCTACGTTTGCTCTGACTCTTAATACATTTAGCAAGCTAGTTAGCCCGCTAACTAGCGATTAGCAGCTAACATTATTTGAGCAACACCTTGCTCAGACAAGACAATCTTTCGCCTTTAATGTAATGGCATGAAAAGAATTGCCAGAATATTATACAATGACTTATCAACAGTTGTAACAATTTGACCCCCACAGGAAATCTACACTGGCAGTTATAGAAAGACCCATTTACTATATAACCATTGATTCTTGAAGAATATAACTTATAAATGCCTCAAATGTTTCAACTGTATTACCCCGACCAGAAACCAAAACATAAGCTTGTATAAGGCCACTGTTTGTAAACAAATACTATATGGCTGAGGAGTAGGGTCGATCCAAACGTTCTGACCTCACAACGACAATAAAGCACCCAAGCTAACTGGCTAACGTTGGATAGCTTGCTAGACACAAATGAGAGAAAACCGCACTCTTACCATTTTACTTGCCCTAGCAGAGCTGGTTAGGCTGTTTTCATGTTATCCAGAGCGTTGGTGACTAACTGTGCTGCTGGCAACAATTTAATTTGAGCTTTTTTGCATAAATGTTTACTGACAACGGGTGTTGAGCGTTATTAAATTCATCAGTTATTCTGCGCTCTGGTACTCAGACGAGGGTGCTCTGCAATCGGAGTAGGGAGTAGAGAGCCAGAGCGAATCCGAATTAACAATGTCCATTGAGAACGCACACGACCCCTTGGCTAAGAATGATGTGAATAATCAAGTCAATAAACATTGGGTAGTTAGTTAGAATATAGTTACTACACTGGCAAGTTTGATGTATAAGTAGCCAACTAACATTAGGTAGCTAGCTCACATACTGGTACATACTGCTGTAAAGATATGATATGCGTTTTGTAAGGATAGTGTAGCTAACATAACGTGTAAGGTAACTTATTTGAAAAGTAATTACTTTATTGCATTGCTCAACATTTGTCAGAATTATTTAAAGCAGTTCATTTGTATCCGCTCTCTCGTTGGACTTCGACTGCATATTTTCCCCCATTTTCTTGACATCTGAAAACGTTGAAGCCACAATAATTTCCTGAAGATTTGCATTATGGGCCCTAAAGTACTGCATGTATACTTCGTATTTTGGTGAATTTAGTACGACATCCGGGAACTTTTGGCATACTAACTACATCATACTATGACCAATAACCATACTATATACTCAATTAACATCACAAATAGTGCAGTTACACATCCGGCGCCGGAAAGAGATGGCCGCCTCGCTTCGCGTTCCTTGGAAAATATGCAGTATTTTGCTTTTTTATGTGTTATTTCTTACATCGGTACCCCAGGTAATCTTAGGTTTCATTACATACAGTCGGGAGGAACTACTGAATATACGATTAACGTCAACTCATCATCGTTCCTACCAGGAATATGACTTTCCCGAAACGGATCCAGTGTTTTGCCTTCCACCCAATACAATGGATCTGATCCCAGCCTGTGCGACGCCGTAAAAGGGGCAAACGAGGCGGTCTCGTGGTCAGGCTTCGGAGACGGGCACACCGCGCTCCACTCCCTAGCATACTACTCGCCAATGTCCAGTCTCTTGACAATAAGGTTGATGAAATCCGAGCACGGGTAGCATTCCAGAGAGACATCAGGGATTGCAACGTGCTCTGCTTCACGGAAACATGGCTAACTCAAGAGACGCTAACGGAGTCGGTGCAGCCAGCTGGTTTCTTCATGCATCGCGCCGACAGAAACAAACATCTTTCTGGTAAGAAGAGGGGCGGGGGGGTATGCCTTATGATTAACGAGACGTGGTGTGATCATCATAACAACACACAGGAACTCAAGTCATTCTGTTCACCTGATCTAGAACTCCTCACAATCAAATGTCGACCGCATTATCTACCAAGGGAATTCTCTTCAATCATAATCACAGCCGTATATATTCCCCCCCAAGCAGACACATCGATGGCCCTGAACGAACTTTATCTGACTCTTTGTAAACTGGAAACCACACACCCTGAGGCTGCATTCATCGTAGCTGGGGATTTTAACAAGGCTAATCTAAAAACAAAACTCCCTAAATTCTATCAGCATATCGATTGTGCTACCAGGGCTGGGAAAACCCTAGATCATTGTTATACTAATTTCCGCGACGCATATAAGGCCCTCCCCCGCCCCCCTTTCGGAAAAGCTGACCACGACTCCATTTTGTTGATTCCAGCCTACAAACAGAAACTAAAACAACAAGCTCCCGCGCTCAGGTCTGTTCAACGCTGGTCCGACCAATCTGAATCCACGCTTCAAGACTGCTTCGATCACGCGGATTGGAATATGTTCCGCATTGCGTCCAACAACAATATTGACGAATATGCTGATTCGGTGAGCGAGTTCATTAGGAAGTGCATTGACGATGTCGTACCCACAGCAACGATTAAAACATTCCCAATTTTTTTGCGTTTTTGTTATTTTTTACAACCACGTACAGTAGGTGGCAGCAATACACCTGATGAGTGTAGTCTGACAATAAACCTCAGAGAAGAAGACATGGTAGGAACCAAAGTGTTGGTCAGTGTTTCCAGTTGACCCTAATTAGATGTTACATTACATGTTGTTTTCTTACTTCATGTAGCTGGCTAGCTAGCTAATATATTCATACTTCACTTACTCCTCTCTGATAAGATACCGCTGCACAAACATGCTTATCTAGGCCTACACCAGCATTGGTACCAGGCAGTATTAGCTAGCTACGTTTGCTCTGACTCTTCATACATTTAGCAAGCAGGCTAGCCCGCTAACTAGCGATTAGCAGTTAACATTATTTAAGCAACACCTTGCTAAGACAAGACAATCTTTCGCCTTTAATGTAATGGCATGAAAAGAATTGCCAGAATATTATACAATGACTTATCAATAGCAGCCAACAATTTGACCCCAACAGGAAATCTACACTGTCAGTTATAGAAAGACCCATTTACTATATAACCATTGATTCTTGAAGAATATAACTTATAAATGCCTCAAATGTTTCAACCGTATTACCCCACCAGAAACCAAAACATAAGCTCGTATAACGCTACTGTTTGTAAACAAATACTATATGGCTGAGGAGTAGGGACGATCCAAGCGTTCTAACCTCACAATGACAGTAAAGCACCCAAGCTAACTGGCTAACGTTAGACAGCTTGCTAGACACAAATGAGAGAAAAAATTGTAAGAGTGAGGTTACTTGCCCTAGTAGAGCTGGTTAGGCTGTTTTCATGTTATCCAGAGCGTTGGTGACTAACTGTGCTGCTGGCAACAATTTAATTTGAGCTTTTTAGCAGCCATATTCAACAGGTGTTGAGCATTATTAAATTCATCAGTTATTCTGCGCTCTAATCAAGTCAATAAACATTGGGTAGTTAGTTAGAATATAGTTACTATACTGGCAAGTTTGATGTATAAGTAGCCAACTAACGTTAGGTAGCTAGCTCACATACTGGTACATATTGCTGTAAAGATATGCTATGCGTTTTGTAAGGATAGTGTAGCTAACATAACGTGTAAGGTAACTTATTTGAAAAGTCATTACTTTATTGCATTGCTCAACATTTGTCATTATTATTTAAAGCAGTTCATTTGTATCCGCTCTCTCGTTGGACTTCAGCTGCATATTTTCCCCCATTTTCTTCTAATCTGAAAACGTTGAAGCCACAACCATTTCCTGAAGAATTGCATTATGGGCCCTAAAATACTGCGTGTATATTTCGTATTTCGGCGAATTTAGTACGACATCCGGGAACTTTTGGCATACTAACTACATCATACTATGACCAATAAGCAGACTATATACTCAATTTACTTCACAAATAGTGCAGTTAGTATGAGTATTCTAACACAGCTCAGGACTCTGGGCAGCCATTTTGTTTGTTTAAAAACTAGGAGCCTTTAAAAAAAGCCAAACAACAATCAACCAATCTGCAGTTCAACCAATAACAAAGCTGTAATTCCACCACTGTTTTGGTAATAAGATGATGGATGGTGCTGAAGAAATGTAACTAGTCTCTAATTCATAGACAGACCGATGGATGCATTGACTGACCATCCATGATATCAACATGATAGTTTTAACCATGTTGAGGCTATACAGTGTTGATTTACATTGTTTCTAAACATTGGAGTAAAAAAGCTTATTTGGGTTTCAGATGGGGTAAAAACAATTGAACTAAGCTCATGAGGCATGTGTTATATTCTTCAAGAATCAATGGCTATAAATATATAAATATAAATAAATAATTTAAAAGTCACAATATGGATGTAGCAATTGCACATTTCCCCTTTAACACCACACATCAGTTCAACAACCGCAGAGTTTGTGCTTCTGTTTTTAAGACAGTACTTACGAGTGTTACTCAGTGAACGGTTTCTCAAATCCATCTTATTGCTAAGTTCATCGTTAGAACCATCGGATGCCTGAAGATGTGTTTGGGAAACCGGGACCAGATATCCAGTTTCGTCCTCTTCTTCATTTTTCGATGTGACAGTCATTTCCCCCTCCTCTTCTTCCACTGAAACGTCTTTCTCTTCTTCTTTCACGGTAACAGCCTCACCTTCTACTTGTTTTGTATTGTAACAACCTCCTCTTCCTCCTCTTTCACGAGAGCTACTTTCTCCATCCAGCAGACCTTCTCTTCTTCAGCAGGACCGGGGTTAAGTTTTAGACTGGAACTATGAGGCATGTACTGAAGTCGCTAAGCGGTATAATTCAAAGCAGTGTCACTTTATCAGCAGCACGTGATCAATGACGTCTGAAGAATAATTTCGTCGAACACCTGATTGGTTTGGTATTGGGCTTGTTCGACATTGCAGCCGACAGTGCAGGTGGCTGCTGACTGCTGACTGACTAATTTACAAATCACCTTGCGTCATAAATAACTACTCATTATTATTTATAAATCAGTCAGCCAGTCACCGTTTACCCACAATGCAGCATGTATTTGATGCTCTCGAACACGACCAGTGGTTTAATATATGACATAATGGCTACGCTGCTACGGCGTGTGACTTCATCTACAAAATGTGGCTGTTCTAAATTCTGTGTCGCTCAAAGCCTTGAGTAATGAACCTATTTTTGACACAATTGGCTGGAAAGCATCAATGCTTCAGGAAGCTTTATTTCCCCATCACTACTTTTCAGCATGTTTTCTGTGAATTAGACTACGGGAGTTTTGTAACTTTTTCCACCTTGGCTTACTGTTAGTTGGGTTCTGACTGGTCTCCGGTAGTTGGTCTCGCTGACCATAACCGTGCTGGTTGGCTACGCTGGTTAGGCTAATAGCTAGTTGGCCAAATAGCTAACGTTAGCTGGTTGGCTAAGATAACTGCATATAGCTAACTTGAGCTGGTTGGCTAAGATAACTGCATATAGCTAATGTTGCTGGCTGGCTAAGATAACTGCATATAGCTAATGTTAGCTGGCTGGCTAAGATAACTGCATATAGCTAATGTTAGCTGGCTGGCTAAGATAACTGCATATAGCTCATGTTAGCTGGTTGGCTAAGATAACTGCATATAGCTCATGTTAGCTGGTTGGCTAAGATAACTGCATATAGCTAATGTTGCTGGCTGGCTAAGATAACTGCATATAGCTAATGTTAGCTGGCTGGCTAAGATAACTACATATAGCTAACGTTAGCTGGCTGACAAAGATAACTGCATATAGCTAATGTTAGCTGGCTGGCTAATAACATTCTTGATATTTGGTTAGATGGCGTTATGTATTTCCAAAACTGTGGTTTACTTAATCACTCAAGTCATGAGCAAAAACGATTGGTTTAATTTAAAGTTATTTCTGTTGTAGTTTACATCACAGGGAACAGGCTGGTCCTCCATATTACATCACACCTGACTTTGGCATTCTTCTGAATTCTGATTGGTTAAATGTAATAACTCCAAAAATAGAACAGTGTACAGTAACTTTGCATTGGGACTTGGGACTAAAAATATTTTATTCGATATTTTATAAAAATACAAAACATACACATACAAACAACAACATCATACAAACATTCACTGCATCACACCTGCCCAGACCCACTAGAACATACCCCCATCTCCATTAACTACATCACACCAGCCCAGACTCACTAGAACACACCCCCATCTCTATTAACTACATCACACGTGCCCAGACCCACTAGAACACATCTCCATCTCCATTAACTACATCACACCTGCCCAGACCCACTAGAACACACCTCCATCTCCAATAACTACATCACACCAGCCCAGACCCACTAGAACACACCTCCATCTCCATTAACTACATCACACCTGCCCAGACCCACTAGAACACACCTCCATCTCCATTAACTACATCACACCTGCCCAGACCCACTAGAACACACCTCCATCTCCATTAACTACATCACACCTGCCCAGACCCACTAGAACACATCTCCATCTCCATTAACTACATCACACCTGCCCAGACCCACTAGAACACACCTCCATCTCCAATAACTACATCACACCAGCCCAGACCCACTAGAACACACCTCCATCTCCATTAACTACATCACACCTGCCCAGACCCACTACAACACACCTCCATCTCCATTAACTACATCACACCTGCCCAGACCCACTAGAACACACCCCCATCTCCATTAACTACATCACACCTGCCCAGACCCACTAGAACACACCCCCATCTCCATTAACTACATCACACCTGCCCAGACCCACTAGAACACACCTCCATCTCCATTAACTACATCACACCTGCCCAGACCCACTAGAACACACCTCCATCTCCATTAACTACATCACACCTGCCCAGACCCACTAGAACACATCTCCATTAACTACATCACACCTGCCCAGACCCACTAGAACACACCTCCATCTCCAATAACTACATCACACCAGCCCAGACCCACTAGAACACACCTCCATCTCCATTAACTACATCACACCTGCCCAGACCCACTAGAACACACCTCCATCTCCATTAACTACATCACACCTGCCCAGACCCACTAGAACACACCCCCATCTCAAGCTCCCGCATCAGCAGCATTTTATTTCTCTCCGTCACTTTAAACTTTTAGATAATAAAGCATTTGACCTTTCTTTTGAATTAACAACAGAGGATTGGTTGATTTCCAGGTTTTAATTAAGTATAATATTTAAGATGATTGATGAGAAAAGTATCGTCCAACTCTGGGGTATCTCACTGCACCCTCAAATGCCATGTTTTGAAATATACAGACAGACGGATTAAAAGTAATTTTACATTGTATAATTGTACTTCTGACAGCCAACTTTCTAACTCCGCCCATAACTTTATGACACCATAACATTCCCAGAAGGATTATTGAGTCATTGTTAGTTTTACACTGAAGACATGACTCTGCCGTTGTGCTGTAGAATTTGTGAATTTTGTCTCTTGTATAATAAGGGATTATCATTTGTCCCAACATCACAGGCCACAGACTTTGATAAAGACTTCCAAAAGTGTTTCCGCAGTTTAAGATCAACTGAGTTTTTTAAATGGGGTTTCTCCCTGTGCACCTGCCAATGTAAATCCTTTGAACGAGACAAGTTACCAGACAGGACATATTGCTAATGTTCTTCCCATTAAAAACCTCAATGAAAATTAACTTGTGGGCGGTGGTGGTTTTTCCTAGAGTTTTTCCTAGCCACCGTGCTTCTACACCTGCATTTTTTGCTGTTTGGGGTTTTAGGCTGGGTTTCTGTACAGCACTTTGAGATATCAGCTTATGTACGAAGAGCTAAATAAATACATTTGATTTGATTTGATTTGGTGATGACGTCCTATTGGATGACGTCGTCCATCGGGATTCCCCCAAAAAGAAGACGCTCTGGATTGATCACTGGAGTCAGATGTGAAGGAGGAGGTTGATCATCAGGAGTCAGATGTGAAGGAGGAGGTTGTTCATCAGGAATCAGATGTGAAGGAGGAGGTTGATCATCAGGAGTCAGATGTGAAGGAGGAGGTTGATCATCAGGAGTCAGATGTGAAGGACGAGGTTGTTCATCAGGAATCAGATGTGAAGGAGGAGGTTGATCATCAGGAGTCAGATGTGAAGGAGGAGGTTGATCATCAGGAGTCAGATGTGAAGGAGGAGGTTGATCATCATGAGTCAGATGTGAAGGAGGAGGTTGATCATCAGGAGATGTGAAGGAGGTGGTTGAGCATCAGGAGATGTGAAGGAGGAGGTTGATCATCAGGAGTCAGATGTGTAGGAGGAGGTTGATCATCAGTGAACCTCAAGGATTGTGGCTGGGCTGGCGTATCCACTTCCAGCTGGGTCATATATTTTGATACATTGAATGTTGATACTGTGAAACTATGTAATATATTTGCACCTCCTGTTTCATGAAGTGATATCACTAAGTACTGCCCCTATATATACAGCGCATTCGGAAAGCATTCAGACCCCTTCACTTTTTCCACATTTTGTTACGTTACAGCCTTATTCTAAAATTGATTCAATCATTTTTTCCCCTCATCAATCTACACAATACCCAACAATGACATCACAATACCCCATAAGACATCACATTGCCCATAATGACAAAGCAAAAACAGGTAAATTAATGAAAAAATTAGATTTTCTTTAAAAAACAAGGACAATTCAAAGTGACCCCAAACTTTTGAATGGTAGTGTACATCTACATGATGTACTGTTACACCATGTAGGAGCCGTATAGACCTAGTCTGTTCATTATATACATCTACATGATGTATTGTTACACCATGTAGGAGCAGTATAGACCTAGTCTGTTCAATTCAGACTAGGTCTATACTCAACAGCTCAGACACAAGAGGTATGTGGCAGGGTCTACAGTCAATCACGGATTACAAAAAGAAAACCAGCCCCGTCGCGGACCAGGATGTCTTGCTCCCAGACAGGCTAAATAACTTTTTTGCTCGCTTTGAGGACAATACAGTGCCACTGACACGGCCCGCTACCAAAACCTGCGGGCTCTCCTTCACTGCAGCCGAGGTGAGTAAAACATTTAAACGTGTTAACCCTCGCAAGGCTGCAGGCCCAGACGGCATTCCCAGCCGCGTCCTCAGAGCATGCGCAGACCAGCTGGCTGGTGTGTTTACGGACATATTCAATCAATCCTTATCCCAGTCTGCTGTTCCCACATGCTTCAAGAGGGCCACCATTGTTCCTGTTCCCAAGAAAGCTAAGGTAACTGAGCTAAACGACTACCGCCCCGTAGCACTCACTTCCATCATCATGAAGTGCTTTGAGAGACTAGTCAAGGACCATATCACCTCCACCCTACCGGACACCCTAGACCCACTCCAATTTGCTTACCGACCCAATAGGTCCACAGACGACGCAATCGCAACCACACTGCACACTGCCCTAACCCATCTGGACAAGAGGAATACCTATGTGAGAATGCTGTTCATCGACTACAGCTCAGCATTTAACACCATAGTACCCTCCAAACTCGTCATCAAGCTCGAGACCCTGGGTCTCGACCCCGCCCTGTGCAACTGGGTCCTGGACTTCCTGACGGGCCGCCCCCAGGTGGTGAGGGTAGGTAACAACATCTCCACCCCGCTGATCCTCAACACTGGGGCCCCACAAGGGTGCGTTCTGAGCCCTCTCCTGTACTCCCTGTTCACCCACGACTGCGTGGCCATGCACGCCTCCAACTCAATCATCAAGTTTGCGGATGACACTACAGTGGTAGGCTTGATTACCAACAACGACGAGACGGCCTACAGGGAGGAGGTGAGGGCCCTCGGAGTGTGGTGTCAGGAAAATAACCTCACACTCAACGTCAACAAAACAAAGGAGATGATTGTGGACTTCAGGAAACAGCAGAGGGAGCACCCCCCTATCCACATCGACGGGTCAGTAGTGGAGAAGGTGGAAAGTTTTAAGTTCCTCGGTGTACACATCACGGACAAATTGAATTGGTCCACCCACACAGACAGCGTTGTGAAGAAGGCGCAGCAGCACCTCTTCAACCTCAGGAGGCTGAAGAAATTCGGCTTGTCACCAAAAGCACTCACAAACTTCTACAGATGCACAATCGAGAGCATCCTGTCGGGCTGTATCACCGCCTGGTACGGCAACTGCTCCGCCCACAACCGTAAGGCTCTCCAGAGGGTAGTGAGGTCTGCAGAACGCACCACCGGGGGCAAACTACCTGCCCTCCAGGACACCTACACCACCCGATGTCACAGGAAGGCCATAAAGATCATCAAGGACAACAACCACCCAAGCCACTGCCTGTTCACCCCGCTATCATCCAGAAGGCGAGGTCAGTACAGGTGCATCAAAGCAGGGACCGAGAGACTGAAAAACAGCTTCTATCTCAAGGCCATCAGACTGTTAAACAGCCACCACTAACATTTAGCGGCCGCTGCCAACATACTGACTCAACTCCAGCCACTTTAAAAATGGGAATTGATGGAAATTATGTAAAAATGTACCACTAGCCACTTTAAACAATGCCACTTAATATAATGTTTACATACCCTACATTACCCATCTCATATGTATATACTGTACTCTATATCATCTACTGCATCTTGCCATCTTATGTAATACATGTACCACTAGCCACTTTAAACTATGCCACTTTATGTTTACATACCCTACAGTACTCATCTCATATGTATATACCGTACTCTATACCATCTACTGCATCTTGCCATGCCGTTCTGTACCACCACTCATTCATATATCTTTATGTACATATTCTTTATCCCTTTACACTTGTGTGTGTGTATAAGGTAGTAGTTGTGGAATTGTTAGGTTAGATTACTTGTTGGTTATTACTGCATTGTCGGAACTAGAAGCACAAGCATTTCGCTACACTCGCATTAACATCTGCTAACCATGTGTATGTGACTAATAAAATTTGATTTGATTTGATTTGAGTTAGTATGAGTATTCTAACACAGCTCAGGACTCTGGGCAGCCATTTTGTTTGTTTAAAAACTAGGTTGCCCCTTTAAAAAAGCGACACAACAATCAACCAATCTGCAGTTCAACCAATAACAAAGCTGTAATTCCACCATTGTTTTGGTAATAAGACGATGGATGGGGCTGGAGAAATGTAACTACTTTCAAATTCATAGACAAACCTATGGATGCAAGGACTGACCATCCATGATATCAACATTATAGTTTTAACCATGTTGAGGCTATACAGTGTTGATTTACATTGTTTCTAAACATTGGAGTAAAAAAAGCTTATTTGGGGTTCTGATGGGGTAAACAGTTGAACTAAGCTCATGAGGCATGCGTTATATTCTTCAAGAATCAATGCCTATAAATAATTTAGAAGTCAAAATATGGATGTAGCAATTGCACAATTCCCCTTTAACACCACACATCAGTTCTGTTAAGACAGTACTTAATCAGGGCCCGTTCATCGTTAGAACCATCGGATGCCTGAAGATGCGTTTGGGAAACCGGGACCAGATATCCAGTATCGTCCTCTTCTTCATTTTTCGATGTGACAGTCATCTCCCCCTCTTCTTTCACTGAAACGTCGTCGTCCTCCTCTTTAACTCTGAACGCGTCTTCTTCTTCTTTCACTGAAACGTCTTTCTCTTCTTCTTTCACTGTAACAGCCTCACCCTCTACTTGTTTTTGTATTGTAACAGCCTCCTCTACCTCCTCCTCTTTCACGAGAGCTTCTTTCTCCATCCAGCAGACCCCCTCTTCTTCTTCAGCAGGAACGGGGTTAAGTTTGAGACTGGAGCTATGAGGCATGTACTGGAGTCGCTAAGTGGTATAATTCAAAGCAGTGTCACTTTATCAGCAGCACGTGAACAATGACGTCTGAAGAATAATTTCGTCGAACACCTGATTGGTTTGGTATTGGGCTCGTTCGACATTGCAGCCGACAGTGCAGGTGGCTTCTGACTGCCTAATTTACAAATCACCTTGCATCATAAATAACTACTCATTATTATTTATAAATCAGTCAGCCAGTCACCGTTTACCCACAACGCAGAATGGATTTGATGCTCTCGAACACGGCCAGTGGTTTTATATATGACATAATGGCTACGCTGCTACTGCGTGTGACGTCATCTATAAAATGTGGCTGTTCTAAATTCTTTGTCGCTCAAAGCCTTGAGTAATGAACCTATTTTTGACACAATTGGCTGGAAAGAGCCAATGATTCAGGAAGATTTGTTTCCCTATCACTACTTTTCAGCATGTTTTCTTCGAATTAGACTACGGGAGTTTTGTAACTTTTTCCACCTTGGCTTACTGTTAGTTGGGCTCTAACTGGTCTCCGGTAGTTGGTCTCGCTGGCCATAACCGTGCTGGTTGGCTAGGCTGGTTAGGCTAATAGCTAGTTGGCTAGATAGCTAATGTTAGCTGGCTGGCTAAGATAACTGCATATAGCTAACGTTAGCTGGCTGGCTAAGATAACTGCATATACAGTGGGGAGAACAAGTATTTGATACACTGCCAATTTTGCAGGTTTTCCTACTTACAAAGCATGTAGAGGTCTGTAATTTTTATCATAGGTACACTTCAACTGTGAGAGACGGAATCTAAAACAAAAATCCAGAAAATCACATTGTATGATTTTTAAGTAATTAATTTGCATTTTATGGCATGACATAAGTATTTGATACATCAGAAAAGCAGAACTTAATATTTGGTACAGAAACATTTGTTTGCAATTAACAGAGATCATACGTTTCCTGTAGTTCTTGACCAGGTTTGCACACACTGCAGCAGGGATTTTGGCCCACTCCTCCATACAGACCTTCTCCAGATCCTTCAGGTTTCGGGGCTGTCGCTGTGCAATACGGACTTTCAGCTCCCTCCAAAGATGTTCTATTGGGTTCAGGTCTAGAGACTGGCTAGGCCACTCCAGGACCTTTAGATGCTTCTTACGGAGCCATTCCTTAGTTGCCCTGGCTGTGTGTTTCGGGTCATTGTCATGCTGGAAGACCCAGCCACGACCCATCTTCAATGCTCTTACTGAGGGAAGGAGGTTGTTGGCCAATATCTCACGATACATGGCCCCATCCATCCTCCCCTCAATACGGTGCAGTCGTCCTGTCCCCTTTGCAGAAAAGCATCCCCAAAGAATGATGTTTCCACCTCCATGCTTCACGGTTGGGATGGTGTTCTTGGGGTTGTACTCATCCTTCTTCTTCCTCCAAACACGGCGAGTGGAGTTTAGACCAAAAAGCTCTATTTTTGTCTCATCAGACCACATGACCTTCTCCCATTCCTCCTCTGGATCATCCAGATGGTCATTGGCAAACTTCAGACGGGCCTGGACATGCGCTGGCTTGAGCAGGGGGACCTTGCGTGCGCTGCAGGATTTTAATCTATGACGGCGTAGTGTGTTACTAATGGTTTTCTTTGAGACTGTGGTCCCAGCTCTCTTCAGGTCATTGACCAGGTCCTGCCGTGTAGTTCTGGGCTGATCCCTCACCTTCCTCATGATCATTGATGCCCCACGAGGTGAGATCTTGCATGGAGCCCCAGACCGAGGGTGATTGACCGTCATCTTGAACATCTTCCATTTTCTAATAATTGCGCCAACAGTTGTTGCCTTCTCACCAAGCTGCTTGCCTATTGTCCTGTAGCCCATCCCAGCCTTGTGCAGGTCTACAATTTTATCCCTGATGTCCTTACACAGCTCTCTGGTCTTGGCCATTGTGGAGAGGTTGGAGTCTGTTTGATTGAGTGTGTGGACAGGTGTCTTTTATACAGGTAACAAGTTCAAACAGGTGCAGTTAATACAGGTAATGAGTGGAGAACAGGAGGGCTTCTTAAAGAAAAACTAACAGGTCTGTGAGAGCCGGAATTCTTACTGGTTGGTAGGTGATCAAATACTTATGTCATGCAATAAAATGCAAATGAATTACTTAAAAATCATTCAATGTGATTTTATGGATTTTTGTTTTAGATTCCGTCTCTCACAGTTGAAGTGTACCTATGATAAAAATTACAGACCTCTACATGCTTTGTAAGTAGGAGAACCTGCAAAATCAGCAGTGTATCAAATACTTGTTCTCCCCACTGTAGCTAACGTTAGCTGGCTGGCTAAGATAACTGCATATAGCTAATGTTAGCTGGCTGGCTAAGATAACTGCATATAGCTAATGTTAGCTGGCTGGCTAAGATAACTGCATATAACTAATGTTAGCTGGCTGGCTAAGATAACTGCATATTGTGAACGCTGCGTGTAACACATCCGGTGTCAGGATAAATAAAAAGCAAGGTCTGCTAACTTTCTTTAATTATGTTTAATTACCGCAAACAATGAATGGCAAATGCAATTTTCGTATATACGGGTTCGCTGCATCACCACGCAGGGTAAACAGGGAACTGCAGGAAGTACGTAAACAGCTGTTCTTATACCGTGATGACGTAGTTCCAACGCGTCTGTTGGCCTATCACAGTAGAGGCTGGGCGCGGTTTAGACTTTGCCCTGCCTTTGCTGGCCCTCGGATTTGTCCAAGCCCCTTGGCGCGTTCCTTTTGTCCACATCTGGTTGCTGGGTAGATTAGATCCGTCTTGTGTCTGTCGATTCTACACTGAAACAGTTCCTAATATGGTATTGTCCAGTATTCTAACCTCCTGGTTGGCCTAGAGAGATGCACCCCTCCCCTCTCCAGACTGTCCACAGCTTTTATGGCCTGTGTTGGTCAGTCCTTACACACCTACACACACCCATCTGTATTGTTTGTGTGTGTGTGTGTAACAAAACAATATTAATCTTCAAACAATATGCTAACAGGCTATAGTGCATAAACATAAATCCTAACAATATAGCTAACATTCTTTGGTTAGATGGCGTTATGTGTTTCCAAAACTGTGGTTTACTTTAATCACTCAAGTCATGAGTGCAAACGATTGGTTTAATATGAAGTTCTACATTTGAAGTTATTTCTGTTGTAGTTTACATCATAGGGAATAGGCTGGTCCTGCATATTACTTTACACCTGACTTTGTCATTCCTCTGAATTATGATTGGTTTAATGTAATAACTCCAAAAATAGAACAGTGAGGTGTAACTTTGCATTAGGACTAACATCAAGGCGGTGACCCGTTCCTGTAGGTTCATGCTCTACAACATTCGCAGAGTACGACCCTGCCTCACACAGGAAGCGGCGCAGGTCCTAATCCAGGCACTTGTCATCTCCCGTCTGGATTACTGCAACTCGCTTTTGGCTGGGCTCCCTGCCTGTGCCATTAAACCCCTACAACTCATCCAGAACGCCGCAGCCCGTCTGGTGTTCAACCTTCCCAAGTTCTCTCACGTCACCCCGCTCCTCCGCTCTCTCCACTGGCTTCCAGTTGAAGCTCGCATCCGCTACAAGACCATGGTGCTTGCCTACGGAGCTGTGAGGGGAACGGCACCTCCGTACCTTCAGGCTCTGATCAGGCCCTACACCCAAACAAGGGCACTGCGTTCATCCACCTCTGGCCTGCTCGCCTCCCTACATCTGAGGAAGTACAGTTCCCGCTCAGCCCAGTCAAAACTGTTCGCTGCTCTGGCACCCCAATGGTGGAACAAACTCCCTCACGACGCCAGGTCAGCGGAGTCAATCACCACCTTCCGGAGACACCTGAAACCCCACCTCTTTAAGGAATACCTAGGATAGGATAAAGTAATCCTTCTAACCCCCCCCCCCCCCTTAAAAGAGTTAGATGCACTATTGTAAAGTGGTTGTTCCACTGGATATCATAAGGTGAATGCACCAATTTGTAAGTCGCTCTGGATAAGAGCGTCTGCTAAATGACTTAAATGTTAAATGTTTATTTTATAAAATACAAAACATACAAACAACAACATCGTACAAACATTAACCTGCCCAGACCCACTAGAACACACCTCCATCTCCATTAACTACATTACACCTGCCCAGACCCACTAGAACACACCTCCATCTCCATTAACTACATCACACCTGCCCAGACCCACTAGAACACACCCCCATCTCCATTAACTACATCACACCAGCCCAGACCCACTAGAACACACCCCCATCTCCATTAACTACATCACACCTCCATCTCCAGGGCCTGCATCACTCTCCGCCACATAGCCCCAAACAGCACCATTTTATTTCTCTCCGTCGCCCAGCACTTTACATTTGAGATAATAAAGCATTTCACCTTTCCATTGCGTTAACAACGGAGGATTGGTTGATTTCCAGTTTTTAAGTATAGTATTTAAGATGATTGACGAGCGGTATCGTCCAACTATCGGGTATCTCACTGCACCCTCAAATGCCATGTCTTGAAATATGCAGACAGACAGATTAAAAGTAATTTTACATTGTATAACTGTACTTCTGACAGCCAACTTTCTAACTCCGCCCATAACTTTATGACGTAATAACATTCCCAGAAGGCATGGATTATTGAGTCATCGTTCATTTTACACTGAAGACATGACTCTGCCGTTGTGCTGTAGAATTTATGAATTTTGTCTCTTGTATAATAAGGGACTATCATTTGGCCCAACATCACGGGCCACAGACTTTGATGCAGTTAAAGACTTCCAAAAGTGTTTCCGCAGTTTAAGATCAACTGAGTTTTTTTAATGGTGTTTCTCCCTGTGCACCTGCCAATGTGAATCCTTTGAACGAGACAAGTTACCAGACAGGATATATTGCTAATGCTCTTCCCTTTGATAACCTGAATGACAATTAACTTGTGGGCGGTGGTGGTGATGACGGCCTAATGGATGACGTCGCCCATCGGGATCCCCCAAAAAAGAAGACGCTCTGGATTGATCACTGGAGTCAGATGTGAAGGAGGAGGTTGATCATCAGGAGTCAGATGTGAAGGAGGAGGTTGATCATCAGGAGTCAGATGTGAAGGAGGAGGTTGATCATCAGGAGTCAGATGTGAAGGAGGAGGTTGATCATCAGGAGTTAGATGTGAAGGAGGAGGTTGATCATCAGGATTCAGATGTGAAGGAGGAGGTTGATCATCAGGAGTCAGATGTGAAGGAGGAGGTTGATCATCAGTGAACCTCTAGGATTGTGGCTGGGCTGGCGTTTACACTTCCAGCTTGGTCATATATTTTGATACATTGAATGTTGATATTGTGAACCTATGTTATATATTTGTACCTCCTGTTTCATGAAGGGATGTCACTAACTACTGTCCCTATATATACAGCGCATTTGGAAAGTATTCAGACCCCTTCACTTTTTCCACATTTTGTTACGTTATTCTAAAATGGATTAAATCAATATTTTACCCTCATCATTCTACACACAATACCCCATAATGACATCACAATACCCCATAATGACATCACAATACCCCATAATGACAAAGCAAAAACAGGTTTTTATAAATGTTTCAAATGTAACAAAAACAACAACTGAAATATCACATTTACATACAGTACGAGTCAAAAGTTTGGACACACCTACTCATTCAAGGGTTTGTTTTTATTTTGACAATTTTCTACATTGTAGAATAATAGTGAAGACAAACTATGAAATAACACAAATGGAATCATATCGTAACCAAAAAAGGGTTAAAATAATCAAAATATATTTTATATTTGAGATTCTTCAAAGCAGTCACCCTTTGCCTTGATGACAGCTTTGCACACTCTTGGCATTCTCTTAACCAGCTTCATGAGGTAGTCACCTGGAATTATTTTCAATTAACAGGTGTGCCTTGTTAAATGTTAATTTGTGGAATTTCTGTCCTTCTTAATGCGTTTGAGCCAATCAGTTGTGTTGTGACAAGTATGGGTGGCTCTCATGAGGATTGCCACAGGAAAGGAAGACCCAGAGTTACCTCTGCTGCAGAAGATACGTTCATTAGAGTTAACTGCACCTCAGATTGCAACCCAAATAAATGCTTCACAGAGTTCAAGTAACTGACACATCTCAACATCAACTGTTCAGAGGTGACTGTGTGAAATCAGGCCTTCATGGTTGAATTGCTGCATTCAAAAACAAAAGCTTTGTTAAAGAACAAGAAGGCACACTGTTACAAAAAATGATGTATTGTTACACCGTGTAGGAGCAGTATAGACCTAGTCTGTTCATTATATACATCTACATACTAGTCTAGTCGCTAATGCTAACTAGCTATTATCCCTGACCATGACCTCACTAAGCTACTCTCCTCCTGATAAAGAAGAGGTCTGCTGGACGGAGAAAGAAGCTCTCGTCAAAGAGGAGGAGGAAGAAAAGGCTGTTACAATACAAAAACAAGTTGAGGGTGAGGCTGTTACAGTGAAAGAAGAAGAGAAAGACGTTACAGTTAAAGAAGAGGAAGACGCCTTAAAAACTTTTTGTCAATAGGGGGGCGCTGTTTTCTCTTTGGAAAAAATCGTGCCCAAATGAAACGGCCTCGTACTTTTCTAGATCATACAATATGCATATTATTATTACTATTGGATAGAAAACACTCTCAAGTTTCTAAAACTGTTTGAATTATATCTGTGAGTAAAACAGAACTCATTTTGCAGCAAACTTCCATACAGGAAGTGAAAAATCTGAAAACGAGGCTCTGTTTCAGGGCCTGCCTATTCAACTGGCTTTTATTTATCGATATGCATGCACTTCATACGCCTTACACTAGATGTCAACAGGCAGTGGAAGGTGGAATGGGGTGTCTAGCTTGATCTGAGGCCGAACAAGAGCTTTTGGAGTGACAGGTCCGGAATTTTCTTTGTCTTCTCAGGCGCGCGGCGGAGCTCGACATTGTGTTCTGAAAAGCGTTCGGTATACACGGCGAATATCTCCGGCTCTGATTTTATTTGATACATATGATAATAACATCATAAAGTAGGTTTTTTCCACCGAGTTTTATCAGTTTATTCAACGTTTATTGGGACTTTTGGAGTTTTCCGTTCTTTGCGTCAAGAGAGGATGGGAATGTTAGCAACGTTGGCTAGCATTGTGGCGCGAATTCGACAGAAGAAATGGACATTCTAAAACCAAACAACGATTTATTCTGGACCAAGGACTCCTTGTACAACATTCTGATGGAAGCTCAGCAAAAGTAAGAAAAAATGTATGATGTTATTTCGTATTTCTGTGTAAAATGTTGAGTCCTATTCTCCGCCGTTTAGGTGAGCGCTGTCTCGCAATAACGCTGTATGTTATGGTAAAGTTATTTTTTAAAATCTAACACAGCGGTTGCATTAAGAACCAGTGTATCTTTCATTTGCCATACAACAAGTCTTTTTTAGTAAAGTTTTTGATGAGTTCTTTGGTCAGATTAGGTGAGTGTCCAAAATATCTCATGAGATTCTGGTGAATCGATGCTACGTATTCACAATGTATAATCAGGATTTGTAGCTCTAAATATGCACATTTTCGAACAAAACATAATTGTATTGTATAACATGATGTTATAAGACTGTCATCTGATGAATTTGTTCAAGGTTAGTGATAAATTTTTTCTCTATTTTGTCAGTTTTGTGCAAGCTATTTTTTGCGGGGAGTAAATTGCGTTGTGTGTTTGGCTACTGTAGTGAGCTAATAGAAATATATATTGTGTTTTCGCTGTAAAACACTTAAAAAATCCGAAATATTGGCTGGATTCACGAGATGTTTATCTTTCATTTGCTGTACACCATGTATTTTTCATAAATGTGTTATGATGAGTATTTATTTATTTCACGTTGCTCTCTGTAATTATTCTGGCTGCTTTGGTGCTATTTGTGATTGTGGCTGCAATGTAAAACTATGATTTATACCTCAAATATGCACATTTTCGAACAAAACATAAATGTATTGTATAACATGTTATAAGACTGTCATCTGATGAAGTTGTTTCTTGGTTAGTGACTAATTTTATCTCTATTTTGTCGGTTTTGTGAAAGCTACCTATGCGGTGGAAACATGGTGAAAATATGCAGTTGTGTGTTTGGCTATTGTGGTTAGCTAATAGAAATACATATTGTGTTTTCGCTGTAAAACATTTAAAAAATCGGAAATGATGGCTGGATTCACAAGATGTTTATCTTTCATTTGCTGTTTTGGACTTGTGATTTCATGAAGATTATATTATATGATATCCCTGTCCCGTTAGGCTAGGCTATGCTAGTCAGATTTTTTGATGAGGAGGATCCCGGATCCGGGATGGGTATTAAGTAAAGGAGTGAAAGTGGAGGATGATGTTACTGTGAAAGAGGAGGGGGAAGATGCAGTTTTTGGAGTGGAGAATGACGTGAAAGAAGACGAAGACGTTTTTGGAATGAAGGATGAAGGGGGGGGGATTACTGTCACATTAGAGGAGGAGGAAGAAGAGAAGCCTGGAGAACTGATTAACACCAGTAAATACAGTGAGTACTATCTTATAAAACAGGCGCATTGATCTGATTAACACCAGTAAATACAGTGAGTACTATCTTATAAAACAGGGACATTGACCTGATTAACACCAGTAAATACAGTGAGTACTATCTTATAAAACAGGGGCACAAACTCTGCAGTTGTTGAACAAATGTTTGATTTTTTAAAATGGCATTCTACACTTGAATATGTTTTTGTACTGTAGGAATTGTTCATGACTTCCTCCGGTTATTTAAAAATAAAACTTTTCCTGTTGAAAAGTGATATATAAATACAGTAAAGTGTAAACACACTAAAGGGAAACAAATAAATGTTTTGAGCTAAATAGTGTTTTTTTAGACAACTGCAAACTAGAAGGAGTGAGTGATGTCATAGTAAGGTATTCAAGGAGTTGGCTTGATGGGAAGTCGTCATGTCATCCAATAGGCGACAGATCTTCATGTGAATATTCATTATTCTTTTTAAAGTAATTCGTTCTGTCAAGTTGGTTGTTGCTAGAAAGCCATTTTAAAGCCTTGCCATAGACTTTCAAGACGATTTAAGTCCAAACTGTAACTAGGTCACTCAGGAACATTCAATGTCATCTTGGTAAGCTCCTCCAGTGTAGATTTGGCCTTGTGGTTTAGGTTATTTTCATGTTCGTACAATTTTGTATTCAGATCTCTGAAATGCTCTCTAACTACGTAACATTTAGTGTCGCCTTATATTACGCTGGAAAACTATCCTATTTAACCAGGCAAGTTGAGAACAAGTTCTCATTAGCAACTGCGACCTGGCCAAGAATAAAGCAAAGACGTTCGACACATACAACAACAGAGTTACACATGGAATAAACAAAACATACAGTCAATAACACAATAGAAAAGTCTATATACAGTGTGTGCAAATGAGGTGAGATAAGGGAGGTAAGGCAATAAATAGGCCATGGTGGCAAAGTAATTACAATATACCAATTAGACACTGGAATGATAGATGTGCAGAAGATGAATGTGCAAGTAGAGATACTGGGGTGCAAAGGAGCAAGAAATAAATAAATACAGTATGGGGATGAAGTAGTTGGATGGGCTATTGGCAGATGGGCTATGTACAGGTGCAGTGATCTGTGAGCCGCTCAGACAGCTGGTGCTTAAAGTTAGTGAGGGAGATATGAATCTCCAGCTTCAGTGATTTTTGCAGTTCGTTCCAGTCATTGGCAGCAGAAAACTGGAAGAAAAGGCGGCCAAAGGAGGATTGGCTTTGGGGGTGACTAGTGAGATATACCTGCTGGAGCGCATGCTACGGGTGGGTGCTGCTATGGTGACCAGTGAGTTGAGATAAGGCAGTGCTTTACCTAGCAGAGACTTGTAGATGACCTGGAGCCAATGGGTTTGGCGACGAGTATGAAGCGAGGGCCAGCCAACGAGAGCGTACAGGTCGCAGTGTTGGGTAGTATATGGGGCTTTGATGACAAAACGGATGGCACTGTGATAGACTGCATCCAATTTGTTGAGTAGAGTGCTGGGGGCTATTCTGTAAATGACATCGCCGAAGTCGAGGATCGGTAGGATGGTCAGTTTTACAACGGTATGTTTGGCAGCACGAGTGAAGGATGCTTTGTTGCGAAATAGGAAGCCAATTCTAGATTTAATTTGGATTGGAGATGCTTAATGTGAGTCTGGAAGGAGAGTTTACAGTCTAGCCAGACACCTAGGTATTTATAGATGTCCACATATTCCAAGTCAGAACCGTCCAGAGTAGTGATGCTGGACGGGCGGGCAGGTGCGGGCAGCGACCGGTTGAAGAGCATGCATTTAGTTTTACATGCATTTAAGAGCAGTTGGAGGCCACGGAAGGAGAGTTGTATGGCATTGAAGCTCATCTGGAGGTTTGTTAACACAGTATCCAAAGAAGGGCCAGAAGTATACAGAATGGTGTCGTCTGCGTAGAGGTGGATCAAAGAATCAAGAATCAAGAATCAAGAATCACCAGCAGCAAGAGCGACATCAATTGATTTGAGATGTTCGTTGTAAAGGGTTTAAACACTGTTTCCCATGCTTGTTCAATGAACCATAAACAATTAATGAACATGCACCTGTGGAACGGTCCTTAAGACACTAACAGCCTACAGACGGTAGGCAATTAAGGTCACAGTTATGAAAACTTAGGACACCAAAGCGACCTTTCTACTGAGTCTGCAAAACACCAAAAGAAAGATGCGCAGGGTCCCTGTCATCTGTATGAACGTGCCTTAGGCATGCTGCAAGGAGGCATGAGGACTGCAGATGGGGCCAGGGCAATAAATTGCAATGTCCGTACTGTGAGACAGAGAGCTACAGGGAGACAGGGCGGACAGCTGATCGTCCTCGCAGTGGCAGTCCAGACTGTCTGCAATAGGCTGAGAGAGGCTGGACTGAGGGCTTGTAGGCCTGTTGTAAGGCAGGTCCTCACCAGACATCACCGGTAACAACGTCGCCTATGGGCACAAATCCACGGTCGCTGGACCAGACAGGACTGGCAAAAAGTGCTCTTCACTGACGGGTCGTGGTTTTGTCTCACCAGGGGTGATGGTCGGATTCACGTTTATCATCGAAGGAATGAGCATTACACCGAGGCCTGTACTCTGGAGCGGGATCGATTTGGAGGTGGAGGGTCCGTCATGGTCTGTGGCGGTGTGTCACAGCATCATCGGACTGAGCTTGTTGTCATTGCAGGGAAGACATCCTCCTTCCTCATGTGGTACCCTTCCTGCAGGCTCATCCTGCCATGACCCTCCAGCATGACAATGCCACCAGCCACACTGCTCGTTCTGTGTGTGATTTTCTGCAAGACAGGGATGTGTTCTGCCATGGCCAGCGAAGAGCCCGGATCTCAATCCAATTGAGCACATCTGGGACCTGTTGGATCAGAGGGTGAGGGCTAGGGCCATTCCCCCCAGAAATGTCAAGGAACTTGCTGGTGCCTTGGTGGAAGAGTGGGGTAACATCACACAGCAAGAACTGGCAAATCTGGTGCAGTCCATGAGGAGGAGATGCACTGCAATACTTAATGCAGCTGGTGGCCACACCAGATACTGACTGTGACTTTTGATTTTGACCTCCCTTTGTTCAGGGACACATTATTCAATTTCTGTTAATCACATGTCTGTGGAACTTGTTCAGTTTGTCTCTCAGTTGTTGAATCTTGTTATGTTCATACACATGTTAAGTTTGCTGAAAATAAACGCAGTTGACAGTGAGAGGACGTTTCTTTTTTTGCTGAGTTTATTTGTTGTCTTAAGGGGGAAGGTGTTACGGGCTTTGGTTTTTCCATTTATGTTTTGAGGCTGGACTTTAGCACGTACAGCTCGTTAGCATGTAGGGTGCACTGATTGTCTCCTCCTTAGTCAGTATGTGTTACACCTGTGCTGGCTTGTCCATCTCGTTAATTGGAAGGCGTTTCACCTGAGCTGGCCCAGGTTCTATTTAAGAGTGTCTGGCCCAGGTGCTATTTCAGAATGGCTTTAAATATAGGATGTATTTGTTGTCTTAAAGGGGAAGGTGTTACAGGCTTTGGATTTTCCATTTATATTTTGAGGTTTGACGTTAGCGCGTATAGCTCGTTAGCACGTATTGGTTACACCTGTGCTGGCTTGTCCATCTTGTTAGTGGGAAGGTGTTTCACCTGAGCTGGTCCAGGTTCTATTTAAGAGTGTCTGGCCCAGTGCACCAGTTGTCTTGATAGATGTGGAGAGTCAACACCTTTAGTTATGCCACCTTTTTGGTTTGTGGGTTTTAATTTTGTTTTCCTCTTCTTGGGAAGATTTAGTGGGTCTCATGGTGGGTGTATTTTAGGTCCCAGTTGTTGTTACTAGTCAACTTTCAGTGGACACTGAGCGCAAAATTGCAAGATTATGTTATAATACTTTTATTGCGTCAAATGGTTGTTTTATGCAACATAATAGAGGGTTCTTAGAACTATTGTGTGTGTGTTCTACTGAGGATGGGCCTCTGGGAGAAAACACTGACAGGAGATTTACAATGTCTTTTGGGTGATAAAACCTAAAGAGACCGCATTCCAGAGCATGAGTTAATGTTTCTGTTCTATATGGTACTAGAGAGAGATGACCCCAGGGCCAGACCCTGGTCTCTACACAAAGAGTATTGTTTTTACATCAGATACTGTCTGCTGAGAATTAAGTATCTTTCATATAAATCTTAACCTTGTGAAAGGGGTGTATCTTGGCTGTAAAATACCTTTGTACTTTTGTCTCTGGGCTCTCAACGAATAGTCTAGGAGTGATTTGTCAACCAGATATCATTATCGTAGAGCACTCAATTGATTCACTTTATATGTGTACGTTGTATTGACCTGCTCCCTTATTAATAAGTGAATAAAGATTTAGTTTAAGAATAACTGACTTCTGTGATAAGTTTGTCTCCTCAATTGACATTAAAGAAATTAAATCAAATCAAATCAAATCAAATTTTATTAGTCACATACACATGGTTAGCAGATGTTAATGCGAGTGTAGCGAAATGCTTGTGCTTCTAGTTCCGACAATGCAGTAATAACCAACAAGTAATCTAACCTAACAATTCCACAACTACTACCTTATACACACACAAGTGTAAAGGGATAAAGAATATGTACATAAAGATATATGAATGAGTGGTGGTACAGAACGGCATAGGCAAGATGCAGTAGATGGTATAGAGTACGGTATATACATATGAGATGAGTACTGTAGGGTATGTAAACATAAAGTGGCATAGTTTAAAGTGGCTAGTGGTACATGTATTACATAAAGATGGCAAGATGCAGTAGATGATATAGAGTACAGTATATACATATGAGATGGGTAATGTAGGGTATGTAAACATTATATTAAGTGGCATTGTTTAAAGTGGCTAGTGGTACATTTTTACATAATTTCCATCAATTCCCATTTTTAAAGTGGCTGGAGTTGAGTCAGTATGTTGGCAGCGGCCGCTAAATGTTAGTACAACCACATTTGGCGATGGGAATGTGAATCTTGACTTGGTGACCACTCCTGACGACCTGGGTAAATCGTGCACGAGGGATCCCTCAAATTTGGGATCCCAGGGGAGACCACACTTCGGGAACGGAGCAGATGGACCCACCTTTGATCTGAGAGGCAGCGAGCCGAGTGGATACCACATCTCGAACGTAGTTTAAAAAAGAAAGAGGTAAGCGAAACACGCAAAGTGGAGTTTTTAGAAAAGCCTCGTAGGCTCTGAGTGTGTATTCCTGTGTGGAGGTGTAAACAGGGCCCAGTCAGGAGGCTCTGAGTGTGTATTCCTGTGTGGAGGTGTTAACAGGGCCCAGTCAGCTATCTGTATGAACTGGATGAAAACTAGAATCTGTGTTTACTAGTTAAGACCATTTATGATATAGTATAAGATAGTAAGGTGTACCTGTAATTATTTTAAACCTGCACCCCATTTTAGAAGTATTGAAAGATGTAAATGTATGAGTTGCATTATCCTAGGAACTAACCATGAGATAAAAATGTGAAAATATTCCTGCAGGTTAAAATATTGTTGAAAAACAACTAATTGATTATGTATGTTTGGGATTAGCATTGTGTGACTGTGGTATGAGAGTTACGTGACTGATATGAGAGATGTGTGACTGTGATATGTGAGTTGTGTGACTGAGTCTTAATCAGAAGTTTGGATAGTAACATAGAGGTCTGCAGTTCCTCCTAGAGGTCTGCAGTTCCTCCTAGAGGTCTGCAGTTCCTCCTAGAGATCAGTTCCTCCTAGAGGTCTGCAGTTCCTCCTAGAGGTCTGCAGTTCCTCCTAGAGGTCTGCAGTTCCTCCTAGAGGTCTGCAGTTCCTCCTAGAGGTCTGTAGTTCCTCGTATAGAAATATGCTTAATCAGATGATTGACATGTGGATAATAAGCTTTGATATAACGTTATCTTGGGGTTCTGTTCCTTCTCTGCCATCATAGAGTATCACAGGGTGGTATTGAGAGGGGATGATAGTTTAGAAATCAGCGGAAGGTCTATAGTTCCTGGGAGGCTTGATTTTGCCGAGGTCTCTGGGAGGTTAGAGAACCATTGAATTCCGTTCATTGTCCGGGAAACAAAAGTTTATGCCACCAGCCAAACGTATATTTTGGGGGTTCTGCTGGGAGTATGTTTGGAGAGCTGCTTCGTAGCTATGGAGAGTCCTAGAAAAAGCAAATAGAATGGTACACCGACACAGTCCAAATAACTTCAATATTTCGTCTATTTTGACTAGTAAGCTACCAAGGTGTCTGACTAGCTGTTGATGTTGAAGAAGCGTCCCGTCCACTAGATTATACGTCACAGTGGCAGAATCACCTGAAAGACGCACATCGCCATCTGCTGACTGGAGTTGGTATCGCAGTTGAGAAAATACTTAAAGACAAAAAGCTAAAAAGCGACTGCCTCTAAAAACCAACGATACCCTTTGAAAACGGGCGATGTGGCATCAGAATATAAATAATGATGAATATAAATAATATAAATGAATCATAGGTAAACTAACAACATTGTAGACTTGATGCTAAATACAGATTTTTCAGCTTTAGTGTGTATATCGTATCCACTTAGTTATGTTAGGAAGTTTGCCATCTTTATGACCGGCCCTGATAACTTCACCCCAACTTCTCTTCTCCCCAGAACACAGTAACTTAACAACATAAGTGTTTTTCTGACATTTTGGGAAATGTAAGGGAAAATAAAAAATACAGCCGTAGCAGAGCCCCATGTCCCATGGGGACGTCCTCGAGGGCGTGGATGTTCTCCCCATCAAAGGCCAGCGGGATTTCACTCTCATGGTGAAATGGATTTCCGCCGATGTGCAGTAAAGGAGTGAAGAGCGGTAAAATCTGTGTCAACAAAAGTAAGAAAAGATTAATACACATACAATTAACAAAGAACATAAATGTTCAGCTGTAGTTTCATATAAGCATGCACACCTATGTTTATGAAGAAACAGATGATTGGTGCATAGGCATACCTTGTCACGGACATAGAGGCCACTCGGGTCCTCATTGAAGAGGTAGGGCAAGAGCAGGATCGCTGCTGTGGTCTCCAGTCCCAGTAAAGTAAAGAAACGATCTTACTACACTTGCTAATTTTATTACAAAATACATTAGAGAAAGGGAAGGAATAAGAGCAAATCCCTCTTCTGTATTGTCCTTCAGGGACTGTCAAAATAGCAGGATGATGTCCTCACCCCTGCCTCGCCTCTCGACCTCTGATAGTCCTTGAATGATCTTTTTGTCTATATCCATTCCATGGACTTGATTCATTTCTGAGAAGATCTGAAAAGATAATTTGCACACATTTGTATGCTAATAGATGTCAGTTTGTATAGACTGCTATGTAGGTTAAATGTACACTTCAAATGCAGCTGTCCTACAACATATCTGTACCTTCTTTTGATCCCAATTGCATTGTGTCCATGTTCTGTCCTATAAGAATTTGAACAGAAGAGAAAATGTGTCAAAGATTAGTCTTACAAGCATTTAAATATATATATTAAATAAATATTGAAAAATAAATGGCATCGACATACAATTTAATGCAAAATAGAAGAACATATTGGAGAAAGCACTAGCCAATACAGTACTGCCATACAGTAACAATACTGCCATACAGGCCTAATATCACATTTCAAGATATCTTTGTACACAAATTGTTCAATATTTTATCAGGCTGACTTGAAAGATTGTACGCAACATTTTGCTGCGTGGCAATACTGTGTTTGGATTCTGAAGGGCATTTATACAAAAGAGGTAGTCTAGACACTGTATTAATACCATTATGCATTTGAATCCCATCTACAGCTACCATCTAAGCTATTAATTTCCCTCCACAAGGGGGCGGACATGTAACGTTTCCAAAATGGGATAGTATTGTCCATGTAACGTTTCCAAAATGGGATAGTATTGTCCATGTAACGTTTCCAAAATCAGATAGTATGGCCCATGTACCGTTATGCCCCCTTGTGAGTTAATAGTATTGCATGCTGTAGCAGGCTATATAAAGAGGAAGACCTTCATTGACATTTCCGTTCGTTGTAACATCTCTTCTGGACAGGTCACCGTCCTTAGTTAGTTAGTCAGAAATCAGAACCCATCACCTGCTATGTAAAAGAGACAGAAGAATGCACAATGGTCAATGCTGTCCGGGATCCTTGGGACATCTCTACCCTAAACCCCAACCTTAACCCCTACCTTAACCATTTTAAATGTTAACTTCAATGGGCTAGGGACGTCCCAAGGATGTATCTCTACCTGAAAATACATGATCTAAGTGATTGATAGTTGGTATTCAGCAGTCATAAAGCCTTATTTACTTTAATGAACTACTAAAGTAGTGATTTTGTCAGACAGCAGCTCTACACTTTATTGACTGACTGATCCATTCATCCTTCCATCCCTCCTCAGCCTTCCTCTCCTCTGAAGACCCAGTGAGGGTGGAGCTCAGTCAGAGAGCTGTTGAGGGACTGGTTAGGAAGAACACTTCTACAGCCAGAGAGGTGAGAGGTCACATGGTTTAGATGGTAAATATTTATGTCCCCTTAGTGGTTCTTCATGTCAGCTAAAGGGAATATGTTCCATCATCTATGTTAATTTACATTAGTGCAAATTGTCCACTGATATTGGTGTAATGTATCACCTGTTTTGGCTGTATGAAAGTTGATTTCCCCTCAGGCACACACATTTGTTCTTTGATATTATGAAGGTAATTTGTGTAGAATGTACTTTTTCCCCACATCTCTTTACATTGCTTATGCATATTTGGTGGCCTGACTGCGTCCAGACTATGTCAAAGGTGTAACTGATGCCATAGATGCTCCATATCCATTACTTTGAGTGTTATATATAATATGACTAAATATATTTCTTTCTGTGTTGCAAAAAATGGAACGGCAAGGCTGCGGGAGACCACCTCAAGCCCCTGGTAGAGCCAGGGGTGGTGTTTACCACTCCACCACGCCTTCAGCAGGCTGGAAAAGTGGGATTGATCTGTTTGATCCATTTGTTAGTTTCAGTTTCCAGTAGTTGAATCCTTTAACATATTGTTGATTTCAACATTTTTCATCTTCAACAAATGGGTGGTTGAAAAGTGATACTGAACATACATACCATAGTGGAAGACATACTGAATTTACACTAAGATGGACCAAGATATGTGTTGCTTTGGCAAGAGTCTGTTGATTTGGTCAGTCATTGGGTTCATTTGTTTTGCAATATGTTCAAATCAAACTTTATTTATATAGCACATTTCAGACATGGATGCAACACAATGGCTTCACAGGAAAAAAATGAAAATTAACAAATATTTAATACAAACATAAGAGGATAAAAAAACAGAATGACTAAAACTAAGTAAATGCCATCGATTAAAATATTAACAATTCACTGCAATATCCAACCCAAAATATATTGTCTTACTCCAGTGTTTGATGTTACGTTCTCCAGCAAGAAAACTAAAAATGTCCCTCAAACAGAAGAGGTAACTAACAACAACAACCAAAACTAAACAGGTTTTAAAAGGGGCTCTGAAAGACACTATGGAGGTGTCCACTGAAAGTTGACTAGTAACAACAACTGGGACCTAAAAGACACCCACCATGAGACCCACTAAATCTGCCCAAGAAGAGGCAAACAAAAGAAAAACCCAAATCAAAAAGGTGGATCAACTAAAGGTGTTGACACTCCACATCTATCAAGACAACTGGAGCACTGGGCCAGACACTCTTAAATAGAACCTGGACCAGCTCAGGTGAAACACCTTCCCACTAAAGAGAAGGACAAGCCAGCACAGGTGTAACACATACTGACTAACGAGGTGACACCAATCAGTGCGTCCTACGTGCTAACGAGCTATACGTGATAAAGTCCAACCTCAAAACATAAATGGAAAAACCAAAGCCTGTAACACCTTCCCCCTTAAGACAACAAATATGTCCTATATTTTTTGTTGGACAAGTTTGCTCACCCCCAACAGAAAACAACTTCCATTTCACATTATAATCAACTACAATGCTTCACCTTCTACAATATAAAAATGTCTACTGGCTGTCAACAATTAAAAACAAGAAAAAACACGTATTTCTAAATAATAATATACAATCGTATTATTTTTTTCTCCTTTTTCATTCTATAGAATCCTAAAACTCAATAGCTTCTAGAACTCTCGTCTTCCTAAAACTCACCAGCTTTTAGAACTCTCGTCCCCTTGGAACGAGCCCAAACAAAACTCGTCTCCAATACGGAAAAACGTGCAGTCAAAATAAATTGTGATCCATGGCAACGCACTGGCTAAATGCAAAACACATGTATTTTTGACTGCCCACACTTGAGACAGTCAGCAACCAAGTTGTCCTTAACACGGACATGTCTGATTTCAAGAGGAAACTCCTGCAATATCCGTAGTAACTTTCCACCTCACTGAGGAGCTTCTCTCTCTTTTCAGGGTTCACTCGGATAGGCATGTTGTTGGATCGGGGCCAGTCCCCAATGTCATGCTCTAGTACATTTGGGTTGGCACATCTGAGAATTAACCCTGCTATTCTAAAAGAAGGGCTACAATGTCAATATAATTATACCCGAAAATTGTCAGTTGATTGCATAAATAATTATGATTACTAAAAGTGACATGAATTGTAAATATGAATGATTAAAACCAAATGTACACCCCTTTGTTAATATGTATTGTCAATAATTAACTTAATGGTGAGGCATGGTATAATAAAAAAAATATTTGATTGCATAGTCTTATTTTCAACGTCTTTTACATTTACATTTACATTTAAGTCATTTAGCTGACGCTCTTATCCAGAGCGACTTACAAATTGGAAAGTTCATACATATTCATCCTGGTCCCCCCGTGGGGAATGAACCCACAACCCTGGCGTTGCAAGCGCCATGCTCTACCAACTGAGCCACACGGGACCGTGGTAGTTGGTATAGCTACCTAGCAGAGCCAGAGCAGGCAGTAGTTGGTATAGCTAGCTATCAGAGCCAGAGCAGGCAGTAGTTGGTATAGCTACCTATCAGAGCCAGAGCAGGCAGTAGTTGGTATAGCTAGCTATCAGAGCCAGAGCAGGCAGTAGTTGGTATAGCTACCTATCAGAGACAGAGCAGGCAGTAGTTGGTATAGCTACCTAGCAGAGCCAGAGCAGGCAGTAGTTGGTATAGCTAGCTATCAGAGCCAGAGCAGGCAGTAGTTGGTATAGCTACCTAGCAGAGCCAGAGCAGGCAGTAGTTGGTATAGCTACCTAGCAGAGCCAGAGCAGGCAGTAGTTGGTATAGCTACCTATCAGAGCCAGAGCAGGCAGTAGTTGGTATAGCTACCTAGCAGAGCCAGAGCAGGCAGTAGTTGGTATAGCTACCTAGCAGAGCCAGAGCAGGCAGTAGTTGGTATAGCTACCTATCAGAGCCAGAGCAGGCAGTAGTTGGTATAGCTACCTATCAGAGCCAGAGCAGGCAGTAGTTGGTATAGCTACCTATCAGAGCCAGAGCAGGCAGTAGTTGGTATAGCTACCTAGCAGAGCCAGAGCAGGCAGTAGTTGGTATAGCTACCTATCAGAGCCAGAGCAGGCAGTAGTTGGTATAGCTAGCTAGCAGAGCCAGAGCAGGCAGTAGTTGGTATAGCTAGCTATCAGAGACAGAGCAGGCAGTAGTTGGTATAGCTACCTAGCAGAGACAGAGCAGGCAGTAGTTGGTATAGCTACCTAGCAGAGACAGAGCAGGCAGTAGTTGGTATAGCTAGCTAGCAGAGCCAGAGCAGGCAGTAGTTGGTATAGCTACCTAGCAGAGACAGAGCAGGCAGTAGTTGGTATAGCTAGCTATCAGAGACAGAGCAGGCAGTAGTTGGTATAGCTAGCTATCAGAGCCAGAGCAGGCAGTAGTTGGTATAGCTACCTAGCAGAGACAGAGCAGGCAGTAGTTGGTATAGCTACCTATCAGAGACAGAGCAGGCAGTAGTTGGTATAACTACTTTTCAATTACATTGTGCTAGGTGGGATAGCCTCAATGTCAAAACACAGTTTTAACGTGTCCAAATCAATAACCAATATGCAGAAACAGTTTGGGATAAATTGAAAACCTAAACATAACATGTGCTATTTACACGAACATCTGCCACAATAATCATATTTCTTGTATTTTTTTTAAACAAGCTCCTTATAAACTGCACAAGCACCAGAAACGCTGTTTTGACAAGTAGCAATAAATCACTGATATCAATTAGAGGGGAAATCAGGTTGTACGTGATGTTGGAATGCCTTTAAATGTAGGGGTCGCTAAACAAAGGAACTCAACACTTATTAGTCATAATTCATCGATATCATGCTAAAATCATTTGTGCCACAGGAGGGAGATGAGGTTGCACGTCCTGTTAAAACTAACAGCTCAAAAACCACACGGAATCTGGGAATAATGTGTACTTACTAAATCTCATAAATAGTACTCTTTCAATTCAGAGCCTGGATTTTCCCCCGAGGATAATATCCATATCATGCTGAAATCAATAGAACAGGGGACAAACGTTTAGGGTTCTACATTGTGACATCATTAAAATACTCCTTCTACAATGTTAAAAACATTGACATCATTTAATTGATATCATGAAACAACTGCTTCATGTATTTTCTGATGATTAGTCAGAGATCTTTTATCAGATTATCTCTGGTCACAGCTATAAGATTTCTCTCCTGTGTGTGTTCTCTGGTGTGATATCAGGCTGCTTCGGTGAGCAAAACTCTTCCCACATTGACCACAGCTATAAGATTTCTCTCCTGTGTGTGTTCTCTGGTGTAAAGTCAGAGAGCCAGATGTAGTTAAACTCTTCCCACATTGATCACAGCTATATGGATTCTCTCCAGTGTGTGTTCTCTGGTGCACTGTCCGATAGCCAGAAGTAGTAAAACTCTTCCCACATTGATAACAGCTACAAGGTTTCTCTCCTGTGTGGATTCTCTGATGAATTTTAATGCCTGATGAGGTGAATCTCTTCCCACAGTCAGAGCAGCAGTCAGGTTTCTTCCCTGTGGGTCTCTGCTGGTGTTTCTTGATGTGTTCTGATGTGGAGAGAGTCTTCTCTGCCTCGTCAGCATCATGAGGTTGTTGAGGCTCCCCAGAGGATCCACGATAGTCCTGTATCTCTCCTGTGTGACCAACAAAGTCAGATGATTCAAGGCCCACAACAGTGGAAATCCACTGTAAAAAGTGATGCCAACAGCGTAGCCATGATGTTGTACAACAATTGACGTCTGTAATGAATGTTAAAATTATTTGACAATTGCCTTAAAATGAGCAAGAATAGTCATATTTTAGTAGTAACATCGATGATTGTAGGCTAGAAATAAGTTATTCATGTTGTTGAAACTAAGCACTGTGCCAGATGACTTTTGGTCTCCAATATAAGCCCCTTTCTGTGTTTCCTAAAACTGTGGCACGAGGGCGATGCACATGTAATTTGGTTGTAGAAACTCCTCCCTGCTAATGAGGAAACCGATAGTTATGGATGTACTATATCTGATTATGTGACAGGTTAAAGGAAATACTAATAGCCTGTTATACATTAAAAAGTATTAGTAAATTCAAAGTATGTGAGGATCTTAAAACATCTAAGGTTAAGAAGATCATGCATTCAGTATTAATTGATAGATTGATAACATTTATATAATTGTGTTAAAATCCATCAAGCATACAAAGGGTACGAATTGTGAGAGGAATGTGTAAACGTTATGTTGATTACTTTATGTTATCGTGGGTAAAGGTGTTAATCTGTGATCTACTAAATGCTCTTAATCTATGAGCCTGAGATCGATTGCTCTGGTCTCCACTCAACTTCACGGAGAATTCGCTGCCTTTTTCTCATTGCACTAAAAGTTCAATGAGTAAACATTCCGTATCACAATCGTGATTCTTTCCCCCCCTTTTCAGGTACGTTATTGATGATAAAAAAAATAGTAATTTAAATGTAATAACTCGCTAACATGTCAAGAGTGTTTAAGGTTTGTCTTAGTAACATATTGAGGAAGTTAGTTAAGTTTGCAGAGAGAAGCATGAGCCCTGCTCGGTTGCAGCTAGCTTCGTACTGCTAGGTACTGCTACGTAGCTGCCATTTTATGTCGATTGTGAATGAACATGTGCGTTGTTAATAAGATATTTTGCGGCATTATTTGTGTAATTGTTTTTCAAACACTTTATTGCCTGTTGATAAATTGAGTTATGGTTTACTGAGTTAAAGCTTTGTGCTTGACAGTTATATTGAAAATAGTATTTGTTTCAGTGATGTACAGTGTATACTGTTATGATTTGAATAAGCCTTGTACCCTACAAACCTCTATTTCCTGTAGATCTGTTATTCTGTAAAACGTGTTACTTTTGTAAAATGATTGCACTAAAAGTTCAATGAGTAAACATTCCGTATCACAATCGTGATTCTTTCCCCCCCTTTTTTCAGGGGTGTAACAATTAGAGCAAAAATTTTAGTTTTTCAGTGTATTCTGAATGTGAATGGGGGAAAACTCAGGGGAGTAACCTCCATTTCCAGGTTGCTTATGAGTGCATTTCACACTACTTTGGATTATAATTGTAAGGCTCGTTTGAATGTCCTGTGTAATATAATGTTTGCTACAGTATTAAGAAATATGTTTAATTATTGAAGAATCGCATTAATGACTGTTACGAATCCCTTTGGCCCAACAGTCTAGGGGGGGATGGTAATGGGACCCGTAACATAACTCATGCAAATTATAGTAGTGACAAAGAGGGAAAACGAAATAACCATGACAACTAAGATCTACCGTCAAACACTCAAGGTTTATTTATAAACACACGGAAATGGGGGGAGCAGGAAAAGGGGCTGAGCTGGACCCAAGGAATGAAACAATAATAATCCAAAAACACCCCTAAACTAGACTAGCCTATTCCAACAACAATTAACTAACTAACCAATAAATACAGGGGGTGGTCCGCCCAGTTCTAACTAGTGTTTTTAACAACGTTTACCTACGGGCAGTGTATGCCCAAGGGCGACTTGTCTGGTTACCCAATTTTCCCACCATCAAACAAACACTCAAACACCATAACCAAAACAATACTCACAGGTGGGGACAAAGTGACATGTAGATGCAAAACAAACAAGAGATCTACAGACAGAAGGCATTGACAGAGATTGAGCTACTGAGAAAACAACTGACAGGGTTTTTAAACCAAGGGAAAGGAACTGTGATTGGGTAAGGGAAAAGGAGCAGGTGTCTTCTGATTAGCGACTAATTGATGACTGATTGGGGAATGATGATTGTCACCTGTGAGTAGGGGAGAAGGAGAGCAAAGAAATACACACAGGATACCTGTATCCGTAACAATGACAGTATCCATTTGGGTGTTGTCAATAAAGTTATGATTTTTTAAATGTATTTTTAATTACATTTTTCCCCCACCTTTATTTAACCAGGTGGCCAGTTGAGAACAAGTTCTCATTCACAACTGCGACCTGGCCAAGAAAAATCAAAGCAGTGCGACAAAAAAACAACAGTTACACGTGGGATAAACAAAAGTACAGTCAATAACACAATATAAAAATCTATATACAGTGTGATGGAGTAAGGAGGTAAGGCAAATGGAGTAAGGAGGTAAGGCAATAAACAGGCCATGCTATGGGTGGGTGTTGCTATGGTGACCAGTGAGCTGAGATAAGGCTGAGCTTTACCTAGCAAAGACTTATAGATAACCTGGAGCCAGTGGGTTTAGCGATGAATATGTAGCGAGGACCAGCCAACGAGAGCATACAGGTCGCAGTGGTGGGTGGTATATGGGGCTTTGGGGACAAAACGGATGGCACTGTGATAGACTGCATCCAGTTTGCTGAGTAGAGTGTTGAAGGCTATTTTGTAAATGACATCGCTGAAGTCAAGGATCGGCAGGATAGTCAGTTTTAAGAGGGTATGTTTGGCAGCGTGAGTGTAGGAGGCTTTGTTGCGAAATAGGAAGCAGATTCTAGATTTAATTTGGGATTGGAGATGTTTAATGTGAGTCTGGAAGGAGAGTTTACAGTCTAACCAGACACCTAGGTATTTGTAGTTGTCCACATATTCTAAGTCAGAACCGTCCAGAGTAGTGATGCTAGTCGGGCGGATGCGGGCAGCGATCGGTTGAAGAGCATGCATTTAGTTTTACTAGCGTTTAAGAGCAGTTGGAGGCCACGGAAGGAGAGTTGTATGACATTGAAGCTCATTTGGAGGTTTGTTAACAGTGTCCAAAGAAGGGCCAGATGTATACAGAAGGGTGTCGTCTGCGTCGAGGTGGATCAGAGAATCACCCGCAGCAAGAGCGACATCATTGATATATACAGAGAAAAGAGTCGGCCAGAGAATTGAACCCTGTGGTATCCCATAGAGACTGCCAGAGGTCTGGACAACAGGCCCTCCAATTTGACACACTGAACTCTGAGAAGTAGTTCTGAGAAGTAGTTGGTGAACCAGGCGAGTCAGTCATTTGAGAAAGCAAGGCTGTTGAGTCTGCCGATAAGAATGTGGTGATTGACAGAGTCGAAAGCCTTGCCTTAACCTTTATCACTAGACACCTCATAGTGAGCTACAGGTAGGAATCAGCAATGAATCCCAATAATGAGACACCTCTGAGATCATTGATGCCCCACGAGGTGAGATCTTGCATGGAGCCCCAGACAGAGGGTGATTGACCGTCATCTTGAACTTTTTCCATTTTCTAATAATTGCGCCAACAGTTGTTGCCTTCTCACCAAGCTGCTTGCCTATTGTCCTGTAGCCCATCCCAGCCTTGTGCAGGTCTACAATTTTATCACTGATGTCCTTACACAGCTCTCTGGTCTTGGCCATTGTGGAGAGGTTGGAGTCTGTTTGATTGAGTGTGTGGACAGGTGTCTTTTATACAGGTAACGAGTTCAAACAGGTGCAGTTAATACAGGTAATGAGTGGAGAACAGGAGGGCTTCTTAAAGAAAAACTAACAGGTCTGTGAGAGCCGGAATTCTTACTGGTTGGTAGGTGATCAAATACTTATGTCATGCAATAAAATGCAAATTAATTACTTAAAAATCATACAATGTGATTTTCTGGATTTTTGTTTTAGATTCTGTCTCTCACAGTTGAAGTGTACCAATGATACAAATTACAGACCTCTACATGCCTACCTGCTTTGTAAGTAGGAAAACCTGCAAAATCGTCAGTGTATCAAATACTTCTTCTCCCCACTGTATAGTGTTTTATGACAAACCGTTTTTTACAAATCCGTCAAGACACCAACTTAGACTTTACAGTGAAATGCTTTACTTACAAGCCCTTAACCAACAGTGCAGTTCAAGAAGAAGAAGTCAGTGTCAGTGTGGAAGTCACGTGGAGGCTATATACAGGGGGCACCGATAGCGAGTCAGTGTGGAGGCTATATACAGGGGGATACCGGTACCGAGTCAGTGTGCGGCGGTACAGACTAGTTGAGGTAATCTGTACATGGTGGGGGCGTAGTGACTATGCATAGGTAACAAACAACCAGCGAGTAGCAGCAGTGCACAAAATGGAGGGGGGTGGGGGGGTCAATGTAAATTGTCCGGTGGCGATTTCATGAATTGTTCAGCAGTCTTATGGCTTGGGGGTAGAAGCTGTTGAGGAGGCTTCTGCACCTCTTGCCGTGCAGTAGCAGAGAAAACAGTTTATAACTTGAGTGACTGGAGTCTCTGACAATTTTGTGGGCTTTCCTCTGACACCGCCTATTATATAGGTCCTGGATGGCAGGAAGCTTGGCCACAGTGATGTACTGGGCCGTTCTCACTACCCTCTGTAGCGCCGAGCAGTTGCCATACCAGGCGGTGATGCAACCGGTCAGGATGCTCTCGATGGTGCAGCTGTATTACCTTTTGAGGAGCTGGGGACCCATGCCAAATCTTTTCAGTCTCCTGAGGGGGAAAAGGTTTTGGTGTGCCCTCTTCATGACTGTCTTGGTATATACCCATGTGGGTGATTGAAAGATGAACTTAGGTCCACACTCCAGTCCAGTTGATGGTGGTAATGCACCTTAAAGTTGGTTGCCAACCACCATATAAAGTCCATAGAAGAAAAAGAGGTCTAAAGAAGTCTGAAGGAAGTAGAAATGACGAGAAACGAATTTGGTTTACCTTTTGGGGCATCGCGACTGGTTACCTATTTTGATGTGATATGAAAGTATTATGTGAAATTATTTTGATGTAATATGAAAGTACAGCGATTTATGTTTCTAGAAACGTATCGCAATTGAGAATCGATTCACATTTAGATGGAATATTTTACTATTTTACCTGCCAGAGCCAGTCTACCTCTGAAAATAACATACAGTCCGGAGTAACGGGGCCAGCAATCAGCAGTAGAAACAATAACAAAGCGTACTCCCTGCCCGTTTCGGTAAAAAGCTGAGGGATGGGGCTGGAGAAATGCAACCATCCATGATATCAACATTATAGTTTTAACCATGTTTTGAGGATATACAGTGTTTGTTTATATTTACTGATGTAACAGTATAACTTTAGACCATCCCCTCGCCCCGGGCGCGAACCAGGGACCCTCTGCACACATCAACAACAGTCACCCACGAAGCGTCGTTACCCATCGCTCCACAAAAGCTGCAGCCCTTGCAGAGCGAGGGGAAACCCTACTTCAAGGTCTCAGAGCAAGTGGCGTAACCGATTGAAAGGCTATTAGCGTGCACCACCGCTAACTAACTAACTAGCTAGCCATTTCACATCCGTTACACTGACAAACATTAGTATAAAAAAAAACGTATATTTTTGGTTCTGATGGGGTACGACAGTTGAACTAAGCTCATGAGGCATTTATAAGTGAATTCTTCAAGAAACAGATGGGTACATATCATTAATGTATAAGTCCCAAAATGGATGTAACAACTGCTGTTTGCCCCTTTAAGACTACATATTGGGCTAATCTAATAGGAGATATTGAGGACTACAGTATTTCAGGCATTGTCATTGGATGCATTTGATCAATTGTTAACGTTTTGGTGATGGTCCACTCTTGATGTTCTACACGTTACAGTGAAGCTTCAGCCATTCCTACAGAACAACATTAAAGTGTAGAACCCCTTTACTGCATATTGGTTCAACGACTGCAGAGACGGTACTTACTGGTGTTAAATAGATCTCCAACCTCCTCTTCTTCATCCAATGTGACAGTAATCTCCCCCTCCTCTTTCACTACAAAAACTGCATCCTCTTCTTTCTCATCTTCCTCTTCTTTCACAGAAACGTCTTTCTCTTCTTCTTTCAATGTAACAGCCTCCTCTTCCTCCTCTTTCACAACAATGTTCTGCCACGGACCCTCTTTCTCCGTCCAGCAGACTTCCTCTTCTTTAGCAGGAGGGGAGAAGCTTACTGACCTCATGTTCGGGTATGTTAGCTAGCTAGCTATCATTAGCGACTAGGCTAGTGCTAACTTAACCAGCCAGCTACTATAGCTGACTAATACAAAATAACGTAATATTCAATTAAATAGGTTAACAAGTTGATACGACAGAAGTGTGGCTAAAACACAGTAGGTAATATACACCGAAAGCGTATAAATAGCTTGAATCTTTCGGCTATGTTGGCTAGCAAGCTACCGATGTGGTTGACGAGCTGTTCATGAAGAACCGTCCACTAGATTATACGTCACGCTGGCAGCATCGCCTGAAAGACGCACATAGCGGTCTGCTGACTGGAGTGGGAAACGCAGTTGAGGATCATATTTTATTTTCAGACAAAGATTATTGTAAATGGATTTAATTAAATAATACCATTATATTGAGACATACAAAGACAGGAATGTGTTGATTGATTAGTGCGAATAAAAAATGGTTACTACAGCACATTTGAGGCAGTCAAACTGCCTCAAAACTAAATCTAAATAAGTAGCTAGCTACTGTAGGTCTATACTGCTCCTACATGGTGTAACAATACATCATATAGATTTATATAATGAACAGACTAGGTCCATACTGCTGCTACATGGTGTAACAATACATCATATAGATGTATATAATGAACAGACTAGGTCCATACTGCTGCTGCATGGTGTAACAATACATGATGTAGATGTATATAATGAACAGACTAGGTCTATATTGCTCCTACATGGTTTAACAATACATCATATAGATGTATATAATGAACAGACTAGGTCCATACTGCTCCTACATGGTGTAACAATACATCATATAGATGTATATAATGAACAGACTAGGTCCATACTGCTCCTACATGGTGTAACAATACATCATATAGATGTATATAATGAACAGACTAGGTCCATACTGCTGCTACATGGTGTTACAATACATGATGTAGATGTATATAATGAACAGACTAGGTCTATACTGCTCCTACATGGTGTAACAATACATCATATAGATGTATATAATGAACAGACTAGGTCCATACTGCTCCTACATGGTGTAACAATACATCATGTAGATGTATATAATGAACAGACTAGGTCTATACTGCTCCAACATGGTGTACCAATACATCATGTAGATGTATATAATGAACAGACTAGGTCTATACTGCTCCTACACGGTGTACCAATACATCATGTAGATGTATATAATGAACAGACTAGGTCTATACTGCTCCTACACGGTGTAACAATACATCATGTAGATGTATATAATGAACAGACTAGGTCTATACTGCTCCTACACGGTGTAACAATACATCATGTAGATGTATATAATGAACAGACTAGGTCTATACTGCTCCTACATGGTGTAACAATACATCATGTAGATGTATATAATGAACAGACTAGGTCTATACTGCTCCTACATGGTGTAACAATACGTCATGTAGATGTATATAATGAACAGATGGGGTCTATACTGCTCTTACCTGGTGTAACAATACATCATGTAGATGTATATAATGAACAGACTAGGTCCATTCTGCTCCTACATGGTGTAACAATACATCATGTAGATGTATATAATGAACAGACTAGGTCTATACTGCTCCTACATGGTGTAACAATACATCATGTAGATGTATATAATGAACAGACTAGGTCTATACTGCTCCTACATGGTGTAACAATACATCATGTAGATGTATACTAGCGTTCAACATTTTGGGGTCACTTAGAAATGTCCTTGTTTTTGAAAGAAAAGCACATTTTTTGTAAACAGTGTGTGGGCTTTCTTGTTCTTTAACAAAGCTTTTGTAAACAGTGTTTTTTCATGCAGCAATTCAGCCATGAAGGCCTGATTCACGCAGTATCTGAACAGTTGATGTTGAGATGTGTCTGTTACTTGAACTCTAAAGCATTTATTTGGGCTGCAATCTGAGGTGCAGTTAACTCTAATGAATTTATCCTCTGCAGCAGAGGTAACTCTGGGTCTTCCTTTCCTGTTGCGTTCCTCATGAGAGCCACCCATATCTTGTCACAACACAACTGATTGGCTCAAACGCATTAAGAAGGACAGAAATTCCACAAATTAACATTTAACAAGGCACACCTGTTAATTGAAATGAATTCCAGGTGACTACCTCATGAAGCTGGTTGAGATAATGCCAAGAGTGTGCAAAGCTGTCATCAAGGCAAAGGGTGACTGCTTTGAAGAATCTCAAATATAAAATGTATTTTTATTTGATTAACCCTTTTTTAGTTACTTCATGATTCCATATGTGTTATTTCATAGTTTTGATGTCTTCATTATTATTCTTCAATTTAGAAAATAGTAAAAATAAAGAAAAACCCTTGAATGAGTAGGTGTGTCCAAACTTTTGACTGGTACTGTATGTAAATGTAATATTTCAGTTGTTGTTTTTGTTACTTTTGAAACATTTATAAAAACCTGTTTTTGCTTTGTCATTATGGGGTATTGTGATGTCATTATGGGGTATTGTGATGTCATTATGGGGCATTGTGATGTCATTATGGGCTAACATTAGCTATATGCAGTCATCTATATGCAGTTAGCCAACCAACTAACGTTAGCTATTTGGCCAACTAGCTATTAGCCTAACCAGCGTAGCCAACCAGCACGGTTATGATCAGCGAGACCAACTACCGGAGACCAGTCAGAACCCAACTAACAGTAAGCAAAGGTGGAAAAAGTTACAAAACTCCCGTAGTCTAATTCACAGAAATTAGTTGCTCCACCTTTTTGGTTTGCTTCCTGTTTGTGGGTTTTTCTTTTGTTTGCTTCTTCTTGGGCAAATTTAGTGTGTCTCATGGTGGGTGTCTTTTAGGTGCCAGTTGTTGTTACTAGTCAATTTTCAGTGGACACCTCCATACTGTCTTTCAGAGCCCCTCCTAAAAAACAAGTTATATTTTGGGTTGGATATAACATCATATTGTTAATATTTTAATCAATGGCATTTCTTTACAATGCTCATTAGTCTTTCAGTTGTTTTTCTTCTGTTTTTTCTCTTAAGTTTGTACTAAATATCTCTTTATTTTCATTGTTTTTTCATGTGAAGCCATTGTGTTGCATACATGTCTGAAATGTGCTGTATAAATTAAGCTTGATTTGATTTAACATATTGCAAAACAAATTAACCCAATGACTGACCAATCAACAGACTCTTGGTCCATCTTGGTATGAAAATCAGTCTCAATCCCACTTTTCAAGCCTGCTGAAGGCGTGGTGGAGTGGTAAACACCACCCCCGGCTCTACCAGGGGCTTGAGGTGGTCTCCCACAGCTCTGCTTATGTCATGTTCTGTGGTCTTGCCGTTCCATTTCTTGACTGCCCCTGCAACACAGAAACACATTTAGTCATATTATATAAAACACTCAAAGTAATGGATATGGAGCATCTATGGCCTCAGTTACACCAGGCACCTAAATGTTACTTCTGTCATCTGATCACTCCAAGCTGCATTAGGTTCAGATCTACCAAGATGGACCTTTGACATAGTCTGGATGCAGTCAGGCCACCGAATATGCATAAGCAATGGCAAAAGATGAGTGTGGAAAAGTACATTTTACACAAGTGACCTTCTCTCATTTACAATTGGCCAGGTCGCAATTGTAAATGAGAACTTGTTCTCAACTGGCCTACCTGGTTAAATAAAGGACAAATAAATAACACATAATAATACATAAAAATGTAGGAGCAGTATAGACCTAGTCTGTTCATTATATACATCTACATGATGTATTGTTACACCATGTAGGAGCAGTATAGACCTAGTCTGTTCATTATATACATCTACATGATGTATTGTTACACCATGTAGGAGCAGTATAGACCTAGTCTGTTCATTATATACATCTACGTGATGTATTGTTACACCATGTAGGAGCAGTATAGACCTAGTCTGTTCATTATATACATCTACATGATGTATTGTTACACCATGTAGGAGCAGTATAGACCTAGTCTGTTCATTATATACATCTACATGATGTATTGTTACACCATGTAGGAGCAGTATAGACCTAGTCTGTTCATTATATACATCTACGTGATGTATTGTTACACCATGTAGGAGCAGTGTGGACCTAGTCTGTTCATTATATACATCTACATGATGTATTGTTACACCATGTAGGAGCAGTATAAACCTAGTCTGTTCATTATATACATCTACATGATGTATTGTTACACCATGTAGGAGCAGTATAGACCTAGTCTGTTCATTATATACATCTACATGATGTATTGTTACACCATGTTGGAGCAGTATAGACCTAGTCTGTTCATTATATACATCTACATGATGTATTGTTACACCATGTAGGAGCAGTATAGACCTAGTCTGTTCATTATATACATCTACATGATGCATTGTTACACCATGTAGGAGCAGTATAGACCTAGTCTGTTCATTATATACATCTACATGATGTATTGTTACACCATGTAGGAGCAGTATAGACCTAGTCTGTTCATTATATACATCTACATGGCGTATTGTTACACCATGTAGGAGCAGTATAGACCTAGTCTGTTCATTATATACATCTACATGATGTATTGTTACAACGTGTAAGAGCAGTATAGACCTAGTCTGTTCATTATATACATCTACGTTATGTAGTGTTACACCGTGTAGGAGCAGTATAGACCTAGTCTGTTCATTATATACATCTACATGATGTATTGTTACACCATGTAGGAGCAGTATAGACCTAGTCTGTTTATTATATACATCTACATGATGTATTGCTTCACCAAAAATAAAGGGAAATTGTATTATTTTATACTAATACAATTGCTCAGAGGAAGAGATTTAGTTTAACATGTAATTCTCAACAGGTTGGGGTCTGAATTATTGCCACCCATGTTTTAAATACTCCAGCAACCTCCCTTTGGGAGGATAACTACACTGAAATGTTTTATGAGATTAGAGAACACATTGGGTGGGATCTTAGACCATTCCTCCATACAGAATCTCTACAGGTCCTTGATTTATTTAGTCTGCGCTTATGGACTGCCCTGTTCAATTCAAACCACAGGTTTTCAATGGAGTTCAAGTCCGAAGACTGAGATGGCCATTGAAAATGTTGATTTTGTGCCCAATTAACCATTTCTTTGTGGATGTTGATGTGTCTTGCTGGTAGATCCACTTATGGCCAAGTGTCAGCCTCCTAGCAGAGAGGTAACCAGGTTTTGGGCTAAAATATCCTGGTAGTGGGTAAAGTTTATTTATTTATTTTATACAGTCATTTTTGCGCATCTTTATCAAGGGTATCAATAACTAGGTGCTTATTTTGATATCTAGTTATTTAACTGAATCAGGAATACAGATGTGGAGTAGATGTAGAGTTTGTTTTAAATTCTCATAAAAAATCTGAACTAATCAAACAACACTTGTTGCTCTTTGTACGTGTTGATATAATATTCTTATTTAATGGAGAGGAAAAAAACGTTTCCCTAAACTGCTTTATAATATTATAATTTAATGAAGAAGATAATAAGTGTTCCCTCCTCAACTGCGTTTACTCCCTCCAGACAGCAGATGGCGATATGTGTCTTTCAGGCGATGTTTCTAGTGTGACGTATAATCTAGTGGACGGAATGCTTCTTCAACAACTGCAGCCTCCTCGGTAGCTCGCTAGCCAACAAAGTCGGAACATTCAAGTTATTTAGACAATTTCGTGGTTTATTTGCCACTATGATTTAAACATACTTATGTGGAAACAACCAGCTACCCCATTTAATATTTACGTTGTAAGTCAACTAGCTTGCTGGTTAAGTTAGCACTAGTCTAGTCGCTAATGCTAGCTAGCTAACATCCCCGACCATGAGTTCACTAAGCTACTCTCCTCCTGATAAAGAAGAGGTGGTCTGCTGGATGGAGAAAGGTGCTCTCGTCAAAGAGGAGGAGGAAGAGGAGGATGTTACAATACAAAAACAAGTAGAGTATGAGACTGTTACCGTGAAAGAAGAAGAGAAAGACGTTACAGAGAAAGAGGAGGAAGACGCGTTCAGAGTGAAAGTGGAGGAGGATGTTACTGTGAAAGATGTTACGGAGAAAGACGCCTTCAGAGTGAAAGAGGAGGAGGAGGATGAAGTGAAAAAAGATGAAGACGTTTTTGGAATGAAGGATGAAGAGGGGGAGATTACTGTCACATTAGAGGAGGACGAATTAGAGAAGACTGGAGAACTGATTAACACCAGCAAATACAGTGAGTACTATCTTAGAAAACAGGGACATTGATCTGATTAACACCAGTGAATTCAGTGAGTACTATCTTATAAAACAGGGCCATTGATCTGATTAACACCAGTAAATACAGTGAGTACTATCTTATAAAACAGGGACATTGATCTGATTAACACCAGTAAATACAGTGAGTACTATCTTATAAAACAGGGACAATCATCTGATTAACACCAGTAAATACAGTGAGTACTGCCTTTATAAAACAGGGACATTGATCTGATTAACACCAGTGAATTCAGTGAGTACTATCTTATAAAACAGGGACATTGATCTGATTAACACCAATGAATTCAGTGAGTACTATCTTATAAAACAGGGACATTGATCTGATTAACACCAGTGAATTCAGTGAGTACTATCTTATAAAACAGGGACATTGATCTGATTAACACCAGTAAATACAGTGAGTACTATCTTATAAAACAGGGCCATTGATCTGATTAACACCAGTAAATACAGTGAGTACTATCTTATAAAACAGGGACATTGATCTGATTAACACCAGTAAATACAGTGAGTACTATCTTATAAAACAGGGACATTGATCTGATTAACACCAGTAAATACAGTGAGTACTGCCTTATAAAACAGGGACATTGATCTGATTAACACCAGTAAATACAGTGAGTACTATCTTATAAAACAGGGACACAAACTCTGCAGTTGTTGAACTAATGTGTGATTTTTAAAAGGGCATTCTACACTTGAATATGTTTTTGTACTGTCAGAATTGTTCATGACGTCCTCCAGTGATTTTTTAAAACTTTGCTGTTGAAAAGTAATATAAATACAGTGAAGTATAAACACACTAAAGGGAAACAAATAAATGTTTGAGCTAAATAGTGTTTTTTTAGACAACTGCAAACTAGAAGGAGTGAGTGATGTCATAGTAAGGTATTCAAGGAGTTGGCTTGATGGGAAGTTGTGATGTCATCCAATAGGCGACTGATCTTCATGTGAATATTCATTATTCTTTTTTAAATCCTTCCTGTTCTGTCAAGTTGGTTGTTGATCATTGCTAGAAAGACATTTTCAAGACGATTTAAGTCCAAACTGTAACTAGGCCACTCAGGAACATTCAATGTCATCTTGGTAAGCTCCTCTAGTGTAGATTTGGCCTTGTAGTTTAGGTTATTGTCCTGTTAGGACAGTTTTTTTTGTATTCAGATCTCTGAAATGCACTCTAACTACGTAACGTTAGTGTTTCCTTATATTACGCTGGGGAAACAGTTTTCATGGGCACAGAAATCCTACATCATTTCAGAGTTTGCTAAATCCAATGGTTCTAACCAAGAGTCACCTTAACTTTATTGACAACACCCAAATGGATACTGTCATTAACGTGGTTCTTCAATAATTACACATAATTCTTAATACTGTAGCTGTTTGGTTACGGTTACATGTTCAACTATCATCAGCTGATCCAGGAAATCATTTTCTGAATGACAGTCAAATCGGGGCAGCAGGTAGCCTAGTGGTTAGAGTAACCGAAAGGTTGCAAGATTGTAAAAATCTGTCGAATCCCTGAGCTGACAAGGTAAAAATATGTTGTTCTGCCCCTGAACAGGGCAGTTAACCCACCGTTCCTAGGCCATCATTGTCGATAAGAAGTTGTTCTTAACTGACTTGCCTAGTTAAATAAAGGTTAAAGAAAAAAAAGACAAACATCACGACATGCAACAACAACCAAAGTGCTTCTTCATTCATTACTCTGGTCAAGACAGTTATGCCGTGCTCCACGTTGGATCCAACATCCCTAACAAATTTATGTTTATAATGTGTTATTGTCTGCTTGATTTAGAGTAGGGTCTCATTAGTCATTAGACATTTAGAATGACAACACATTACAGAGTAGCCTAGTGTATTATAGTCCTAGGTCTATGTTGTTGTTAGGTGAAGTTATGGGTCCTACAGTAGGTCTGTTGTTGTTAGGTGAAGTTATGGGTCCTACAGTAGGTCTATGTTGTTGTTAGGTGAGGTCTATGTTGTTGTTAGGTGAAGTTATGGGCCAATTTGTTAAACACTTAATGTACAAACCCTCCGTTTCAGGCTGATGGCAAAGCTAGCTAAAGAGCATTTTACTGGTTGAAGTGTTTTATAAGTATAAAGCAGTTGATTTGCGACAATAACACAAACATATTAAGCAGGAGATTCAAACGAGCCTTACAGTTATGATCCAATGTGAAATGCACTCATAAGCAACTTGTAAATGGATGCTATTTTTGCTGTTAGCCTATGAGAACTCCCCTGCGTTTTCCCCCACGGTGGCGAATTAGTGAATAGACACGGAGCTTAATGTGAGTTTCCTTGAGTAGCACTCCTGATCTTGCGCTGTAATATTCAGAATACATTGTGGAAAACTAAAATCTTTGCTCACCATTTTTGTTCCAGGCAGATATACTACATCCATAACTAGTGGTTTCCTCATTAGCAGATATACTACATCCATAACTAGTGGTTTCCTCATTAGCAGGGAGGTGTTTCTGCAATCAAATTGTGTGTGCATCGCCCTCGTGCCGCAATTTTAGCAAACACATAAAGGGACCTTTTTTTGAGATCAAAGGTCGTCTGGCACACTGCTTAGGATTTGACTGTCTTAAGACAATTGTAAAATAATTTAACAGACCTCTGGGCATCACCTTTTACCTCAAATAAACAGTGGAGTTGTGGTGTTGTGGGCCTTTAACCGTCTGACTTTGTTGTTCACACAGGAGAGAGATGTGACTATCGTGGAATCTCTGGGGAGCCTCAACAGCCTGATGATGCTGACGAGGCAGAGAAGAGTCTCTCCAGATCAGAACTCCTCAAGAAACACCAGCAGAGACCCACAGGGAAGAAATCTCATTGCTGCTCTGACTGTGGGAAATGTTGCAAATCTTCATCAGAACTTAAAATACACCAGAGAACACACACAGGAGAGAAACCATATGGCTGTGCTCAATGTGGGAAGAGTTTTTCTACATCTAGCCATCTGACTGTACACCAGAGAACACACACAGGAGAGAAACCATATAGCTGTGATCAATGTGGGAAGAGTTTTGCTAAATCTAGCCATCTGACTGCACACCAGAGAACACACACAGGAGAGAAACCATATAGCTGTGATCAATGTGGGAAGAGTTTTGCAAAATCTAACCATCTGACTGCACACCAGAGAACACACACAGGAGAGAAACCATATAGCTGTAATCAATGTAGGAAGAGTTTTTCTACATATGGCTCTCTAACAAAACACAGAAGAACACACACAGGAGAGAAACCATATAGCTGTAATCAATGTAGGAAGAGTTTTTCTACATCTGGCTATCTAACTAACCACCATAGAACACACACAGGAGATAATCCGTGCTGTGATCAATGTGGGAAGAGTTTTTCTACTCCTAACTATCTAACTATACACCAGAGAACACACACAGGAGAGAAACCTTATAGCTGTGATCAATGTGGGAAGAGTTTTTCTTCTTCTAGCTATCTAACTATACACCATAGAACACACACAGGAGAGAAACCATATAGCTGTGATCAATGTGGGAAGAGTTTTACTTGGCCAAAAAGCCTGAATATACACAAGCGGACACACACAGGGAAGAGATACTCTGATAAAAGATCTCTGATTAAACATAAAATACATGAAGGAGTTGTTTCATGATATCAATGAAATAATGTCACAATGTAGAATGTTTTAACATTGTAGTAGGAGTATTTTAATGATGTCACAATGTAGAATGTTTTAACATTGTAGTAGGAGTATTTTAATGATGTCACAATGTAGAAGCCTAAACATTTGTCCCTGTTACACTTCCCACGTTGGTGACCCACTTGAATCAAAATGCAACACTTCAAAATGTAGCGATCTGTTTTCTACAAGTTGTCCTCTAACCAGGGATGTACACGTTACTCCCAGATTCTGTGTGGTTTTTGAGCTGTTCGTTTTAACAGGACGTGCAACCTCATCTCCCTTCTGTCACACAATTGATTTCAACATGATATCGTTGAGTGATGACAAAGTGTTGCGTTCCTTCGTTTTGCGACCCCTAAATGTAAATGCATCACTCCAAAATGTAGCTGACTGTCTTCTGCAGGTTGTCCTCTAACCAGTGAGGTAAAATGTATCTCCCATTTCCATGTGTTTTTTTTTGTTGTGTTAGTTTCAACAGCACGTACAACCTGATTTCCCCCCTAATCGATATCAGTGATTTATTGCTACTTGTCAAAACAACAGCGTTTCTTATGCTTGTGCAGTTTATAAGGAGCTTGTGTAAAAAATACAAGTAATGTGATTATTGTGGCAGTTTGTGTACATAGCACATTTTATGTTTAGGTTTTCAATATATCACAAACTGTTTCTGCATATTGGTTATTGATTTAGACACATTAAAACTGTGTTTTGACATTGGGGCTATTCCACCGAGCAAAATGTCAATGAAAAGAAGACTATGCCCGACGTCCAATATTTGTTCGGTTGTAGTTGAAAATATGTATTTTCGGGTCATTTTTTAAAACAACGTAATTTCAACGTACTTTCAGTAGCCGAGTGGTTAGAGCGTTGGGCCAGTAACCGAAAGGTTGCTGGATTGAATCCCCGAGCTGACAAGGTAAAAATATGTTGTTCAGCCCCTGAACAGGGCAGTTAACCCACTGTTCCTAGGCCGTCATTGTCGATAAGAAGTTGTTCTTAACTGACTTGCCTAGTTAAATAAAAAGTGGACTAGAGTTCTTGAAGCTAGTGAGTTTTCGGATTCTATAAAGATAATTTTGAGAGAAAAAAATAATACGATATTATTATTTAGAAATATTTTTTTTCCTGTCTTCAATTGTTGACAGCCAGTAGACACCATGTTTATATTGGTGAAGGTGAAGCAATGTAGTTGATTATAATGTGAAATGGAAGTTGTTTTCTGTTGGTGGTGAGGGGGAAGGTTTTATAGGCTTTGGTTTTTCCATTTATGTTTTGAGGTTGGACTTTAGCAAGTATAGCTCGTTAGCACGTATAGCTCGTTAGCACGTAGGACGCACTGATTGGTGTCACCTCGTTACTCTGTATGTGTTACACCTGTGCTGGCTTGTCCATCTCGTTAGTGGGAAGGTGTTTCACCTGAGCTGGTCCAGGTTCTATTTAAGAGTGTCTGGCCCAGTGCTCCAGTTGTCTTGATAGATGTGGAGAGTCAACACCTTTTTGGGTTTGCTTCCTGTCTTTAAGTTTGGTGTGGGTTTTTCTTTTGTTTTCCTCTTCTTGGGCAGATTTAGTGGGTCTCGTGGTGGGTGTCTTTTAGGTCCCAGTTGTTGTTACTAGTCAATTTTCAGTGGACACCCTCATTGTGCCTTTCAGAACCCCTCCTAAAAAAACAAGCTAATATTTTGGGTTGGTTATTGCATCCAATAAATATTTTAATCAATGGAATTTCCTTAAAATGTTCATTAGTCTTCTGTTTGTGTACTAAATATTTGATTATTTTCATTGTCTTTTATTTGTTTTTTTCCTGTTCCTGTTGCATCCATCCATATCTGAAATGTGCTGTATTAATAAAGCTCGATTTGATTTCAACAACAAAATGTTATTTTTATTTCACCTTTATTTAACCAGGTAGGCAAGTTGAGAACAAGTTCTCATTTACAACAGCAACCTGGTCAAGATAAAGCAAAGCAGTGTGACACAAACACAAAGTTACACATAAACAAACGTAGTCAGTAACACAAAATATATATATACAGTGTGTGTAAATGGAGTACGGAGGTAAGGCAATAAATAGGCCCATAGTGGCGAAATAACTACAATTTAGCAATTAAATGGATCAAACAGGTCAATCCCACATTTCCAGCCTGCTGAAGGCGTGGTGGAGTGGTAAACACCACCCCCGGCTCTACCAGGGGCTTGAGGTGGTCTCCCACAGCTCTGCTTATGTCATGTTCTGTGGCCTTGCCGTTCCATTTCTTGACTGCCCCTGCAACACATTTAGTCATATTATATAAAACATTCAAAGTAATAGATATGGAGCATCTATGGCCTCAGTTACACCTGGCACCTTAATGTGACTTCTGTCATCTGATCACTCCAAGTTGCATTAGGTCTGGATGCACAAAAGTTACAATGTGCTTACATTAAGGTAGGGGTTAAGGTTAGGGTTTAGGGTAGGCTTCCCTTTGAGTCAATGTCTTGTGTTCCTTTACTCTACTGGTAGTAAGCACAGGGGAGGCTAAAGAATGTTTTGTACATTTTCTTTATTGTAGTATCGCAAGGATCGCAGATAACATTGACCATTGTGCATTCTGTCTCTTTAAAAAATTATGTGTAAAAGAAACAGACAAAAGTCGTAATTTAAAAAAATAGCATCTAATTATGCCAATCTGTATGTGGGGTTGTTAGAGAAGAATGTGATTGTCAGCCCTAACAATACATTCTCGCACCTCATCAGTTTCTGTAAAAGTCTTCATTGATGACGTGTTCCTTCTATTCCAGGGGACAGCAGAGGAACTTCATCAATTCCACTCCTTCATCAATACAAGCAGTGAACATCTGAAATTCACTCTCACCTTTGATGTGCATGAAACAAGTTACCCAATGGTTGGATGATACTTTTCTCCTCAATCATCTTAAATACTATACTTAAAAACCTGTTGATAAAATAATTTATTATCTAAACATTAAAGTGCTGGGAGACAAATAACATGGTGCAGTTTGAGATAAAATAAAATATTTTTCCCAATGCAAAGTTACACCTGACTGTTCTATTTTTGGAGTTATTGCATTTAACCAATCAGAATTCAGAAGAATGCCAAAGTCAGGTGTGAAGTAATATGGAGGACCAGCCTATTCCCTATGATGAAAACTACAATAGAAATAACTTAAAATGTATAACTTTAAATTCAACCAATCATTTGCACTCATGACTTGAGTGATTAAAGTAAACCAACGTTTTGGAAATACATAACACCATCTAACCAAATATCAAAGAATGTTCGCTATATGCAGTTATCTACGCCAGCCAGCTAACGTTCGCTATATGCAGTTATCTACGCCAGCCAGCTAACGTTCGCTATATGCAGTTATCTACGCCAGCCAGCTAACGTTCGCTATATGCAGTTATCTACGCCAGCCAGCTAACGTTCGCTATATGCAGTTATCTACGCCAGCCAGCTAACGTTAGCTATATGCAGTTATCTACGCCAGCCAGCTAACGTTAGCTATATGCAGTTATCTACGCCAGCCAGCTAACGTTAGCTATATGCAGTTATCTACGCCAGCCAGCTAACGTTAGCTATATGCAGTTATCTACGCCAGCCAGCTAACGTTAGCTATATGCAGTTATCTACGCCAGCCAGCTAACGTTAGCTATATGCAGTTATCTACGCCAGCCAGCTAACGTTAGCTATATGCAGTTATCTACGCCAGCCAGCTAACGTTAGCTATATGCAGCTATCTACGCCAGCCAGCTAACGTTAGCTATATGCAGTTATCTACGCCAGCCAGCTAACGTTGGCTATATGCAGTTATCTACGCCAGCCAGCTAACGTTGGCTATATGCAGTTATCTACGCCAGCCAGCTAACGTTGGCTATATGCAGTTATCTACGCCAGCCAGCTAACGTTGGCTATATGCAGTTATCTACGCCAGCCAGCTAACGTTGGCTATATGCAGTTATCTACGCCAGCCAGCTAACGTTGGCTATATGCAGTTATCTACGCCAGCCAGCTAACGTTGGCTATATGCAGTTATCTACGCCAGCCAGCTAACGTTGGCTATATGCAGTTATCTACGCCAGCCAGCTAACGTTGGCTATATGCAGTTATCTACGCCAGCCAACTAACGTTGGCTATATGCAGTTATCTACGCCAGCCAGCTAACGTTAGCTATATGCAGTTATCTTAGCCAGCCAGCTAACGTTAGCTATATGCAGTTATCTTAGCCAGCCAGCTAACGTTAGCTATATGCAGTTATCTTAGCCAGCCAGCTAACGTTAGCTATATGCAGTTATCTTAGCCAGCCAGCTAACATTAGCTATATGCAGTTATCTTAGCCAACCAGCTAACGTTAGCTATTTAGCTACTAGCTATTAGCCTAACCAGCGTAGCCAGTCATCCAACGTTAGCTATTTAGCCAACTAGCATTCGCCTAACCAGCGTAGCCAACTAATAAGGTTATGGTCAGCGAGACCAACTACCGGAGACCAATCAGAACCCAACTAACAGTAAGCCAACGTGGAAAAAGTTACAAAACTCCCGTAGTCTAATTCACAGAAAACATGCTGAAAAGTAGTGATGGGGAAACAAAGCTTTCTGAATCATTGGCTTTTTCCAGCCAATTGTGTAAAAAAAAAATTGGTTCATTACTCAAGGCTTTGAGCGACACAGAATTTAGAACAGCCACATTTTATAGATGAAGTCACACGCCGTAGCAGCGTAGCCATTATGTCATATATTAAACCACTGGCTGTGTTCGAGAGCATCAACTCCATGCTGCGTGGTGGGTAAACGGTGACTGGCTGACTGATTTATAAATAATAATGAGTAGTTATTTATGATGAAAGGTGATTTGTAAATTAGTCAGTCAGCAGCCACCTGCACTGTCGGCTGCAATGTCGAACAAGCCCAATACCAAACCAATCAGGTGTTCGACGAAATTATTCTTCAGACGTCATTGATCACGAGCTGCTGATAAAGTGACACTGCTTTGAATTATACCGCTTAGCGACTTCAGTACATGCCTCATAGTTCCAGTCTCAAACTTAACCCCGTTCCTGCTGAAGAAGATAAGGTCTGCTGGATGGAGAAAGTAGCTCTCGTGAAAGAGGAGGAGGAGGTTGTTACAATACAAAAACAAGTAGAAGGTGAGGCTGTTACAGTGAAATAATTATTCTTGAAGAATATAACACATGCCTCATGAGCTTAGTTCAACTGTTTACCCCATCAGAACCCCAAATAAGCTTTTTTTACTCCAATGTTTAGAAACAATGTAAACCAACACTGTATAGCCTCAACATGGTTAAAACTATAATGTTGATATCACGGATGGTCAGTCTTTGCATCCATAGTCTGTCTATGAATTTGAGAGTAGTTACATTTCTCCAGCCCCACCCATCATCTAATTACCAAAACAGTGGTGGAATTACAGCTTTGTTATTGGTTGAACTGCAGATTGGTTGATGGATTGTTGTGTCGCTTTTTTAAAGGGGCAACCTAGTTTTTAAACAAACAAAATGGCTGCCCAGAGTCCTGAGCTGTGTTAGAATACTCATAATAACTGCACTATTTGTGAAGTAAATTGAGTATATAGTCTGCTTATTGGTCATAGTATGATATAGTTAGTATGCCAAAAGTTCCCGGATGTCGTACTAAATTCGCCAAAATATGACATACACGCAGTACATTAGGGCCCATAATGCAATTCTTCAGGAAATGGGCGTGGCTTCAACGTTTTCAGATGTGAAGAAAATGGGGGAAAATATGCAGCCGAAGTCCAACGAGAGAGCGGATACAAATGAACTGCTTTAAATAACTATGACAAATGTTGAGCAATGTAATAAACTAATGACTTTTCAAATACGTTACGTTACACGTTATGTTAGCTACACTATCCTTACAAAACGCATAACATATCTTTACAGCAGTATGTACCAGTATGTGAGCTAGCTACCTAACGTTAGTTGGCTACTTATACATCAAACTTGCCAGTATAGTAACTATATTCTAACTAACTACCCAATGTTTATTGACTTGATTAGAGCGCAGAATAACTGATGAATTTAATAACGCTCAACACCCGTTGAATATGGCCGGTGTCAGTAAACATCTGCAAAAATCTCAAATTAATTTGTTGCCAGCAGCACAGTTAGTCACCAACGCTCTGGGTAACATGAAAACAGCCTAACCAGCTCTGCTAGGGCAAGTAAAATGGTAAGAGAGGTTCTCTCATTTGTGTCTATTAAGCTGTCCAACGTTAGCCAGTTAGCTTGGGTGCGTTACTGTCATTGTGAGGTCAGAACGCTTGGATCGACCCTACTCCTCAGCCATATAGTATTTGTTTACAAACAGTGGCGTTATACGAGCTTATGTTTTGGTTTCTGGTGGGGTAATACGGTTGAAACATTTGAGGCATTTATAAGTTATATTTTTCAAGAATCAATGGTTATATTGTACATGGGTCTTTCTATAACTGCCAGTGTAGATTTCCTGTTTGGGTCAAATTGTTACAGCTGTTGATAAGTCATTGTACAATGCTCTGGCAATACTGTTCATGCCATTACATTAAAGGCGAAGGATTGTCTTGTCTTAGCAAGGTGTTGCTTAAATAATGTTAGCTGCTAATCGCTAGTTAGCGGGCTAGCTAGCTTGCTAAATGTATTAAGAGTCAGAGCAAACGTAGCTTGCTAATACTGCCTGGTACCAGTGCTGGTGTAGGCCTAGATAAGCATGTTTGTGCAGAGGTATCTTATCAGAGAGGGGTAAGCGAAGTATGAATATGTTGGCTAGCTAGCCGGCTACATGAAGTAAGAAAACAACATGTAATGTAACATCTAATTAGGGTCAACTGGAAACACTGACCAACACTTTGGTACCTACCATGTCTTCTTCTCTGAGGTTTATTGTCAGACTACACTCATCAGGTGTATTGCTGCCACCTACTGTACGGGTTTGTAAAAGATAACGAAAACGCAAAAAAAATGGGATTAACAAATCATACTAATTACATAAAATAAACAAACCAAATTCACTCCACTACCCTGATTTTCAAACAAAAATTGTACTATTCAGATCCCTACACAGGTTCAGGAACCTGGGAGGGGTGGAACGTCTTCATTCAGTACTCCCTGTAACATTTAGTCTGAAGTCCTGGAGATCCAGAAATCTATTTGCTGTCTTCACAATGATGTCTAGCTTCTTTGATGTTTTATTAGTTTATTATTAATGCAGTTTATCACTGCTGCAGTGAGGGCAATGCAAATGCAATTTTGTTGTAGAAACTCCATGCTAATGCGGAAACTGCTAGTTTTGGACGAAGGTTACTAATAATTTATTAATGCAATTTATCACTTGCTCTATAAACACAACAAAGTCCACCTTGTTCACTATTAGTGTGTTGGGATCCTTCTCCTGCATGGCTTCACTGCAGACTGTGGGAAATGAGCTCCCTTCTCCTCTCTACTCCTTCAGCTATTTTCACTGCCTCCGCATAGGAAACCTGCTGACACCACCATTCCATCTATATTGTTGTCATTCCATCTATATTGTTCTCATTCCAGAACATCTGTTGCTTCACTAACTTGTTATCCCTTTCGTCTGCATTACTTGCTGTAATTTCCCTTCCTGATTTCCCTCTCCTGGATGTCTCCACCACGCTCCTACTCTGTCAGTAATTCCTCCCTGGTTTATTAATTGGTAGTCAAACAACAATATATTCAAGGTGCTGCACATTCTATTCCAAATCTAGAATTAGAGTCGTCATTATGTTTCCATGATTTCAACAGTTCACCAGTTAACTAAGCCTATAATGTGGACACCAAGGATGTGGATACCAAGGAACTTGAAGCTTTCAACTGCTCCACTACAACCCCTTCGATGAGAATGGGGGCGTGCTCAGTGTTTAGTCCCAGGGTCCTTAGCTAAGTGATGAGCTTTGAGGGCACTATGGTGTTGAATGCTGAGCTGTAGTCGATGAATAGCATTCTCACATGGGTGTTCCTTTTGTCCAGGTGGGAAAGTGCAGTGTGGAGTGCAATAGAGATTGCATCATCTGTGGATCTGTTGGGGTGGTATGCAAATTGGAGTGGGTCTAGGGTTTCTGGTATAATGGTGTTGATGTGAGCCGCGACCAGCCTTTCAAAGCACTTCATGGCTACAGATGTGAGTGCTACGGGTCGGTGTATTTAGGCAGATTACCTTAGTGTTCTTGGGCACAGGGACTATGGTGGTCTGCTTGAAACAACATCTTGGTATTACAGACTCAGACAGGGGATGAAAATGTCAGTGAAGACCCTTGCCAGTTGGTCAGCGCATGTTTGGAGTACACGTCCCTGTAATCCGTTGGGCCCTGTGGCCTTGTGAATGTTAACCTGTTTAAAGGTCTTACTCACATCGGCTGCGGAGAGCGTGATCACAAAGTCGTCCGGAACAGCTGATACTGTTATGCATGTTTCAGTGTTACTTTCCTCGAAGCGAGCGTAGAAATAATTTAGCTCGTCTGGTAGGCTCGTGTCCCTGGGAAGCTATCGGCTGTGCTTCCCTTTGTTGTCTGTAATAGTTTGCAAGCCCTGCCACATCCGACGAGGGTTGGAGCCGATGTTCAAGGGGTATATCAATCTCCCCAGGGTAGCAGTAATACGTTGAGAGATTTGTCCACAAAGGGTTACCCCTCCCATAGGTGGCTCATTATTGGGATTCATTGCTGATTCTTACCTGTAGCTCACTATGAAGTGTCTAGTGATACAGGTTAAGGGCCCTGTTGGAGATTGGTGGTTGGTAGTGGAGTCGAGGGAACAAGTAGGGTTGGACACGGCCATGTTATTATCCCACACAGTCTCTATGGTTCATTTCAATCCCGTTCCTGGGATTTAGATTTGATTACAAATCGTCCCAGTCTGTTACCACAGAAGGGGTCCGTTTGTCCCATTTCCAGCAAGGTTATGAGGCGCTTTGTCATTTCCAGAGGCAGTTTATTTTGGTACTGTCCATATGTAGCTTGTTTTTGGTCACAGAATGGCTGAATAAGTGCAACATTTTACCTGGAGCTAACTATGCAGAGCATAGCGCATGTCAAATGACTTTAGCTTCCCTCCAGGCCTGAGGGCACACGCTCTCTAGTAGGCTTAAATTAAAGATACGGAAAATAGGAGTGCCAATATAGTCCGCTATTATCCTCAGTAATTTTCCATCTAGATTGTCAGACCCCGGTGGCTTGTTATTGTTGATAGACAACAATAATTTGTTCACCTCTTCCACACTGACTTTACAGAATTCTAAATTACAATGCTTGTTTTTCATAATTTGGTCAGGTATACTTGGATGTGTAGTGTCAGCGTTTGTTGCTGGTATGTCATGCATAAGTTTGCTAATCTTGTTAATGAAAAAATCATAAAAGTAGTGGGCTTTGTGATGAATGAGCCATCTGATTCAGTTGATGGAGCAGAGTTTTCCTTTTTTCACAAAATTGTATGTAAGGTTCTCCAAAGCTTTTTACTATCATTCTTTATGTCATTTATCTTTGTTTCATTGTCTTTTTCTTCTTTTTCTTCAGTTTAGTCACATGATTTCTCAATTTGCAGGATGTTTGCCAATCGGTTGTACAGCGAGACTTATTTGCCATTCCTTTTCCCTCATCCATCTCAACCATACCATTTTTCAATTTCTCATCAATCCACTGGGATTTAACAGCTTTTGCAGTCATTTTCTTAATGGGTGCATGCTTATTAGTAACTGGAATAAGCAATTTCATAAATTCGTCCAGCGTCTGGTTGCTCCTCGTTACACACCACAGAGCAGCAAATATTCTTTACATCATCAACATAGGAATCTCCCGTTTTATTAAATAATTGAGACACACAAATGACTGAAGGGAACCAGAGATCAAGATAGCCTAACCATAAGAAAAAAACTCTTCCTTAGCATTCTCCTCACGCTGCTGCTTGCCTTCGTAAATTCTGACGTTATGCTCCTGAAGTTTCCAGAAATAGGCTACAACAACAGTCGGCAACCTTTTCCATTTGTAGTGCCAATTTATCTGACCATTTCTACTGATCTGGTGCCAGTTATGATTTTCATATTCACATTTTACTGGAACAGTTTCATTTAATTTATAATAGTAATACTAATTATAATAGTCTTTGTATCTCAAAATCATTCTCTGTGATTAATCTATATTCTATATAAATCGAAATTAAAATTATACAAATCTAAAAAACTTTTATTGCCATTGCCAACAAATAAAAACAGCTAGAAAATATCCAGATAAAAATAAATCACATTGGCTGCTCATGGCCTGTCTACATAGTTGATACAATGTTTCAAGTTCTATCACCTAGGTCGGTCTGAAACTTGATATAAAATATTCTGGGCCCTGAGTTTCCCGCGCCAGTGAGTTTGGGACAGACACAGCTGTAAATCAAATCAAACCAAATGTATTTGTCACATACACATGGTTGTAGGCTATTTGTGAAGATAGGAAACACTGTCACCACCGACAAATCCACTATAATTGAGAATTTCAATAAGCATTTTTCTACGGCTGGCCATGCTTTCCACCTGGCTACCCCTACCCCGGACAACAGCACTGCCCTCCCCTCTGCTACTCGCCCAAGCCTTCCCCATTTCTCTTTCTCCCAAATACAGTCAGCTGATGTTCTAAATGAGCTGCAAAATCTGGACCCTTACAAATCAGCCGGGCTAGATAATCTGGACCCTTTCTTTCTAAAACTATCTGCTGAAATTGTTGCCACCCCTATTACTAGCCTCTTCAACCTCTCTTTCGTGTCGTCTGAGATCCCCAAAGATTGGAAAGCAGCTGCGGTTATCCCCCTCTTCAAAGGGGGGGACACCCTTGACCCTAACTGCTACAGACCTATATCTATCCTACCCTGCCTTTCTAAGGTCTTCGAAAGCCAAGTCAACAAACAGATTACCGACCATTTCGAATCACACCACACCTTCTCCGCTATGCAATCTGGTTTCAGAGCTGGTCATGGGTGCACCTCAGCCACGCTCAAGGTCATAAACGATATCGTAACCGCCATCGATAGGAAACAATACTGTGCAGCCGTATTCATTGACCTGGCCAAGGCTTTTGACTCTGTCAATCACCACATCCTCATTGGCAGACTCGACAGCCTTGGTTTCTCTAATGATTGCCTCGCCTGGTTCACCAACTACTTCTCTGATCGAGTTCAGTGTGTCAAATCGGAGGGTCTGTTGTCCGGGCCTCTGGCAGTCTCTATGGGGGTGCCACAGGGTTCAATTCTTGGACCGACTCTCTTCTCTGTTTACATCAATGATGTCGCTCTTGCTGCTGGTGATTCTCTGATCCACCTCTACGCAGACGACACTATTCTGTATACTTCTGGCCCTTCTTTTGACACTGTGTTAACAACCCTCCAGGCGAGCTTCAATGCCATACAACTCTCCTTCCGTGGCCTCCAACTGCTCTTAAATACAAGTAAAACCAAATGCATGCTCTTCAACCGATCGCTGCCTGCTCCTGCCCGCCTGTCCAACATCACTACTTTGGACGGCTCTGACTTAGAATATGTGGACAACTACAAATACCTAGGTGTCTGGTTAGACTGTAAACTCTCCTTCCAGACCCACATCAAACATCTCCAATCCAAAGTCAAATCTAGAATTGGCTTCCTATTCCGCAACAAAGCATCCTTTACTCATGCTGCCAAACATACCCTTGTAAAACTGACCATCCTACCAATCCTCGACTTCGGTGATGTCATTTACAAAATAGCCTCCAAAACCCTACTCAATAAATTGGATGCAGTCTATCACAGTGCCATCCGTTTTGTCACCAAAGCCCCATATACTACCCACCACTGCGACCTGTACACTCTCGTTGGCTGGCCCTCGCTTCATACTCGTCGCCAAACCCACTGGTTCCAGGTCATCTACAAGACCCTGCTAGGTAAAGTCCCCCCTTATCTCAGCTCGCTGGTCACCATAGCAGCACCTACCTGTAGCACGCGCTCCAGCAGGTATATCTCTCTAGTCACCCCCAAAACCAATTCTTCCTTTGGACGCCTCTCCTTCCAGTTCTCTGCTGCCAATGACTGGAACGAACTACAAAAATCTCTGAAACTGGAAACACCTATCTCCCTCACTAGCTTTAAGCACCAGCTGTCAGAGCAGCTCATAGATTACTGCACCTGTACATAACCCATCTACAATTTAGCCCAAACAACTACCTCTTTACCTACTGTATTTATTTATTAATTTATTTTGCTCCTTTGCACCCCATTATTTCTGTCTCTACTTTGCACTTTCTTCCACTGCAAACCAACCATTCCAGTGTTTTTTAGTTTTTTAGTTTTTATTTTACTTGCTGTGTTGTACTCACTTCGCCTCCATGGCCTTTTTATATTTTTATTTATTTATACATATATTTGTTTGCCTTCACCTCCCTTATCTCACCTCACTTGCTCACATTGTATATAGACTTATTTTTTTTTCACTGTATTATTGACTATATGTTTGTTTTACTCCATGTGTAACTATGTGTTGTTGTATGTGTCGAACTGCTTTGCTTTATCTTGGCCAGGTCGCAATTGTAAATGAGAACGTGTTCTCAATTTGCCTACCTGGTTAAATAAAGGTTAAATAAAAAAAAAATAAAAAAAATAAATAAGGGATAAGAAGTAATCAGGTATTTTATGACATTTCCACTGCATTACATTTTTCCCTTTCATGTCGAGTGGTTATCAAGAGTGAGAGCTGGAAATATTTTACAAATACTTTGAGGAACTATTGTCAATCGCCAATTGATTTTAGTAAGACTTTGTTTACTTGCTGTTTGAGGTGAAGAAAAAATTACTTTGAGAAGCTCCACAAATCATTAGTGGTAGTGCGTAAATACTATCAGACATCCCCAAATAGGTGCATCGCGCTCTGCCCTCTGTTTGCTAAAACGCAATTTGGTTGCAGAAACTCCTCCATGCTAATGCGGAAATCCCTAGTTATACCAATACCATAGACCTACTGTAGGACCCATAACTTCACCTAACAACAACATAGACCTACTGTAGGACCCATAACTTCACCTAACAACAACATAGACCTACAGAAAGGTGCCTATATTGGAGAACAAAAGTTGTCTGGCACACTGCTTAGGATTTTAACAACTTTAAAAAAGTTTGTCTAGCATACAATCGTCAATGTTACTACTAAAGGAAAAACAAGAAAAAATATGACTATTGTTGTTCACTTGACTGTCTTAAGACAAATGTCAAATAATTAACATTCATTACAGACGTCATTGTTTGTACAACATCATGGCTACGCTGTTGGCATCACCTTTTTACAGTGGATTTTTGCTGTTGTGGGCCTTAAACCACCTGTCTGACTTGTTGTTCACACAGGAGAGAGACGTGACTATCGTGGATCCTCTGGGGGGCCTCAACAACCTCATGATGCTGACGAGGCAGAGAAGAGTCTCTCCACGTCAAAACACCAGCAGAGACCCACAGGGAGGACATCTCATTGCTGCTCTGACTGTGGGAAAGGTTGCCCACCTCCATTAGAACTTAAAATACACCAGAGAACACACACTGGAGAGAAACCTTATAGCTGTGCTCAATGTGACAAGAGATACTCTGATAAAAGATCTCTGATCAAACATCAGAAAATACATACATGAAGGAGTTGTTTCATGATATCAATGAATTAATGTCACCATGTAGAATGTTTTAACATTGTAGTAGGGGTATTTTAATGATGTTCTACCTTATCGTTTGCCCTGTTAAATTGATTGCAGCATGATATGGATATTAGCCTCAGGGGAAATCTAGGCTCTGAATTGAAAGAGTATTATTTAACAAAAAGTGACAAACAAAAAAAGAGCTGTGTTACACTTACTGCGTTGGTGACCCACTTTAATCAAAATGCGGCACTTCAAAATGTAGCTAGCTGTTTTCTACATGTTGAAAAAGCTGCTTGTTTAAAAAAATACATGTAATATGATAATTGTTGCAGATGTTTGTGTATACACACATGAAAGCAGTATAATAAATTGGACTATAATCAATTTTATTAACAATCTGACATCACTCCAGTATTTCTTAACATTCAAATGCTAATTGTCTTTATTCCACTACTGAAGAAGCATGACTCAAATCACCTACTCATATTTCAAACATTCAGCCTGACAAAAGATACATGTTTTATTATTCTATGCCTCATCTTTAAGTGAAGTATTGCCAATACATATTAACAAAGGGGTTTACATTTGGTTTTGATATTTACAATTCATGTAACATTTAGTAATCATAATTATTTATGCAACCAGCTGACCATTTTTGTGTACAATTATATTGACAATGTTGCCCTGCTTTTAGAATATCAGGATTTATTGTCAGATGTCCTAACCCAAATGCATGACATTGGGGACTGGGCCCGATCCAACAACATGCCTATCGAGTGAACCCTGAAAAGAGAGAGAGGAGTAAGGTGGAACGTTACTACGGATATTGCAGGAGTTGGTTGCTGATTGTCTCAAGGGTGGGCAGTCAACAAGTTTTGCGTTTAGCCAGTGCATTGCCATGGATCACAATTTATTTTGACTGCACGTTTTTCTGTATTGGAGACTAGTTTTTTTGGGGCTCGTTCCAAGGGGACGAGAGTTCTAGAAGCGAGTGGGTTTTAGGATCCTATTGAAAGAAAAAGGATTTAAAAAATAATACGATTGTATATTATCATTTAGAAATACGCATTTATTCTTGTTTTTAATTGTTGACAGCCAGTAGACACTATGTTTATATTGTAGAAGCATTGTAGTTGATTATGTGAAATGGAAGTTGTTTTCTGTTGGGGGTGAGCATACTTGTCCAACAAAAATATAGGATATATTTGTTGTCTAAAGTGGGAAGGTGTTACAGGCTTTGGTTTTTCCATTTATGTTTTGAGGTTGGACTTTAGCACGTATAGCTCGTTAGCACTAATTGGTGTCTCCTCGTTAGTCAGTATGTGTTACACCTGTGCTGGCTTGTCCATCTCATTAGTGGGAAGGTGTTTCACCTGAGCTGGTCCAGGTTCTATTTAAGAGTTTCTGGCCCAGTGCTCCATTTGTCTTGATAGATGTGGAGAGTCAACACCTTTAGTTGCGCCACCTTTTTGGTTTGCTTCCTGTCTTTAAGTTTGGTGTGGGTTTGTCTTTTGTTTCCCTCTTCTTGGGCAAATTTAGTGGGTCACATGGTGGGTGTCTTTTAGGTCCCAGTTGTTGTTACTAGTCAACTTTCAGTGGACACAGAGCAAAACTGCAACATTATGTTATAATCCTTTTATTGCATCAAATGGTTGTTTTTTGCAACAGAATAGAGGGTTCTTAGAACTATTGTGTCTGTGGGAGATAACAATGACAGGAGATTTACCTCTGGGAGATAACAATGACAGGAGATTTACAATGTCTTTTGGGTGATTAAAACCTAAAAAGAGACCGCATTCCAGAGCATGAGTTAATGTTTCTGTTCTATATGGTACCAGGGAGAGATGACCTCAGGGCCAGACCCTGGTCTCTACACAAAGAGTTCTGTTTTTACAGCAGATACTGTCTGTGTAACAGTATAACTTTAAACCGTCCCCTCGCCCCGACCCGGGGACCCTCTGCACACAACAACGGTCGCCCACGAAGCGTCGTTACCCATCGCTCCACAAAAGCCTACTTCAGGTCTCAGAGCAAGTGACGTAACTGATTGAAATGCTATTAGCGCGTACCCGCTAACTAGCTAGCCATTTCACATCCGTTACATCTGCTGAGAATTATAAGTATCTTTCATACAAATCTAACCTTGTGACCCGTTCTATACATCTATTGTTCGTCATGTAGGTTGAAAGGGGTGTATCTTGGCTATAAAAGACCTTTGTACTTTTGTTTCGTGGCTCTCAACGAATCATCTGGGGGTGATTTGTCGACCAGCCATCATTATCGTAGAACACTCAATTGATTCACTTTATATGTGTGCGTTGTATTGACCTGCTCCCTTATTAAGTGAATAAAGATTTAGTTTAAGAATATCTGTGACTTTTGTGTTAAGTTTGTCTCCTCATTTGATATGAAAGAAATTAACCACATTTGGGGATGTTAATCTTCACTTGGTGATGCTCCTGATGACCTGGGTAAATCGTGCACCAGGGATGCCACACATTGGGAATGGAGCAGATGGACCCACCTTTGATCTGAGGCAGCGAGCCGAGTGGATACCAAATCTCAAACCTAGTGAGGTGAGCGAAACACAGAAAGTGTAGAGCTCTCTCTCCCCCGCTACTCTCCTCTTCCATCCTATCATCTCTTCCCTCTGCTCAAACCTTCTCCAACCTATCTCCTGATTCTGCCTCAACCCTCCTCTCCTCCCTTTCTGCATCCTTTGACTCTCTATGTCCCCTATCCTCCAGGCCGGCTCGGTCCTCCCCTCCTGCTCCGTGGCTCGACGACTCATTGCGAGCTCACAGAACAGGGCTCCGGGCAGCCGAGCGGAAATGGAGGAAAACTCGCCTCCCTGCGGACCTGGCATCCTTTCACTCCCTCCTCTCTACATTCTCCTCTTCTGTCTCTGCTGCTAAAGCCACTTTCTACCACTCTAAATTCCAAGCATCTGCCTCTAACCCTAGGAAGCTCTTTGCCACCTTCTCCTCCCTCCTGAATCCTCCTCCCCCTCCCCCCCCTCCTCCCTCTCTGCGGATGACTTCGTCAACCATTTTGAAAAGAAGGTCGACGACATCCGATCCTCGTTTGCTAAGTCAAACGACACCGCTGGTTCTGCTCACACTGCCCTACCCTGTGCTTTGACCTCTTTCTCCCCTCTCTCTCCAGATGAAATCTCGCGTCTTGTGACGGCCGGCCGCCCAACAACCTGCCCGCTTGACCCTATCCCCTCTCTTCTCCAGACCATTTCCGGAGACCTTCTCCCTTACCTCACCTCGCTCATCAACTCATCCTTGACCGCTGGCTACGTCCCTTCCGTCTTCAAGAGAACGAGAGTTGCACCCCTTCTGAAAAAACCTACACTCGATCCCTCCGATGTCAACAACTACAGACCAGTATCCCTTCTTTCTTTTCTCTCCAAAACTCTTGAACGTGCCGTCCTTGGCCAGCTCTCCTGCTATCTCTCTCAGAATGACCTTCTTGATCCAAATCAGTCAGGTTTCAAGACTAGTCATTCAACTGAGACTGCTCTTCTCTGTGTCACGGAGGCGCTCCGCACTGCTAAAGCTAACTCTCTCTCCTCTGCTCTCATCCTTCTAGACCTATCGGCTGCCTTTGATACTGTGAACCATCAGATCCTCCTCTCCACCCTCTCCGAGTTGGGCATCTCCGGCGCGGCCCACGCTTGGATTGCGTCCTACCTGACAGGTCGCTCCTACCAGGTGGCGTGGCGAGAATCTGTCTCCGCACCACGTGCTCTCACCACTGGTGTCCCCCAGGGCTCTGTTCTAGGCCCTCTCCTATTCTCGCTATACACCAAGTCACTTGGCTCTGTCATATCCTCACATGGTCTCTCCTATCATTGCTATGCAGACGACACACAATTAATCTTCTCCTTTCCCCTTTCTGATAACCAGGTGGCGAATCGCATCTCTGCATGTCTGGCAGACATATCAGTGTGGATGACGGATCACCACCTCAAACTGAACCTCGGCAAGACGGAGCTGCTCTTCCTCCCGGGAAAGGACTGCCCGTTCCATGATCTCGCCATCACGGTTGACAACTCCATTGTGTCCTCCTCCCAGAGTGCTAAGAACCTTGGCGTGATCCTGGACAACACCCTGTCGTTCTCAACTAACATCAAGGCGGTGACCCATTCCTGTAGGTTCATGCTCTACAACATTCGCAGAGTACGACCCTGCCTCACACAGGAAGCGGCGCAGGTCCTAATCCAGGCACTTGTCAGCTCCCGTCTGGATTACTGCAACTCGCTGTTGGCTGGGCTCCCTGCCTGTGCCATTAAACCCCTACAACTCATCCAGAACGCCGCAGCCCGTCTGGTGTTCAACCTTCCCAAGTCACCCCGCTCCTCCGCTCTCTCCACTGGCTTCCAGTTGAAGCTCGCATCCGCTACAAGACCATGGTGCTTGCCTACGGAGCTGTGAGGGGAACGGCACCTCCGTACCTTCAGGCTCTGATCAGGCCCTACACCCAAACAAGGGCACTGCGTTCATCCACCTCTGGCCTGCTCGCCTCCCTACCTCTGAGGAAGTACAGTTCCCGCTCAGCCCAGTCTAAACTGTTCGCTGCTCTGGCACCCCAATGGTGGAACAAACTCCCTCACGACGCCAGGTCAGCGGAGTCAATCACCACCTTCCGGAGACACCTGAAACCCCACCTCTTTAAGGAATACCTAGGATAGGATAAAGCAATCCTTCTAACCCCCCCCCCCCCCCTTAAAAGAGTTAGATGCATTATTGTAAAGTGGTTGTTCCACTGGATATCATAAGGTGAATGCACCAATTTGTAAGTCGCTCTGGATAAGAGCGTCTGCTAAATGACTTAAATGTAAATGTAGTTTTTAGAAAAGCCTCGTAGTGTGTATTCCTGTGTGAGGGGGGCACCTTGGAGGTGTAAACAGGGCCCAGTCAGGAGGCACTGAGTGTGTATTCCTGTATTTTCCCAGTATGATCACTTTAGGTTGTTACCCTAAGGATGAAACTATAAAACACTTATTGGATTTTCTCTGTCCGGGTACTACATTTGAAATAAAACTGCCCTTAAGTCCTGGGGGGGGGGGTCTTCCCAGTATGAGAGGAGTTGCTAGATTTATTGAGTAAACCTTTTTCCATAAAGTTAGTGAACCAAGGTGGCTGACTAGCTGTTGATGTTGAAGAAGCGTCCCGTCCACTAGATTATACGTCCCAGTGGCAGAATCACCTGAAAGACGCACATCGCCATCTGCTGACTGGAGTTGGTATCGCAGTTGAGAAAATACTTTCTGACAAAAAGCGACTGCCTCTACAAACCAACGACTCCCTTTGAAAACGGGCTATGTGGCATCAGAAACAATTATTATAGTGTAAAAATGTACTACAAAGTGTAGCTAAATAAAATAACTTTGGTAATACCTAGTCAGCACGTGACGTCCAAGGACGTTGAATTATGGGTGATATCAGGTCTGTCTGTTTTGGTCTCTATTTCGCCCCACAATAGTCATCCCAAATTGGGCTGTGTATAACTATGTAAATGTCTCTCGAACAAGGTGACTTTTAACCATATACACTCTAAAAAGTAAAGGTTCCTGGAGAATCCTTTAGGGGTTTTTCAAATTGAAACTGTGGGGGAACCCCTAAAAGTTATTTGAAGAACGTTTTGTGGGAACCCCTATAAGTTATTTGAAGAACCCCTTATCCTGGTTCATCAAAGAACCTTTTGGGGTTCATTTTTTAACTCCCTGTCCACCCTCCCTGCATTACAAAAACATATTTTAATAACAATATTGACTTAAATAATTAATTGTTTATTTAGTGGCACCACAAATGTGAATTAATATTTACAAAACAATTTACCAAACAAAACGCATTACAAAATTGCAACATTTCTGCAGAAATGTCAGACCATAATAAATAATAATATAATAATAATATGCATATTGTACGAGCAAGAATTGAGTACGAGGCAGTGTAATATGGGAACGAATTTTTTACAAAGTCGAAATGGCTTTCTGCAGACATGTCAGACCATAATAAATAATACATTTACTTTGTATAGTGCTTTTCATGACATTTAAAATATATAAATAATGATGTACAATAAAAACAACATACATTAAAAATGAATCATAGGTAAACTAACAATATTGTAGACTTGATGCTAAATACAGATTTTTCAGCTTTAGTGTGTATATCATATTCACTTAGTTATGTTAGGAAGTTTGCCATCTTGCCATCTTTATCACCGGCCCTGGTAACTTCACCCTAACTTCTCTTATCCCCAGAACACAGTAACTAAACAACATAAGTGTTTTTCTGACATTTTTGGGAAATTTACGGGAAAATAAAAAATACAGCCCTACCAGAGCCCCAAGTCCCATGGGGACGTCCTCGAGGGCGTGGATGTTCTGCCCATCAAAGGCCAGCGGGATTTCACTCTCATGGTGAAATGGATTTCCACCGATGTGCAGTAAAGGAGTGAAGAGCGGTGAAATCTGTGTCAACAAAAGTAAGAAAAGATTAATACACATACAATAAACAAACAACATAACAAATGTTCAGCTGTAGTATTATATAAGCATGCACACCTATGTTTATGAAGAAACAGATGATTGGTGCATAGGCATACCTTGTCACGGACATAAAGGCCACTCGGGTCCTGATTCATTTCTGAAAAGATCTGGAACTGGAACTGTTGATTCATTTCTGAGAAGATCTGAAAAGATAATTTGCACACATTTGTATGCTAATATATTTCAGTTTGTATTGACTGCTATGTAGGTTAAATGTACACTTCAAATGCAGCTGTCCTACAACATATCTGTACCTTCTTCTTGATCCCAAATGCATTGTGTCCATGTTCTGTCCTATAAGAATTTCAAAGGAAGAGAAAATGTGTCAAAGAATAGTCTTACAAGCATTAAAACATATATATATATATATATATTAAATAAATATTGAAAAATAAATGGCATCGACATACAATTGAATGTAAAATAGATGAACATATTGGAGAAAGCACTAGCCAATACAGTACTGCCATACAGTAACAGTACTGCCATACAGGCCTAATATCACATTTCAAGATATCTTTGTACACAAATTGTTCAATATTTTATTAGGCTGACTTGAAAGATTATACACAACATTTTGCTGCGTGGCAATACTGTGTTTGGATTCTGAAGGGCATTTATACAAAAGAGGTAGTCTAGACACTGTATTAATACCATTATGCATTTGAATCCCATCTACAGCTACCATCTAAGATATTAATTTCCCTCCACAGGGGGGCGTACATGTAACGTTTCCAAAATGGGATAGTATTGTCCAGGTAACGTTTCCAAAATGGGATAATATTGTACATGTAACGTTTCAAAATGGGATAGTATTGTACATGTAACGTTATGCCCCCTTGTGAGTTAATAGTATTGCATGCTGTAGCAGGCTATATAAAGAGGAAGACCTCCATTGACGATTCAGTTCGTTGTAACATCTCGTCTGGACAGGTCACCGTCCTTAGTTATTTAGTTAACGTTAGCTAGTTCATTATCACAAAAGTGAGAACTGCTCTAGATTGGAAACGTACGTTAATGAGTGTAAAGCCATGTTGGCTTTATGGAAACGATATACAATATATGGTAAAGAATATAGTTCAGGAAATAATCCAAACCTAGTTGTGTCTAATTAGGACATAATGTTAGCTAGCTAGATAACGGTACTGTACTGTAGCTCATACAACGCCGACGGTCAAACCCGGCTTTCTAATATTTACGGTAATTAACTATAGTAACGTTATGGAAGCTATTCACAGAAAACCATCATTGTCTTCGTTATTCATTAGTTTTGTTATATTATTATAATAAATTATTTCGAGACATATTCAGAACCAAACATCAACCCAACTTAACCTTTTTAACTTGTTGTCATATCCAAACTTGTCACCATCGTTTTCAGTTGTAATTGCGAAGGGCTGTTCCTTTTGGGGCTGTTTTTCATTGACCAAGAACCCTGCGGTTCTTAGGGGATCTGAGAACAACTCCAGTTAAACCCTTCATTTTTAGAGTTGTAGTCGGCTCTATTTACTCTCAGATTCAAAACATGATGATTAGCATCAACGACCAGTTGAACTGGGCAGTCAGCTGCTGCTGCTCCAATACAGTATGAGGTGAGACGGTGAACTGACGGTGAACCGGGCAATCAGCTGCTGCTGCTCCAATACAGTATGAGGTGAGACGGTGAACTGACGTTAAACCGGGCAGTCAGCTGCTGCTGCTCCAATACAGTATGAGGTGAGACGGTGAACTGACGTTGAACTGGGCAGTCAGCTGCTGCTGCTCCAATACAGTATGAGGTGAGACGGTGAACTGACGTTGAACTGGGCAGTCAGCTGCTGCTGCTCCAATACAGTATGAGGTGAGAAGGTGAACCGACGTTGAACTGGGCAGTCAGTCATTCATTCTGTACTATGAGTCTATCAAATCAAATCAAATTGTATCTTACAGTGAAATGCTTACTTACAAGCCCCTAACCAACAATCAATGCAGTTTTAAAAAAAAGTACAAATAAGAATAGAAAAAAAAGGAACAAGTAATTAAAGATCAGAAGTTAAATAACAATATCTAGACTACATACAGGGGGTACCGGGACAGAGTCAATGTGCGGGGGCACCGGTTAGTCGAGGTAATTGAGGTAATATGTACATGTAGGTAGTTATTAAAGTGACTATGCATAGATGATAACAGAGAGTGGCGGGGGGGCTTCCTCTGACACCGCCTGGGATAGAGGTCTTGGATGGCAGAAAGCTTGGCCCAAGTGATGTACTGGGCTGTATGCACTACCCTCTGTAGTGCCTTGCGGTCGGAGGCAGATCAGTTGCCATACCGGGCAGGGATGCAACCAGTCAGGATGCACTTGATGTTGCAGCTGTAGAACCTTTTGAGGATCTGAGGACCCATGCTAAATCTTTTCAGTCTCCTGAGGGCGATTAGGTTTTGTCGTGCCCTCTTCAAGACTGTCTTGGTGTGTTTGGACCATAATAGTTTGTTCGTGATGTGGACACCAAGGAACTTGAAGCTCTCAACCTGCTCCACTACAGCCCCGTCAATAAGAATGGGGGCGTGCTCTGTCTTCCTTTTCCTGTAGTCCACAATCATCTCCTTTGTCTTGATCACATTGAGGGAGAGGTTGTTTTCCTGGCACCACACGGCCAGACCTCCTCCCTATAGGCTGTCTCGTAGTTGTTGGTGATCAGGCCTACCACTGTTGTAGCATTGGCAAACTTCATGATGGTGTTGGAATCGTGCCTGGCCGTGCAGTCATGAGTGAACAGGGAGTACAGGAGGGGGCTGAGCACGCACCCCTGAGGTGCCCCTGTGTTGAGGATCAGCATGGCGGATGTGTTGTTACCTACCCTTAAAAACCATGAGCTGGCGCACACCCAGAAAAATTGTTTGTGTGGAGGTGCTGACTAACGGCGAATAAACTATAAACTGTCAAAATAAAGAAAGTCGCACACTCCACGTATAAACTCCCAGCAATTGAATGGGTATTTACCAACGTTTCGGCATCACTGTGCCTTCTTCAGGGTGATGTCATGAATACTCGGACCAGGTTATGTAGACAAACAGTGCAATTAGTGTAACCAATGACAATAGAAAGGGGTGTGTCATAATGATTAAGTAAATGAAAATTAATTAGTGAAACTGTTAAAAAATAGTATATGGCATATTAAATATATTACTCTATTGTTATCATATAGAAACATCATGGAATATTGTACATCATATTAAATATATTACTCTATTGTTATCATAAAGAAACATAATGGAATATTGTACATCATATTAGCATCAACATACATTATTGTTTCATTCAATTTCACATAATAAGGATATTTCATATTTTCAAGATCAGAAGTCAGAACCCATCACCTGCTATGTAAAAGAGACAGAAGAATGCACAATGGTCAATTCTATCTGGGATCCTTGGGACATCCCTACCCTAAACCTTAACCTTAACCATTTTAAATGTTAACTTCAACGGGCTAGGGACGTCCCAAGGATGTATCTCTACCTGAAAATAGATGATCTAAGTGATTGATAGTTGGTATTCAGCAGTCATAAAGCCTTATTTACTTTAATGAACGACTAAAATTGTGATTTTGTAAGACAGCATCTCTACACTTTATTGACTGACTGATCCATTCATCCCTCCTCAGCCTTCCTCTCCTCTGAAGACCCAGTGAGGGTGGAGCTCAGTCAGAGAGCTGTTGAGTGACTGGTTAGGAAGAACACTTCTACAGCCAGAGAGGTGAGAGGTCACACATGGTTTAGATGGTAAATATTTATGTCCCCTTAGCGGTTTATCACGTAAGCAAAAGGGAATATTTTCCATCATCTATGTTTATTTACATTAGTGCAAATTGTCCACTGATGTGGGTGTAGTTTGTCACCCCTTTTGGCTGTATGAAAGTGAATTTCCCCTCAGGCACACACATTTGTTCTTTGTTATTACCCGAGCCACTGACTGTTCAGCCCGCTATCATCTAGAAGGCGAGGTCAGTACAGGTGCATCAAAGCTGGGACCGAGAGACAGAAGCTGTTTTTCCATCACTAACACAGAGAGGCTGCTGCCTACATACACAGACTTGAAATCATTGGCCACTTCAAGGAATGGAACACTAGTCACTTTAATAATGTTTACATATTTGGCATTACTTATCTCATATGTATATACAGTATTCTATCCTATTCTACTGTATCTTAGTCTATGTATTACTCATCTCATATGTATATACTGTATTCTATCCTATTCTACTGTATCTTAGTCTATGTATTACTCATCTCATATGTATATACTGTGTTCTATCCTATTCTATTGTATCTTAGTCTATGTATTACCCATCTCATATGTATATACTGTATTCTATCCTATTCTACTGTATCTTAGTCTATGTATTACTCATCTCATATGTATATACTGTTTTCTATCCTATTCTACTGTTTCTTAGTGTATGTATTTCTCATATCATATGTATATACCTTAATCTATCCTATTCTACTGTATCTTAGTCTATGTATTACTTATCTCATATGTATATACAGTATTCTATCCTATTCTACTGTATCTTAGTCTATGTATTACTCATCTCATATGTATATACTGTATTCTATCCTATTCTACTGTATCTTAGTCTATGTATTACTCATCTCATATGTATATACTGTGTTCTATCCTATTCTATTGTATCTTAGTCTATGTATTACCCATCTCATATGTATATACTGTATTCTATCCTATTCTACTGTATCTTAGTCTATGTATTACTCATCTCATATGTATATACTGTTTTCTATCCTATTCTACTGTTTCTTAGTGTATGTATTTCTCATATCATATGTATATACCTTAATCTATCCTATTCTACTGTATCTTAGTCTATGTATTACTCATCTCATATGTATATACTGTATTCTATCCTATTCTACTGTATCTAAGTCTATGTATTACTCATCTCATATGTATATACTGTATTCTATCCTATTCTACTGTATCTTAGTCTATGTATTACTCATCTCATATGTATATACTGTATTCTATCCTATTCTACTGTATCTTAGTCTATGTATTACTCATCTCATATGTATATACTGTATTCTATCCCATTCTACTGTATCAGTCTATGCCGCTCTGACATCACTCGTCCATATATTTATATATTCTTATTCCTTTACTTAGATTTGTGTGTATTAGGTATTTGTTGTGACATTGTTAGATATTACTGCACTGTTGGAGCTAGGAACACAAGCATTTCGCTACACACGCAATAACATATGTATGTGACAAATAACATTTGAGTTGATTTATTATGAAGGTCACTAGTGTAAAATGTACTTTTCCACATTGCTTATGCATATTCAGTGGCTTGGCTGCTTCCAGACTATGTCAAAGGCCCATCCTGGTAGATCTGAATCTAATGCAGCTTGGAGTGATCAGATGACAGAAGTCACATTTAGGTGCCAGGTGTAACTGAGGCCATAGATGCTCCATATCCATTACTTTGAGTGTTTTATATAATATGACTAAATGTGTTTCTGTGTTGCAGGGGCAGTAAAGAAATGGAACAGCAAGGCCACAGAACATGACATAAGCAGAGCTGTGGGAGACCACTTCAAGCCCCTGGTAGAGCCAGGGGTGGTGTTTACCACTCCACCACGCCTTCAGCAGGCTGGAAAAGATTGATACTGTTTTTCATACTAAGATGGACCATCAGTCTGTTGATTGGTCAGTCATTGGGTTAATTTGTTTTGCAATATGTTCAAATCAAATCAAGCTTTATTTATACAGTACATTTCAGACATGGATGCAACACAATGGCTTCACAGGAAAAAAAACAAATATTTAATAGTACACAAACATAAGAGGATAAAAAAACAATAATCACAACTTAAAGACTAATGAGCATCCTAAGGAAATGTCATTGATTAAAACTTTTAAATGTCCAACCCAAAATATAAGCTTGTTTTTTAGGAGCGGCTCTGAAAGACACTATGGGGGTGTCCAATGAAAGTTGACTAGTAACAACAACTGGGACCTAAAAGACACCCACCATGAGACCCACTAAATCTGCCCAAGAAGAGGCAAACAAAAGAAAAACTCACACCAAATTTAAAGACAGGAAGAAAAACCAAAAAGGTGGATCAACTAAAGGTGTTGACTCTCCACATCTATCAAGACAACTTGAGCACTGGGCCAGACACTCTTAAATAGAACCTGGACCAGCTCAGGTGAAACACCTTCCCACTAACGAAGATGGACAAGCCAGCACAGGTGTAACACATACTGACTAACGAGGTGACACCAATCAGTGCGCTCTACGTGCTAATGAGCTATACGTGATAAAGTCCAACCTCAAAACATAAATGGAAAAACCAAAGCCTGCAACACCTTCCCCCTTAAGACAACAAATATATCCTATATTTTCCCCCCACTAGCTTCTAGAACTCTCGTCCCCTTGGAACAAAATCAATTGTGAACTGCCCACCCTTGATATGAAAAAAATATGAGGTGATTTGAGTCAATTCACTTAATGGTGAGGTATGGAATAATAAAACATGTATCTTTTGTCAGGCTGAATGTTTGAAATATGAGTAGGTGATTTGAGTCATGCTTCTTCAGTAGTGGAATAAAGACAATTAGCATTTGAATGTTGTCAAGAAATACTGGAGTGATGTCAGATTGTTAATAAAATTGATTATAGTCCATTTATTATACTGCGTCCATGTGTATTTACACAAACATCTGCAACAATTATCATATTACATGTATTTTTTTAAAGAAGCAGCTTTTTCAACTTGTAGAAAACAGCTGGCTACATTTTGAAGTGTTGCATTTTGATTAAAGTGGGTCACCAACGCAGTAAGTGTAACACAGCTCTTTTTTTGTTAGTCACTTTTTGTTAAATAATACTCTTTCAATTCAGAGCCTGGATTTTCCCCTGAGGCTAATATCCATATCATGCTGCAATCAATTGAACAGGGCAAACGATAAGGTAGAACATCATTAAAATACTCCTACTACAATGTTAAAACATTCTACATTGTGACATCATTAAAATACTCCTACAATGTTAAAACATTCTACATTGTGACATTATTTCATTGATATCATGAAACAACTCCTTCATGTATTTTCTGATGTTTGATCAGAGATCTTTTACTAGAGTATCTCTTGTCACATTGATTACAGCTATGAGATTTCTCTCCTGTGTGTGTTCTCTGGTGTGTAGTCAGAGAGCTTGATGTAGTAAAACTCATCCCACATTGATCACAGCTATAAGATTTCTCTCCTGTGTGTGTTCTCTGGTGTGTAGTCAGAGAGCTTGATGTAGTAAAACTCTTCCCACATTGATTACAGCTATGAGGTTTCTCTCCTGTGTGTGTTCTCTGGTGTATTGTAAGTTCTGATGAAGATGTGCAACCTTTCCCACAGTCAGAGCAGCAATGAGATGTCCTCCCTGTGGGTCTCTGCTGGTGTTTTGACGTGGAGAGACTCTTCTCTGCTTCGTCAGCATCATGAGGTTGTTGAGGCTCCCCAGAGGATCCACGATAGTCACGTCTCTCTCCTGTGTGAACAAAAAGTCAGACAGATGGTTTAAGGCCCACAACAGCAAAAATCTACTGTAAAAAGGTGATGCCAACAGCGTAGCCATTATGTTGTACAAACAATGACGTCTGTAATGAATGTTCATTATTTGACATTTGTCTTAAGACAGTCAAGTGAACAACAAGACATATTTTGTCTTGTTTTCACATTAGTAGTAACATCGACGATTGTATGCTAGAAATACGTTTTTAAAGTTGTTGAAATCCTAAGCAGTGTGCCAGACAACCTTTGGTCTCCAATATAGGCACCTTTCTGTAGGTCTATGTTGTTGTTAGGTGAAGTTATGGGTCCTACAATAGGTCTATGTTGTTGTTATGTGAAGTTATGGGTCCTACAGTAGGTCTACGTTAGGTGAAGTTATGGGTCCTACAGTAGGTCTATGTTGTTGTTAGGTGAAGTTATGGGTCCTACAGTAGGTCTATGGTATAACTAGCGGTTTCCGCATTAGCTTGGATGAGTTTCTGCAACCAAATTGCGTTTTAGCAAACACAAAAGGCAGAGAGCGATGCAGAGAGCAATGCACCTATTTGGGGATGTCTGATAGTATTTACACACCACCACTAATGATTTGTGGAGCTTCTCAAAGTAATTTTCTCTTCACCTCAAACAGTAAGTAAAACAAAGTCTTACTAAAATCAATTGGCAAATGACAACAGTTCCTCAAAGTATTTGTAAAATATTTCCAGCTCTCACTCTTGATAAACACTTGACATGAAAGGTTAAAATGTAATGCTCTGATCCAGTGGAAATGTCATAAACTCTGATTACTTCTTATCCCTTACACAAATAGCCTACAGCTGTGTCTGTCCCAAACTCACTGGCGCGGGAAACTGAGGGCCGAGAATATTTTATATCAAGTTTCGGACTGACCTAAGTGATAGTTGATACAATGTTTCAAGTTCTATGTAGACAGGCCATGAGCAGCCAATGTGATTTATCTGGAGATTTTCTAGCTGTTTTTATTTGTTGGCTTTATGTAGGCTATTTTTACATAGTTGGCAATAAAAGTTATTTAGATTTGTATAATTATCATTTAGATAGAATGTAGATTAATCACAGATAATGAATATGAGATACAAAGACTAATTTAATTTATAATAGTAATTATAATAAACTGTTCCAATAAAATGTGAATATGAAAATCATAACTGGCACCAGATCAGTAGAAATGGTCAGATAAATTGGCACTCCAAATGGAAAAGGTTGCCGACTGCTGTTGTAGCCTATTACTGGAAACTTCAGGAGCATAACATCAGAATTTACGAAGGCCAGTAGCAGCGGGAGGAGAATGCTAAGGAAGAGTTTTTTTCTTATGGTTAGGCTATCTTGATCTCTGGTTCCCTCAAGTCATTTGTGTGTCTCAATTATTTAATAAAAACGGCCGATTCCTATGTTGATGATGTAAAGAATATTTGCTGCTCTGTGGTGTGAAATGAGGAGCAACCAGACGCTGGACGCATTCATGAAATCGCTTATTCCAGTTACTAATAAGCATGCACCAATGAATCCCAATAATGAGCCACCTATGGGAGGGGTAAACCTTTGTGGACAAATCTCTCAACATATTACTGCTACCCTGGGGAGATTGATATACCCTTTGAACACTGGCTCCGACCTTCGTCGGATGTGGCAGGGCTTGCAAACTATTACAGACTACAAAGGGAAGCACAGCCGATAGCTGCCTAGTGACACGAGCCTACCAGACGAGCTAAATTACTTCTATGCTCGCTTCGAGGAAAGTAACACTGAAACATGCATGACAGCATCAGCTGTTCCGGACGACTTTGTGATCACGCTCTCCGCAGCAGATGTGAGTAAGACCTTTAAACAGGTTAACATTCACAAGGCCACAGGGCCAGACGGATTACCAGGACATGTACTCCAAGCATGCGCTGACCAACTGGCAAGGGTCTTCACTGACATTTTCATCCCCTGTCTGAGTCTGTAATACCAAGATGTTTCAAGCAGACCACCATAGTCCCTGTGCCCAAGAACACTAAGGTAATCTGCCTAAATGACTACCGACCCGTAGCACTCACATCTGTAGCCATGAAGTGCTTTGAAAGGCTGGTCGTGGCTCACATCAACACCATTATACCAGAAACCCTAGACCCACTCCAATTTGCATACCACCCCAACAGATCCACAGATGATGCAATCTCTATTGCACTCCACACTGCACTTTCCCACCTGGACAAAAGGAACACCCATGTGAGAATGCTATTCATCGACTACAGCTCAGCATTCAACACCATAGTGCCCTCAGAGCTCATCACTTAGCTAAGGACCCTGGGACTAAACACTGAGCACGCCCCCATTCTCATCGAAGGGGTTGTAGTGGAGCAGTTGAAAGCTTCAAGTTCCTTGGTATCCACATCCTTGGTGTCCACATTATAGGCTTAGTTAACTGGTGAACTGTTGAAATCATGCAAACATAATGACGACTCTAATTCTAGATTTGGAATAGAATGTGCAGCACCTTGAATATATTGCTGTTTGACTACCAATTAATAAACCAGGGAGGAATTACTGACAGAGTAGGAGCATGGTGGAGACATCCAAGAGAGGGAAATCAGGAAGGGAAATGACAGCAAGTAGTGCAGACGAAAGGGATAACAAGTTGGTGAAGCAACAGATGTGCTGGAATGAGAACAATATAGATGGAATGAGAACAATATAGATGGAATGAGAACAATATAGATGGAATGAGAACAATATAGATGCTACTTTGAGAACACAAACTCTCACATCTTTCACAGCACAGAGCGAGGGAGTCCAGGGGATGACTGGAGGAGCAATGGAGGAAGCATTGTGGGATTCTCCTGGCACGAGTACAGTTGTTGAGACTGGGTGAAGTATGGTGAAGAACAGTGGAGTGAAAAGGGCTAAAGTTGGTAATGAACAGCAGTTTAGGGTCGGAGTGGGAATCATCAGCAAGGATGTTTTTGTGGGTGACCTGTTATTGGTCTCAAAGATGGTGAAGGATGAATTGGGTAAAGTGGAATCGGTTCGAGTGACCAGGAGCGGTATGATACTGATTGTGTGTCAACAGCGCAAAAGTAGAAAGCTTTGTGTGGTTTAGGTTAAACATTTCAGGTAGATGCACGTTGATTAAAATGAATGATAGACGGAAGGTCTTACTGTGGTTTGGTGAAGTGGTTCTCCCATCTTATGTAAAACCTGGGTAAGTGAGATATACAGAAGCCGCTGCAGTTTGAACGTGGCAAGTGTTTGTCGAAGGAATGAATATGTCGTAGTCAGATGAAGCATGTTGTAGTTGTGATGGGAATCACGTTCCCGGAGTGCCCTGTACGGATGAGGGATGTCACAGTAGCTAGGATGATCAGGCCCATCCAGCAGGTGTCCTATGTGGAGGCAGTGAAAATAGCTGAAGGAGTAGAGAGGAGAAGGTAGTTCATGTCCCACAGTCTGCAGTGAAGCCATGCAGGAGAAGGATCCCAACACACTAATAGTGAACAAGGTGGACTTTGTTGTGTTTATAGAGCAAGTGATAAATTGCATTAATAAACTATTAGTAACCTTCGTCCAAAACTAGCAGTTTCCGCATTAGCTTGGAGGAGTTTCTACAACAAAATTACGTTTGCATTGCCCTCACTGCCGCAGTGATAAATTGCATTAATAATAAACTAATAAAACATCTAAGAAGCTAGACATCATTGTGAAGGCGGGAAATAGATTTCTGGATCTCCAGGACTTCAGACTAAATGTTACAGGGAGTACTGAATGAAGACGTTCCACCCCTCCCAGGTTCCTGAACCTGTGTAGGGATCTGAATAGTACCATTTTTGTTTGAAATTCAGGGTAGTGGAGTGAATTTGGTTCGTGTTTATTTTATGTAATTAGTATGATTTGTTAATCCCAATTTTTTTGCGTTTTTGTTATTTTTTTACAACCCCGTACAGTAGGTGGCAGCAATACACCTGATGAGTGTAGTCTGAGAATAAACCTCAGAGAAGAAGACATGGTAGGAAGCAAAGTGTTGGTCAGTGTTTCCAGTTGACCCTAATTAGATGTTACATTACATGTTGTTTTCTTACTTCATGTAGCCGGCTAGCTGGCCAACATATTCATACTTCGCTTACTTCTCTCTGATAAGATACCGCTGCACAAACATACTTATCTAGGCCTACACCAGCATTGGTACCAGGCAGTATTAGCTAGCTACGTTTGCTCTGACTCTTCATACATTTAGCAAGCAGGCTAGCCCGCTAACTAGCGATTAGCAGTTAACATTATTTAAGCAACACCTTGCTAAGACAAGACAATCTTTCGCCTTTAATGTAATGGCATGAAAAGAATTGCCAGAATATTATACAATGACTTATCAATAGCAGCCAACAATTTGACCCCAACAGGAAATCTACACTGTCAGTTATAGAAAGACCCATTTACTATATAACCATTGATTCTTGAAGAATATAACTTATAAATGCCTCAAATGTTTCAACCGTATTACCCCACCAGAAACCAAAACATAAGCTTGTATAACGCTACTGTTTGTAAACAAATACTATATGGCTGAGGAGTAGGGACGATCCAAGCGTTCTAACCTCACAATGACAGTAAAGCACCCAAGCTAACTGGCTAACGTTAGACAGCTTGCTAGACACAAATGAGAGAAAAAATTGTAAGAGTGAGGTTACTTGCCCTAGTAGAGCTGGTTAGGCTGTTTTCATGTTATCCAGAGCGTTGGTGACTAACTGTGCTGCTGGCAACAATTTAATTTGAGCTTTTTAGCAGCCATATTCAACAGGTGTTGAGCATTATTAAATTCATCAGTTATTCTGCGCTCTAATCAAGTCAATAAACATTGGGTAGTTAGTTAGAATATAGTTACTATACTGGCAAGTTTGATGTATAAGTAGCCAACTAACGTTAGGTAGCTAGCTCACATACTGGTACATACTGCTGTAAAGATATGCTATGCGTTTTGTAAGGATAGTGTAGCTAACATAACGTGTAAGGTAACTTATTTGAAAAGTCATTACTTTATTGCATTGCTCAACATTTGTCATTATTATTTAAAGCAGTTCATTTGTATCCGCTCTCTCGTTGGACTTCAGCTGCATATTTTCCCCCATTTTCTTCTAATCTGAAAACGTTGAAGCCAGAACCATTTCCTGAAGAATTGCATTATGGGCCCTAAAATACTGCGTGTATATTTCGTATTTCGGCGAATTTAGTACGACATCCGGGAACTTTTGGCATACTAACTACATCATACTATGACCAATAAGCAGACTATATACTCAATTTACTTCACAAATAGTGCAGTTAGTATGAGTATTCTAACACAGCTCAGGACTCTGGGCAGCCATTTTGTTTGTTTAAAAACTAGGAGCCTTTAAAAAAAGCCAAACAACAATCAACCAATCTGCAGTTCAACCAATAACAAAGCTGTAATTCCACCACTGTTTTGGTAATAAGATGATGGGTGGTGCTGAAGAAATGTAACTAGTCTCTAATTCATAGACAGACCGATGGATGCATTGACTGACCATCCATGATATCAACATGATAGTTTTAACCATGTTGAGGCTATACAGTGTTGATTTACATTGTTTCTAAACATTGGAGTAAAAAAGCTTATTTGGGTTTCAGATGGGGTAAAAACAATTGAACTAAGCTCATGAGGCATGTGTTATATTCTTCAAGAATCAATGGCTATAAATATATAAATATAAATAAATAATTTAAAAGTCACAATATGGATGTAGCAATTGCACATTTCCCCTTTAACACCACACATCAGTTCAACAACCGCAGAGTTTGTGCTTCTGTTTTTAAGACAGTACTTACGAGTGTTACTCAGTGAACGGTTTCTCAAATCCATCTTATTGCTAAGTTCATCGTTAGAACCATCGGATGCCTGAAGATGTGTTTGGGAAACCGGGACCAGATATCCAGTTTCGTCCTCTTCTTCATTTTTCGATGTGACAGTCATTTCCCCCTCCTCTTCTTCCACTGAAACGTCTTTCTCTTCTTCTTTCACGGTAACAGCCTCACCTTCTACTTGTTTTGTATTGTAACAACCTCCTCTTCCTCCTCTTTCACGAGAGCTACTTTCTCCATCCAGCAGACCTTCTCTTCTTCAGCAGGACCGGGGTTAAGTTTTAGACTGGAACTATGAGGCATGTACTGAAGTCGCTAAGCGGTATAATTCAAAGCAGTGTCACTTTATCAGCAGCACGTGATCAATGACGTCTGAAGAATAATTTCGTCGAACACCTGATTGGTTTGGTATTGGGCTTGTTCGACATTGCAGCCGACAGTGCAGGTGGCTGCTGACTGCTGACTGACTAATTTACAAATCACCTTGCGTCATAAATAACTACTCATTATTATTTATAAATCAGTCAGCCAGTCACCGTTTACCCACAATGCAGCATGTATTTGATGCTCTCGAACACGACCAGTGGTTTAATATATGACATAATGGCTACGCTGCTACGGCGTGTGACTTCATCTACAAAATGTGGCTGTTCTAAATTCTGTGTCGCTCAAAGCCTTGAGTAATGAACCTATTTTTGACACAATTGGCTGGAAAGCATCAATGCTTCAGGAAGCTTTATTTCCCCATCACTACTTTTCAGCATGTTTTCTGTGAATTAGACTACGGGAGTTTTGTAACTTTTTCCACCTTGGCTTACTGTTAGTTGGGTTCTGCCTGGTCTCCGGTAGTTGGTCTCGCTGACCATAACCGTGCTGGTTGGCTACGCTGGTTAGGCTAATAGCTAGTTGGCCAAATAGCTAACGTTAGCTGGTTGGCTAAGATAACTGCATATAGCTAACTTGAGCTGGTTGGCTAAGATAACTGCATATAGCTAATGTTGCTGGCTGGCTAAGATAACTGCATATAGCTAATGTTAGCTGGCTGGCTAAGATAACTGCATATAGCTAATGTTAGCTGGCTGGCTAAGATAACTGCATATAGCTCATGTTAGCTGGTTGGCTAAGATAACTGCATATAGCTCATGTTAGCTGGTTGGCTAAGATAACTGCATATAGCTAATGTTGCTGGCTGGCTAAGATAACTGCATATAGCTAATGTTAGCTGGCTGGCTAAGATAACTACATATAGCTAACGTTAGCTGGCTGACAAAGATAACTGCATATAGCTAATGTTAGCTGGCTGGCTAATAACATTCTTGATATTTGGTTAGATGGCGTTATGTATTTCCAAAACTGTGGTTTACTTAATCACTCAAGTCATGAGCAAAAACGATTGGTTTAATTTAAAGTTATTTCTGTTGTAGTTTACATCACAGGGAACAGGCTGGTCCTCCATATTACATCACACCTGACTTTGGCATTCTTCTGAATTCTGATTGGTTAAATGTAATAACTCCAAAAATAGAACAGTGTACAGTAACTTTGCATTGGGACTTGGGACTAAAAATATTTTATTCGATATTTTATAAAAATACAAAACATACACATACAAACAACAACATCATACAAACATTAACTGCATCACACCTGCCCAGACCCACTAGAACATACCCCCATCTCCATTAACTACATCACACCAGCCCAGACTCACTAGAACACACCCCCAACTCTATTAACTACATCACACGTGCCCAGACCCACTAGAACACATCTCCATCTCCATTAACTACATCACACCTGCCCAGACCCACTAGAACACACCTCCATCTCCAATAACTACATCACACCAGCCCAGACCCACTAGAACACACCTCCATCTCCATTAACTACATCACACCTGCCCAGACCCACTAGAACACACCTCCATCTCCATTAACTACATCACACCTGCCCAGACCCACTAGAACACACCTCCATCTCCATTAACTACATCACACCTGCCCAGACCCACTAGAACACACCTCCATCTCCATTAACTACATCACACCTGCCCAGACCCACTAGAACACACCTCCATCTCCAATAACTACATCACACCAGCCCAGACCCACTAGAACACACCTCCATCTCCATTAACTACATCACACCTGCCCAGACCCACTAGAACACACCTCCATCTCCATTAACTACATCACACCTGCCCAGACCCACTAGAACACACCCCCATCTCCATTAACTACATCACACCTGCCCAGACCCACTAGAACACACCCCCATCTCCATTAACTACATCACACCTGCCCAGACCCACTAGAACACACCTCCATCTCCATTAACTACATCACACCTGCCCAGACCCACTAGAACACACCTCCATCTCCATTAACTACATCACACCTGCCCAGACCCACTAGAACACACCTCCATCTCCAATAACTACATCACACCAGCCCAGACCCACTAGAACACACCTCCATCTCCATTAACTACATCACACCTGCCCAGACCCACTAGAACACACCTCCATCTCCATTAACTACATCACACCTGCCCAGACCCACTAGAACACACCTCCATCTCCATTAACTACATCACACCTGTCCAGACCCACTAGAACACACCTCCATCTCCATTAACTACATCACACCTGCCCAGACCCACTAGAACACACCTCCATCTCCATTAACTACATCACACCTGCCCAGACCCACTAGAACACACCCCCATCTCAAGCGCCCGCATCAGCACCATTTTATTTCTCTCCGTCACTTTAAACTTTTAGATAATAAAGCATTTGACCTTTCTTTTGAATTAACAACAGAGGATTGGTTGATTTCCAGGTTTTAATTAAGTATAATATTTAAGATGATTGACGAGAAAAGTATCGTCCAACTCTGGGGTATCTCACTGCACCCTCAAATGCCATGTTTTGAAATATACAGACAGACGGATTAAAAGTAATTTTACATTGTATAATTGTACTTCTGACAGCCAACTTTCTAACTCCGCCCATAACTTTATGACACCATAACATTCCCAGAAGGATTATTGAGTCATTGTTAGTTTTACACTGAAGACATGACTCTGCCGTTGTGCTGTAGAATTTGTGAATTTTGTCTCTTGTATAATAAGGGATTATCATTTGTCCCAACATCACAGGCCACAGACTTTGATAAAGACTTCCAAAAGTGTTTCCGCAGTTTAAGATCAACTGAGTTTTTTAAATGGGGTTTCTCCCTGTGCACCTGCCAATGTAAATCCTTTGAACGAGATAAGTTACCAGACAGGACATATTGCTAATGTTCTTCCCATTAAAAACCTCAATGAAAATTAACTTGTGGGCGGTGGTGGTTTTTCCTAGAGTTTTTCCTAGCCACCGTGCTTCTACACCTGCATTTTTTGCTGTTTGGGGTTTTAGGCTGGGTTTCTGTACAGCACTTTGAGATATCAGCTTATGCACGAAGAGCTAAATAAATACATTTGATTTGATTTGATTTGGTGATGACGTCCTATTGGATGACGTCGTCCATCGGGATTCCCCCAAAAAGAAGACGCTCTGGATTGATCACTGGAGTCAGATGTGAAGGAGGAGGTTGATCATCAGGAGTCAGATGTGAAGGAGGAGGTTGTTCATCAGGAATCAGATGTGAAGGAGGAGGTTGATCATCAGGAGTCAGATGTGAAGGAGGAGGTTGATCATCAGGAGTCAGATGTGAAGGACGAGGTTGTTCATCAGGAATCAGATGTGAAGGAGGAGGTTGATCATCAGGAGTCAGATGTGAAGGAGGAGGTTGATCATCAGGAGTCAGATGTGAAGGAGGAGGTTGATCATCATGAGTCAGATGTGAAGGAGGAGGTTGATCATCAGGAGATGTGAAGGAGGTGGTTGAGCATCAGGAGATGTGAAGGAGGAGGTTGATCATCAGGAGTCAGATGTGTAGGAGGAGGTTGATCATCAGTGAACCTCAAGGATTGTGGCTGGGCTGGCGTATCCACTTCCAGCTGGGTCATATATTTTGATACATTGAATGTTGATACTGTGAAACTATGTAATATATTTGCACCTCCTGTTTCATGAAGTGATATCACTAAGTACTGCCCCTATATATACAGCGCATTCGGAAAGCATTCAGACCCCTTCACTTTTTCCACATTTTGTTACGTTACAGCCTTATTCTAAAATTGATTCAATCATTTTTTCCCCTCATCAATCTACACAATACCCAACAATGACATCACAATACCCCATAAGACATCACATTGCCCATAATGACAAAGCAAAAACAGGTAAATTAATGAAAAAATTAGATTTTCTTTAAAAAACAAGGACATTTCAAAGTGACCCCAAACTTTTGAATGGTAGTGTACATCTACATGATGTACTGTTACACCATGTAGGAGCCGTATAGACCTAGTCTGTTCATTATATACATCTACATGATGTATTGTTACACCATGTAGGAGCAGTATAGACCTAGTCTGTTCAATTCAGACTAGGTCTATACTCAACAGCTCAGACACAAGAGGTATGTGGCAGGGTCTACAGTCAATCACGGATTACAAAAAGAAAACCAGCCCCGTCGCGGACCAGGATGTCTTGCTCCCAGACAGGCTAAATAACTTTTTTGCTCGCTTTGAGGACAATACAGTGCCACTGACACGGCCCGCTACCAAAACCTGCGGGCTCTCCTTCACTGCAGCCGAGGTGAGTAAAACATTTAAACGTGTTAACCCTCGCAAGGCTGCAGGCCCAGACGGCATTCCCAGCCGCGTCCTCAGAGCATGCGCAGACCAGCTGGCTGGTGTGTTTACGGACATATTCAATCAATCCTTATCCCAGTCTGCTGTTCCCACATGCTTCAAGAGGGCCACCATTGTTCCTGTTCCCAAGAAAGCTAAGGTAACTGAGCTAAACGACTACCGCCCCGTAGCACTCACTTCCATCATCATGAAGTGCTTTGAGAGACTAGTCAAGGACCATATCACCTCCACCCTACCGGACACCCTAGACCCACTCCAATTTGCTTACCGACCCAATAGGTCCACAGACGACGCAATCGCAACCACACTGCACACTGCCCTAACCCATCTGGACAAGAGGAATACCTATGTGAGAATGCTGTTCATCGACTACAGCTCAGCATTTAACACCATAGTACCCTCCAAACTCGTCATCAAGCTCGAGACCCTGGGTCTCGACCCCGCCCTGTGCAACTGGGTCCTGGACTTCCTGACGGGCCGCCCCCAGGTGGTGAGGGTAGGTAACAACATCTCCACCCCGCTGATCCTCAACACTGGGGCCCCACAAGGGTGCGTTCTGAGCCCTCTCCTGTACTCCCTGTTCACCCACGACTGCGTGGCCATGCACGCCTCCAACTCAATCATCAAGTTTGCGGATGACACTACAGTGGTAGGCTTGATTACCAACAACGACGAGACGGCCTACAGGGAGGAGGTGAGGGCCCTCGGAGTGTGGTGTCAGGAAAATAACCTCACACTCAACGTCAACAAAACAAAGGAGATGATTGTGGACTTCAGGAAACAGCAGAGGGAGCACCCCCCTATCCACATCAACGGGTCAGTAGTGGAGAAGGTGGAAAGTTTTAAGTTCCTCGGTGTACACATCACGGACAAACTGAATTGGTCCACCCACACAGACAACCTCAGGACGCTGAAGAAATTCGGATTGTCACCAAAAGCACACAAACTTCTACAGATGCACAATCGAGAGCATCCTGTCGGGCTGTATCACCGCCTGGTACGGCAACTGCTCCGCCCACAACCGTAAGGCTCTCCAGAGGGTAGTGAGGTCTGCAGAACGCATCACCGGGGGCAAACTACCTGCCCTCCAGGACACCTACACCACCCAATGTCACAGGAAGGCCATAAAGATCATCAAGGACAACAACCACCCAAGCCACTGCCTGTTCACCCCGCTATCATCCAGAAGGCGAGGTCAGTACAGGTGCATCAAAGCAGGGACCGAGAGACTGAAAAACAGCTTCTATCTCAAGGCCATCAGACTGTTAAACAGCCACCACTAACATTTAGCGGCCGCTGCCAACATACTGACCCAACTCCAGCCACTTTAATAATGGGAATTGATGGAAATTATGTAAAAATGTACCACTAGCCACTTTAAACAATGCCACTTAATATAATGTTTACATACCCTACATTACTCATCTCATATGTATATGTATATACTGTACTCTATATCATCTACTGCATCTTGCCATCTTTATGTAATACATGTATCACTAGCCACTTTAAACTATGCCACTTTATGTTTACATACCCTACATTACTCATCTCATATGTATATACTGTACTCTATACCATCTACTGCATCTTGCCTTTGCCGTTCTGTACCATCACTCATTCATATATCTTTATGTACATATTCTTTATCCCTTTACACTTGTGTGTATAAGGTAGTAGTTGTGGAATTGTTAGGTTAGATTACTTGTTGGTTATTACTGCATTGTCGGAACTAGAAGCACAAGCATTTCACTACACTCGCATTAACATCTGCTAACCATGTGTATGTGACAAATAAAATTTGATTTGATTTGATCTATATGATGTATTGTTACACCATGTAGGAGCAGTATAGACCTACAGTAGCTAGCTAATTATTTAGATTTAGTTTGACTTAATGAAACTGCCTTAAAAATGTGCTGTAGTAAACATTTTTTTTATTCACATCAATCAATCAACACATTCCTGTCTTTGTATGTCTCAATATAATGGTATTATTTAATGAAATCCATTTACAATAATCTTTGTCTGAAAATAAAATATATTCCTCAACTGCGTTTCCCCTCCAGGCAGCAGACGGCGATGTGCGTCTTTCAGGCGATGCTGCCAGCGTGACGTATAATCTAGTGGACGGTTCTTCAGAAACAGCAAGTCAACCACCTCGGTAGCTTGCTAGCCAACATAGCCGAACGATTCAAGCTATTTATACGCTTTCGGTGTATATTAGCTACTGTGTTTTAGACACACTTCTGTCGTATCTACTTGTTAACCTATATAATTTAATATTACGTTATTTTTTATTAGTCAGCTATAGTAGCTGGCTGGTTAAGTTAGTACTAGCCTAGTCGCTAATGATAGCTAGCTAGCTAACATCCCCGACCATGAGCTCACTAAACTACTCCCCTCTTGTTAAAGAAGAGGCAGTCTGCTGGACGGAGAAAGAAGCTCTGGGGCTGAACATTGTCGTGAAAGAGGAGAAGGAAGAAGAGGATGTCACAGTAAAACAAGAAGTAGAGAGTGAGGCTGTTACAGTGAAAGAAGAAGAGAAAGACGTTTCAGTGAAAGAAGAGGAAGACGCTTTCAGAGTGAAAGAGGAGGAGGATTTTACAGTGAAAGAAGAGGAGGAAGGGAAAGAGGAGGATGCAGTTTTTGGAGTGAAGAAGGAAGGGGAGATTACTGTCACATTGAAAGATGAAGAGGAGGAAATAAAAGATCTGATTAACACCAGTAAGTACCGCCTTAAATTTGTTTTTAACTTTGGATATTCGGAGTTGGCTCGTCAATACCTCTTCAACGGAGGGACCTAGGATGATGACTGATATGTCTAGAATCAGACGACGTAGAGAGCAAGCTACCCCTTGTTTTCTCTGTTCCGTTTCCAAAAAGTGACTTAACATATATATTTGAGAGGGGTCTATCTGCCGACCGCAGACTGGGGGACACTGCATGTAGTGATTTTCATGTAGTGATGTTTTACTACACACCGTGCCCCCCAATAGTGCCATGTGAGAGTTGGGTTGGCTACACCAAAGATTATGGATATACTGACAAGATGTCTCTCCGCCCTAACAAGGGGAGTAGTTGTCCACAAAGCGGCACTGCGGGTTGTCTAGCTCCCGCCTATCCTTTCTTTGGATTGGTGGATTAATCTTATTATTGTAATCTATTGTTTATATTCTATGAGGGTTGTTGGCGTCAACCGCCTGTATTCAACGGAGAGAGATGCTAAGCTATTAGCATGAATATGCATAGCGATCTGGAGACAATTCCTATAGTGTTTTTATCAAAGTTGTCGGTATGTCACGTGTCCACATAACAACTTAATCATTACGAAACTTCTGTTAGATCAAGTAAACCTCACGTAGCAAATAAGCCATTCATTTTGTTGTTGACCAAATTTGACACTTTCCACATTGGGTTGATAATTGTTTCCACGTGGATACAACCTACTGTAACCTACTGGCATGACCTAGTTACAACCTACTGTAGCCTACTGGCATGACCTAGAGAGTTACAATCTACTGTAGCCTACTGGCATGACCTAGAGAGATACAGCCTACTGTAGCCTACTGGCATGACCTAGAGAGTTACAACCTACTGTAACCTACTGGCATGACCGAGAGAGTTACAACCTACTGTAGCCTACTGGCATGACCTAGAGAGATACAACCTACTGTAACCTACTGGCATGACCTGGAGAGATACAACCTACTGTAACCTACTGGCATGACCTAGAGAGTTACAACCTACTGTAGCCTACTGGTATGACCTAGAGAGTTACAACCTACTCTAGCCTACTGGCATGACCTAGAGAGATACAACCTACTGTAACCTACTGGCATGACCTAGAGAGTTACAACCTACTGTAGCCTACTGGCATGACCTAGAGAGATACAACCTACTGTAACCTACTGGCATGACCTAGAGAGTTACAACCTACTCTAGCCTACTGGCATGACCTAGAGAGATACAACCTACTGTAGCCTACTGGCATGACCTAGAGAGATACAACCTACTGTAGCCTACTGGCATGACCTAGAGAGTTACAACCTACTCTAGCCTACTGGCATGACCTAGAGAGATACAACCTACTGTAGCCTACTGGCATGACCTAGAGAGATACAACCTACTGTAACCTACTGGCATGACCTAGATAGTTACAACCTACTGTAGCCTACTGGCATGACCTAGAGAGATACAACCTACTGTAACCTACTGGCATGACCTAGAGAGATACAACCTACTGTAACCTACTGGCATGACCTAGAGAGATACAACCTACTGTAACCTACTGGCATGACCTAGAGAGATACAACCTACTGTAGCTTACTGGCATGACCTAGAGAGTTCCAACCTACTGTAACCTACTGGCATGACCTAGAGACGTACAAGCTACTGTAGACTACTGGCATGGCCTAGAGAGTTACAACCTACTGTAGCCTACTGGCATGACCTAGAGAGATACAACCTACTGTAACCTACTGGCATGACCTAGAGAGATACAACCTACTGTAACCTACTGGCATGACCTAGAGAGATACAACCTACTGTAGCCTACTGGCATGACCTAGAGAGAGACAACCTACTGTAACCTACTGGCATGACCTAGAGAGATACAACCTACTGTAACCTACTGGCATGACCTAGAGAGTTACAACCTACTGTAGCCTACTGGCATGACCTAGAGAGATACAACCTACTGTAGCCTACTGGCATGACCTAGAGAGATACAACCTACTGTAGCCTACTGGCATGACCTAGAGAGATACAACCTACTGTAACCTACTGGCATGACCTAGAGAGATACAACCTACTGTAACCTACTGGCATGTCCTACAGGGATACAACCACTTGTATGCATGCATTTCTAAACTTTTTTCTCTCACTTTTATGGGGTATTGTGATGTCATTATGGGGTATTGTGATGTCATTATGTCTGAAGATTGATCATTAAAAAAAAATCTAATCCATAAGGCTGTACTGTAACAAAATGTGGAAACAGGGAAGGGGTCTGAATGCATGTATGTTGTATGTTCTAGGGGTGTCCCAGATTTAAAAAAATATATATATATTTTCTTTCTACCAATTGATTGGTTGAAATGTTATGACGTGTATTTTTCCATATAGACATGAATGTGTTTAATCAAATGAACTGTTTGTGTTGAATCAAATCAACTGTTTGTGTTGAATCAAATCAACTGTTTGTGTTGAATCAAATCAACTGTTTGTGTTGAATCAAATCAACTGTTTGTGTGGAATCAAATCAACTGTATGTGTGGAATCAAATCAACTGTATGTGTGGAATCAAATCAACTGTATGTGTTGAATCAAATCAACTGTATGTGTTGAATCTAATCAACTGTATGTGTTGAATCTAATCAACTGTTTGTTCGGAACTTGAACTGAACTGATGCTTCAAGCGTTTGATTAAATAATTAACACAAATGACTTGAGGAAGCCAGAGATCAATATAACCAGAAGGAAATAACCAACCGACCTGCTGCTGGCCTTCCTAAATTCTGACGTTATGCTCATGAAGTTTCTGGTAAAATCTGCAAACTTTTTCCATTTCCATTTAGAGTGCCAATTTATCTGACTATTTCTATCGATCTGCGTGCCAGTTATGAACGAGTTACAACACCTGTTTGGCCCCGCCACTTCCTGGGTTGGTGAAGTGCGGTATTAAATTTAAGGAATAAATCCGAGTCTCACGCTCATCACCTGTGGAAGGCGGGGCTTCCAGCGATGCGTGGATTTAATAGTATGTTGTACCTAGTTTCCCCCCTTCAGGGAACAGTAGTTATAGTCATAACTATGTGGATTTAATAGTATGTTGAATCTAGTTTCCTTCCTTCAGGGAACAGTAGTTATAGTCATAACGTGGATTTAATAGTATGTTGAACCTAGTTTCCCTCCTTCAGGGAACAGTAGTTATAGTCATAACGTTACGCTTGTCATATGATGAACTTCAACTTAAATACTGGATCTTGCTGTCGGACAGTTTTTTTGTATTCTGAAATGCACTCGAACTACGTATCATTTAGTGGTTCCTTATGTTACGCTGGGAAAACAGTTTTCATTGACACAGAAATCCTAAATAATTTCAGAGTTTGCTAAATCAAATGGTTGTAACCGAGAGTCACCTTTATTGACAACACCCAAATGGATACTGGCATTAATGCGGTTCTTCAATAATTACACATAATTCTTAATACTGTAGCTGTTTAGTTACAGTCACATGTTCAACTATCATCAGCTGATCCAGGAAATCATTTTCTGAATGACAGTATCATGACAAACATCACGACATGCAACAACAACCAAAGTGTTTCTTCATTCATTACTCTGGTAAAGACAGTTATGCCGTGATCCACGTTGGATCCAACATCCCTAACAAATTGATGTTTATAATGTTATTGTCTGCTTGATTTCCAGTAGGGTCTTGTTAGTCTGTTTGGAAATGGAGATACTTAGCTCATAATGTGTAGAGAACTGTTCCTTGATGGATAGGCTATTGTACAACACACAGAGCTATTGTCCTTTATTCAGGACATTTAGAATGACAACACATTACAGAGTAGTCTAGTGGGATTATTCACAAAATTATCTGGTTATGAAATGTCATGGCAGACATTTTAGTTTCCATGTTTCACCTGAAATATTAAATGATTTATAATCCTAGGTCTGTTGTTATTAAGGAAAGTTATGAGTCCTACAGTAGGTCTACGTTACTGTTTGGTGAAGTTATGGCTGATGTTAAAGCTAGCCAAAGAGCATTTTACTGGTTAAGTGTTTTTTAAGTATATAGCAGTTGATTTGCGACAAAAACACAAACATACACAAACATATTAACCAGGACATTCAAGCGAGCCTTACAATTATAATCCAAAAGTAGTGTGAAATGCACTCATAAGCAACCTGGAAAATTGAGGTTATTTTTGCTGTCAGCCTATGAGAACTCCCCTGAGTTTTCCCCCACATTGGTGAATTAGGGAATAGACATAGAACTTAATGTGAGTTTCCTTGAGTAGCATCCTGATCTTGCGCTGATAGTGCGCTGTAATATTCAGAATACATTGTGAAAAACTAAAATCTTTGCTCACCATTTTTGCTCCAGGCAGATATACTACATCCATAACTGTCGGTTTCCTCATTAGCAGGGAGGTGTTTCTGCATTCAAATTTTTTGTGCATTGCCCTCGTGCTGCAATTTTAGCAAACACAGAAAAGGGCCTACATTGGAGACCAATAGTTGTCTGGCACACTGCTTAGGATTTCAACAACTTGAATAACTTATTTCTAGTTACCACTAATGTGAAAACAAGACAAAATATGACTTGTTGCTAACTTGACTGTCTTAATTGTCAAATAATTTAACAGACGTCAATTGTTGTACAACTTCATGGGTATGCTCTGGGCATCATCTTTTACCTCAAATTAACAGTGGATTTCTGCTGTTGTTGGCCTTTAACCAGCTGTCTGACTTTGTCATTCACACAGGAGAGAGACGGGACTATCGTGGATCCTCTGGGATGTCTCAACAGCATCATGATGCTGACGAGGCAGAGAAGAGTCTTTCCAGATCAGAACTCCTCAAGAAACACCAGCAGAGACCCACAGGGAAGAAATCTCACTGCTGCTCTTACTGTGGGATAAGATTAAACTCTTCACTAGACCTTAAAATACATCAAAGAATTCACACTGGAGAGAAACCTCATGGCTGTGATCAATGTGGGAAGAGTTTTACTGAGTCAAGCTGTCTCACTATACATCAGAGAATACACACAGGAGAGAAATCATACAGCTGTGATCAATGTGGAAAGGGTTTCGGTACATCTCGCTATCTAACTATACACCAGAGAACACACACAGGAGAGAAGCCTTATATCTGTGATCAATGTGGGAAGAGTTTTACTCTGCTAAACAGCCTGATAGTACACCAGCGGACACACACAGGAGAGAAACCTTTTAGCTGTGATCAATGTGGGAAGAGTTTTACTACATCTAGCTATCTAACTATACACCAGAGAACACACACAGGAGAGAAACGATATAGCTGTGATCAATGTGGAAAGGGTTTCGGTACATCTGGCTGTCTGACAAAACACCAGAGAACACACACAGGAGAGAAACCTTATAGCTGTGGTCAATGTGGAAAGAGTTTTACTCAGTCAACCAGCCTGACGTCACACCAGAGAACACACACAGGAGAGAAAGCTTATAGCTGTGATCAATGTGGGAAGAGTTTTGGTACATCTGGCCGTCTGGCAACACACCGGAGAACACACACAGGAGAGAAACCTTATAGCTGTGATCAATGTGGGAAGAGTTTTGGTACATCTGGCAGTCTGGCAACACACCGGAGAACACACACAGGAGAGAAAGCTTATAGCTGTGATCAATGTGGGAAGAGTTTTGGGACATCTGGCTGTCTGACAAAACACCGGAGAACACACACAGGAGAGAAGCCTTATAGCTGTACTCAATGTGGGAAGAGTTTTACTCATTCAACCAGCCTGAAATTACACCAGAGAACACACACAGGAGAGAAATCTTATAGCTGTAATCAATGTGGGAAGAGTTTTTCTTCATCTGGCCTTCTGACTGTACACCAGAGAATACACATAGGAGAGAAACCTTATAGCTGTGATCAATGTGGGAGAAGTTTTACTCAGCTAAGCAGCCTGGTATCTCACCAGAGAACACACACAGGAGAGAAACCTCATAGCTGTAATCAATGTGGGATGAGATACTCTGATAAAAGATCTCTGACTAAACATCAGAAAATACATGGTGTTTCATGATATCAATGAAATAATGTAGAATGTTTTTAATATTGTGGAAGTATTTTAGTCACGTCACAATATAGAATGTTTTAACATTGTAGTAGGAGTATGTTAATGATGTCACAATGTAGAATGATTTAACATTGTAGTAGGAGTATTTTAATGATGTCACAATGTAGAACCCTAAACGTTTGCTCTGAATTGAAAGAGTACTATTTATGAGATTTAACAAAAAGTGACTAACAAAAAAAGAGTTTTGATTCAAGTTGGTGACCCACTTGAATCAAAATGCAATACTTCAAAATGTTTAGGTTCTCAATATATCCCAAACTGTTTGTACATATTGGTTATTGATTTGGACACGTTAAAACTGTGTTTTGACATTGCGCTATTCCCATTTAGCCAAATGTCATTGAAAAGACGTTGAAAATACACTATTCCTGACGTCTAATATACGTTTGGTTGAAAGTGAAAGTTCAAAAGGTGTATTTTCGGGTAGTTTTTCAATGACTTAACTTAATTTCAAGGTACTTGCAGCCTATACACATGGACGCAGTACAATAAATTGGTCTATAATCAATTTTATTAACAATCTTACATCACTCCAGAATTTCTTGACAACATTCAAATGCTAATTGTCTTTATTCCACTACTGAAGAAGCATGCCTCAAATCACCTCATATTTCAAACATTCAGCCTGACAAAAGATACGTTTTATTATTCCATGCCTCACCCTTAAGTGAAGTATTGCCAATACATATTAACAAAGGGGTGAACAATTGGTTTTTATTTACAATTCATGTAACATTTAGTAATCATAATTATTTATGCAACCAACTGACAATTTTTGGGTACAATTAAATTGAAATTGTTATCCTGCTTTTAGAATATCAGGGATCATTCTCAGAAGACCAACCCAAATGTACTAGAGCATGACATTGGGGACTGGGCCCCGATCCAACAACATGCCTATCGAGATATTGCAGGAGTTTGCTCTTGAAATCAGACATGACTAATACAATTTGAGTTCCAAGGGGATGAGAGTTCTAGAAGTTAGTGAGTGTTAGGATTCTATAGAAAGAAAAAAGAGAAAAAAATTATATGATTGTATATTATTATTTAGAAGTATGTGTTTTTTCTTGTTTTTAAATGTTGACAGCCAGTAGACACCATGTTTATATTGTAAAAGGTGAAGCATTGTAGTTGATTATAATGTGAAATGGAAGTTGTTTTCTGTTGGTTGTAAGCAAACTTGTCCAACAAAAATATAGGATATATTTGTTGTCTTAAGGGGGAAGGCGTTACAGGCTTTGGTTTTTCCATTTATGTTTTGAGGTTGGACTTTATCACGTATAGCTCGTTAACATGTAGGACGTACTGATTGGTGTCACCTCGTTAGTCAGTATGTGTTACACCTGTGCTGGCTTGTCCATCTTCGTTAGTGGGAAGGTGTTTCACCTGAGCTGGTCCAGGTTCTATTTAAGAGTGTCTGGCCCAGTGCTCCAGTTGTCTTGATAGATGTGGAGAGTCAACACCTTTAGTTGCTCCTCCTTTTTGGTTTGCTTCCTGTTTGTGGGTTTTTCTTTTGTTTGCTTCATCTTGGGCAGATTTAGTGGGTCTCATGGTGGGTGTCTTTTAGGTCCCAGTTGTTGTTACTTGTCAATTTTCAGTGGACACCCCCATAGTGTCTTTCAGAGCCCCTCCTAAAAAACAAGCTTATATTTTGGGTTGGATATTGCATCCAATTAATATTTGAATCAATGGCATTTCCTTAGAATGTTCATTAGTCTTTCAGTTGTTAGTCTTCTGTTTGATGTGTACTAAATATTTCTGTTTATTTTCATTGGTTTTTCCTGTGAAGCCATTGTGTTGCATCATGTCTGAAATGTGCTGTATAAATAAAGCTTGATTTGATTTCAACAAATGAACCCAATGATGAACCCAATGACCAATCAACAGACTCTTGGTCCCTCTTAGTATGAAAAACAGTATCACTTTTCCAGCCTGCTGAAGGCGTGGTGGAGTGGTAAACACCACCCCCGGCTCTACCGGGGGCTTGAGGTGGTCTCCCACAGCTCTGCTTATGTTTTTTATTTTTTTTATTTATTTAACCGTTATTTTACCAGGTAAGTTGACTGAGAACACGTTCTCATTTGCAGCAACGACCTGGGGAATAGTTACAGGGGAGAGGAGGGGGATGAATGAGCCAATTGTAAACTGGGGATTATTAGGTGACCGTGATGGTTGAGGGCCAGATTGGGAATTTAGCCAGGACACCGGGGTTAACACCCCTACTCTTACGATAAGTGCCATGGGATCTTTAATGACCTCAGAGAGTCAGGACACCCGTTTAACGTCCCATCCGAAAGACGGCACCCTACACAGAGCAGTGTCCCCAATCACTGCCCTGGGGCATTGGGATCTTTGTTTAGACCAGAAGAAAGAGTGCCTCCTACTGGCCCTCCAACACCACTTCCAGCAGCACCTGGTCTCCCATCCAGGGACTGACCAGGACCAACCCTGCTTAGCTTCAGAAGCAAGCCAGCAGTGGTATGCAGGGTGGTATGCTGCTGGCTGTTCTGTGGCCTTGCCGTTCCCTTTCTTGACTGTCCCTGCAACACAGAAACACATTTAGTCATATTAAATAAAACACTCAAAGTAATGGATGTGGAGCATCTACAGCCTCAGTTACACCTGGCACCTAAATGTGACTTGTGTCATCTGATCACTCCAAGCTGCATTAGGTCTGGATGCACAAAAGTCACGATGTGCTGCATTAGGTTTAGATCTGCCAGGATGGGCATTGTGTTCGGAATTTGAGTCTGGCCTTCGAATATGCATAAGCAATGTAAAGAGATGGGGTGAATGAGTGGGGAAAAGTACATTTGACACAAATTACCTTCATAATATCAAAGAACAAATGCATGTGCCTGAGGGGAAATTAACTTTCATACAGCCAAAAGGGGTGAGAAATTACACCAATATCAGTGGACAATTTGCACTAATGTAAAGTAACATGGATGATGGAACATATTCCCTTTTGCTTATGTGATGAACCACTAAGGGGACATAAATATTTGCCATCTAAACCATGTGTGACCTCTCACCTCTGGCTGTAGAAGTGTTCTTCCTAACCAGTCCCTCAACAGCTCTCTGACCGAGCGCCACCCTCACTGGGTCTTCAGAGGAGAGGACGGCTGAGGAGGGATGGAAGGATGAATGGATCAGTCAGTCAATAAAGTGTAGAGCTGCTGTCTATGCTGTCTGACAAAATCACTATTTTAGTAGTTCATTAAAGTAAATAAGGCTTTATGACTGCTGAATACTGTCGTGGAAAATCAGTTCAAAACATAACACTTACAAGAACTTGTAAACTCAATTCAGACTTTTTAATACAATGTATCACAAGCCAGGTTGGTCCGCGGATCACACCGTTTCCCAGAGCCCTGTCCCTTGTATTTATACACATACAGCATATGAGTCCATTCCATATGCACATTAATTTACTTCTCTTACGTCACCATTGTCTTTCATTTTCAGGCTTCCTGCTTGTTCATGCCCTATAACGCCTGTATCCGCTCTTGATTAGATTACAATGGTGCCAGGACCTTCTCAGTGTCCTAATATAAATATGCATTATGCCTATAGTCCATATTTTGGTCATTTGGCTGGCCCCCTCTTTTGTATGTCCCTCTGACCTTGGAATTTCCAGCTTGTCTATGCACTTATGGCCTTGCTTTATTTTCCTGTCCTCTACAATAGACAATGTACTTTAAGCTTACCTAAGCCTTTATAATGGCTTAGTTTCCTGTTTTTACCAGAATGGCAAATGCACTCACGTGTTGCCTTCTCCCTCTCATCCTTGCTCAATAGTGTGATATCTGTCTGGAGGCTGTTTTTATATGTCTAAGCATTTACTCCTACAATACCAACTATCAATCACTTAGATCATGTATTTTCAGGTAGAGATACATCCTTGGGACGTCCCTAGCCCATTGAAGTTGACATTTAAAATGGTTAAGGTTAGGGTTTAGGGTAGGGATGTCCCAAGGATCCCAGATAGCATTGACCATTGTGCATTCTTCTGTCTCTTTTACATTACATTTAAGTCATTTAGCAGACGCTCTTATCCAGAGCGACTTACAAATTGGAAAGTTCATACATATTCATCCTGGTCCCCCCGTGGGGAATGAACCCACAACCCTGGCGTTGCAAGCGCCATGCTCTACCAACTGAGCCACACGGGACCACAAATGTTTACATAGCAGGTGATGGGTTCTGACTTCTGTACTTTTAAATATTAAATATCCTTATTATGTGAAATTGAATGAAACAATAATGTATGTTGATGCTAATATGATGTACAATATTCCATGATGTTTCTATATGATAACTATAGAGTAATATATTTAATATGATGTACAATACTCCATGATGTTTCTATATGATAACAATAGCCTAATATGCCATATACCATTTTTTAACAGTTTCACTAATTAATTTTTATTAACTTAATTATTATGATTCAAGGTCAGTTCACGTAGCAGCAGCTGACTGCTCAGTTCAACGTCAGTTCACCGTCTCACCTCATACTGTATTGGAGCAGCAGCAGCGTACTGCCCAGTTCAACATCAGTTCACCGTCTCACCTCATACTGTATTGGAGCAGCAGCAGCTGACTGCCCAGTTCAACATCAGTTCACCGTCTCACCTCATACTGTATTGGAGCAGCAGCAGCTGACTGCCCAGTTCAACGTCAGTTCACCGTCTCACCTCATACTGTATTGGAGCAGCAGCAGCTGACTGCCCGGTTCAACGTCAGTTCACCGTCTCATCTCATACTGTATTGGAGCAGCAGCAGATGACTCCCCGGTTCAACATCAGTTCACCGTCTCACCTCATACTGTATTGGAGCAGCAGCAGCTGACTGCCCAGTTCAACATCAGTTCACCGTCTCACCTCATACTGTTTTGGAGCAGCAGCAGCTGACTTGATCTTTGATGCAAATCAGCATGTTTTGAATCAGAGAGTAAATAGAGCCGACTACAACTCTAAAAATGAAGGTTTCAACTGGAGTTGTTCTCAGATCCCATAAGAACCGTAGGGTTCTTGGTCAATGAAAAACAGCCCCAAAAGGTTCTTCAAATAACTTGTTAGAAGGTGGGTTCATCGAGGAACCTCCGTTGTTGCTGGACTTCTTCCGGGAACTTCGCAATTACAACTGAAAACGATGGTGACAAGTTTGGATGCGACAACAAGTTAAACAGGTTAAGTTTGGGTTGATGTTTGGCTCTGAATATGTCTCGAAATAATTTATATAATAATATAACATACTAATAATGAATAACGAAGACAATTATGGTTTTCTGTGAATAGCTTCCATAACGTTACGATAGTTAATTACCATAAATATTAGAAAGCCGTTTTTGACCGTCGGCGTTGTATGAGCTACAGTACAGTACCGTTATCTAGCTTGATAACGTTATGTCCTAACTAGGCACAACTAGGTTTGGATTATTTCCCTCAACTATATTCTTTCCAATATATTGTATATCGTTTCCATAAAGCCAACATGGCTTTACACTCATTAACGTAAGTTTCCAATCTAGAGCAGTTCTCACTTTTGTGATAATGAACTAGCTAACGTTAACTAACTAACTAACTAAGGACGGTGACCTGTCCAGACGAGATGTTACAACGAACTGAATCGTCAATGGAGGTCTTCCTCTTTATATAGCCTGCTACAGCATGCAATACTATTAACTCACAAGGGGGCATAACGTTGCATGTACAATATTATCCCATTTTGGAAACGTTACATGGACAATACTATCCCATTTTGGAAACGTTACATGGACAATACTATCCCATTTTGGAAACGTTACATGGACAATACTGTCCCATTTTGGAAACGTTACATGTACAATACTGTCCCATTTTGGAAACGTTACATGGACAATACTGTCCCATTTTGGAAACGTTATATGTACAATACTATCCCATTTTGGAAACGTGCCATAAAATGCCATTTATCTTTCAATATTTATTTAATATATATATGTTTTAATGCTTGTAAGACTATTCTTTGACACATTTTCTCTTCCTTTGAAATTCTTATAGGACAGAACATGGACACAATGCAATTGGGATCAAGAAAAAGGTACAGATATGTTGTAGGACAGCTGCATTTGAAGTGTACATTTAACCTACATAGCAGTCAATACAAACTGACATCTATTAGCATACAAATGTATGCTGTGTCCATGGAATGGTTTTTCAAATGAATCAAGTCCATGGAATGGATATAGACACAAATATAATTGAAGGACTAGCAGAGGTAGAGAGGCGAGGCAGGGGTGAGGACATCATCCTGCTATTTTGACAGTTCCTGAAGGACAATACAGAAGAGGTATTTGCTCTTATTCCTTTCTCTAATGTATTTTGTAATAAAATTAGCAAGTGTAGTAAGATCATTGCTTTACTTTACTAGGACTGGAGACCACAGCAGCGATTCTGTTCTACCTCTTCAATGAGGACCCGAGTGGCCTTTATGTCTGTGACAAGGTATGCCTATGCACCAATCATCTGTTTCTTCATAAACATAGGTGTGCATGCTGATATAAAACTACAGCTGAACATTTGTTATGTTCTTTGTTAATTGTATGTGTATTAATCTTTTCTTACTTTTGTTGACACAGATTTCACCGCTCTTCACTCCTTTACTGCACATCAGCGGAAATCCATTTCACCATGAGAGTGAAATCCGGCTGGCCTTTGATGGGGAGAACATCCACGCCCTCGAGGACGTCCCCATGGGACTTGGGGCTCTGAACATCATTGTTTTGTAAATATGAATTCACATTTGTGGTGCCACTAAATAAACAATGAATTATTTAAATCAATATTGTCAATATTATTATTAAAATATGTTTTTATAATGGAGGGAGGGTGGACAGGGAGTTAAAAAAAATGAACCCCAAAAGGTTCTTTGAGGAGCCATGATAAGGGGTTCGTCAAAGAACGTGTGGTTCCCCCACAGTTTCAATTTGAAGAACCCCTAAAGGATACTCCAGCAACCTTTACTTTTTAGAGTATATATTGATAAAAGTCACCTTGTCCGAGAGACACTTACATAGTTATACACAACCCAATTTGGGATGACTATTTTAGGGCAAAATAGCGGCCACAACAGACAGACCTGATATCGCCCATAATTCGACGTCCTTGGACGTCACGTGCTGAGTGGGCATGACCAAAGTTATTCTGTTTAGCTGCACTTTGTAGTACATTTTTACACTATAATAAATGTTTCTGATGCCACATAGCCCGTTTTCAAAGGGAGTGGTTGGTTTTTCCGTGCAGTCGCTATTTAGCTTTTTGTCTGAAAGAATTTTCTCAACTGCGATACCAACTCCAGTCAGCAGATGGCGATGTGCGTCTTTCAGGTGATTCTGCCACTGTGAAGTATAATCTAGTGGACGGGACGCTTCTTCAACATCAACAGCTAGTCAGACACCTTGTTTCACTCTAACTTTATGGAAAAAGGTTTAATTAATAAATCTAGCAACTCCTCTCATACTGGGAATAATTACAGGTGCACCTTACTAGATTATACTATATCATACATGGTCTTAACTAGTAAACACAGATTCTAGTTTTCATCCAGTTCACATAGATAGCTGGCTCGGCCCTCTTCACACCTCCAAGGTGTCCCCTCGACCCTCACTCAGGAATACACATTCAGAGCCTATTGCCTCGGCCCTGTTTACACCTCCAAGGTGCCCCCCTCACACAGGAATACTCACTCAAAGCCTACGAGGCTTTATAAAAACTCTACTTGTTTCACTCACTTTTATTTTATTTTTTAACTACATTTGAGATGTGGTATCCACTCGGCTCGCTGCCTCTCAGATCAAAGGTGGGTCCATCTGCTCCGTTCCCAAAGTGTGGTCTCCTGAGATCTCAAGTTTGAGGGATCCCTCGTGTACCATTTACCCAGGTCCGTCAGAAACGTCACCAAGTGAAGATTCACATCCTCATCGCCAAATGTGGTTAATTTCTTTAATATCAAATGAGGAGACAAACTTATCACACAAGTCAGAGTTATTCTTAAACTAAATCTTTATTCACTTAATAAGGGAGCAGGTCAAGACAACGCACACATATAAAGTGAATCAATTGAGTGCTCTAAGATAATGATGGCTGGTTGACAAATCACCCCCAGATGATTCATTGAGAGCCACGAGACAAAAGTACAAATGTCTTTTACAGCCAAGATACACCCCTTTCAACCTACATGACCAACAATAGACGTATAGAACGGGTCACAAGGTTAAGATTTGTATGAAAGATACTTATAATTCTCAGCAGACAGTATCTGCTGTAAAAACAGTACTCTTTGTGTAGAGACCAGGGTCTGGCCCTGGGGTCATCTCTCCCTGGTACCATATAGAACAGAAACATTAACTCATGCTCTGGAATGCGGTCTCTTTTTAGGTTTTAATCACCCAAAAGACATTGTAAATCTCCTGTCATTGTTATCTCCCAGAGGTCCATCCTCAGTAGAACACACAGACACAATAGTTCTAAGAACCCTCTATTCTGTTGCATAAAACAACCATTTGATGCAATAAAAGTATTATAACATAATGTTGCAGTTTTGCTCTCAGTGTCCATTGAAAGTTGACTAGTAACAACAACTGGGACCTAAAAGACACCCACCATGAGACCCACTAAATCTGCCCAAGAAGAGGCAAACAAAAGAAAAACCCACACCAAACTTAAAGACAGGAAGCAAACCAAAAAGGTGGAGCAACTAAAGGTGTTGACTCTCCACATCTATCAAGACAACTGGAGCACTGGGCCAGACATTCTTAAATAGAACCTGGACCAGCTCAGGTGAAACACCTTCCCACTAATGAGATGGACAAGCCAGCACAGGTGTAACACATACTGACTAACGAGGAGACACCAATCAGTGCGTCCTACGTGCTAACGAGCTATACGAGCTAATGAGCTATACGAGCTATACGAGCTAACGAGCTATACGTGCTGAAGTCCAACCTCAAAACATAAATGGAAAAACTAAAGCCTGGAACACCTTGCCCCTTAAGAGAACAAATATATCCTATATTTCTGTTGGACGAGTTTGCTTACCACCAACAGAAAACAACTTCCAATTCACATTATAATCAACTACAATGCTTCACCTTCACCAATATAAACATGGTGTCTACTGGCTGTCAACAATTAAAAACAAGACAAAAACATTTTCTGCCCACTAGCTTCTAGAACTCTCCTCTTCCTAAAACTCACTAGCTTCTAGAACTCTCGTCCCCTTGGAACGAGCCCAAACAAAACTAAATCTCCAATACAGGAAAAACGTGCAGTCAAAATAAATTGTGATCCATGGCAAGGCACTGGCTAAACGCAAAACCTTTTGACTGCCCACCCTTGATACAATCAGCAACCAAGTTGTCCTTATCACGGACATGTCTGATTTCAAGAAGAAACTCCTGCAATATACGTAGTAACTTTCCACCTCACTGCGGAGCTTCTCTCTCTTTTCAGGGTTCACTCGATAGGCATGTTGTTGGATCGGGGCCCAGTCCCCAATGTCATGCTCTAGTACATTTGGGTTGGCACATCTGAGAATTAACTCTGATATTCTAAAAGCATGGAAACAATGTCAATATAATTGTACCAAATTGTCGGTTGGTTGCATAAATAATAATCATTACTAAATGTTACATGAATTGGAAATATTAAATATTTGGTTACATAGTCTTATTTTGAACGGCTTTTCAATTACATTTTGCTGTGTGTGTTCTCTGGTGCACTGTCAGCGCTCCAGAGTGGCCAAAACTCTTCCCACATTGATCACAGCTATAAGGTTTCTCTCCTGTGTGTGTTCTCTGGTGCACTGTCAGATTTCCAGATTGACGAAAACTCTTCCCACATTGACCACAGATATAAGGATTCTCTCCTGTGTGTGTTCTCTGGTGCACTGTCAGCTCTCCAGATTGACCAAAACTCTTCCCACATTGAGCACAGCTATAAGGTTTCTCTCCTGTGTGTGTTCTCTGGTGCACTGTCAGCTCTCCAGATTGACCAAAACTCTTTCCACATTGAGCACAGCTATAAGGTTTCTCTCCTGTGTGTGTTCTCTGGTGTATAGTCAGATTGCTAGATGTAACAAAACTCTTTCCACATTGATCACAGCTATAAGGTTTCTCTCCTGAGTGTATTCTCTGGTGCACTGTCAGCGCTCCAGATTGGCCAAAACTCTTCCCACATTGATCACAGCTATAAGGTTTTTCTCCTGTGTGTGTTTTCTGATGAATTGTAATGCCCGATGAGGTGAATCTCTTCCCACAGTCAGAGCAGCAGTGAGTTCTCTTCCCTGTGGATCTCTGCAGGTGTTTCTTGAGGTGTTCTGATCTGGAGAGACTCTTCTCTGCCTCTTCAGCATCACAAGGTAGTTGAGGCTCCCCAGAGGATCCAAGATAGTTAAGTATCTCTCCTGTGTGAACAACAAAGTCAGACAGATGATTAAAGGCCCACAACAGCGGTAATCCACTCTAAAAGGTGATGCCAACAGCGTAGCCATGATGTTGTACAACAATTGACTGTAATAAATGTTACAATTATTTGACAATTGTCTTAAAATGAGCAAGAATGTTGTTTTCACATTAGTAGTAACATCGATGATTGTAGGCTAGAAATAAGTTATTCATGTTATTGAAACTCTAAGCATTGTGCTAGACAACTTTTGGTATCCAATACAGGCCCCTTTCTGTGTTTAATAAAATTGCGGCACGAGGGCAATTTGACTGTAGAAACTCCTCCCTGCTAATGAGGAAACCGCTAGTTATGGATGTAGTATATCTGCTAATGAGGAAACCACTAGTTATGGATGTAGCATATCTGCTAATGAAGAAACCGCTAGTTATGGATGTAGTATATCTGGTAATGAGGAAACCACTAGTTATGGATGTAGTATATCTGGTAATGAGGAAACCACTAGTTATGGATGTAGTATATCTGGTAATGAGGAAACCACTAGTTATGGATGTAGTATATCTGGTAATGAGGAAACCACTAGTTATGGATGTAGTATATCTGGTAATGAGGAAACCACTAGTTATGGATGTAGTATATCTGCTAATGAGGAAACCACTAGTTATGGATGTAGTATATCTGCTAATGAGGAAACCACTAGTTATGGATGTAGTATATCTGGTAATGAGGAAACCACTAGTTATGGATGTAGTATATCTGGTAATGAGGAAACCACTAGTTATGGATGTAGTATATCTGGTAATGAGGAAACCACTAGTTATGGATGTAGTATATCTGCTAATGAGGAAACCGATAGTTATGGATGTAGTATATCTGGTAATGAGGAAACCGCTAGTTATGGATGTAGTATATCTGCCTGGAGCAAAAATGGTGAGCAAAGATTTTAGTTTTTCACAATGTATTCTGAATGGGGGAAACTCAGGGGAGTAACCTCCATTTCCAGGTTGCTTATGGGTGCATTTCACAGTACTTTGGATTATAATTGTAAGGCTCGTTTGAATGTCCTGTTTAATATAACGTTTGCTACAGTATGAATTATGTGTAATTATTGAAGAACCGCGTTAATGAGTATCCATTTGGGTGTTTATCAATAAAGTTACAATATTTATTTTTTATTTCACTTTTATTTCACTAGGTAGGCCAGTCGAGAACAAGTTCTCATTTACAACTGCGACCTGGCCAAGATAAAGCAAAGCAGTGCGGTCCCGTTTGGCTCAGTTGGTAGAGCATGGCGCTTGCAACGCCAGGGTTGTGGGTTCATTCCCCACGGGGGGACCAGGATGAATATGTATGAACTTTCCAATTTGTAAGTCGCTCTGGATAAGAGCGTCTGCTAAATGACTTAAATGTAATGTTAAATGCAGTGCGACAAAAAAACATGGGATAAACAAAAGTACAGTCAATAACACAATAGAAAAATCTATATACAGTGTGTGCAAATGGAGTAAGGAGGAACGGCAATAAATAGACCATAGTAGTGAAGTAATTACAATTAGCAAATTAACACTGGAGTGATAGATGTGCAGATGATGATGTGCAAGTAGAAATACTGGTGTGCAAAAGAGCAAAAAAAGTAAATAAAAACATGGGGATGAGGTAGGCAGTTGGATGGGCTATTTACAGATGGGCTGTGTACAGCTGCAGCGATCGGTAAGCTACTCAGATAGCTGATGCTTAAAGTTAGTGAGGGAGATATAAGTCTCCAACTTCAGCGATTTTTGCAATTCGTTCCAGTCATTGGCAGCAGAGAGCTGGAAGGAAAGGCGGCCAAAGGAGGTGTTGGCTTTGGGGATGACCAGTGAGATATACCTCCTGGAGCGCATGCTATGGGTGGGTGTTGCTATGGTGAACAGTGAGCTGAGTTAAGGGGGAGCTTTCCCTAGCAAAGACTTATAGATGACCTGGAGCCAGTGGGTTTGGCGACGAATATGTAGTGAGGGCCTGCCGACGAGAGCATACAGGTCGCAGTGGCGGGTGGTATATGGGGTTTTGGTGACAAAACGGATGGAACTGTGATAGACTGCATCCGGTTTGCTGAGTAGAGTGTTGGAGGCTATTTTGAAAATGACATCGCCGAAGTCAAGGATCGGTAGGATAGTCAGTTTTATGAGGGTATGTTTGGCAGCGTGAGTGAAGGAGGCTTTGTTGCGAAATAGGAAACTGATTGTAGATTTAATTTTGGGTTGGATATGCTTAATATGAGTCTGGAAGGAGAGTTTACAGTCTAACCAGACACTTAGGTATTTGTCCACATATTCTAAGTCAGAATCGTCCAGAGTAGTGATGCTAGTCGGGCAGGCGGGTGCAGGCAAGATCGGTTGAAGAGCATGCATTTCATTTTACTAGCGTTTAAGAGCAGTTGGTGGCCACAGAAGGAGTTTGGAATTGCATTGAATGGCATTGAAGCTCGTTTGGAGGTTTGTTAACACAGTGTCCAAAGAAGGGCCAGATGTATACAGAATGGTGTCGTCTGCGGAGAGGCGGCTCAAGGAATCACCCACAGCAAGAGCAACATCGTTGCTATATACAGAGAAAACAGTTGGTCCGAGAATTGAACCCTGTGGTACCTCCATAGAGCCTGCCAGAGGTCCGGACAACAGGTGAACCAGACGAGTCAGTCATTTGAGAAACCAAGGTTGTTGAGTCTGCCGATAAGAATACGGTGATTGACAGAGTCGAAAGCCTTGGCCAGGTCGATGAAGATGGCTGCACAGTACTGTCTTTTATCGATGGCGATTAAGATATCGTTTAGTACCTTGAGTGTGGCTGAGGTGCACCTGTGACCAGCTCGGAAACCGGATTGCACAGCGGAGAAGGTACGGTGAGATTCAAAATGGTCAGTGATCTGTTTGATAATTAACTTGACTTTCGAAGACTTTAGAACGGCAGGGCTGTAACAGTTTGGGTCTAGAGTGTCACCGAAGAGGGGTATGACCGCGGAAGCGTTCCAATCTTTAGGAATCTCGGACGATACGAAAGAGAGGTTGAACAGACTAGTAATAGGGGTTGCCACAATGGCGGCGGATAATTTTAGAAAGAGAGGGTCCCGAATGTCTAGCCCAGCTGATTTGTACGGGTCCAGGTTTTGCAACTCTTCCAGAACATCAGCTATCTGGATTTGGGTGAAGGAGAACCTTTTTGGAGTTAGAGCTACAGGATGCAGATTTCTGTTTGAAAAAGCTAGCCTTTGCTTTCCTAACTGACTGTGTGTATTGGTTACTGACTTCGCTGAAAAGTTGCATATCTCGGGGACTATTCGATGCTAGTGCACAGTACGCCACAGGATTTTTTGTGCTGGTCGAGGGTAGAGGTCGACCGATTATGATTTTTCAACGCCGATACCGATTATTGGAGGACCAAAAAAGCCGATACCGATTAATCGGGCATTTATTTTTAATTTTTTAAATTTGTAATAATGACAATTACAACAATACTGAATGAACACTTATTTTAACTTAATACATCAATAAAATCAATTTAGCCTCAATTAAATAATGAAACATGTTCAATTTGGTTTAAATAATGCAAAAACTAATTGTTGGAGAAGAAAGTAAAAGTGCAATATGTGCCATGTAAGAAAGCTAACGTTTAAGTTCCTTGCTCAGAACATGAGAACATATGAAAGCTGGTGGTTCCTTTTAACATGAGTCTTCAATATTCCCAGGTAAGAAGTTTTAGGTTGTAGTTATTATAGGAATTATAGGACTATTTCCCTCTATACCATTTGTATTTCATTAACCTTTGACTATTGGATGTTCTTATAGGCACTTTAGTATTGCCAGTGTAACAGTATAGCTTCCGTCCTTCTCCTCGCTCCTCCCTGGGCTCGAACCAGCAACACAACGACAACAGCCACCATCGAAGCAGCGTTACCCATGCAGAGCAAGGGGAACAACTACTAGAAGGCTCAGAGCGAGTGACGTTTGAAACGCTATTAGGGCGCACCCCGCTAACTAGCTAGCCATTTCACTTCGGTTACACCAGCCTCATCTCGGGAGTTTATAGGCTTGAAGTCATAAACAGCGCAATGCTTGACACACAACGAAGAGCTGCTGGCAAAATGCACAAAAGTGCTGGTTGAATGAATTTTTACGCGCCTGTTTCTGCCTACCACCACTCAGTCAGATACTTAGATACTTGTATGCTCAGTCAGATTATATGCAACGCAGGACACACTAGATAATATCTAGTAATATCATCAACCATGTGTAGTTAACTAGTGATTATGATTGATTGTTTTTTATAAGATAAATGTAATGCTAGCTAGCAACTTACCTTGGCTTACTGCATTCGCGTAACAGGCAGTCTCCTTGTGGAGTGCAACGAGAGAGAGGCAGGTCGTTATTGCGTTGGACTTGTTAAATGTAATGTTGCAAGATTGTATCCCCCGAGCTGACAAGGTGAAAATCTGTCGTTCTGCCCCTGAACAAGGCAGTTAACCCACCGTTCCTAGGCCGCCATTGAAAATAAGAATGTGTTCTTAACTGACTTGCCTAGTTAAATAAAGATATTTAAAAAATTACATTTTTAAATAAAAAATAAATAACAATGAGAAATCGCCAATTGTTTTATGAAAACTTGAAATCGGACCTAATTAAATCGGCCATTCCGATTAATCGGTCGACCTCTAGTCGAGGGCAGTCAGGTCTGGAGTGAACAAAGGGCTATATCTGTTCTTAGTTCTAATTTTTTTGAAAGGGGCATGCTTATTTAAGGTGGTGAGGAAATTACTTTTAAAGAACAACCAGGCATCCTCTACTGATGGGATGAGGTCAATATCCTTCCAGGATACCCAGGCTAGGACGATTAGAAAGGCCTGCTTGCAGAAGTGTTTTAGGGAGCGTTTGACAGTGATGAGGAGTGGTCGTTTGACCGCGGATCCATAACGGATGCAGGCAATGAGGCAGTGATCGCTGAGATTCTGATTGAAAACAGCAGAGGTGTATTTGGAGGGCAAGTTGGTCAGGATAATATCTATGAGGGTGCCCATGTTTACGGATTTAGGGTTGTACCTGGTGGGTTCCTTGATAATTTGTGTGAGATTGAGGGCATCTAGCTTGGATAGTAGTACGACTGGGGTGTTAAGCATATCCCAGTTAAGGTCACCTACACCAACTCTGAAGATAGATGGGGGGCACTCAATTCACATATGGTGTCCAGGGCACAGCTGGGAGCTGAGGGGGGGTCTGTAACATGCGGCAACAGTGAGAGACTTATTTCTGGAAGGATAATTTTTACAATTAGAAGCTCGAACTGTTTGGGCTTAGACCTGGAAAGTATGATACAACTTTGCAGGCCATCTCTGTAGTAGATTGCAACTCCTCCCCCTTTGGCAGTTCTATCTTGACGGAAAATGTTGTAGTTGGGGATGGAAATTTCAGAATTTTTGGTGGCCTTCAAAAGCCAGGATTCAGACACGGCAAAGACATCAAGGTTGGCAGAGTGTGCTGAAGCAGTGAGTAAAACAAACTTAGGGAGGAGGCTTCTGATGTTAACATGCATGAAACCACGGCTTTTACGGTTACAGAAGTCAACAAATGAGAGCGCCTGGGGACACACAGGTCCTGGGTTAACCTCTACATCATCTGAGGAACAGAGGAAAAGGATGAGGGTATGGCTAAAGGCTATCATAACTGGTCGTCTAGTGGGTTGGGAATAGAGAATAAAAGGAGCAGATTTCTGGGCGTGGTAGGATAGATTCAAGGCATAATGTAAAGACAGGTGTATGGTAGGGTGCGGGTACAGTGGAGATAAATCTAGGCATTGAGTGACGATAAGAGAGGTTGCATCTCTGGAGGCACCAGTTATGCTAGGTGAGGTCACTGCATGTGTGGGAGGTGGGACAAAAGAGTTCTCTGAGGCATGTTGAGTGGGACTAGTGCCTCCGCAGTAAAATAAAACAATGATAACTACCCTAAACAACAGTATACAAGGCATATTGACATTAGAGAGAGACATAAAGCGAGGCATAAAGCAATCACAGGTATTAATTGGGAGAGCTAGCTAAGACAACAACAATAGGTAAACTGGCTATGAATGGGCAGAGAGGGTCAGTTAACTACACACAGGGCCTGAGTTCGAGGCTGGGGCCGACAGATAAACAAAATGGAGAACCGTGATCAATGAACAGTCCAGCAGGCATCAGCTATGTAGCCAAGTGATTATAAGGTCCAGTGAACAGCAATATATGAAACAGGGAAGCCGTTAGGTAGTCGATACTACGCAAGCCGGGAGATGCACCTGGCTCGAGGCTAACTGGTGATAGCTTCGGGACAAGGGCGTCACCGACGTCTGGCAAAGGCCGGTTGAGGGCAAATCTGATGGAATTGCGTCGGCAGACCAGACGTGATGGATCGGCGGGGCTCTGTGTCGACAAAGGGTACAGGCCAATTGGCAAAAGAGGTATTGTAGCTGGAGTAATTTTGTTTGTTAGCCGGGAGATGCACCTGGCTCGAGGCTAACTGGTGTTAGCTTCGGGACAAGGGCGTTAGCCACTATAGCCAATCCGTTGCAAAGGTCCAGAGCTTACGGCAGGAATCCGGTGATGTAGTGGCTTCTAGTCGTCTTAGTGAAGAGTCTGGGAGGCATCAGCTGTGTAGCCGAGTGATCATAGGGTCCACTGAGCAGGCCGGGAGATGGGTCTGGCTCAAGGCTAGCTTCGGGGCTGGGCCACTTGGTGGCAGCTAGCTAGCTGCGATTATCCGGTGTAATGGTCCAGAGCTTACGGCAGGAATACGGTGATGTAGTGGAGAAAAACAGTCCGATATGCTCAGGGTTGATATCGCGCTGTGCAGACTGGCAGGTATTATCCACTAAAAGTGGCTGGTGTCTGAGCTAAAAAGGTAAAGGCCACTAGCAGTGGCTAACAATGACTAAATAGCTAGTAGCTAATTAGCTGGTTAGCTTCTGATGGCTAGCTTCTGATGGAGGTTCTAGCTATAAGGTCTAAAAAAAAAAATAGCAGATCCGTATCATAATGGGTGAGGCGGGTTGCCGTCTTGGATTACAAGATGACTCTGTTAAAAACCATTGGATTTAGCAAACTCTGAAATGATTTAGTGTTTCTGTGCCCATGAAAACTGTTTTCCCAGCGTAACAGAAGGAGCCACTAAATTATACATAGTTCGAGTGCAATTCAGAATACAAAAAAACTGTCCGACAGCAAGATCCCGTATTTAAGTTGAAGTTCATCATATGACAAGCGTAACGTTATGACTATAACTACTGTTCCCTGAAGGAGGAAAACTAGGTACAACATACTATCACAAATTCACGCCTCGCTGGAAGCCCCGCCTTCCACAGGTGATGAGCGTGAGGTTTGGATTTAATCCTTCAATTTAATACCGCTCTTCACCGACCCAGGAAGGGGTGGGGCCAATTAGGTGTTGTACCTCGTTTCCCTCCTTCAGGGAAGTGTAATTATAATCAAAGTTACACTCCCTTTCAGTCGGTCAACTTCGGTAGAACATACTATGGGGAAATACAATCATTCCCCAACCGACCCAAACGAATACTAAATGAAACAGCCCATGGCAGATCACCCAGACCTGACCCCGCAAGATGCGTCAGTTGTCAATTTATTCATTGTCTTTTGTTTGAAACACTCCTGTCAGTGTTGAGTAAGGACGCACACCTGATTACACATATAGAAGTAGGACTAGTCAACCTGGACTGAGCACAAATGTAGGCCTATAAATGTGCCTATTTGGGGATGTCTGATAGTATTTCTGATTGTCTTAAAACTTCTTGTGAATAGGGGGGCGCTGTTTTCACTTTGGAAAAAATCGTGCCCAAATTAAACGGCCTCGTACTCTGTTCTAGATCATACAATATGCATATTACTTTTACTATTGGATAGAAAACACTCTGAAGTTTCTAAAACTGTTTGAATTATATCTGTGAGTAAAACAGAACTCATTTGGCAGCAAACTTCCATACAGGAAGTGAAAATTCTGAAAATGAGGCTCTGTGTCAGGGCCTGCCTATTCAACTGGCTTTTATTTATGGATCTGTATGCACTTCATACGCCTTCCACTAGATGTCAACAGGCAGTAGAAGGTTGAATGGGGTGTCTAGCTTGATGTGAGGCCGAATAAGAGCTTTTGGAGTGACAGGTCCGCCCTATCGTCAGTATTCAGCTGCGCGCCAGGGAACCTCACATTGTCTTCTGAAAAGCGTTCGGTATACACTACGAATTGCTCCGGCTCTGATTTTATTTGATACATATGAGAAAAACATCATAAAGTAGGATTTTTCAACCGAGTTTGACCAGTTTATTCAACGTTTATTGGGACTTTTGGAATTTTCTGTTCCATGCGCAAACATTTCTTGGACACATGACCTCCGCATGGCTAGCCAAAGTTGCTAATTCGACAGAAGAAATGGACATTCTAAAACCAAACAACGATTTATTCTGGACCTAGGACTCCTTGCACAACATTCTGATGGAAGATCAGCAAAAGTAAGAGAAAATGTATGATGTTATTTCGTATTTCTGTGTAATATGTTGGCTCCAACACGGCGGAGAATAGGTGAGCGCTGTCTCACAATAATGCATGCTGTATGTTGTAGTGTTAGTTATTTAAAAAAATCTAACACAGCGGTTGCATTAAGAACCAGTGTATCTTTCATTTGCCATACAACAGTTGAAAGATGTTTATCTTTCATTTGCTGTATTGGACTTGTGATTTCATGAAATTATATTATATGATATCCCTGTCCCGTTAGGCTAGGCTATGCTAGTAAGCTTTTTTGATGAGGATGCTCCCGGATCCGGGATGGGTATCACTGAAAGGTTAACGCACCACCACTAATGAGTTGTGAAGCTTCTCAAAAAAAAAATATTCAGCTTCTCCAACTAATTTTTTCTTCACCTCAAACAGCAGGTAAACAAAGTCTTATTAGAATCATTACGAATGACAATAGTTGCTCAAAGTATTTGTAAATTATTTCCAGCTCTCGCCCTTTCGATAACCACTCAGCATTAAAGGGAAAAATGTAATGCTCTGATCCAGTGGAAATGTCATAAAATACCTGATTACTTCTTATCCTTTTCACAAATAGCCTACAGCTGTGTGTGTCCAGAACTCACTGGCGCAGGAAACTGAGGGCCCAGAATATTTTATACAATGTTGCAAGCTTGCTATCCGAGTTTCCTGACCCAGTTGATAGAATGTTTCAAGTTCGTTGTTGACAGGCCATGTGCAGCCAATGTGATTTATAGGATATTTATTTTTAATCTGGATATTTTCTACCTGCAGGCTGCAAATGTTTTTGTTTGTTGGTTTCATGTAGGCTATTTTTACATAGTTGGCAATGGCAATAAAAGTTACTTTTAGATTTGTATAATTTTCATTTAGATAGAATGTAGATTAATCACAGATAATGATGTTGAGATAAAGACTATTATAATAATTATTACTATTATAAATTAAATGAAGCTGTTCCAGTAAAATGTGAATATGAAAATCCTAACTGGCACCAGATTAGTAGAAATGGTCAGATAAATTAGCACCAAATGGAAAAGGGTTGCTGACTGCTGGTGTAGCCTATTACCAGAAACTATAGGAGCATAACGACTGCTGGTGTAGTCTATTACCAGAAACTATAGGAGCATAACGACTGCTGGTTTAGTCTATTACCAGAAACTATAGGAGCATAACGACTGCTGGTGTAGCCTATTACCAGAAACTATAGGAGCATAACGACTGCTGGTGAAGCCTATTACCAGAAATTATAGGAGCATAACGACTGCTGGTGTAGTCTATTACCAGAAACTATAGGAGCATAACGACTGCTGGTGTAGCCTATTACCAGAAACTACAGGAGCATAACGACTCCTGGTGAAGCCTATTACCAGAAACGATAGGAGCATAACGACTGCTGGTGTAGTCTATCGCCAGAAACTATAGGAGCATAACGACTGCTGGTGTAGTCTATTACCAGAAACTATAGGAGCATAACGACTGCTGGTGTAGCCTATTACCAGAAACTATGGGAGCATAACGACTGCTGGTGTAGCCTATTACCAGAAACTTTAGTAGCATAACGACTGCTGGTGTAGCCTATTACCAGAAACTATAGGAGCATAACGACTGCTGGTGTAGCCTTACCAGAAACTATAGGAGCATAACGACTGCTGGTGAAGCCTATTACCAGAAACTATAGGAGCATCACAACTGCTGGTGTAGTCTATTACCAGAAACTATAGGAGCATAACGACTGCTGGTGAAGCCTATTACCAGAAATGATAGGAGCATAACGACTGCTGGTGTAGTCTATTACCAGAAACTATAGGAGCATAACGACTGCTGGTGTAGCCTATTACCAGAAACTATAGGAGCATAACGACTGCTGGTGAAGCCTATTACCAGAAACGATAGGAGCATAACGACTGCTGGTGTAGCCTATTATCAGAAACTATAGGAGCATAACGACTGCTGGTATAGTCTATTACCAGAAACTATAGGAGCATAACGACTGCTGGTGTAGCCTATTACCAGAAACTATAGGAGCATAACGACTGCTGGTGTAGCCTATTATCAGAAACTATAGGAGCATAACGACTGCTGGTGTAGCCTATTACCAGAAACTATAGGAGCATCACAACTGCTGGTGTAGTCTATTACCAGAAACTATAGGAGCATAACGACTGCTGGTGAAGCCTATTACCAGAAATGATAGGAGCATAACGACTGCTGGTGTAGTCTATTACCAGAAGCTATAGGAGCATAACGACTGCTGGTGTAGCCTATTACCAGAAACTATAGGAGCATAACGACTGCTGGTGAAGCCTATTACCAGAAACGATAGGAGCATAACGACTGCTGGTGTAGTCTATTACCAGAAACTATAGGAGCATAACGACTGCTGGTGTAGCCTATTACCAGAAACTATAGGAGCATAACGACTGCTGGTATAGTCTAATACCAGAAACTATAGGAGCATAACGACTGCTGGTGTAGCCTATTACCAGAAACTATAGGAGCATAACGACTGCTGGTGTAGCCTATTACCAGAAACTATAGGAGCATAACGACTGCTGGTGTAGCCTATTATCAGAAACTATAGGAGCATAACGACGGCTGGTGTAGTCTATTACCAGAAACTATAGGAGCATAACGACTGCTGGTGAAGCCTATTACCAGAAATGATAGGAGCATAACGACTGCTGGTGTAGTCTATTACCAGAAACTATAGGAGCATAACGACTGCTGGTGTAGCCTATTACCAGAAACTATAGGAGCATAACGACTGCTGGTGTAGCCTATTATCAGAAACTATAGGAGCATAACGACGGCTGGTGTAGCCTATTACCAGAAACTATAGGAGCATAACGACTGCTGGTGTAGCCTATTACCAGAAACTATGGGAGCATAACGACTGCTGGTGTAGTCTATTACAAGAAACTATAGTAGCATAACGACTGCTGGTGTAGCCTATTACCAGAAACTTTAGTAGCATAACGACTGCTGGTGTAGCCTATTACCAGAAACTATAGGAGCATAACGACTGCTGGTGTAGCCTTACCAGAAACTATAGGAGCATAACGACTGCTGGTGAAGCCTATTACCAGAAACTATAGGAGCATCACAACTGCTGGTGTAGTCTATTACCAGAAACTATAGGAGCATAACGACTGCTGATGTAGCCTATTACCAGAAACTATAGGAGCATAACGACTGCTGGTGTAGTCTATTACCAGAAACTATAGGAGCATAACGACTGCTGGTGTAGCCTATTATCAGAAACTTTAGGAGCATAACATCAGAATTATGAAGGCAAGCAGCAGCGGGAGGAGTAGGCTAAGGAAGATGTTTTTCTGATGGTTAATTAAGCTATCTTGTTTCAGAGGGATGTCATCAATAGCCCATAATGACAAAGTGAAAACAGGTAAAAAAAACAGAAATACCTTATTTACATAAGTATTCAGACCCTTTTCTATGAGACTCAAAATTGCTTTCTGGTGCATCTTGTTTCCATTAATAATCCTTGAGATGTATCTACAACTTGTTCGTAGTCCACCTGTGGTAAATTCAACTGATTGGACATGATTTGGAAGGCACACACACACCTGTCTATATATGGTCCCACAGTTGACAGTGCATGTCAGAGCAAAAACCAAGCCATGAGGTCGAAGGAACTGTCCGTAGAGCTCCAAGACAGGATTATGTCGAGGCACAGATCTGGGGAAGGGTACCAAAAAAATTCTGCAGCATTGAAGGTCACCAAGAACACAGTGGCCTCCATCAATTTGAAATGGAATACTCTTCCTAGAGCTGGTCACCCGGCCAAACTGAGCGATTGGGGGAGAAAGGCCTTGGTCAGGGAGGTGAATAAAAACCTGATGGTCACTCTGACAGAGCTCCAAAGTTCCTCTGTGGAGATGGGAGAACCTTCCAGAAGGACAACCATCTCTGCAGCACTCCACCAATCAGACCTTTATGGTAGAGTGGCCAGACGGAAGCCACTCCTCAGTAAAAGGCACATGACAGCCTGCTTGGAGTTTGACAAAAGGCACCTTAAGGACTCTAAAACCATGAGAAACAAGATTCTCTGGCTTGATGAAACCAAGATTGAACTCAATGGCCTGAACGCCAAGAGTCACGTCTGGAGGAAACCTGGCACCATCCCCACAGTGAAGCATGGTGGTGGCAGCATCATGCTGTGGGGATTGTTTTTCAGCAGCAGGGACTGGGAGACTAGTCAGGATCGAGGGAAATATTAACGGAGCAAAGTGCAGAGAGATCCTTGATGAAAGACCTGCTCCAGAGTGCTCAGGACCTCAGGCTGGGGCAAAGGTTTACCGTCCAACAGGACAACGACCTTAAGCACACAACCAAGACAACACAGGAGTCGCTTCGGGACAAGTCTCTGAATGTCCTTGAGTGGCCCAGCCAGAGCCCGGACTTGAGCCCGATCTAACATCTCTGGAGAGACGTGAAAATAGCTGTGCAGTGATGTTCCCCATCCAACCTGACAGAGCTAGAGAGGATCTGCAGAGAAGGATGGGAGAAACTCCCCAAATGCAGGAGTGCCAAATAAATTAGCTAAATGAAAGGGGGGAAAAAATAATTTAATCAATTTTAGAATAAGGCTTTAAACAAAATGTGGACAAAGTCAAGGGGTCTGACTACTTTCCGAATGCACTGTATACAGCAACAGCTACCCCATAAGCATTCCTGTCTTTTCTGTAGATGTTACAGTGGGGCAAAAAAGTATTTAGTCAGCCACCAATTGTGCAAGTTCTCCCACTTAAAAAGATGAGAGGGGTCTGTAATGTTCATCATAGGTACACTTCAACTATGACAGACAAAATGAGAAAAGAAAATCCAGAAAATCACATTGTAGGATTTTTTATGAATTTATTTGCAAATTATGGTGGAAAATAAGTATTTGGTCACCTTTTTATTTGCCCCACTATATATCCCTGTATTGCTACTGCTGTATGAAAGGAATATTCTCAGTGAGTTTCAGAGATGAACAGTACAGTGCATTCCAAATTCAATAGGCAGGCAAGTACATAAAAACGTTTTCAAATAAAAACTATTCCAGAAAATGTCAAAGCGTATATAACGCCCGTCCAAGAGACTGTCGACCAATCACGTTCATATTGTCATGCTGTGACACGCAGTTCCTAAGCTAATTCTCACAAAAATCCCAATGTTCTTTTCTTTAAGCTGTTAATACGAATCGAAAGTAGTTTCCAATATCCTAATTTCTTAAAGTATTTCTGGATAGTGATAGGAACTGATAGTGATACACAAGCTAGGTCTATTTGAAACATTGCCATCCCATGGCAGCATTTACCAGCCACCAGGCTCAGAATTTTAAAACCACATGAATTTTTTTTTAAAACACAATAACATTTTTGCCCAAAGTTAAGATATAAATTATTCAAACTGAACATAATTCACGCTGGTTATTATTTTAGGCTATTTTAGTTTTGGAGTCAAAGATAGTTTTGGAATAGGTTTCACTTTTCAAACAGGTTTGTTATTTTATTTCAGTTTACTAAATAGTTTTCCCCTAATTACTTTTTCTATAATAAGCATGGAGGTTTCCCCTATCAACCAGTCATAGGTACTGATGATAAAGCGCCTCGTAACCTAGCTGGGAATAGGACAGACGGAACCGATCTGTGGTAACAGACAGGGGCCATTTGTAATCAAATCTAATTCCCAGGAATGGGGTTCATATGAACCCCAGAGACTGTGTGTGGGATAATAACATGGCCCTGTCCAACCCTGCTTGTTCCCTCGACTCCGCTACCAACCACCAATCTCCAACAGGGCCCTTAACCTGTATCACTAGACACCTCATAGTGAGCTACAGGTAGGAATCAGCAATGAATCCCAATAATGAGACACCTCTGGGGAGCGGTGTCAGCAACATTTAAAATATATATATATATAGTGTTATATGACAAACCGTTTTTTACAAATCCGTCAAGACACCAACTTAGACTTTACCGTGAAATGCCCTACTTACAAGCCCTTAACCAACAGTGCAGTTCAAGAAGAAGAAAACGTTTACCAAGTAGACTAAAATAAAAAGTAATAATAAAAAGTAACACAATGAGAATAACAATAACGAGGTTATATACAGGGGGCACCGGTACCGAGTCAGTGTGGAGGCTATATACAGGGGGCACTGGTACTGAGTCAGTGTGGAGGCTATATACAGGGGGCACCGGTACCGAGTCAGTGTGGAGGCTATATACAGGGGGTACCGGTACCAAGTCAGTGTGCGGGGGTACAGGCTAGTTGAGGTAATCTGTACATGAAGGTGGGGGCGTAGAGACTATGCATAGGTAACAAACAACCAGCGAGTAGCAGCAGTGCACAAAAGGGAGGGGGGTGGTCAATGTAAATTGTCCGGTGGTGATTTTATGAATTGTTCAGCAGTCTTATGGCTTGGGGGTAGAAGCTGTTGAGGAGGCTTTTGGTCCTAGACGTGGCGCTCCGGTACCACTTGCCGTGCGTTAGCAGAGAAAACAGTCTATGACTTGGGTGACTGGAGTCTCTGACAATTTTGTGGGCTTTCCTCTGACACGCCTATTATATAGGTCCTGGATGGCAGGAAGCTTGGCCACAATGATGTACTGGGCCGTTCGCACTACCCTCTGTAGCGCCTTACGGTCAAATGCCGAGCAGTTGCCATACCAGGCGGTGATGCAACCGGTCAGGATGCTCTCGGTGGTGCAGCTGTATTACCTTTTGAGGATCTGGGGACCCATGCCAAATCATTTCAGTCTCCTGAGGGGGAAAAAGTTTTGTTGTGCCCTCTTCATGACTGTCTTGGTATATACCAACGTGGGTGATTGCCAAGTGCCATAAAAAGTCCAAAGAAGAAAAAGAAGCCTGAAGGATGGTGAAATTACGAGAAACTAATTTGGTTTAGCGTTTGGGGCGTCGCGACTGGTTACTTATTTTGATGTGATATGAAAGTTTTGTGTGAAATTATTTTGATGTGATATGAAAGTACAGCGATTTATGTTTCTAGAAATGTATCGCAATTGAGAATCGATTCACATTTAGATGGAATATTTGACTATTTTAGCTGCCAGAGCCAGTCTACCTCTGAAAATAACATACAGTCCTTGGACCTTGAGGAGTAACGGAGGCAGCAATTAGCAGTAGAAACAATCATTTCGGTAAAAAGCTGAGGGATGGGGCTGGAGAAATGCAACCATCCATGATATCAACATTATAGTTTTAACCATGTTTTGAGGATATACAGTGTTTGTTTATATTTACTGACAAACATTGGAGTAAAAAAAAGCTTATATTTTGGGTTCTGATGGGGTACGACAGACAACTGCTGATTGCCCTTTTAAGAGTACATCTTGGGCTAAGATAATAGGAGATATTGAGGACTACAGTATTTCAGGTATTGTCATTGGATGCATTTGATCAATTGTTAACGTTTTGTTGATGGTCCACTCTTGATGTTCTACACGTTACAGTGTAGCTTCAGCCATTCCTACAGAACAACATTAAAGTGTAGAACACCTTTACTGCATATTGGTTCAACGACTGCAGAGACGGTACTTACTGGTGTTAAACAGATCTCCAACCTCCTCCTCTTCCTCCAATGTGACAGTCATCTCCCCCTCCTCCTCTTTCACTCCAAAAACTGCATCCCCATCTTTCTCTGCCTCCTCTTCTTTTACTGTAACATCCTCCTCCTCTTTCACTCTGAACGCGTCTTCCTCTTCTTTCACTGTAACGTCTTTCTCTTCTTCTTTCACGGTAACAGCCTCACCCTCTACTTGTTTTTGTATTGTAACAGCCTCCTCTTCGTCCTCCTCTTTCACGAAAGCTTCTTTCTCTGTCCAGCAGACCACCTCTTCTTTAGCAGAAGGAGAGTAACTTAGTGAACTCATGGTCGGAGATGTTAGCTAGCTAGCATTAGTGACTAGCCTAGTTCTAAGCTAACTTAGCAAACCAGCTAGCTGACAAACAACGTAAATATATAATTAAATGGGCCAACAAGTACATACGACAGAAGTGTGTTTAATACACAGCGACTAATATACACCAAAACATTGTAAAGAGCGTGAATGTTGTAGCTATGTTTGCTAGAAAGCTACCGATGGGTCTGACTAGCTGTTGTTGTTGAAGGAGCGCCCCGTCCACTAGATTATACGTCACACTGGCAGCATCGCCTGAACCTAAAAGAAGCAAATCGCCATCTGCTGACTGGAGTGGGCAACGCAGTTGAGGAACCAAACGTTTATTTTTCATTTATTTAATAAAAGTGTATTATTATATTAAGTCGTTCAAAGAGAAGCATGTGTTGATTGATTCGTGTTTAATGAGTGAGAATTTAAAACAAACTTTACACACCACTACATATTTGCATTGATCCACACTTCTGACATGGATCATTTTGACCCCAGAGGCATATCTTTTATCATAGCCAAAATGTGGTTTATTCAATTCTTCCAATTTTTCATGACTTTGTCAATCAACTTGTTCTTATAATAAATATAAATCATGGTTTTGTGTTTCTGTATCAATATGGACTTTTAACAAATTCAAATCCTTTGGATTCATGTTGACCCCAACCAAAAGCACCTTTGATAAATAGGAAGTTTATTTCAAATCAAAATCACATTTTATTGGTCACTTACACGTATTTAGCAGATGTTATTGCGGGTGTAGTGAAATGCTTGTGTTTCTAGCTCCGACAGTGCAGTAATATCTAACAAGTGATATCTAACAATTTCACAACATACAGTATAACCAATACACACAAATCAAAGTATTTGAATCTAAGTTTCTCTGTAGACATGATCCATCCCACCATAGGGTGGAGGGGCACCTGTATCAGTGGTTTTGACCAGATAGACACCTGCAGACACACAGTATAGTGCCTCCCATGTACTCTCCTAAGATTGGACTTTTCTATACCACGTATCACGTGACTATGTACAAAACTGCTGTCTTGTCTTTGGCTATGCCAGATTAATTGCTATGACATGCTATTCTATAAAATAATTTCTCCGTAATTAATATTACCTGATTGAACTAATCATGTAAATGTAATTAACTAGAGAGGGACACCACGAAATAATATTTATAGAGCTGTTATCTTCCGAATAAACTCTTAAAGATTTAGTAATATTTTACATCCATAGCAGTCACATTAATCGTTATTTTATTCAGTCTCATCTGAAAGTTGTAAATCCTTGGTTATCTGCAAGAATCCTGGCTAACAAGTTGAATCAGCATTACAAAATTGGGTTTAATTATTTATTTACTAAATACCTAACTAATCACACAGAATCACACATACATAATTAAATCATAACTTGATTACAAATTGCCTTCATAAAGGAAAACGTCCCTAGCGGGCGGAATAGATATGACAGCTTGTCACACCCTGGCCTTAGTTATCTTTGTGTTCATTATTATTTTAGTCAGGTCAGGGTGTGACATCATGAAGTATGTGTTTTGTATTGTCTAGGGGGTTGTATGGTTTAGAGGGTTAAGGAGTATAGATGGTTTAGTGTTGTGTGTAGTTGTCTAGGAAAGTCTATGGTTGCCTGAATGGGTTCCCAATTAGAGACAGCTGGTTACTGTTGTCTCTGATTGGGAGCCATATTTAAGACAGCCATAGGCTTTAGCTGTTGTGGGTCATTGTATATGTCTAGTCTATGTCGAATGTAAGTAGTTTGTGTGTGCACTTGCGTTTGTAGTTTCACGGTCGTTTGTTGTTTTGTTAGTTTGAATAAGTGTTTCGTGTTCCGTCTTCAATATAATAAAAAGAAGATGTATTCATATCATGCTGCGCCTTGGTCCTCTCACTCATATCAAGACGATCGTGACAGAATGACCCACCAAACCCGGATCAAGCAGCATGACAAGCGGCAACAGGATCAAGGCATCAAGGATTCATGGACATGGGAGGAGATATTAGATGGAAAGGGACCTTGGGCACAACCGGGAGAATATCGCCTCCCTCGTGAAGAGCTGGAGGCAGCGAAAGCCGAGAGGAGGCGATATGAGGAGGCAGCACGGAGGCAAGGCTGGAAGCCCGCGAGTACTACCCAAAAATTTCTTGGGGGGGGCTAAGAGGTAGTGGGCCGAGGGCAGGTAGGAGACCTGCGCCCACTTCCCAGGCTAACCGTGGAGAGCGGGAGTACGGGCGGACACCGTGTTACGCAATAGAGCGCACGGTGTCTCCTGTACGTGTTCATAGCCCGGTGCGGGTTATTCCACCTCCCCGCACTGGTAGGGCTAGATTGGGCATTGAGCCGGATGTCATGAAGGGCCCTACATATCTGGCCACCAGTACGTCTCCTCGGGCCGGCTTACATGGCACCAGCCTTACGCATGGTGTCCCCGGTTCGCCTACATAGCCCGGTGCGGGTTATTCCACCTCCCCGCACTGGTCGGGCGACGGGGAGCATTCAACCAGGTAAGGTTGGGCAGGCTCGGTGTTCAAGGGAACCAGTACGCCTGCACGGTCCGGTATTTCCGGCGCCACCTCCCCGCCCCAGTCCAGTACCACCAGTGCCTCCTCCACGCACTAGTCCTATGGTGCGTGTCTCCAGCCTTTTACCACCAGTGCCTAAACTACGCACCAAGCCTCCTGTGTGTCCCCAGAGTCCTGTGCGTCCTGTTGCTGCTCCCCGCACTAGCCCTGAGATGCGTGTCCCCAGTCCGGTACCACCAGTTCCGGCACCACACACTAGGCCTAATGTGCGCTCCCAGGGTCCAGTATGCCCTGTTCCTTCTCCCTGCACTAGCCTGAAGGTGCGTGTCCTTAGCCCGGTGACTCCAGTTCCGGCACCACGCACCAGGCCTACAGTGCGCCTCATCCGGCCAGAGCCATCCGTCTGCCCAGTGCCATCTGAGCCATCCGTCTCCCCAGCGCCATCTGAGCCATCCGTCTCCCCAGCGCCATCTGAGCCATCCGTCTCCCTAGCGCCGTCTGAGCCATCCGTCTGTCCCGAGCCATTAGAGCCGCCCGTCTGTCCCGAGCCGTCAGAGCCGTTAGTCAGTCAGGAGCCGCTAGAGCCATTCGTCAGTCAGGATCTGCCAGAGCCGCCAACCAGACAGGATCTGCCAGAGCCGCCAACCAGACAGGATCTGCCAGAGCCGCCAACCAGACAGGATCTGCCAGAGCCGTCAGCCAGCCATGAGCAGCCAGATCCGTCAGCCAGCCATGAGCAGCCAGATCCGTCAGCCAGCCATGAGCAGCCAGATCCGTCAGCCAGCCATGAGCAGCCAGATCCGTCAGCCAGCCATGATCAGCCAGATCCGTCAGCCAGCCATGAGCAGCCAGATCCGTCAGCCAGTCATGAGCCGTCCAGCCAGGATCCGCCAGAGCCGTCCAGCCAGGATCCGCCAGAGCCGTCCAGCCAGGATCCGCCAGAGCCGTCCAGCCAGGATCCGCCAGCCAGCCAGGATCCGCCAGAGCCAGCCAGCCAGGATCCGCCATTCAGTACGGTGCTGCCCTTCAGCCTGGTGCTGCCCCTTATCCTGGTGCTGCCCCTTAGTACGGTGCTGCCCCTTAGTACGGTGCTGCCCCTTAGTCCGGTGCTGCCACTTAGTCCGGTGCTGCCCCTTATTCCAGTGGGGTTAAGTAAGCGGGTAGTGACTATGGTGGGGTGGGGAACACGACCAGTGCCAGAGCCGCCACCGTGGACAGACGCCCACCCAGACCCTCCCCTAGACTTGATGCTGGTGCGCCCGGAGTTCGCACCTTAAGGGGGGGGTTATGTCACACCCTGGCCTTAGTTATCTTTGTGTTCATTATTATTTTAGTCAGGTCAGGGTGTGACATCATGAAGTATGTGTTTTGTATTGTCTAGGGGGTTGTATGGTTTAGAGGGTTAAGGAGTATAGATGGTTTAGTGTTGTGTGTAGTTGTCTAGGAAAGTCTATGGTTGCCTGAATGGGTTCCCAATTAGAGACAGCTGGTTACTGTTGTCTCTGATTGGGAGCCATATTTAAGACAGCCATAGGCTTTAGCTGTTGTGGGTCATTGTATATGTCTAGTCTATGTCGAACGTAAGTAGTTTGTGTGTGCACTTGCGTTTGTAGTTTCACGGTCGTTTGTTGTTTTGTTAGTTTGAATAAGTGTTTCGTGTTCCATCTTCAATATAATAAAAAGAAGATGTATTCATATCATGCTGCGCCTTGGTCCTCTCACTCATATCAAGACGATCGTGACACAGCTTGTTACACAAAGGGAAGGGGCTGAGTTTTAGTGAAAGCGCGGGAGACTGGGACAGAGGCGAAGCTGTACTATCGTAAATACAGTATCTTATGCATTCTAAATTACCACCCATTTGGAAAAGGAAAATGCAATAAATATTTACTCTGAGCTGCGCTTCAGTAGGTTGGTGGTAGATGGAAGACCGTATCGCCAACCCGAGTCCTCTGTCCTTTGAAGAATGTCTCTGGTGGTCACTGGATACGTTGGAGTAACGTCGTTGTGTAGTAGACGGGACACTCGGACTGTCCTTCCTAACCTGCGTTTGTAGCAGCTGTTGCTAACTCAACGGCTAGGAGGTATCACTTCTGTAGTGAATACGAGTTCAAAGTTCATACCATTCACAACCAAAGTCCATGCTGATGTTGGCTTAGTTCTGTAGTTATTATCTGAACCATTCTGACATCGGATCGTCATCCTAATGTACCCGGAACAGGAAGTTATATTTTTGTCAATGGCTTATATAGTGGAGGGAGAGGGGTGTGTCTGAAAAGTTTATAACCCATGCCTCTTCACAGGGGCGGGCCACTGTTTGAGCAGAGGCCCAAACTTATGAAAACCCAAATCTCTCATTTGGAAGCTAAAATTGTATTTCATCTCTTCACAAATAATTTCATATTCAAACATTTGAATTAAACAACAATTCCATGTGAATCCGATACCTCTGAGGTTTAGACTTTCCACAGTAGAGTTTATGTCATTCTATCATTGATGAGACTGTGTCAGAGGGCAACCGAACTGACATAATATACCTTAAGTACCACCGCATATGTTCAGTTGGTCGGATTACCAGAATATAGTTCATTTCCCCCCAACTTCTGATGTTCCCAGAATCTCTATGTTAACCAAAGGGGCTTTCTAATGTCACATCAGTAGGGAAGAGGAATGGGGGAGGGGGGAAAGAGGTATTTATGACTGTCATAAACCTACCCCCAGGCCAACGTCATGACACTGCCAATGGTAGAAAACTCTGCCAGTGGTAGAAAAATCTGCCAGTGAAATACAGCGCATTCATTAAGTATTCAGACCCCTTCACTTTTTCCACATTTAGTGACATTACAGCCTTATTCTAAAATTGAATCTTTTTTCCCCTCATCAATCTACACACAATAGCCCATAATGGACAACCCCAAAACAGGTTTAGACATTTTTGCAAATGTATTTACTTAAGTATTCAGACCCTTTGCTATGAGACTCGAAATTGAGTTCAGATGTATCCTGATTCCATTGATCATCCTTGAGATGTTTCTCCAGCTTGATTGGAGTCCACTTGTGGTAAATTCAATTGATTAGACATGATTTGGAGAGGCACACACCTGTCTATATAAAGTCTCACAGTTTACAATGCATGTCAGAGCAAAAACCAAGCCATGAGGTCAAAGGAATTCTAGGCACAGATCTGGGGAAAGGTACCAAAAAATGTCTTCAGCATTGAAGGTCCCCAAGAACACAGTGGCCTCCATCATTCTTAAAAGGAAGAAGTTTGGAACCACCAAGACTCTTCCTAGAGCTGGCCAAACTGAGAAATCGGGGGAGAAGGGCCTTGGTCAGGGAGGTGAACAAGAACCCGATGTTCACTCTGACAGAGCTCCAGAGTTCCTCTGTGGAGATGGGAGAACCTTCCAGAAGGACGACCATCTCTGCAGCACTCCACCAATCAGGCCTTTATGAAGCAATGATTAAATTGTCAACATTTATTTCAATGGACAATTCAGTGAACTGTTCTGTGAAAGGTGCCGGCTAGAGATGACATGCAGGAGCTTGCAGGGATTTGTAGTCTTGCATGTCGTCTACTTTGATGCTAATTAGCATTTTCGAATCCGAGAAAAAAGAGAGACAAATATATTGATACAAGTATTTGTATTTATTATGGATCCCCATTAGTTCCTGCCAAGGCAACAGCTACTCTTCCTGGGGTTTACTATGGATCCCCACTAGTTCCTGCCAAGGCAGCGGCTACTCTTCCTGGGGTTTATTATGGATCCCCATTAGTTCCTGCCAAGGCAGCAGCTACTCTTCCTGGGGTTTATTATGGATCCCCATTAGTTCCTGCCAAGTAAGGTCAGGGAGCGTGCCAGCATGCCTGAACCGTCCCTGAATTAACAGGTATAAATGATGGATTATGAATTAACAGGTATAAATGATGGATTATGAACTAACAGGTATATACAATGGGTTATGAACTAACAGGTACAAATGATGGGTTATGAACTAACAGGTACAAATGATGGGTTAGGAACTAACAGGTACAAATGATGGGTTATGAACTAACAGGTACAAATGATGGGTTATGAACTAACAGGTATAAACGATGGGTTATGAACTAACAGGTATAAATGATGAGTTATGAATTAACAGGTATAAATGATGGGTTATGAATTAACAGGTATAAATGATGGGTTATGAATTAACAGGTATAAATGTTGGGTTATGAATTAACAGGTATAAATGATGGGTTATGAATTAACAGGTATAAATGATGGGTTATGAATTAACAGGTATAAATGATGGGTTAACATATATAAATGATAGGTTATGAATTAACATGTATAAATGATGGGTTATTAAAACCTATCTAGGACTAGCGGAACCACTCGCCAACAGCCAATGAAATTGGAGGGCGCCAAATTCAATCAACAGAAATATCATAATTCAAATTTCTCAAACATACAAGTATTAGACACCATTTTAAAGATAACAATCTCGTTAATCCAACCACAGTGTCCGATTTCAAAAAATATTTTCGGCGAAAGCAGAACATATCATTATGTTAGGACAGCAACTAGTCACAGAAAGCATACAGCGATTTTCCAACCAAAGAGAGGAGTCACAAAAAGCAGAAATATTGATGAAATTAATCACTAACCTTTGATATTCTTCATCAGATGACACTCCCGGGACAACATGTTACACAATACATGTATGTTTTGTTCGATCAAGTTCATATTTATATCCAGAAACCTCAGTTTACATTTGGCTTTGCCTCCAAAACATCCCGTGAATTTGCACAGAGCCACATCAATTTACAGAAATACTCATAATAAACATTGATAAAAGATACAAGTGTTATTCACAGATTTAAAGATATACTTCTCCTTAATGCAACCGCTGTGTCAGATTTCAAAAAAACTTTACGGAAAAAGCAAACCATGCAATAATCAAAGACATACACAACCCAAAAAGATATCTGCCATGTTGGAGTCAACATAAGTCAGAAATAGAATTATAAATATTCACTTACCTTTGATGATCTTCATCAGAATGCACTCCCAGGAATCCCAGTTCCACAATAAATGTTTGATTTGTTCCATAAAGTCCATCATTTATGTCCAAATTACTCCTTTTGGTTCGCGCGTTCAGTACACAATCTAAACTCTCGCGGGCAGGTCCAGGCAAAAGTTCAGGCGAAAAGTCATATTACAGTCCTTAGAAACATGTCAAACTAAGTATAGAATCAATCTTTAGGATGTTTTTATCATAAATCTTCAATAATGTTCCAACTGGAGAATTCCTTTGTCTTCAGAAAAGCAATGGAACAGAGCTCGCTCTTACGTGAACGAGCGTCATGAGCTCAAGGCATTCTGGCAGACCTCTGACTCATTCGGCCCCACTTCACAGTAGAAGCATCAAACAAGGTTCTAAAGACTGTTGACATCTAGTGGAAGCCTTAGGAAGTGCAAAATGACCCCATAGACACTGTGTATTCGATAGGCCAATAGTTGAAAACCTACAAACCTCAGATTTCCCATTTCCTGGTTTGATTTTTCTCAGGTTTTTGCCTGCCATATGAGTTCTGTTATAATCACAGACATCATTTTTACAGACATCAGTTTTAGAAACTTCAGAGTGTTTTCTATCCAAATCTACCAATAATATGCATATATTAGCAACTGGGACTGAGTAGCAGGCAGTTTACTCTGGGCACACTTTTCATCCAAACGTGAAAATGCTGCCCCCTATCCATAACAAGTCACATTTCAATACATTCAGGATTTCTTAAGGTCCATGTGCAATGTATATGGTTACCTCACTCTCTCCCTCCATCTCTTCTTTAACAAGCAGCCATGTTGTTGTCGTTTCGCTAGGGACCTGTTTTCAGCATATGGTTACCTCTCTCTCTCCAGTCAATAAATAGTTATCCCTCTACACCCTCTACACATGTACTGCACTGGAATTATCCCTCTACTCACGTACTGCACTGGAATTATCCCTCACCACATGTACTGCACTGGAATTATCCCTCTACAACAGTACACATGTACTGCACTGGAATTATCCTTCTACATCCTTTACACAGGTACTGCAGTGGAATTATCCCTCTACACCCTTTATACATGTACTGTACTGGAATTATCCCTCTACACATGTACTGCACTGGAGTTATCCCTCTACACATGTACTGTACTGGAATTATCCCTCTACACCCTTTATACATGTACTGTACTGGAATTATCCCTCTACTCATGTACTGCACTGGAATTATCCCTCTACACATGTACTGTACTGGACGTATCCCTCTACACATGTACTGCACTGGAATTATCCCTCTACACATGTACTGCACTGAAATTATCCCTCTACACATGTACTGCACTGGAATTATCCGTCCACATGTACTGCACTGGAATTATCCAATTGGCTGGCAGAAACGTGCTGTTTTTTTTGGGGGCCATCAACGCTGGCTCAGTGATTTTTGTGATTGGTTACATTTCAGTCACATGTGCATAGGCGAGAGGTGGTGTCTGATGTCTGCAGGTCAATGCAACTGAGAATAATTCAAGGATCATATTTCTATGTGAATATCAGCAGTGGGAATGATTGTGAAATATTTAGTTCATTTCATGAGAGCAACATGATAATTAATGATTTCTGAACAACCATTTTTTATTTAATGTCTATTAAGAGTATCTTATCAACTTTATTTCACTTGGTGATGTTTCATTATAGAGAACATAACATGACAATACATTACATCTAAGTAGCTGAATATGATTATGGACTAACAGTCTAACAGTTTGAAGGACACAATTCATGTTATTCTGGTTAAAACTTCTTAAGGCTAGGGGGCAGTATTTTCGTTTTTGGCTAAAAAAACGTACCCATTTGAAACTGCCTATTTCTCAGCCCCCGAAACTAGAATATGCATATAATTGTCAGAATAGGATAGAAAACACTCTAAAGTTTCCAAAACTGTCTTAATATTGTCTGTGAGTTTAACAGAACTGATATTGCAGGCGAAAACCAGAGCAAAATCCAATCAGAAAGTGCCTCTTTTTTGAAACCTCTCTGTTCTTATGCATGCCTAACGTGAATTTAAAGGGATATCAACCAGATTCCTTTTTTCTATGGCTTCCCTAAGGTGTCAGTCATTGGACAAAGTTTCAGGAATTTATTTTGAAAAATGAGCGTGAAAGATCACATTGCGTAAGTGGATAGGTGGGGGCTCTCAGAGTGAGTTGTGTGCAACAGAGAAAGGCGGCCATTGTTTCTCCCGGTCCTAATGAAAAACCAACACTCCCGGTTGATATATTATCGAATATATATTTGAAAAACATCCTGAGGATTGATTATAAAAAACATTTGACATGTTTCGGTGGACATTATTTGGCATTTTCGTATGCGTTTTCGTGACCGCTCTTTCCGGTGGATTTCGGAGCATAACGCACCAAACGAACGGAGGTATTTGGATATAAAAGTAATATTTCTCGAACAAAAATAACATTTGTTGTGTAACTGGGAGTCTCGTGAGTGGAACCACCCGAAGATGATCAAAGGTAAGCGATTAATTTGATTGCTATTCTTACTTTCGTGACCAAGCTAACCAAGCTAATTTAAGGTTAAGCTAATTGGGCATAGAAAGCTACACTCACAAAAGCTTGGATTTCTTTCGCTGTAAAATATATTTTCAAAATCTGACACGATAGGTGGATTAACAACAGGCTAAGCTGTGTTTTGGTATATTTCACTTGTGATTGCATGATTATAAATATTTTTTGTAATATTATTTGACTGTGGCGCTATGCTATTCAGCGTTGCTGATGACAATTATCCCGGATCCGGGATGGGTTGTTCAGAAAGGTTAAACTAGTTGACTATGGACTAACAGTTTGAAGGACACAACTCATGTTATTCTGATTGAACAATGAGAGACTAGTTGATTATGGTCTAACAGTCTAACAGTTTGAAGGACACAACTCATGTTATTCTGATTGAACAATGAGAGACTAGTTGATAGTGGACTAACAGTTTAACAGTCTGAAGGACACAACTCATGTTATTCTGGTTAAACAGAGAGAGACTAGTTGATTATGGAGTGGGGATTTTTTTTACAATTAGGAAATAATATGTCATGTTTTACTCGTACCTCAGCCAGCATTGTGAATGGTTAGGAAATAATATGTAATGTTTTACTCGTACCTCAGCCAGCATTGTGAATGGTTAGGAAATAATATGTCATGTTTTACTCGTACCTCAGCCAACATTGTGAATGGTGTCTGAGGCGGTGACAAACTAGACCATGGCAGTAAATCTAATACTTAGGTGTTTTTAGTCATGCATGAAAGGTCTGTGTTGGTTCTGTGGTTATAAGTTACATCTCTGGCCATGCTGGCAGGGTCTGAATCAAACCCAATGTCCAGTGGGATTGATTTGTTTGTTTCAGTTTTCAGCAGTTGAATCCTTTGACGTATTGTTGATTTCAAAAGTTTTCATTTTCAACAAAATGCACTGGGTTGGTTGAAAAGTGATTCTAAACGTACATACCATGCACTATATTGACATACTGGAAGAATTTTTATATATATATAAAAGTTTTTATTACATACAATTCCATTCCTACAAAACAAAACCATCAATAATTCCAAACAAACTCAAATATAGGCATTTTTAAATTCAAAACGAAACAAAAACCCAACAGCAAAAAACTCAGGGGAGCATCTTCCCTCCCCTTCATGCCTACAAACTACATCTCTAAAGCCCCACCTTCCCCTATCTCCCGTCCCTAATCTATCCCCTTAAATCATCCAAATTAACCTCAGCCCTAAACCTCCCTTCCATCTCTCCCGGGGCAGCATGCTGCCCCCACTTCCTCTCCTCCCTCCCCCTGAAATTTCCTTCCACCCTCCTCACTATCCCCTCCACCCCCCAATCTCTCCCTGTCTTTACCATGTCCTGCCTGGCTTCCCGTTTAAAGAGGGGAAGAGGCTTATGAGAAGTCAGAGCAGAAACCTGTCCCTGACCTTCCCCCTCGCTCTCCCTACACCTCTCTCTACCCTAGCCCAAATCAACCAAACCATGGCAAGCCATTAGCCCGGTGATGGCGCCTGCACTGCTATCCCCCCCTACCCCTAAATCTATATTAAAACCCCCCCTATCACCACTTGCCTATTTGTGGCGCACAGGGGCGCCAGACAGTCCACCATCTCCTTCCTGTCTGCCGCCACCTGTGGCCCGTACACCCCCACTAATCTATATCTGCAATCCCTTAAGGTGACATCCACCCCCAAAACCCTCCCCTGCATAACCACAAAAACCCTCAGCCTTTAGCCACACAAAATCCCTACACCCGATGAGTGCAACCCACCTATACCCCAAACCGACTCCCCTTTCCCACTCCCTCCTAAATCTGTTAACATCCCCTCCATCCCTCAGGTAAACCTCCTTTAAAAAACAAAAGTCAAAACCCACACCCTCTAAATAACTAAAAACCGCCCTCTTAACAAAATCCCTTAAACGATTACATTTATACTAACAAAAGTTATAGTAGGCTCCATGAAAAAAATCGAATAAAATCAAAAACAACGATCACCCAACTACTAACCCCCGCCCCCCAAAAAAACATGAGCCTCACTCAATGCTCCCCTGCTCCATCTCCACCGGCAGGGACACCGTCTCTCCTCCCGACGTCCACCCGTCTTCCTCCATCTCACCAACCCAGGATGCAGGAAGGGTGTTTGGCTCCCGAGTGCCCTTCATTCTGGGTTGACCACCAAACTCCTCCACTTCCCCAGCCCCGTATCTGGTTAGGTAGAGAGTAGGGAAGCCCGTGTCCCCAAACAGGAACTGCGACCCCCCCTCAGTTGAACAGCCCTGAGCCATGCTTGGTGTATCAAGCTCCACCAGGAGTTGAGGGGCTGGGGAAGCCAGCGAGGACACAGTTTCTCCCGCCCCCATCACTCGCTTGTCCACCCCCTCCCTCCCCATACCCACTTCCCTCTCGCTGTCTGTCGAGAACCCCTTCCTCTTCCCTCTCTTCTTTGGCGATGGCGGCAACAGGGAGACACCACCCTCCTTCCCCGCAAGCTCCTCCACCATTCCCCCCATCTCTTCCACGAGGGCGCTCGACATTCGGCTGTCCCCCCACTCCCTCTCTCCCTCTCTCCCCTCCACTAGTCCTGCCACCGACTCCTTCTCCACCACCTCTCCCTCCATTGCTGCCCTCTCTGGCTCCTCCACTCCCTTGCTTCCTTCCGCCTCTTTTCCCTCCTCTCCTCCCGGTTCTGCTGCTCCCGTGCATTTGTCTCCCTCCCCTCCTGCTGCCGCTCTTTGCTCCTCCTCCTTCCGTGAGGCCGTCCCCTCTGGGCCTGTGCTCTGTTCTTGGTCTGGGCCTCCTCCCCTTCTTCCCCCATCCCCCGCTCCTGCTCCCCCCCCAGCCGCAGACACGTGTGACCTCTGACGAGCCGGGCATTCCTGCCACAGGTGTGCTGACGAGCCACACCCGTGGCACGCCTTGAGCTTGTCACAGTCCTTCGCCTCCCCAGATCCACAAAATCTGCACTTTCTTGTGCTGCACGAGGCTAGGATGTGGCCATAGGCCATACAACGCCTGCAAAACGGGGGCTGACGTGCATAAAACAATGTCCCCCTGTCAGCCCCCAGGGACAGCATAGCTGGAGGATGAAGGTAGCCACCCAGTCCCTTTGGGTCCTCCCTGAGGAGGGCCTGGAAGTCTCTCCTCCCGTTCCAAAAACTCAGGGAGTCCTTGAGGTGCCTTGCTGAGGAGATGTCATCCATGTATCTCCCCAGAAAGGCCCTCACCTCCTCGTCCTTGACGTACGGATTATAAATGTTCACAGTTACAATCCTGAAATTGTTTTTTGCCAAGCTGGTTACCTCGTAGTGGCACATCGGCCTCGCACCTCCCACTTCTCTCACCTTTTTCTTCTGTGTGTAAAGCCACATCATAAGTTCCCTCCAACGGGTAACCTAGGAGGCAAAACACATCCTTCCCTGTCAGTTTAAGGATCCACATCAAGATAGTCCTTCCAAAAGTTTCACGTCCGAATGGCTCCATCTCCTTGTCCTTCCATGCAAAGCGAACCGTATTCGCCAGGCCAATCCCAAGGACCGACCTATTTGAAGAATTTTGCACCATCTCCACTCCCGCTCTCTTCCAAAAAAGGAAAAACTGAAAAGAAAAGCAACAACGGCTGAGAATCGTTACCCCAGAAAACTTTTTTACTGCCCTTACTAACCTCCGGCCTTTCAGCTAAGAGGTTACGGTACCTCAGTACCCAACTTGAACTTAGCAAAACAGGAGAGAAGCCTAATCAGTGTGACAAGAGATACTCTCATTCACGTGGTCTGATTAAACATCAGAAAGTATGTGCAGGAGATCCACGAAGTGTGGAATGATCTTCAACACCAGACCTGGGTAGTAGAACACAGAGTGTGGAATGATCTCCAACACCAGACCTGGGTAGTAGAACACAGAGTGTAGAATGACCTCCAACACCAGACCTGTATACATCAAATCACATTTTATTTTCACATACACTTGTTTAGCAGATGTTATTGCGAGTGTAGCAAAATGCTTGTGTTTCTAGCTCCAACAGTCCAGTAATATCTAACAATACACACAATCTAAAGGAATGGAATTAAGAATATATAAATATTTGGATGAGTGATGTAGGAGGGGCATAGTCTAAGATACAGTAGAATGGTATAGAATACAGTATATACATATGAGATGAGTAATACATAGACTAAGATACAGTAGAATAGGTTAGAATACAGTATATACATATGAGATGAGTAATGTATAGACTAAGCTACAGTAGAATAGGATAGAATACAGTATATACATATGAGATGAGTAATACATAGACTAAGATACAGTAGGATAGGATAGAATACAGTATATACATATGAGATGAGTAATACATAGACTAAGATACAGTAGAATAGGATAGAATACAGTATATACATATGAGATGAGTAATACATAGACTAAGATACAGTAGAATAGGATAGAATACAGTATATACATATGAGATGAGTAATACATAGACTAAGATACAGTAGAATAGGATAGAATACAGTATATACATATGAGATGAGTAATGCATAGACTAAGATACAGTAGAATAGGATAGAATACAGTATATACATATGAGATGAGTAATACATAGACTAAGATACAGTAGAATAGGATAGAATACAGTATATACATATGAGATGAGTAATACATAGACTAAGATACAGTAGAATAGGATAGAATACTGTATATACATATGAGATGAGTAATGCCAAATATGTAAACATTATTAAAGTGACTAGTGTTCCATTCCTTGAAGTGGCCAATGATTTCAAGTCTGTGTATGTAGGCAGCAGCCTCTCTGTGTTAGTGATGGAAAAACAGCTTCTGTCTCTCGGTCCCAGCTTTGATGCACCTGTACGGACCTCGCCTTCTAGATGATAGCGGGCTGAACAGGCAGTGGCTCGGGTAATAACAAAGAACAAATGTGTGTGCCTGAGGGGAAATTCACTTTCATACAGCCAAAAGGGGTGACAAACTACACCCACATCAGTGGACAATTTGCACTAATGTAAATAAACATAGATGATGGAACATATTCCCTTTTGCTTACGTGATAAACCGCTAAGGGGACATAAATATTTACCATCTAAACCATGTGTGACCTCTCACCTCTCTGGCTGTAGAAGTGTTCTTCCTAACCAGTCACTCAACAGCTCTCTGACTGACCCTCACTGGGTCTTCAGAGGATAGGAAGGCTGAGGAGGGATGAATGGATCAGTCAGTCAATAAAGTGTAGAGCTGCTGTCTGACAAAATCACAATTTTAGTCGTTCATTAAAGTAAATAAGGCTTTATGACTGCTGAATACCAACTATCAATCACTTAGATCATCTATTTTCAGGTAGAGATACATCCTTGGGACGTCCCTAGCCCGTTGAAGTTAACATTTAAAATGGTTAAGGTTAAGGTTTAGGGTAGGGATGTCCCAAGGATCCCAGATAGAATTGACCATTGTGCATTCTTCTGTCTCTTTTACATAGCAGGTGATGGGTTCTGACTTCTGATCTTGAAAATATGAAATATCCTTATTATGTGAAATTGAATGAAACAATAATGTATGTTGATGCTAATATGATGTACAATATTCCATTATGTTTCTTTATGATAACAATAGAGTAATATATTTAATATGATGTACAATATTCCATGATGTTTCTATATGATAACAATAGAGTAATATATTTAATATGCCATATACTATTTTTTAACAGTTTCACTAATAAATTTTCATTTACTTAATCATTATGACACACCCCTTTCTATTGTCATTGGTTACACTAATTGCACTGTTTGTCTACATAACCTGGTCCGAGTATTCATGACATCACCCTGAAGAAGGCACAGTGATGCCGAAACGTTGGTAAATACCCATTCAATTGCTGGGAGTTTATACGTGGAGTGTGCGACTTTCTTTATTTTGACAGTTTATAGTTTATTCGCCGTTAGTCAGCACCTCCACACAAACAAATTTTCTGGGTGTGCGCCAGCTCATGATTTTTAAGGGTAGGTAACAACACATGTGCCTTTTACTGAGGAGTGGCTTCCCCATGGCCACTCGATCATAAAGGCCTGATTGGTGGAGTGCTGTATAGATGGTTGTCCTTCTGGAAGGTTCTCCCATCTCCACAGAGGAACTCTGGAGCTCTGTCATAGTGACCAGCGGCTTCTTGGTCACATCCTTGAACTAGGCCCTTCTCCCCTGATTGCTCTGTTTGAATAGTCTTGGTGGTTCCAAACGTCTTCCATTTAAGAGTGATGGAGGCCACTGTGTTCTTGTGGACCTTCAATACTTCAGCCATTTTTTGGTACCCTTCCCCAGATCTGTGCCTCGACACAATCCTGTCTCGGAGCTCTACGGATAATTCCTTCGACCTCATGGCTTGGTTTTTGTTCTGACATGCACTGTCAACTGTGGGACCTTATATAGACAGGTGTGTGCCTTCCAAATCATGTCCAATCAATTGAATTTACCGCAGGTGGACTCCAATCAAGTTGTAGAAACATCTCAAGGATGATCAATGGAAACAGGATGCAGCTGAGCACAATTTTGAGTCTCATAGCAAAGGGTCTGAATACTTATGTAAATAAGGTATTTCTGTTTTTCGCTTTGTCATTATGGGGTATTGTGTGTAGATTAATGAGGAACACAATATTATTTAATACATTTTAGAATAAATCTGTAACGTAACAAAATGTGTAAAAAGTCAAGGGATCTGAATACTTTCTAAATGCTCTGAATATGCTGTTGGTTTACTGTTAGAATAAGTTGTATGACTACACCAATACTGTTAAATCAACAATGCATATAGACCTAGAAAATGCATGGCCAACCTTGCTGCTAGAGATCTAGCTACTGGGTGTGTAGGTTTCTGTTCCAGCCCTGCACTAACACCTGCCATTGTGCTGATTATTTGGATTAGACACTATTCAACTGTTCAGTCAAGGGAATAGTTACAGACCGACTGACTGTCTCCACACGACATCATGCAGGCTC